>NC_072852.1:78415869-79088994 GCF_028858705.1 Grus americana
AGGTAGGGTTTTAGCATAGCTTTTCAGCCCATATAACTAAGTATTTGTTTGTGGGCAGTCTTACAGTTGTCACAGTGAGATTAAGACTTGTCCAGCTGATGGGATCCCGGTTTTAGCTTCGTACCAATTATGGAAGTGCAAGCAGAATGCTTGTGCTTTGGTTTGGATTTGTTTTTTCAGAGCTCTAATCTAAAACACAAAGTCATGCAGTTGTGGAGACAGTGCTCAACCTAAATGAATAGACCAGCTGCTTTTCTGGAAAATATTTGAAGCCATAGCTCTACCTGCTGGAAAACAAAGAAATTACACTGCACCAGGAGGCTAAAAATGGATGAGAAAACTGTCTGCATGCACCAAAACAGCTAAAGTTCTTCTCTTGTATAATGTGTTTGCCTTCAGTATTCACAATTTAGCTTCTGTTTGCAATGGCAGAAATTTTCATGAAGTTTTTGGGGTTACGTGACATAAGATTTGAGATTTTCAGAAGCCTGTCCCTTCCTTGCAACCCCTGCTGAAAATAGGTGTGCTGGAGCAAAACCCAGCCTTTCTCTATTGAGGGAACTAAGTGAAGGGCACAGGTAGATTGAGGACCTGCTCCACTATTAATCTCCGCTGAAGTTTCTGATACTGGCTGTTACAGATGAGGTTAGTCACTGGCCTATTTTCCAATGAATAGTACACTTACAAAAAATAACAAGGTGGCTCATGGATAACATTTTCGGGAGCGTTCAAGTGAGTTAGGCAGTTCTCAACATTGCATACAGTGCCATTAAGTTTCTGTGAAGGCAGCAACAGCTAAGAGTCAAAGTGACCCCTTTTAGGTTCATATACTACACTGTTTGACAATTGTTCTTTAATATTTTGTTTACTTGCTTTGATTCTGTTTGTGTGTTGGTTTTTGGAAAAGTTTCATATTTCATACCAGTCAGGATAAACTTTACCCCTATTACAGAGCAAGTTCTCTGTAGGTTTTATGATTTTTTTTTTAATTTCTATTGTGCTTCCATCTAAGATTCTCATTTCTGCTTTGCAAACATTCACAAGCTAAGCCTTACTGTCTAGGTGATCGTCCATATTACTTTCCTTCTGATGCACAAATCACTAGTGCATCTTCCAAAGCTGGCTAAAAGAGTCAGCTTTATTTCACAAAGAATTAATGAAAAAATAGGTTTTGAAAATATCCTCAAATCATTTGTGTGGCTTTGTTAAAATATATTTTGGTTCTGAAAACTTATTTTCTATTTCACATTTTGATATTTGCAATCAACATTATTTATTGGAGTGCAAGGGTTCTTTACTAAGAAGCTTCTTGGTTTATGATTTCTGTGAGGAAGAGAAATGAATTTATTGCTTTTCTTCCTATGATTTTTATTTTGTCCTTTGTCAAAATGCTGGAACATTAAAACTAGAATGTTGGGGTTTAAAAAGATATGTGGGGGAGCAGCCATGAGCAAAAACATTTGCAAAATCCTCAGTTGTGTTATGAAATCTATTTTGCAACTGTGAAAATGGGCAGAAGGAGTATTATGTAGGCAATGCAGCAGTGGGCAGAGAGGCCAGCTCGCTGTAAATGTGCCGGGATGCCTGCAGAGCTCAGCACACCTACAGGCAGCACCTTTGCACTCCTGGAGCATTCCCGCTGTGTTACTGCAGTGGTTTTTGTAATGGATATTTAACAGGAATTCTGCAAGGGCAGAGTTGTGCTGGTCCTGGCGGTTACCGGGAGGGTGCGGGGTGAGCATCTCCATGTGGCATGCGTACACTGCCAGCAGACTTTTATTGTGAGAGCCACCTCTCCTAGGTAGCTGGTTCAAGAACCCAACTATAGTTCTTTTTCCTCCTAATATGACACAAAATCATGCCTGTAAGATATCAGAACACAAATATGTGCATACATACACACTTCTATATCCACACACACAAAACGTTGCAGGGTTTCTGATATCTCTCCAAGACTGAACATGGAACCGGAACTCTCCAAGCCTACAGCTGTATTCAGTTTGCTAAAGCCCCAGCCCACGCTTATACAGTCTATATGTAAACAGCTGCTCTTCCTTATGAGATGACAGCAACCCAAAGAACCCTTCAGAGCTGCTGTTCCTGCATGTTTTGCTACTGCAGCGTAAAACCAAAAACCATAACTAAATCTGATGTGAAACTGAAGTGGGGCTTGATAAGAGAATCAGAAAGTCCTTTTTAATCTCCTCTCCAGCTGGCTCGTGGTTAGTTTTATCACAAAGGGGAATTTGCCGCCTATCAGAGAGGACAGTTACTGGGTGTTAGAAGGATACCAGTATTTTTTTTCACATGTTAATTATTATAATATATGAAATAGCAACTTGGATTACCGCAGCAGAAGCTCTTTCAATAATGCAAAACAATCAGCATCTGACAGTATAATTCTAGAATATCTTCTTAGGCCTGTACTACATGCTACGTGCCTGTATACAAGGGGAAAGCATATTTTTTCTATCATGTTGTCCACAAGCTTGTACCATTCTGGGAACTGGACCTTTGTGTTGAGAAGAGGCAATACTTTAGAGATGAGGAATGCCGTCTCATCTTACGCTGAAGTAAATTCAAAGTGTGGATCTTTCTATGACTTGGAGCTGTTCTTAAACTGGGATGGGTATCCATCAAAGGAAAGGAATGCACAGGCATCTGGAGTGAGGCTGTGTGCTGGTTTACGTGGTCTCTCTGCTGGAGAGAATCATCCTCTGGACCAGAAAAGGGGCTTTTAGCTTTTGTTTTACATCACTCCAGTCCTTTGATGCATTGGCCAAAGTGAGGCTCTTTTCCAAGGTTTTCATCTGGAGTGAAATCCTGTCCCTTTGAAGTCTATAACAAGATTCACATAGATAGCTCTCCCAAGACCTGCAAGATTGGCTTCTCTTGCAGAGAGAAAGCCTCCGACAATACACTTTGAGGAAAAGGTCTCTGGGTTTTTGCTTATGCCACATTTGCTTCTCCCTGGGTGCATCTAAAATTAGAATTGGACCAATACTGCACATAATGTGTGACTGGCATCTGCCTATTTTACCTGTAGCATGCTTGGATGGGGGGATAAAAAGTGGTCTTAAAAATATCCAGAGAAAGACCAGGTAGAATAATTCCTTTTTTTAGATCACTCAAAAATTTTAGAAGAAAACCGAACAAAATGCCAGCCAGAGCAAGCTATTAAATTTTCATAATTTTTTGCAAAAATATTGAAACTCTTGGCTCTCAGTGCAAGCTTTTCACTGGAAGACTGTTCTTGTCTTGAAATTAGGAATTTCAGTATGAAAAATCATGTTAAAGCAACATGAAGCAAAGGAGCAAAATACTGTCTGCCCATGGTTCTCCTCGCCCCAACCTCAGTGGCAGCAATTTAAAAGAGCAATGTAATTTTGTTGGAAATCATCTGCTAGACTGGAAACTACTACTCTGATTGTCATGGAAGCTAATAACAGGAAAGGGCTGTTTTGTTTTACTTGGTTGTCTGAAACTCCAGATGTCTTTAGCTTTTAAGCAATAATGATAATTTGAGGGTGAATGGATAATGTCATTTATGGCTGCAGACCTGCAAAGATCCCAGGATAAAGACACCTAAATATACAAGGTCAAATGTGTGGGAAGCTAAGATCTCTCTTAGAAAGTAGGGGAAAATGCTGATATACTCATCTGAGGTACTGATAGGACATACCACCATATATCTTAACAACTGCATGCACATGATGGGCTTACCAAGAAAGAAAAACACAGAACTTTATTTTACCAAATCCACTGAATATTGCAGGACTTAAATAACACCATGAGACAGAATCATTGAAACCTTTGGAAACAAAAAACCCCAACCAATCAAACAAACAAAAAAAATCAGCTTTTTGTGGTCAAAAGCATTCTAATAAAAGTTAAGCACCTGATCATGTTTGGGAGCCTGGGACTTGCTACTGCCTTTCTTTTTTGTCCTAAACTGGGAACATTTGAAGTGGAGATGGAAACGTAACTGAAATCAGTAGTGTCTGGTGGGCATTTTGACCAAAACAAAAGTTGAAGTATGTCTATATTTTTGTAATGCCACTTCTCTGTGTCAGCTAGATGCTCTCACACGTTGGTAAGGAGAAGACCTGAACAAATGCAGACAGGAGGCGGTTTGGGAAATGCTCTTTAAGATGGGAACCATGTGCTCAGAAAGTTTCATCCTGACCTTAGAGCAGTTCAAGTTCATGACGAAAGTCTTCCAAAACTCCTTTGCGTCAGCTAAGAATGACAGTAATTAACCTGTAGGTGGAAACGCCTGATCAACCAGGAAGGGCTAGTGGAAGGAATGGGAGCTGAATTGTGTTCCATGCCTTTGTGCTTAATTGCACAATTCTCTAAGAAAAAAAGGCTTTCATTTCTTTTCAATGAATTTTGAGCAGGTTATTTTGAAGCAGCTGCGAGACTGCCTGGGGTGTCTGTTTGTTTCAACATTGCTGAAATTTAAGCGCCTCGCATTAGAATTGAAAGTGACCCTCTGCTATTGCGGAGTCAAGGACTGGAATAGGAAATCAAAGAGTTCCCCTCTCTGCTAGCAGGGAAACATGCTTTCTCATTTAGAGGAAACAGAAGGAGGGAATCAGGTTTCCATAGTGATCAATGAGGAAAGGACGTGGTTACCTGGAAACAGGACTGCTCCCATCCGCTGAAAGAGTCTTTCTTGTATTTGTTTATTGATGAAAGATCAAAGCCAGCTCTTCACTTACATAGGAGTCGGGAGGTTGGACTCGGAGCAGCTGCTCTGCATCTGATTTGAGCACAAGCGAGTAGAAGGAGATACCGAAAACTTTCCGCAGGACCTCTACCATGTCTATTTCTAGAAACAACTATTTCTGTTTGTAAATAAAGACCTTATTGTCAAAATTTGGAATAGTTGCTGCAGTCGCTGCCATCTGAGGCCATGCGAGAGTCATTGACAGCACTTCATGGAGCCGGTCAACTATATCTGTGGAGAAAAGTCTGTGTCTAGCATTTGCAGTTGTACTCTACAGACATTTACAGAGCTCACACCACCAGCTGCTCCTCTCCATGGGATTGGAAGTCTAACTTTTCCTTCCTTGCATCAGAGGGTGGGTGGGTCCTTAATTTCTTAGGGCAGAAGAGTCAAGGAGGTGAGATTTTGGAAAAGACTCCAGTGAGGATCTAAGGGGATAACTGGAACTTCTGGTATCTATACATTGCAAATGCTACCCATGCATGATTAATTTTGTGAAGGATCTCAGTCAAAGCACTGAAATATTTCTGGAGATCTCAGCAAGTCTTCTAGTCCTCAAAGGAAAACTGGGTTTATAGCTAAGTCACTGGGCTATACCTCAGATTCCAACTTTTCCTTAAAGCTACTATGCTATTTTAGACAGGCCATTTAGTCTCTAAAGGCCTTGCATGATCTTAGTGTATTATCTGGGTATTATCTGGGGCATTTCCTTCCTCTTAGAACTAGAGACGATAAACTGTTTATTCTGATTCTCAGAATAAAGCCCCTCCCTCAAAAAAAAAAAAAAAAAAAGGATCGGGCAGATACCTATTGCCATAAACTTATTATATAAAGCTGTAGGTTAAAAGTGGAATTAAAGCTGCAGACTTAAACCTCCGGTCAGCCACACAAAGGGTCATTAGTGCACACTGGAGTGAAACCAGTGAAACGCAGTTTGGCTACAGACAATAGCAAGGCTCAAATTCTGTTTCTCTGAAGCTTGTTTTAATATTTCTGGCTGTCAATTTTAAACAAAATATTTTAAACTCAAGAGAATGAGTTTTTATCCCTGCTCCACTTGTATCGCCTAAGCCATCCTTGGAGGGTGGATGTTGTGGTACCATCAGCTCCAGCATAAGGAGGGATCAGAGCTTTGCTGTAAGGGAACAGGCAGCACCTCTGGTCCCCTCCGCTCACACAGAAAGTGTTTTATCACCACAGGGTGCCACAGGAGACCCTACAAGTCCTTCTAGTCTAGTGTTTCCTTGCAGTCATTCTAACGTTTTTTTAGCATGGCAGTGAAGGTACGGGAAAGGGAAGAATAGTTTCAAGCCTTTTGATCTCAGAAGGAGCAAGAATACAGGCCTCACGCTCCCTGGATGAGAACTTTCCCATAAGGCAATGGAGCTGCACCCAAACTGTATATGCTTTCAAAGAAAGGCCAAACCATTTATCAGCACTCAAAGGAAAAGAGTGAGAGACACTGGAGAAAATGATATGTTGTGAATCCTACCCTTATCCTGACACTTAACTGTGGATACTCATATGTGCCCATATCTGCGAGGAGATAAGGAGTTTCACAAATGTTCCTCTTGAAGGTGTTGCCCATTAGTTTTCTGCAGGGCCTGTCACAAAATGTGCTGCCTACCCCAAATCCTGGGCACTTACCTGTCTCAAAACTACCAAACTACAATATTTTTCTTAACAACATTTTTGTCCTCCAGCACATATTCTGCCTTGCTTCTGGCAGCTGTTTCCTTCCCATCCTGGGAAGAACTCAACCTAATGAAAAAGAGGGGTGCAATGAAAGGTACTGGCTGATCTCTGAGGAATACTAAAAGCCCTCAAACCTGAGAGTGGTATTGTAATTTTATGGACAAGACAAAGATGAAAGCCAAGATGAAGTGGCACCTACTTGCCCTCCAAATGCCTGGTTCATCTTTTGGATCCCAGTAATAACCTCAAAATTTCTGCCTAAATACCTGTATTTCTTCTAGTTGAGTACATACAAAACCCTCCACAGAGCATAGAAGTGACCCCTCAATAAGCAGCTAAATAACCTTTTCTCTTACACTTTCTTTCTTGAGAGCAAGATCTTCAGCATAAGTATTTTTTCTCAAGTATTCATTGAGCATGCTTTTCCATGTATACAAATATATGCACACTCAAACTATATTCAAAGAAAGGCCAAACCATTTACCCCATGAGTGGGTGGCAAGGGCACCCCTCCTCTAGCATGAGGACTCAGGTTTAGACTGATGCAATCGGTATCAGTAAATGGCTCAACAAGTGAATGAGAGAAACGTTCCCTAGCAGGCACAAATCTGCTGGTCACACGAGGGGGAATCAGACCTCTGCATTGAATCAGACTGGGCAATGATTTCAGCTCACAACCACACCCCAGGTATGTCTTTATAACTGTACGCTACTGGGTATCTCTCTCTCTCTCTGTGTTCATTTAACAATGGAAAAAATAGACAAAACTCCCCAAGGACACATTAATAAGTTAGGATTCTGAGCACAGATAAAAGATGCCTTCTGCATTTCATTCCTAACTCTTGGCTTTTTGTTTGGCTGTCGCCTAGGGATCGAGATATCAAGTTGTCTTGACATCTCCTACAGAGAACCTAATTCAGGGCTGGGATTCAACAAAAGCACGGCAGTAATGAAGG
Source organism: Grus americana (assembly GCF_028858705.1). Lineage (NCBI taxonomy): Eukaryota > Metazoa > Chordata > Aves > Gruiformes > Gruidae > Grus > Grus americana. The sequence goes on from NC_072852.1 coordinate 78,423,253, forward strand.
GCCAAGTACCTCTGAGAGTCAGGGACAAAGCGATTTACCCAAGGTTCCACAGACGTGTAGCCAAATCAGAGGCCTCTTGCACCTGTGAAATGAGAACTACGCTGCACAGATTTTAATATTACCTTGGTTTAAACCCAAACACACTAACATGGCATAACTATGTAAGCATTTTTGTACCCAGTGGCCCAGTAAATATAGTATTGTCAGTGCTAGTACCAGGTCACACGTCATGCTAACTGTGCCAGATACTCACAGTGCGAGGCCCTAGTACTGACCTGTTAGGCTGGTTATCAACTTCTTTTAGAAACTTACTGTGTCACCCAGAGCTTGATCTCTGGTGTTTCTCTTTACGGTATACAGTTTAGTCATGGGATAACAGCAAAGGTCTTGAAAATATGGGCACAGGCTGAAAACAGAGGCCCCACAACTCACTGGTCATTATTGAAGAAGCATAACCCTGAGATATGGGAGAAGGCTGGGTTTGCTTTAAGAAAAGAAGCAGCAGCTAAGAAAATGGGGGAGGGGAGGAGAGGAGAAGCAGGTGAGCAGCAGGATAAGGCACCTTCCAAGTCTGGGAAAGTGACCCCCCTACCGCCACCTGCAAGCATCACACAGTGTGTAGTCAGAGACAGAAGCCAAGGACTGGGAATTATTTTGTAAAAGGCTAAGATCCCAAATTTGAGCAGGGAGGTGGAAGACATGAGGTGCACACTTGATTTCCAGCTTACCTCCTCAAAAAGCTCTCAGCCCTGATCACCCGGGAAGCTAAGACCATCAACAACTGTGGCCACCAGTGCTGACTACATGGTATCAGCTCCTTGGTATTGTACACCACAGCAATCTCTAATTGCCTAAGATATGCACACTTAAATTCAGGTCCAAAAGTGACTGGCAGAACTGTCTGTATCTTCTCATCCTTACTGCCTGTTTTGTCAACTCCACCCAAACCGCAGAGGTTTTTGGAGCTTCCTATAGCCTCCTTACTCAACAAACAGCCTTGTGCCCTGGTGGGGGCAGCCCCCACATGCCCGCAGCCCGGTAGCCTTGGCAGGTACAAACTCTACTATTTGCAGTTCACTGCGCGAAGAGCCAGAACTGGCAAATGAGGAAGGAGGGATTAAACACGCTGTGGGAATGGGGCTACCATAAATGAGCGACTGGGGATGTGGCTAGAGAAGGCAAACCAGGGAGGCACAGCTGCTGACCCGCAAGGCTCCTCGCTTGGCTGAGGCTGGTCCTCAGCTGCCAACAGCTCTTCTCCCCCTTCTCTCATTCTACTACTCTGATGCAACTAACTCCTGCAACATCTGGTACTTTACAGGATGTGTTCACAGAGTATTACGAAGCCAAATCCCTTTAAGGAGATGCCTAGAGTAGGTGCAAGAGCTCTCAAAAAACCACTGAACTGGGATAGGATGGAGGTAGAGCATCAGACAGCTATGTGATACAACAACGTGATACAAAGGCCAATGTGTTCTCTGGATGTGTGTCTATGGGTGCAATTTCAATAAAGAGAAGGAGATGTTAGCACCAATACACACAGCATGGAGAACCCCATGTGGGATGCTGTCCACAGCCCTGGCCAGCTCTTCTAGAGGGATGAACTGAGGCTGAAAGAGATGGATGATGGAGGAAATAAAAAGCGTATAGTCACAGATGCTAAGAATTTGTTCAGCTTTTCCCAGAAAAGCAATCACAGAGAGTCTTTAATTATAAATCTACTGACTCTGAGGAAATACTGCCTAAGTAAAGAAGAGAGGGAAATGTTTAGGGTCGTCTTGTGTTCTTCGGAGAGTGTTCTCGTTCTCTGGGAATAAGGCCATGAAGATTATGCTTAGCAATAACTTTGTCATTTCATGTCAGTTCAGTTAAATCAGGAAGAATGGTAAGCCTGTGATTATGAGTTGTTTTCACTTGGAGACTGTTCATCTCAGGTTTTAATTTCAGAATCAGACTTAATTCAAAATCCTGTCTTCGATAAACTGACTTTGAAATCCTTCCGATACAAACAAAAAAACCAGAAGTACCTATCTAGCTGTGTAATGAAGAAAACTAATCAGATTTAACTCTGGAGAACTATTAAGTTATTGCTCTAAAATAGTTTTCTGGTAGTTTTCAAGAGCTCCTTTCTCCTATAATTATTTAGTTCATTCTTTGTTTGTTTGTTTAAAGAAAAACTGAACCACACAATATGTCTCAGATATGTTCTTACGGCAATCAATTTCCTAGAATGACTTTTATGCTCTGAAATGGAAGTATTTCCTTTTATCTGCTTAAAGATATGCTTCAGTACAAGCGTTCCACAATTCTATTTCTTTTTGTAGAGATAAAGATTTTTGGTTGAGTACCAACAGTGTACTTATTTATACTTATATATTTTTTACATATTTATACTTATTTATAGATGTATATGCATGTCTTAGGAAATTGCTCTCCTAAATACTTCCTATAGTACGCTAATATGCTTAAAAGCTTTGTTAACCTGACATCACTGTAAACAAAGGCTATTATTTTCCTTCAATGCTTTTGCTTCCCACATCACCCAAAAAAAGAACACTATAATGTGAGAACTATGTGCTACTCCTAGCATGTTTCTGCAGTCTTTAACAGTCACTGCAATTCAGTGATAAGGATGCCATTTATTTTTAATTTATTCAGTCTACTGTTGAGTCATAGCTGGGATTTGATTTTTCTTTCAATGAGGCAAATTGACAGGGATAAGAAAAACAGTTTCTCAGAAAAATAAGTAACCCCAAGAACCTTGACAATTTCTACAGCCCCCCCCCGCCCCCCTTCATTATTAGTGTTCAATATGTAACTCTCCAATTACTGTGTTTGCAAAGCAACCGTCGGGCTTCGGGAAGGTATAGCAACATAACTCATTACTGTCACTCAGATCCTTTGGAGTTAGCACACGGCAAATTTCACGTACATCAGTTACTGAAGGCAGCTGGCGTTATCTGCTAATCGATTCACTCAGCACAATATCAGGCTTTGAGTTTAATCCCCAGCTGCTTGCTGGTTTCAAAAGATCAGACAGTAGAATAGCGTTGAGGGGGTGCAGAAAGGATGTGTGTAGAGCAAAGCATGTGGGGGACAAAAGGACATTCCAGATGTCAGAGCACAGGAAACTACATTTATTTTTTTCAGCTGGTAGCAAATGGAAAAAAAAAAAGAAAAGATACATTTCTCTCTGACTGGATTACAAGAACACACAGAAGCTTCAGGTAAAATGTGCAAGGCTCCATTTTAGTAGGTGTTTCGCAAAGAAATAGTAAGCCATTTTGCAAGAGGTCTTACTATTGAGGCAGTCTGAAATCTGGCTTGGAAAGCTAATTCCTGGAAGAGTGAGGATTCTCTCTGCAATATCTTCTTCCAATACAGTCATCAGTTTTGCCTAGTGCTAACTCCTCTTTCCTCAGCAACATTCCCGCTATTCGTATTGACTCTGAGGGCTGTTACGATGCATCACATCAGCAACCGCTGCAGCAAACTGAATAATTAGAACAGCATAAACAAGAGTTTCCTCCCTGTTTCATCCATATTTATGGAACAGTGAATTTTCAGACCTCCTCAAAGGCTTGTATTTCTAAGCGGGACCTAGAGATTGCAATACCCGTACCACCCATCGGAGGTACACGGGCTTTCTAACCATCCACTTTGTATGCCCAACCTAGTCCTGACAAAGTTCCTCGCACTTTGAACACCTGATTAATCTTTTACTCCCTCTTTGTTCTGGACAGCTTCTGCCACAAGCTGGATTGGTTGCCTCTTAGTAAGGCATTCCTCCAAGTATTTGGGAGGAAAAGATGCGGAGGAGATGTGCCGTACAGCTGACAGAGCAGTATGAGCAAAGCCAGTATCTACGTCTGTAGTGAGGTAACCTGGGTAGCACTAAGGATTCACCAGAAACCACATATATTTCAGATGTTTATCTGCCACTATCTGTTCTGAACCTGGCTTCCATGATTCTCACAAGCAGAAGTACTTGTGATACCCCTCTTTACAGACCAGAACTGGAGGTGCAGGCAAGAGTAGTGTCCTGTCCAAAGTCATACAGGCAGTCTGAGGAGCACAACCTGGCGTTTCTAAATCCTGAAGCTAATGCTCCAGCCTCTTGGATTTTTTTCTAAACCCCAGCACCAAACTGAAGTAACTACATCACCGGAGGAACTTGAAGTGATGTCTGCCTAAAGCCTAGGGAGATGCTGCCTCTGTTAGAAGTAGTACCTGCCATTCCACAGCTCCCAGTGGTGACACTCAACGGTAGAGATTACCAGCACAATACCAACAGAAAAGGGCTCATGAACTCCTGGCATGATGCTGCTAGTATTCCTGTTAAACTGATAGAAGAATCAGTAAGACAGAAGTGTTTTAGTCCTCACTGACCTACCATGGACTCCGCATTGCTAATGCCTACTGGGGCTTTTCCTTCAAGAGGCAGCTGGGGCTTTTTCCTCCTTCCCAGTTTTGTCTCTGATCACAGTGCAAAGCCCCAGGGTGCCACAGTATGATCCAAAGGCAATCGAGATTTATCAAGTGGTCACAGATGTCTTGTAACACAGCAGCTTTATGGTCCTTTCTGTCCTGAAAATGCTGCACAAATATTAACTAAGAAAAGCTTCCTTTTTACAGTGCAATAAGCTGGAAGATAGCGTCTGAAACAAGTCATAAGTGTTGATGATAAATTGTCCTTGTGAGCACAATTTTCTGCTTTTGTTGTTTACATAACTTCACGGGTCCCAGATGAGCAGACTATCGTGAACAATGAAAGAAAAGATGCTCAAGTATGCTGTGTAAGCGTCATACAAAAGAAGAGGAAAAAACCAGGGCAACCTGAAAAAATATCCAAATGTAATCAGAACAGATTAGTGGGTTTGACACGGTGTCAGTAACTTCTCTTATTATGAGTAGATATTCAGATATAATTAGGCTCCATGTCACAAAGAATCAGAACTAATAACTTTGATGCAAATGTTTGCAAGCTGGGGATATAGCGTTCTCAGAGTCTCTGAAGGAAGCGCTTTACCTTTTGTCTGTTATGTATGAGGACAGCCTTAAAGAGATGGCAAATACTTTGAAGGGTCAGAGTTCTCTGGTGATAATAATTACTTCCTTGCAACTGATTAACTTTTCTTCTTACTTGTTGTTGGAACAATTTACTTTCCATATGATCCATTTAGTCTCTTCTGCTTTCTGTAGAAAGATTGCAGATGTTAAACATCAACAGGGGATATGCATGAAAGGCTTGTGTTTATGTTAGGTTGATTTTAAGGACTGGATTCGTAATTGCATTCAAATTCTGCCCCACTGAAACCACTGATGACTCCAGGTTATTAGACTGATCCTCTATTGCCTCACACCTGACACCTGTGAATCTCAATCAGGTCTAGATAGCAAAATGCTGTCATTAAATGGTTTGAAAGATTTTGATTTGACAACATTTTTACAGCCATACTGTGCAGGTGTGAATATCTACAATTAAAATAGCCATGGAGAAGCAAACTTCACATTTTGGGATATCACATTACTTAGGACTTTCTGGGTTCAGTTCTGCTCCATGCGATCACGGTAGCAGCAGTTACTTAGGAGTGTGCAAAATCTCACCAAATCAAGCCACATCAGTTGATTAGCGTATCAGTATACTGACAAGTCAACTAACAAACACAGATGCAACATACTCTGTTGCTTATATGATGATCTTTTCCCATGTTCTTCTGACCGTTCACACTAATACTGTTATATCATCTTCATTCCTTCAAAGTGACATTAAATAAAGCGACTGAGATGAAAGAGAATGCATGTGGATGAAAGATGGAAAGAAGACAGAACCAATTAAGTTAATTAATGGCAGACAAACAACAGTAAAAAAAGAAGTTTCTCAGTAAGTTGCAAGTGACATCAAACTCAGAAGGCAGCTTGGGGAGAAATAATGAGGTTACCAGACCTTTTCAAGTACAATTAAGTATTGTATGTTGTTCTAATCTAAAGAAAGCAAACAACAGTAGTGCTTGAAAAGGAAGGGTCAAATTATGACTTTGGTCTTGTACCACAGGGCTCCACTGAAAGGGCATGGAGCTGGGCAACAGAAGACACTGGAAAAACCTCCTAGGACTATTGTTCGCTTGTTGGGAGACACTAGGTAAGTCATTTACCTTTCCTTCAAGTAGGTTTCCTAAGAAACTGAAGCTTACACAGTCATATTCACTTTTCCTGACACCTCAGGAATTTCCTTGGCCAATTTCCAAAACATCTGATGGAGGGTAGACTCCAAAGCTATTACATTCCCTGAAGTTTCATGAAGGCAGTAGTAGCTTCAAGAAAAGTCTTATTACCCCTGCCTCTGACAGAATACCCAATTACATTTTACATGTCAGAGAAGATACTAGATATTACAGTGGGATGTTAAGAACTAGCCTTTGTTAGTTACACCATCCATGGAAGTCTCTTTTCTTTGTCTATCCTTAATTTTCCCCCATCTATCCTTCTTATTTAGATTTTAAGTCCCTTGAGGCATACCTGTCTGCTGCTCTGTCTTTAGACTGTAGCGTTGGTGGGAGCCCCAGTCAGCTTAGATCTTGCCTGTGATGCATCTCATAACACAAAACTATGTTCACCTCATACAAGAAGTAAAAGGATAATTTCACTAACAAATTATATTATTTATAGAGAAGCCACGGCACAAGAAACAAATGGAGCTGTGTACATTTCCCTTCTGACATATATACATATACATATATATATACACATGTGATCTCAAGGAAGAAAGCTATCCATATTTCACAGCTTCGTAGGACACGCTGCTCCAGTTCTATGACACACATCTTCTGTCTGCTTTTCTACAAAGAAAAATTACAATTTGTAAAATCAGGGTGAAGAAGTAAGTCAAGGTTTAAAAAAAAAATAAAGTGTAGTTCTACTGGACAATGTTACAAACAGAGGTATGTACGTTCCAATAGGTCATGCCTCTCAGAGATAACTCTTCTGGGAATACAATGCAAACCAGAAGACTTTCAGACTTTCAGAAAAGTCTACAGCAGTCCAGGAAGTGGTGAGATTAAAGTCTTATGGTTGAACTTTATTCTAAGGGAGAGTGGAATATAACAGAATTTCTTGCACAACTTTGGCTTAGGACAGAAAAAAATTGTCATATGACCTACAGTGTAGTAATATTACAGTTAAGCCATTTTTAAACATAGAGCATTCTTATCTTTAAGCTGCTGGTTTAACATTATTTTATTAACTGTGCTTCCTATTTACCTTTATTATGTAGAAAACATATCAGAGTTTATTATCTAAAGGGCATGATATCCAGGTGACACAGTGTTTGAGGCACAAGGAATAAAGAATAAACAGATAGCGCCCTGTAGAATACTTTTTTTCTTCTTCTTGGGTTTTTTTTTTTGTTTGTTTGTTTATTTGGGAGGTTTTTTGTGTCTAAGTAACAAGGAGTAAAGAGATTTGTGGTACAATTCAGTAAAATCTTAGAATGAGAACTAGAAAAACACTCTAAGTATTCCTGAGTGAGTCTATCTCGCAAATTCATCTCACAGATGTGGCAGTTGTTTCCAAATAGTTTAGCACACCTCAAAAGCCTGATAACCTGCTTGTTCCGTGACTTCATCCACAGTGCTCAGTGTTGTACTACTGTAAAACTTCATGAAAATCATAATTTTAGTAAGTACATACTTATAATGTAACAGTCATCCCTGGAGGTCATTGAAGGGCTGGTATGTGCACTCTGCAATTCCTTCGCAGATACAAGAATTGGGTTACTACTCAAATAATGCTATGAGAACAGTTTTGAAAAACAAAATAGTTGAATTGAAAGATAAGGAAATGGTGGACTGAGAAGTTCACCATTATCATAATTTTATGATTTTCCTGTTCATTAAGTACAAATCTGAACACTGCCTAACAATTCACACAGCAGTTGTCAGGTGATTTTAAGAGCAAGAATTAGTTCGATGAAAAGGTATATTTACTTCAATTTAAATGGAATTTAAGTTAAATTGAACTGAAGCTTTCTTACCAAAGTTGTCTTACAGCAGTAGTGTGAGCAACAAGTGAATGCAGCCTGGTTTTGTTTGTTTTTTAAGAGGAAGTTCTTGAGATGTATTTAATACATAATACATTATTTTTCAGTCCAGCTGAAGGAAAAGTTTTCAGTTAAGAAGACTATAAGAAAAATAACTCATAATCCTAAAAGTCTTTGAACATAGGCATTACCTAAGATATCAGTGAGATGTTTTCACTGTGCAAAAACTCTGGTTAGCTCATAGGAAGATAATTCTATGAAAGGTTTTTTTATTTTGATGGAAGAAACCTTTTAGTCTTCATCCATAAATAACTTAGCAGTTCACTTTTCAATTCTCGTAAAACTAACTTTTTACTGAAAGAGAAGAACCTGTAATTTTGAGAATATGATGTGTTGTTCCTCTGTAATAAAGAGGTTGAGTGCTTGCCTGAACTGCAAAGCTCATCTGCAGCTTAACTACAGAACTATAAACTATCCCTCTTAAATGCAGAGACAAATCAAGGTTACCAAGGCACAGAAGAGAAGAGGTTTTTATAGTTTGCCATGAAGCATTTTGGAACATCTAAACAACAGTCCAATAAAGCATTATTATATTTGAGGCACGAATTTCCTACCACATGTTTTTTTTCTCTAGTAAAAGTTTCCATTGATGATAGGAAAATCACTGCCGTTTGTATTTTTGAGGACAGTAAACGCTCATCAGGAGAATGTTGTCTTCCTCTACACTTAGTTGATTTATAATACTTAGGTTATTAATCACCTGTTATAATATGACTGTTGAAAACAATCCTCTTCCCTTCCTTTTTCCCTTGGGATGTTAGAAAGAAATAAGACAGCTTTGTTACCAAAGCATTTGCCGGATGAGATTGACAGCTACGATATGACATCATTAAGCATAGAATTATTACAGGAATACTTGATTTAACAAGTTTCTCACTGCACACTTAAGCTTTCAATAAAAAAATTTATATAGATGGACTGAAGGGTAAAAACTGTCCGTGTTGGTGCCATAAGGCATTGGGTCACCTTAGCAAAGGCACTAGACAGTCGAACATAAATGTTTTGTCTTTGCAGAGGACCAATGAATAATGTCATGGGCTTTTAAATTATCTTTGTCATAAACTGAAAGATTTCAGCAACTGAACAAGATCGATGTTGTTTTGCTGCTGGCTTTACACATTTATTCCAAATCATGAAACTAATTGTTTCTAGCTAAGCTTCATCAGGCTGAAAGCAAAACTGTCTCTTGCATTTTTTTCCTATCCATCAAACTACCTGTGCACAGTAAATTATAACTGTTATGCTTCATGTTCTCAGAGTTTATGTGGCTTTACTGGATGTCAGAGTAAATAGTGAATGCACATGCAATCCTTTTTTTTTTTCAAGGGGGTTAGCAGAAGAAAACCAAGTGTTTTATGAAGGAGCAGCTACTTGATTTTGGGCAATTCTAATAACTCTAAGGAAAATGATGTAATTAAAGAATCTGAGAAAACTACGGCATCCTAAATGGAAGACAACAGGCAAGTCATACTAAACTCTTCTGCTCTGCTGTGTGGCAGTACTTGTCTGTTGGCTTCACCACTCACGGGGATGCTTCTCCTCCCTCTTTGGGCTTTCCAGGTGACCACCTCTCCCATCAGTTTGCCATTAGCTTCCGGCTGAAGATGCTATTTCCCGCTCCCTTTTTCCTCCTACCACTTCAGGCGCTCAAGCACGCCCAAGCGTTTCCTTACACCTGCTGCGTGATAAACCTGGCAGTACAAGACTTCTTGGCTCATCCCTTAAAAACATATATTGCTCCTGTCCTGGCGACTGATGTTTGTTTCACCTCTTGCTTGTGTTGTCCTCAAAATTTGCGATACTGTAGGTGGTTACCTAATGTATGAGGTGGTAATAAACCCTTCCCTGCCTTTCAGTAAGCCTCCCCAGTCCGTGGGCCATGTGCTCGCTGGCTGTTCTAATATACCATTTTAATTCTCCCAGTTGCAGGTATCAAGCCTTTTGCTGTCAACCTTTAAAATGACAGAAGTCATACTTTTAATGCTATCACAAACATGAATTACTATCAACTTAAAGTTAACTTGGCATCTTCTGGGTCATCAGGCAATATTATTTTGCAATGCTTTTAGCACTTTAATGAAATGCACTGAATTTTACTAAGCCTCATTGCTCTCAAGGACGTGGTGTAGTTACAGATGCTTTCCCCCAAGGTATAACTGAGGAAGAGTTTTTGCTGTCCAAAGGCTCCCTAGACTGTAGTCAGCAGCAAAGATTTCAGTGTCTTCTACTGGATCAGGCTTTAATTGGAAGGAAATTAACGGATAAAAATTAATGTGGGAAGGCTTTTTCTATCTTCTTATAATAGTCGTTATATAAACCCAACTCCCCATCTCATTAACTGCCTCAAGTTACAATATAAATACAAATATTTGATGGTGGAATGTTATTATCTTACCCCTTCCTGAAATAAGTAGATTGTGTGATACATCACTGTCCACTGGAAGCACTAAGTGCTGTTGTGGAGGAAATTAATTGCTTAATTCTACTCTCTAAGCTGCAAGCTAATTAGCAGAGTAGCACTAAGCATTAGTTACCAGCTCTACAGTATTTCTTTGAAATGTCGCTCACTTTATCCAGTAGTGGGAGGTGCACTGTGTGTTTCTATAAAGTTATAGCTACTCCTAAGAATAAACTCTCAACATGAAATGGTATTTAAGAATTTAAGCATAACTGGAGGTATTCTCTCCAGATTTCATATCAAGCAAACAAATTGTTCATGCAAATGATCCTAATCCCAAGCTTAATTGTACCTATCTTCTGGCAAATGTTTCAGTATATAAACACAGTATAGATACATAATGCAGAAGGTAAATTATCCTGTGGTCTCAAAGGAAAATGTGCAGTTCCTTTGGATTACACATAGTATTTCATCAGATATCAAAAGTTCAACAAATGATATGACTCATAAGCTCACCTTTCTTTGGAGAATACTGTTAATAGTATCTAAATAACACAGTTAATTCTCTGGAATGTAACCACTGTGTGTTGATTTCTGTTCTTCAGTAATCCTACAGTTCACTGCTGTCTTTCCAACATTGCCATGAGACTTTGACCAATATAAAAGCTTTATAAACTTGGCAAATGTTGCCCAGCACATCCACCAGCAATAAAATTCATCAGATGTAAACCCATGTGCACACTTTTCCTGCTGTGGATAGGACTGTGAAAGTTATGCTGAAAAAAATTAGGAAAAATCATGTATCAGAAATGGACTAAAATCATGTATGGTTATTTCAGAACTAAAATGGGTACAGACCAATTCACATCGCCTCCATTTCAATTCCATGTTAAATCAGAAGAGCTCAAATTGAAATTCCATCAGTTTACCTTTCAAAAACTTTCAAATATTTTTGTCTCTATATGGTTAATTTCTTTCATGCCCTGTATTTCAGAAATATTGATATCCCTGCTTTCTTCTTTCTGTATACTGGAAACCATTTTCTGTAGAGCATTGAATTTTCTCAAGACATCTGTAAATTTTTGTCCACGGAAGCTGTTGTATGTTTTTGTTTACTGCATCCAGAGCATGCATGCTAAGGAGAACAGCCCCAAACTTGACTGCAGGCCAAATCTCGCAACATCTTTGGCGTTAATAGTTAAATTTGTCATCTTAACTGTTGGTATAGCTGATGGGAACTCCAGAATGTGCCTGTGGTATGACAGTCATAGAATCATAGAATGGTTTGGGTTGGAAGGGACCTTAAAGCTCATCTAGTTCCAACCCCCCTGCCATGGGCAGGGACACCCTCCACCAGACTAATGTACCCTAAACCCACAATTTTTTGCATGGGCTCTCAAATGGACCTCAGTAGATCTAGTTTCACATTGATATATGCTACAGAACATGATTATGGTACTGTGGACAGTTTTAAATGTCTGATTTCTAAAATAAGGAGAGGCATGCCTCTTTCTTCTGCCCGCTTCTGATCTACAGGCGTTGTTGTAAATAGGGCTGCAGAATATGGGTACATCTGCTCTTAGAAATGAGCTGAGATAGCTGGATCCTGAAAAGCCAACAAGACACCTTGATTTCATAGTTGTTACTTACAATGTGATGATTCCCAAATTCCATGTCTTGTTTTAGCAATTACATTGGGTCCAAGTGCAAAATTCTCAGGGTAAGGCATTTGCCATATAGTTGTAGTACAAGGGGCTGCTTACGTAGGAGCAAATGCTCACAATTTAAAAAAAAAAAAGACATATTAAGACATGTTCCAGCATATAGTATAAAAGGAGTTCCAGTTATTGGCATTACAGTAGCACCATGGAGTATACCACAACCTATGCCTCATTGTACTAAGTACACTGTAAATGCAGATTGAGACACTCCCTATCAAGAGTTTACAGTTTAAATATACAATTTTTTTGGAAATAAATGATTGCTTTTCACCTCTGCTGAGAGGCTGGCTGAATATTAGGTGGTGGTGGCTTCCAGGAACTAATTCAAATGGGCACAGAAAGGAAACTTTATTGCAAGAGCTATAGATCAAAGAAGAAAGCTGCACAAATTTATTGTTGTGAACTTTATGCTGCTGGGATGAGTTTCTAGAAAGCCCTCTTTGCTGCCATTTCTGCCTTTGTGATAATTAGAATATTAATTCTAATAGATAAGAGAATAAGATCAAAGCAATTGGAATAATTACTGGATAGCTAAAACTCTACTGCACAGCCCAGGCACTGTATGACTCATTGTCACCATAGTTTGCACTTTTGCTGCTGGGTATATGTTAGGTGATGAGAAATCACTACTGGTTTACCTATTTCCTTCTTTACAGGTAGTTCCATACCAGTTAAAGTATCAGTATCGATGCATTGTGACCAATTTTTCTGAAATTTTGCATTTGGAAGGGATCTGCTGGTGTAGGATTAAGGAAAGTTAGATTTTTAATTTTTTTTATTATTATTATGAAGGACATTTGGGCATGGTTCCTCTTCCTCCATTAAACACATTTAAATTGATCAGTAAAGGCAGGAGACACTGTTTCAGAAATGCAAAGTGATCACTGAAAGGACAGAAATGTAAAGTGCAAAAAAACCCTAAAGAAAAACAATAATGTCACAGCCAGACATTTTTATTAGAAGAAAACAGTGGTCCAGTCAGGTAACCCAAGAGGTTATTGTTATTTTCCCTTAAGTAGTTGATTTAATTACTAACATTTTATAGTATTTTCAAGAGAGAATTCATTCAAATGACATTTGCTCCTGAAACCAAAAGTATTGAACAGGATGTGCTTTATGTACATTTTAAAGCTCTTCATTACCCTCAGTGAAACAAGGTCCCTTTAGACTTACATCCCCTGCCAATGGCAGAACTACACAGGATTATAAAATAGTAGAAGTCTCCAATTACTTCTGTAGAAATTCATATAGTGGCAAAGTTCCTGATTTCAAACCCTGACTTCAGCCTTACTAGGGCCACAAAGGAATGACAGCTCTGCTGAAAGGGAATTCTGCACACATATCTGCTAGCAAAACCTGCTATTTTTAGTCTTTCTCCATCCTGAAATCATTCATGTGTTCAGATGGATAGTAAACAATTGACAGCCTTGTCTAATTGTGCTGGGTTGACCCTGGCCAACAACAAAGCACCCACCGGCTGCTTGCTCAACCCCCATCCCAGCAGTATGGGGGAGAGAATCCAAAAAGCAGAGAAAAACTCCTGGTTGAGATAAAGACAGTTTAATAAGTGAAGGGGGAAAAAAGAAAAGGGGGGGGGGGAAGGTGATACAGAGGCAATCATTCGCTACCTCCCACCAGCAAGCCAATGCCCAGCAAGTCTCCGAGCAATGGCTACTTTGGAGAAGGCTCCCCCAGAGCTACTGCTGAACATGACGTTGCACGGTACGGAATAGCACTGTGGCCAGCCCGGGTCAGCTGTCCCAGCCGCGTCCCCTGCCAGACTCCTGCCCACCCCCAACCTCCTCAATTTGGGGGCAAAGTGAGAAAGAGAGATGGCCTCAATGCTGTGCGAGTACCGGCCAGCAATAGCTGAAACACTGGCGTGTCATCACTGCTGGTTTTTGTCACCAGTGTAAAACACAGCACCCTACGGCTGCTAGGAAGAAAACTACCCCCATCCCAGCCAGACCCCGTACACTAATGCATTTAGACTTTCACAAAGCTAGCTCTGGTTGGGAACAGGACTCCAGAAATGAAAACTAAACCCAGAGAAGTTGTATCTTCCAGCACACTCCTTGTGAATCAAAAATAAGGGAGATTGCTTGAATGTGAACACTTAGCTCTTGCATTTAATGACGTTAGTGAAGTCAAATATTTTACTCCTGTTTCTGTCTTAGGCACCGATAACCGTGAGGTCAGGTTCCAGATTTTCTGCTGCTATACTTCTACTTGCCTTGTTTCTCAGCTGTACTTCTTGCTCAACTTTTAAAATTAAATACTTTTTGTAAAATTAAAAATTCAGCTCTGTGCTTTTTTCTAGAATAGTAAAATTACTATTTTTAGCACAAAATTCTCTTGTGATCTTAACTGAAATTAGACCAATGGTGCTCTCAGAGTGGTTTTTGAATTCTATCTATAATGGGTTTAAGTTCTCATCTCCTACAGGTGCTTTGCATTCCTCAGTACCTCATGACATTTAGAGGAAAGTTGAATCGCTAAAATTAACTCATTGTGGGACTGCAGTGAGTTAAAGCAAATCAGAGTCTCCAGGGGCTTGGGCATTAAGATGAGTCAATATAGTATACTTCTTTTTAGAAAATAGTTTTCCTTGTACAAGCAATTTCCTACAGTGAAAAGACAGAAAAAAAAAGGCAACTCCAAGCAGTTTAGGAATTGAGATTTTGGGAGAAGTTAGGGGAAATGCCTTATCGCTTAACCAAAGCTGTATTAGAACACATGTGAACAAAAGGATCAAGTCAAGGTTGCCCAGGAAAGCTTAATCCTAATATTTCTTACAATAGGAGTGCTTCATTTTGTAGCTTTAGTGTTCTTTCAGAATACCTTTTCTTCTGCACAGTAAAACCTGCACTGTTGTTAATACTAACATAGCCCCTAAAGTTATGCAGTTATGTTTGGGCTTCTGGCAGCAAAGCAGGTTCTCCTAAATAATAGATTGTTAACAATAAGATGCTGGGATAATTTGCTCACAGAGGAAGGAAATGTCAAATAGCAATATGTTTGCATATAATTACGTTACTGTCTTTCAGAACATCCTTATGCGTGCAGTATTAGGCACAGTTAATCAAATAAATCTGCATATCTAATTTCCTCTGTACTTCGAGGTCTGCTTTAGCATGTTAGTTCTAGAGGCAAGAGGACAAGAGAAGAACAGAGGCTGGAATATGCTTTTGCCTGCGTGCATACGCAGCAGCATCAGCAGGTCCTTTGGTGTGCAGTTAGATCAGCATTATTCTTGCCAGTGAAATCTCCTTACAAACAGCTCTTCAAAAACATGAGTAAAACCCCAGAGCTGAGGGAAAACACAATTCTAAATGTAAGTCACGTTTCTGAAACGACCTAGCATGGAAAAGCAGATCAATTTCTTTGGAAGAATCGCTTAACCCAGATCATTTAGGGACTGGGTTAACTGCACAGCCCCACAGAGAGTGCCCAGCTCAGCAGGACTGGGCAGTGGACGTGGCGCGAACGTGGTCGGGCACGGCAGGACGGCCTCGGCAGCCAGGAAGAGGTAAGGATGGGCACTTACCTCTCCTGGTTCTCCATCATATATTCCAGCTGTATGGCCCTGACCCCAAATACCTTACACGATCACGGTGTTTATAAGCGGGGGGGGGGGGGGTAGGGGGTATAGCTGTGTGGTGGTAAATGATAGATGGTAGAGGCATTTTAGGTCCAAAGATAAATCTGCAGCCCCTGTTGTAGTTGAACAGGGAGTGCTTGATACATAGCTAACTTATCCAAAGGTTGTCTGTGGTAGATCGGGCCATCCCAAGTGAGGCTTCTCTAGGTTTTCTGTAAAACTTCTAGCTTAAGTAACTAAAAATCATCATTTTCTTTCTCGGCGAGAGTGATTACCCAACTCTTTATTCCCTTTCCCTATCTAATCGGTGCTCCTGCGAAGAGCCAGCGCTCCGCTTTCCACCCCAGCAGCACGACAGGGGTTACTACGCCGCTTCCCGGGGGTAAAAGCCGGCCCGTTTCGGGCTGTCCGTGCCCGTACAGGCGGCGGGAGGGGGGAGAGCCCCCCCTTCCCCCCCCCCGTACCCCCCATGCCGGGGCGGGCGGGGCGGGGGCGCTTGGCAGGGCTGCGGCTGCCCCCTGGTGGCGGTGGCGCGGCACCGCCCGGCAACACCCCCCCCCCAACACCCACCCCCCTCACCCCTTTTATTTTGGAATAAGAGGGAGCCAAATGGAAAAAAGAAACCAGACCGTGCAGAAAAACCTCATCCAGAGAGATCAAAGAACGGCCGTAGGTAGCTGAAAGCGGCGGCGGTAAGGTCAGAGCGCGGCCGCAGCTTTCTACGCAAAAGTGTAGAACATTGTCTCAGAAACTTCAGCCCATTTCTCAATCAACTATAAAGTTTATGAAAAAGGGCTTTTTTCATAAAGTACTTCTATGAAAATGACTTTTCTGTTTTTAAGGACTTTTTGAGAATGTGATAATTTTGCTCGCTCTTCAATCGGCTCCAAATATTTTTGCGGGCCCTATTGCAGTTGTCATTCTATGTACAGTCCACGTAATTTTTGATGGCAAAAATTCACCAGTGAGTAGGCAGGCGTTAGGCCGTGATTATCTGTAGATGCTGGTCAGTAGCATTTCATTGCTACCTGCTGTACCTCTGTTATTTAACCCTGAGTCTTTTATCCTGAGTCTTTTATCTGACCAATGTCTAGAATTTTCTGTATGATAATAGAGGAAATTCTTTATGCTAATTGTCAGTTAGAGTAGGATAAGATTATGAGTTGTAGTTTAACATATATAAGCGACTTTTATAAGGCAAATTAGATCGACCTAGCGTGAGTTACGTTGACGTCACAAGACATTTTATCTGAGGGCGATACAAAGATGAGTTAGGACGTTCTACAGCGAACGGTTAGAAGAAACATATTAAGTGCCGGTTACCCCAATAAGCAGGAGATGATACTTGAGTAACTTGTGTGGATTTAGCTATCTTAGTAATACAGGTGAACAGAAGAAAGGTCTAATCCCCAGTTGCATTCCTCTGTCCTTGAACCTTTACCCAGGAGATGCCCAAACAGTTCCTGATAGTCAGCTGCTCCGCTTAGGCAAGTTAAAGTCCGCCCTAACAAGTAATTACCCTGCTCCTACATCTTTACTCATGATCTTGCACATCAGCCTTTCTTCTACTTTTTTTTTTTAATTTTATTTTCTTACTACATCCATAAAACTTTTTCACCTACAGCTCATATCTGTCACTGTAGCATGTGAATGCCCTGTGTCACACCCGCTGCCTTGTTCCCCATTTACTTTTGGTGCATGGCTGAGTCATTCCATAAGACTTTTTTTAGCAGTTGTTGTGGCAGCCAAGTTTCTTTGGGCTGGTGTTGATCCTAACATGTTTGGGGATCAGTACTAATCCTGTCATTTTTATGCTTGCAGTGAGTTGACCCTGGCTGGACGCCCGGTGCCCCCCAAAGCTGCTCATTCACTGCCCTCCTCAGCTGGGCAGGGGAGATAAAATATAATGGAAGGCTCGTGGGTCAAGATAAGGACAGGGAGAGAGCACTCACCAATTACTGTCACAGGCAAAACAGACTCAACTTGGGGAAAATTGATTGAATTTATTACCAATCAAATCAGAGTAATGAGAACTAAACCCAAATCTTAAAACACCTCCCCCCACCCTCCCTTCTTCCCTGGCTCAACTTCACTCCCGATTTCTCTACCTCCTCCCCACCAGCGGCACAGGGGGACAGGGAATGGGGGTCGTGGTCAGTTCATCACACATTGTCCCTGCTGCTCCTTCCTCCTCAGGGGGAGGACTCCTCACACTCTGCCCCTGCTCCAGCGTGGGGTCCCTCCCACAGGAGACAGTCCTCCACCAACTTCTCCAACGTGAGTCCTTCCCACGGGCTGCAGTTCTTCACGACCTGCTCCAGCGTGGGTCCCTTTGATGGGGTGCAGACCTTTGGGAACAGACTGCTCCAGTGTGGGTCCCCCACGGGGTCACAAGTCCTGCCAGCAAACCTGCTCCAGCGTGGGCTCCTCTCTCCACGGGGCCACAGGTCCTGCCAGGAACTTGCTCCAGTGTGGCTTCCTACAGGGTCACAAACTCCTTCAGACATCCACCTGCTCTGGTATGGGGCCCTCCATGGGCTGCAGGTGGATGTCTGCTCCAGCGTGGACCTCCATGGGCTGCAGGGAGACAGCCTGCCTCACCACGGTCTTCTCCAGGGGCTGCAGGGGAATCTCTGCTCCGGTGCCTGGAGCACCTTGTGCCCCTCCTTCTTCACTGACCTTGGTGTCTGCAGGATTGTTCCTCTCACATCTTCTCACTTCTCTCTCTGGCTGTGATTACTCTTGGCGTTGCGCAGGTCCCCCCCCCCCTTCTTAACTACGTTACCCCAGAGGCGCTACCACTGTGGCTGATGGGCTCGGCCTTGGCCAGCGGTGGGTCTGTCTTGGAGCCGGCTGGCAGTGGCTCTGTCGGACATGGGGGAAGCTCCTAGCAGCTTCTCACAGAAGCCACCTCTGTAGCCCCTCACTACCAAACCTTGTCATGCAAACCCAATACAATGCTTAACCTGAAATTTCATCAGCGCACAGCAGCTTTACTTTGTTTTGTTTGCATACAGAGAGCTCTGTAAAAGGGAGCCTTCATCTTCGGTTGGTCTCCTTTAGAGCTGACATAAATACAAATAACAAAAATAATACTGGCTGTGATAAGGGCTGGGTCCCCAGCTGAAGATCTGAATGAGTCTAAGGAAAATGCCACAGAAGGAAAGAAATAAAAAGATGCGAATGAAAATGAAAATCTTATTCGGAGAGATTACACGACTTGCCCAAGACCAGAAAGTGAATGTAAAAGACAAGAAAGGAAACCTTGCATAAAAATGACTGGACAAAAAACAGCAAAGGAAGATTGTGGTGTTCCGCTACAGCCAGCGGATGGGTTTTATCAGAAGTCGCTTGCCCATGCAAGCCTGTGGCATCAGCTTTCAAGTACTTGCTCTGGAAAAATCAAACCTTGCGTTCTCAGGCTTTAATCAGTTACTTCCACAGCCACTAGCTGACGCTGCAAGTAAGCTCTCCTCTAGCAATCAGCCAAAACGAACTGCAGACTGGCAGGAATGAAGATAATTTAATTATTTTTTTCCTCCCAGTTATTTTTTCCTCTCCTTTGAAGAGTTTATGATCTAGAGATGCACACTGCTCCTGAAATCTGGATTTTTCTAAAGTGTCACCCATCCTAAGGCAAATGCTGTTCTCACCTTCTGTGGCACAGCGGTTAAATAGGACTTGTCTGGATTTTCTACTTGAGCCTGTTTTCCTAAAGTATCCACCACTTAATATTGTACTTACAGAGTTAACACGTATTTTCCAAAATTCTTAAACAAAACTACTTTCATCCATGAGAACATTTTGATCATCATTCGCCAGAGATCGATAATTTCCATCTCTGAAGTACTGAGAAAGATGGACAAATCTGCCATCATTTTTAGGATGATCTCTTTTTCTCCCTGATCAATAATACTTCCTTTGTCACAGGAACTTAATTATGAGATGTATTTGCCTCACCTTTCCAACTGTAGGATAAATCTTTGAAATTTTGCCTTTCTTTCTAAAGCAGACCTGGAAAAATTTCAATTTTCTATTTGTTGATTGTGTGTTTTGTCTTGTGTGTTGCCTTGTTCTGTTAGTTCTGCTGGGGGCTTGTCCTCGTTTCCACTGGGAGAGTTAATTTTCTTCCTAGTAGGGGGTCTAGTGCTGTGTTTTGGATTTAGTATGAAAGTAATGTTGATACCACACTATAAGTTTTAGTCGTTGCTAGGCAGTGTTTACAATTAAGTCAAGGATTTTTCAGCTTCCCAGGCCCTGCCAGCAAGGAGGCGTGAGCCTTCTGCAGGAGGTGCACAAGAAGTTGGGAGAGCACAGCCAGGACAGCTGACCCAAACTGGCCAAAGGGATATTCCATACCACATGATGTCATGCTCAGTATATAAGCTGGGGGGCGTTGTCTGGGGAGAGCCACGGCTCAAGAACTAGCTGGGCATCGGTCAGCGGTTGGTGGGCAATTGTGCTGTGCATCACTTGTTTGTATATGCTATTACTATTAGTATTATCTTCCTTTATTATTACTATCCTCCTTCCTGTTTTTATCTCAACCCACGAGTTTTACCTTTTTTCAGTTCTCTCCCCCGTCCCACTGTGGGGGAGTGAGCGAGCGGCTGTGTGGTTGTTTTAGCTGCCTGACGGGTTAATCCACAGCAGGAGTTAATAGAAGAGGTATGCCTATTGACATCAGAAAGAAAAGTCATCTTTGTGGAAAAAAATTTCCTCGAGCAAGGATTTTTAAAGAGTTATGCGAAACTGCCAATTCTTTCCCTGGGAGATCTCATCTTCCTGTTACTGAGAGCTGAGAAAAACACAAGAAGTGTTTGCCACCTGGAACACACATGCAATATTGAAATAATGAGCATATAATCATATTTGCATTTGGACACAAACTCCTTCATTTTCAGCTCTGCCTGTCAGTAAGTGGACCCCTATCCTATAAAGACTAACTTTTTCACACTGTGAATGATTGCATTGTTTTAAGTCAGGCAATTTACAGTGCAGAATAACAATTATAAGTGTAATTTTTTTTCACTCTCTGTCTCACAGCCTATATATTGTAAAACATTATGCCTCTACTGCTGAATACTTCTTTCTACAGCTATTCATTTCTAAACTGTCAAAACAATTTCAATTATTTAGAAAATGTAAAATCTCTGATATAAAGAAAAAATATATAAAAATCCTTCTTTTCAATTCCTTACAGTATCCCAATAATAAATGCATATTAGTCCGTTCCCATTTCTTCTAGTCTTTTTCTTTACGTTAACTCTCAGGTTCCACAGCTCCAACAGAAATGACAGTATGTGCATGAAAACTGTTAATTTTTTTCCCTGTATCATTATAATCTGTAATTTGTGGCTTTAGAAATCCAAATAAAATATTGGCATAAATGTGGCACTAACCCTATGATATTGACATAACTGTGGTGCAGATATTATTTCTACAAATATGAGTCTAGAATTAGGGATTAATCAAACCAAATTGTGTGTATATAAATGTTCTCAAAGTCACCTCAGCTATGGTCCCATAACCCTGGACTGCTTTATCTGTAGTCAAAATGCAGTTACAAGGCTATTACAAATGATGTGGTGAGATTTGGGGAAGCAGCAGTAGAGGATGGATGGATGGATGGATGGATGGATGGATGGATGGATGAGTGGCAGCAACCTAAATAGAAAGGGAGGGACAGAGGGAAGGGAGAAGGAAGAAAGTAAGGAAGCAACTGGGGGATGGGATAAAAAGTTTTCTTCTCAAATTAAAAGCTGGTCTGAGAAGTCTGCTGTCTTGAAGATTTCACCTTTATCCTTCCTCATCTCTCCACCTTCTTATTGTTTATCCTCACCTGCTGTAGCCTGTCTGCGCTTGGTCTTTGTGGCTGACATCCCAGACAAGATTGTTTTAGTTTTCTGAGGTATTTGTATCTCACCTAACCTATCAGTGTTCCAATCAAAGCATTTTTCTGCTATGTATATAAATATTAGAGTCCGTAAGCCCAGTCTCAGAGATCTCAGTGCTCCAGCAGCGTGCTGGTACTAAGCCCAAACGCTGTCCCGCCATGCAGTATGAAACAAGAGATGGGTAGGCGGAGAAATGGGGGTCTGTGGAGACCATCGTGGACCACCTTTACAATCCCTCGGTGGGCTGATCAGCAAAGGCCTTTCAGTTCTGTTGGAATGAAAAAGGAATGAACAAATATCTGACTGTGGACTGCCAAAATATTCCTGTCAGTGCCAGCTAATTAATTCCTTCCCTCCTATTCCCTTCCACCAAGGCATTTGGCCATAAGAAAAAGATTAGGCACTATTGTTGCAGCATACTATTACTACAATGTAAAATGGCAAAAACCACAACAAATTGTGGCTGCCCCAAAGGAAGGGAAAAAAAGAGGCTAGGGGGAGTGTGGAGAAGCAATTGGTTTCTCTAAACTTTATGTATTAGAATTTTATGCTGCTCTGCCCCCTCATGGTATAAAGCCATGGTCCATCTTTACGCTGGCTTTTTTTTAATTACCACACCTTAGGATATCTCTTCTTGCAAGAACCTAAACAAGACCTTTGGGGAAATAAGAAAGGTTCTCAAACTCTGCAGGAAGCTGGCATTTAGGAAATCCCTGCATTCACTTCTTAAGTTCACAAGAGTATGAAATTTGTTTAACGCTTCCTCAGACATTTGCTCTAGCTTTCAGTTAATTCTGGTTTCAAACAAACACCATAAGGGAAACGAGAGCACAGCTGCCAGGCTGACTATCCCAAGGCGGCTAGGAAGAGCTGTGTACAATTCTTGCAGCTTGTTTCATACAAACATTGCGGCTGCTTCATTCCTCGGGCTTCATATGTACAAGTTGTGGCAATGTCAAAAGTGTATTTCTTTAGCTCCGGATTGGCTAATTTTTGACAGGAAAACATGAAAAAGCACCATTCTTAGATATTTTTTTTTTCTCAGTACCTCACTCATTTGTAAAATGTTTACTTTCAGGTAGTTAATACTTTTCCTCATACATGTGTGACGTACATAACACACACACACTATAGAGGGGCAACGACCATTGTAGGGTAATACTAAAAGTATTAAATAAAGAAGTTAAATCACATCCTGACTTAGAAAAGATATGATCTTAAAAACTGATTCAGTACAAAGTTTGTTCAGTTGAGGAAAATACAATGAAATTATTAAAACCTAAACTGTTCTTTTTGGTCTTTGATACTGCTGAGGTTCCAATTAAAACAAGGATGTTTTCAAAACACCGCAGAACCTGTCACATCTCCATTCTGCAAAAAGCCCAAGTGAAATAGAAGCAAAAGTGTCAATGACTTTTGGTAGAGTATTTGATCTCTGTGGGATCCTTTGACTTGATTCTCAGTCAAGGATCTCATTATTTAAGTAAAAAATACACTTGTTTAGCTTTCTGTCTAGGAGTAGCAATTATGTGCTCAACAATAAATTTCTTTCTCAGATGATACGACCTCATTCTTCTTCATCGTTAGATCCCACTGCTTGCTTTCTGCCATCTGCATTATTTTTATCCTAATCTAAATAGTTAGAGTAATTTAAGAGCACGAGAACGATAAGCACCTACTATCTGCTTACTGCATTGCTAATGCTTTTATGGAATGTAGCAGATTCTTAAATATTTAATATAACTTACTCTTCCCTTTAACCATTCCCTTCTCTGTGAATGATCTCATGAAATATGAATTATGCCTGTGTAATGTTTTGCATTGCCTAGTGGCTGCCTCATTTCGGTGATATTACATATGCAGCTTCTATGCAAAAAGGAGAGAAGATGCTTCGTAGATGTTATTCTGTTCCTAATTGAGGTTCTCAGGTTTCCACAGTGACTCCAAATTGCCTGCTAAGCATTAAGACCAAGAACTGGAATGGGTTACAGAAAGCAAACTCATCGTGACAATCTCTGTGGTGAACCAGAACATGATCAATTTAAACCCATGAAAATTCAACACCAACCTTTAGTTCAGCCTTTACAACTGTTTTGAAAAGAAAATTTTGCAAAGGATTCATTTTCAAAAGCAATTTCTTATGCACCATCATGCATAAAACAACCAACTGCTCACAGGTGCGCCACTTTCATTTGCTTATGTGAATGGTAGTCCTAGGTTCCGATAGGTGCACAGAAAGAATTAATTATAGAACTTGCACCTGCTAGACGTGTCGGTTGCATCTGCTATGCGAGTTGATTGCAGCTGTGTGATGAACACCATTCGTCATGTGTCTTAAACGTCTCATCTCCTTCCTGCTTGGTCTATGCAAGGACTATGTCTGACTGTTGACACCTTTGAACGGCAGCCGAGATAAATATGTTTTTGAAAGGACTGAATTACTTCCAATTCCTTCCCCGTTTTCAGGTGCTAGCATTGGAGCATTTTTTGTGAGTCGTGAATATCGAAGCATGTATGTTTCATTCATGGAAATGAATTTGGGAGCAATTCTTCCCCATTACGTAAAAGAGCTGTTTTCTTGCCACGGTCTGTGTAATATATAAGGTTTTTAATGAGAGATTCTAGATATATAGCAAGCCCTATCCCTGTCTAGATAATACATTACATCTTACAAGTATGACATTTTTGTAGTGTTGCAGGTAATATGGCAACATGACCTTTTCTTTAAAAACAAAATTTTCTAATTTGCATGGTTACGGAGAAGAACTTGCTATTATGAATCTTGATAAGCTCAGAACTATGACCTTAACTAGAAACCTGTTTGACTCCATTGTATTTTGTTCGCTCGTGATCTGTATGAGGCCTCCTGTACTTTCAGTCCTTTGAGTTGGCAATATGTAGTAATCCCTACTAGATATTTTTCTCTACTATTTGGGTGTGAACAGTTGAATTTGAGGTGTTATTATGGTCTATCTTTATTTATGAACTGATACCTAGTGCCAGCATTATTCTTGTTTGGGAATATCTTCATAGCTTGGAAGGAATACAGTTTTCTCGTTTTATGTCAGAGAAAGATTGATATATGGAAGAAGTGGTAACGCTTCTATCAAAATGCTAGTATATTTGCCCCCTCCCTGAAAGAGCCACACAATCCCATCCCTTTTTCCCAAAGGCCTATTTTCTGTTTATAGCAGAATGGTTGAATAGCAGAGAAAAAGAAAAAAATCCTCAAGGAAAAAAATGTATTTTCTCTGGCAAAAGAATTCTGTATGAATGTATGTTTTCACATTCTTCCCTCTTTCTAAATGTACACAGGGAAAGATAAAAATCATTAAAACTTTCCTCACCATTTTCATGCCATTCGATTTTTAAGTCTTCCCAATATCTTTTAGTATTATAGATTAGCAGTGCTGTTTAATGTCCCCAGACTGGACAACATGCAAACTTGACAATGCTTTGGTGCAAACAAACAGTTTTTTCACCCTTGAATTTCTTATCAATGTTTATGTAACCTACAAGCAGGAGTGGGATTACTGAACTCACTGATTGACCCCTTGGAGCAGACTTCAGAAGGTTCCTTTCGGGAACATAAAAGGAATAGGAAACTTGCAGTAGTAAATATTCCCAAGGCTATAGGGAATCATAAAGCAAACAGCTTGCTGTAGTTAAACAAGAAGAAAAAAATATAAAATGATTGACTAGGACATTACGTAAATGACGACTTATAGTGAAACAATTTATCATTTTCTTTAAATAAAAACTACTAACCTCTCACGAGACATTTTGTCTTACCTATGTGAAAATTTTGTGGTAGAAAATATGAAAGACAAATTTATAAGCTTGTATCACATTCAAGCTATATTTTTTTTTAAACAAAAGCAGTTTAACGAATTATAGACAGCCATGTTTTATTAACAGACAGTGTAGGAAAAGTCTTGGAGAGAGGCGCAAATTCATTTGGCTAGCATCTGAGATGTGAGTAAAGATGAAGAATGAGAGGAAGTACAGAAGTCCACTATAAAATTGATCACGCTTCCTATTTTATACTGCTGTGGATCACATACTGTCATTTATACTTCATGTTTACTGTATGTTTCATGTTAGCATTAAATACCTCAGCTTACCTCTGGAAAAGGGAGAATGTTGAAATTAATTTTGTTCGGTAGGAAAGTGTAATCACCATGAAAAGTTCTAAAACAAGAGTTACTGCAATCAGAGAGCAGTGGTAACATCTCCATGAATTTCTTTAAGAGTAAAGAACTGTGGGGTTTTTTTAATAAGAAAAGGCTGGTTTTTGTTATAACTTCCACAGAAAACATATCCTTTTTTAATCAATCATTAGAAGAAATACTTCATAGGGCATTAAAAACCAGATTTCTTTGGTCTTGTAACACCCCAGAACTAGGCATACAGGTTAGCTTCTATTTCCCAAAACCTGCTATGTGCTACACTGTAGATCCACATTAAATAACTTATTAGCATCCCGACATACTTTCTTATGGCCTGAATAAACTTCTTGCAGGTAACCCACCTCCGGTGCGTTCCTCTTCTGCTGCAGCCTCCACTGTGCAGGCATCCGTGCTGCTTTTGGTTGCCCGTGCATGCTGCGGGTGAGGGCTTGCAGGCAGGCAGGAACACGTACTAGAGGAGTGGAAAGCCACATAGTGGTTGCCCCTGTCTCCTGTTAGCAAGGAAAAGAGTGTTACAAGACTGGTGTAAGCATTTTTTTCTAATGTGGTAGCATCCCCCAATTAGACCCATCTAACAGCAGGGAGAAGATACTTGGGTCATTTTGGCCCGATCAAGCTAGATGCTGCACAGATTTCAGAAGTGTTGTTTTCAAAAATCTCTCCCAAGAACTTTCCTAAACATTATTTATTAAAATCCAAATAATCTAATATTCATTTCATTGTATATCTGAGATATCATACATCTCATTAAGCATCAACTCATGAGACATGAAAGCCCAAATCAAGCAAGGAATAGAGAGAAAAGAGAACAGTGACAACAACAAAAAGACAAAGACTTCAGTAGGCATTCAAATTATTTCACAAGACCTGCCATTTTTATTGAATCTTAACAAATATACATTTTCTTTATCTGATAGCTCGTATTTCAATTGGATAAGACGGTACTTCTGCCTGTATTGCCTTATGTTATTTTTTCAGTTGCTTCTGGGTTGTTTTGTGTGAGGAAAGTATAGAAAATGTAACAAGCAGTGCAGTGTTAAATACTGGGTGCCACTTGGAGGGTGCAGTATTTCATTCCTGTTATTAAAACAAGTCAAAAGGCCAGAATAAAACTAAGAATATTTGTTTTCTCATCAAAATAGTTTCTGTTGTTAGGGAAGCAAATACCTTCTCAGTTTTCATTTTTACCAGTTCTATCCAATGTTATTCTCTCCATGTATTTCTTTTTCAGTTTTCTTTTTTTTTTTTTAGGAAGGCTGTTGTGATTACTTTCCATATTCTATATAACTGTGGTGAAAATAATTTGTATTTTCTCTTCCTAAGTTTACACCAAGCTAAATTAAATAGGAATATATACACAAGAGAAAAGTAAACCAAGTTTTTATCAGTGCACAAAATGATTTCTAGAAGCTTGACAGACTATATTAATGGGATTCTGAAACCACAAAAAAAGAAAATATTTAGATTTTAATTGGAAAAGTTTTGTTTATGTCTCTTGTTGCCCTGTGGGATTTATTTTTCCCAGAGAGGTTTCTTCTTGCCATCATTTCAAATTACGACACATCTAAAATGTGTGCATTAATGTAAAAGGGAGATAGTTATTCCTCGGTTCTTCTGAGGTGGCTGGTGATCCCTTCTAGCTGCTTAATGGTAGGGACATGTCACTTTCTGTTGTCCTTAGTTCCACTTCACTCAAAATACATCTGTCTTGTAAATTGGCTTGGGATAAAATCTTCATGCTGCTGAAGTCAATGGAAGTTTTAATATTGGCTGCAATTGCGTCCTGAGATCTCAGGACACCACAGATCACATGCTGCAAGTTTCTTCTTCATTACAATGAAGGAAATTATGCTGCAGCACACATGAAGGCTCTCAGTACTTTTTTGGACCACCTGCCACCTTCCTGTGTCTTTTGTATCCTAACTTACTCTTTCCTCCTACATCCCGCTCCTTTTCAGGGACGTTTTGAAGAGTGCTGTCAGCATACTACCACATTTGCAACAGCAACTGCACATCGATGATTTTTAGGACAGATTTCATTCTAATTCAATATAAAAATAACATATGACTAAACAGAGTGAGCACGTGAAATGTATCTGTGCTTCACAGCGTGGCTGCTTCAGTATCTCCTTGGAGCTGTGCTTCCTCTGACCTGTAAACAGGCATCGTCTCATACATTATAGTGTCGGGAAGAGGGCAAGAAATACAATCCCATTTTTTTGTGGGCTACAAAGTTCACAACGGTGATGAATGTTTTATCTACATTCTCTATGCACTGTGGTCTTAGTCATATACATTATATATCATCCCAAGATGAGATGTGTCCCAGAAGAGGGCGTGTGGATGAAGCTTTTGAGATGCCTCTGCACTTCTAGATGAAGTCAGGAAGCTTTCCAAAGCCAAAGCTTATTTTTCCAGTGTTAGCACTGTTCATGTGCGTATGCACGTGTATTTCCCTCATACCCCTTATCTTCAAACGTGACTGGAGCAAAGCATCACCATGCCTCATTCCCCGTTTTTTGTCCCACTGAAGAAAGAATGCTGTAAGCAATGAGGCATGGCTATTTATTGCCATTTTACACCAAGCTTGGAGGTCTAAGTTGCACATTTTCTCCTGAGGATGGAAAGGAGATCAATCGATTATATCTGTCTAAGGAGCTTCCGCTTTTGTGTGCTTAATGGTTGGAAAATTTAGCTGCAGTCCCTAAGGACAACTGACCCAGGTTTTACCCAGCCTGATTAGTAGATTATATCTACTCCTCTTTGACCCATTAATGAGGATCAAATGAAGGTAAGTCTGACTTTTGCAGCGAGGAGAAGTCAAACCATGTGATGAAAGCAATCACGGGAGGGATGGAGTAAAGATACACTAAGCCTAATTAGACCCAGGTTTCCTGATGGAGGATCTGGCAGGCGTATGTGATCTCACGTCTTGAGCTATCGTGTAGAATATGCACGAGCAGGTTGGGATGGACAGGTGAGGTCCTGGGACGGTATCTGTGCTTGCAGGATGTATTCACAGTGACACAGATTCCACCAGAGTCTCTCCTGATGTTTTCATTTTGGTGCCAGATGTGAAGTCTTCCAGAGCGAAACTGGAACTGAGATTTTGTAGTCATTACTAAGAACAAGAGTGTTAACATTAGCTACCTAATAGCAAGAGTAAATATCATCTTCCTATATGCCTTTCCTTTCAAATTTCAATAGGGCATGGTGTTCTGCCTTTTCACTAGATGGACTGTAGTATCACATGCTGAAAGCACGCCATATTCCATCCAAGAAATGGCTGTATGTATCTACTGAATGTGTAAAATTTTTATCAATTCCTTATGAATTTCATTAAGATGCTGAGACATCCTATTGTTTACTGTTTGTGAAAGCCTGTTGAGATCCTGTAAGGAAAGACAATACAGATAAATGTTAATTTACAACATTTGAAAGTATTTTGCTAAACTTAGAGAAGAAAAACTGTACCAGGTTTGTTTGTCAATTGCTTGTTCTCTTTACTATTTAGTCTTTCTACATTTCAGAAGAGTATGGAGATTGAGTTTTACATAGAAACTCACATTTTCTTTGGATATGTCAAATTACAAAAAAAAAAAAAAACAAACCAGGAGAAAGTATCTAGAATCTTTTTGGACGCGATATTTTGTTTTCTAGTAGCTCTTACAAGAAGAGCTATATTAACAGATTGTTTGGCTTGACCGCTTGTGCCAACTGTGCCACATCAGTTGTGCAGCTGCGACTCAAATCTCTGACCGCTGACACATACAGTTCCTCTAATATTCTTTTTTCTTCTCTGTGTTCCTAGATCATTTTGTTCATATGAAGCAAATTATTTAAAATGTAAACAGTGAGATTTCTGAAGCAATGGATGGCTTTGCATTTCTTACAACTGGGACAAATTTGTAGGAGAAAGGAGATACCTGTTTGGGTTCATAGATTCCAATGAGGGCTATTAATTGTTTTCTCGGGCTGTTGGTGCCACCTTCTTCCTACTCCTTCCTTGCCTTCTGTAAAAACACTGTGGGTACAAGTGGCCAAAGCTGCTGGAGAGGCTGGGGAGATGCTGAGGCAGTGGCCCCGTCTGAACACCGCGTTGCTGCGACTAGCCTTCTCCCAGAGGTCGGTAGGTGCGAAGCTGCCTGCAGTATCTGCAAGGTGCTGCACGCACTGTGTGGCCACGTCCTTGAGGAGCGGCACTGGGCTGGCACTGGCGCAGAGGGAAAAGTGTTGACACTGGAGAGAAGCCTTGGAAACCGAGAAGGGGCATGAGGCGGTAGCACTAGGGAGCAAGTGGAAACGTTCAGCTGAAGTTTCTGCAAAAAGGAAAAACTGTCTGGGCTGCAGATCATTACTGCCCCATCTGAGAGAGACGGATGCGTCCACTTTTTGTAACATTCCCTAAGAAATACCTGTCTCCAGGTATACCTGATTTGTGCTTCAAAGAGAAAACTGGCCTCTGAGCCATGAACAGTGTGAACATTCAGCAAAGATGAAGAGGTGTTTCCACACTTGAGAAATGACTAAAAGGAGGAGGAGAAAATAATGGATGTGAGCAATAGAGCCAAGCTAATGTCGCTGTTAAAACATAAAGCATTATGGTTTCTGACCTCCTCTTTTGTCTTGTGGAAACTGTTCCAGCTGTAGCTGCAAGTTGGGAAGAAAAGCAGTGCACAGAGCTTACAGTAGAGGCAAGGCTTAGCTGGGCTCTGGGAAAATGAATGTTGTTTAAAAAAAGATCAAGACTAGCAAATTACATACTTAATAAGAAGTTCATAGACTTTAAATCTTCTTACATTTTTGTGGATATTTGAAGGAAGTGTGAACAGAGCATTTTACAATAGGTTTTTTTTTTTTTTGTATTGTTGCAACATGTCACTCTTAAAGTCTTCATCAGTAGATTTCAGACAATTTTATACTTGAAACCAGTATAATCCCTTGGGTTAGAAATGGGGAACTTTCCAGGCTCCAACACATCAGTAGCAGAGCTGGGAAGATTATGGACATGTCCAGTACCCTGGTCCAGTGCTCTAGGCAGTGTTATGAGTCAGAAAGAATTTTGCTCTGACTTGGTCTCTGGGCACTGTTTCCTTGTATGATGGAAGGCTGAAATGGGAACTGCATATATATGTTTGATCTATAGTGACAGCTATGGGTAGTCGCCTATGCTATAGTCGTGGCAGGCATTCATGGCTCTATAGTTCTTCAGCATATTTGATCCTTGTGTATTCATTCTTCATTTTATCTTCATTGCTTTCTAGTGGTCAGGTTCAACTGAATGTATATTTCATGGATTAGAATAAGTGATCAGATTGAATATACGTTTCACAGATTACAATATTTGTATTTCTGCCTATGTACATAACTGAAGAGTATGATTTTGGAGAGATTTGCTCATCCATTAGCATACTGTGTGCAGCACAGACCTCTTTGCTACTCTTCCCTGATAAGCAAGCCACCGATGCCAGTTCAGTAATGCTTCTACAGGCAGCAAGGTATATTTTATTCCTTTTCATCAAAAAATCTGCAATATTGGTCTCCTTCATAGAAGAAATCACCCTACAGCTTTCTAAAATAAGGTCATTAAAACTGCCAGTTTAGTTTTGTTGTAGCCTTGTGACTGACCGTGCCTTAGGGGTGAGAGTGACTTAGCTCCTAGTTCCTAGAAAATAATACCAAAAAGCTGTCCATCTGTCTGTCTTGCAAAACTGTATTGGTTGGCGATTATGTCAGCTAGGATATGTCATTGCTTTGTCCACAATGAGTGAGCGCTGTAGTAGCTGTGGACACTTCAAGTCTGATTCCCAGACATCTGAGAAGAAAAGTAATGAAATCACTTGGACAGTTTGCAGTGGAAAAGACCGTTTCTGCTTTGCGTAAAGGTCAGCTGGAGACACATTTGGCCTCCGTTTCCCCCACTTTGCTTTGTCTCTGGGATCTTGAATCACAATTTGCTTATCAAGATAAATTCTTCGACTCTAGAAACACTCTAGTATGTCAAGAGGTATAAGTGGTTTGTCTTTCGCAGCTCTTTTATATGCCTTTTGTATTGTTTGCTCAATTTGTTTCAAATAGTTCAAGTATTCTTGAAAGACAAACAGGCATTTTGACCTAGTGGCATGCCATCCTGGACATGAACTCATGAAAAGCTGCATTATAAATGATTCATTCTGACTCCTGCTATGAAAATGGCATATAACTGGCTTACTTAAGGGCATCGGATAAATCTTATGCCTGTGCATCTATCTTATTTCTGTGCCACGTGTAGGTACTGGTAAGGAAGTGGCAATAGTCTGAAGTGGAGCATTGACAGCTGAAGAGTATGCATCAAAGGCATTTGGTGGGAGATGGCTTTTAAAAAATCCCTCTGGTAATTTACAATAGCTTTTCCTTTCCTCAAATCACATCTTTGGACATAGTAGTCAGACCTCGGGTGTACAACTTTTTTACAGATACCCCTTTGCTGTTTTGATTGGCTCTTTTGACAGCAGTGATCTAGATGTATAAGCTGCTCTTCTATGTGAGAGATGTCCCCTCTCACTGGAGTCTCCTTCTTTACCTTCTGATGAAATAGTCTTGCCACCAGTTCATTGCGATTACTAGGGACTGCGTTTATTTAAACTAATTATATCAGAGCACCTTCGTCTAAGGGTTGCTTCAGTCATCACACACATCTAAGAGACTGTGGAGGTAAATTGGCAGATAATTTACAAAATCCAATGGTGCCTAACTGATTTAGTATCATTAGGTACAGACAGCTGTTCTGCAGTTTTTAAATTTTGGGAGACTAAAATATAACTTGTAAAAATGAGCCAGAATGGCTTTGTTATACATTCCATTGCAATTTTATCTCATCTTTCTTCAGTTTATGGTTAGTTCCCCAGGCTCTTCTGTGGGAGAAGTGGTACTATGAGCGTGACCTTCTGTAGCTTCTGGTCCTTTTTTTCCCATGTTTTGATACAAGAATGTGATAAATGGTGATGCTGATCCCTGTGAGACCTATTAACATATCTTCCTGGCAACTGTGATGATAGTCTTCTGCTGGCAATTTGATCTCTAAACAGCACTCTCAACCATCTGTATCTACTGAGCAGAGTCCAGATCTGATGATAGAACTGGTTTTTCTCCAGCAACTCTCTTTGGTGCAAACTCCTGACAATATTCTGGGTTGGGCCAAGTAACGAAATACTCCTTTGCTCTTTTTAGGGCACAGAGTTGCTTGATCTTTGCAAAGGTGAAGCTGCCTGACTCCACAATACCTAATATGCTGTTCATATGGGCCGTGACACCTTAGGAGAGATTTCTAATTATTCCATTGGCTTTATTACTCCAATTACTTACTTCTTTGCATGTAATTGTTATTTTCAGCAGCAGCTGTTTTATCCTCTGAATCATTTCATCCCAGCTGAAATGTATTTGGAAACTATCTTCTCTATGCAAAAACATCCTGATAATCTTTTAGCAACTCTTGCAAGGATGTGACAGTGCATTGTCTGTTGTGGGCATGTGTTTTGGTTTCCCTTGTGCATCCATCCTATGCTTCATTTGTGCCAGTTTTAGTGCCACCACGTTAAAACATTCACTTATTTCATGTGTCATCACTAACTTCCGTGTTGTAAGCACTGAGTGAAATCTCAGCCTCTTTTCCAGGCAGTCTGCTTACACTTCAAACTGCCATAGGAATACCGGGAACATACAGTCTCATCGTTTTAGCTAGGTTTTACTTGGATACATTTAATTTTCTTCTTTTGCATTGTGCTGGGGAAGTTTGTAGCTTGTTGTGAGTACACTTGGGCTTTCAGCGTCCTTGTTTGCACGCTGCTTCGTTGTTTCAGCTGGTGTGTATCCCCCATGCGGCATCAGAATTGCCTGAAGGAACAAATATCTTTGCCATCTCTGCCATTTTCAAAGATTTTTGGACAATTCCTTTCACATTTTTCTCTCTAAGCAGTGTTCAGCTACGTGCTTTGGTGGAGGGGTATGGGGTGGGAAAGTCCTTCTGCCTTTTCTCTGCTGTGGTACAAGTGCATTACAGTTAAGGCCAGCTGCAGAAACCATCTATTTTTAATGTTTAACACATTCAAGAATTCATTCTCTCAGTCACTTACTATCTTAGCATGCTTTGGCAAGCACTTAAAGCTGGGAAAATTGTATTGTTTAAAGGTACAATTCGCTAAAATACAAGTTCAAATATAAGTGGTAAAATATTCCTTAAACTAAAGAAACTTTTTATGTGAAATTGATCCTTTGAAGACAGTTTCAGGGAAGTGAAAACAGGAAGTTACAATTCAAAGTATTTTGCAATATTAACTATGATGTGTTGTTTGCTAATAGCAAGAGTAATTAATCATATTTGTTTGCAAAAGCTTGGTGCCTTTCCAGATCTCATGAACTTTGGCGCCCTGTGATTTGCTTCAATTTTTACTGTAGCTGTTGAGATTTGACTTTCAGTTCCGCTACGATGAATACCTTTATGTGTAAGCAGAGGAATAGAGAGCTTTCTTCTCAGTATGTAGTGGGAAGAAAATTTGACGGAAGTCAAAGTCTGCTATACTTCGGCATTGTGGCATCAAGAAAACCATTCCGGGTGCAAGCTTGTATTTGCTGGGTTACGCTGCTCATAACCTTCCAGCCCGTCGTGTTGCAACCCACGTCTCTCCAGAAGCGAGTGTGCATTTTCTGTTTCCATGCAATATAGGAAGGAAGGGGGATTTTTGGATATGTACCATCCTGAGACAGCTGAATTAATCATTAAAGTTATCAGTAGTTCTGGATTTCGGTTAAACGGGAGTTAAGATAGAATGAAAAATTTTCAGAACACTTCAAGTTTTCGGGTGCATGTAAGTCCTAGGGCTGAAGGAACTGCTTCATGGGTGTGATCCATACTGAAGGCATTGTAAAAGTTGGCAAATTCTAAGATGGATTTACTAAGTGTGTTTGTAGAAACTAAATGTAGAAAGCATTAGTAATCAGTTTGTCGCTGATTTTTAAAAGGAACAATTTTCACGCTCCTATTTCTGAATATATAACCTAATAAGGAGAAAATGTTGTGTCAGCTCACCTGTAATATGAGACATAACTAGGTTTGGAGGTTTGCAGGTGTGAGGTTTTTACATATTACTTCAGCGCCTTCTCTTAATTCTGTGATCCTGGATCCAAGCAGTAAAAGTTAATCAATCTGCAGTAGGCCTGTAGGGAAATGCAGTTCTACCTCTATTCTTTCAGAATTACTATAGCAGAGGAATTAAAGAGCTGCTCAAATGCCCAGTGCTGCCAGTGGAAAAACACCCCTTGGCAAGACTTGGAATTTCTTTCTTTTCTGAGCAGGGAGTTTTCTTCTTAGATTACCAATATATTCCTTTTTTACAACATGCAGTCCTGCATCAAGCAAGAAGTACGAGAAAATATTGTTCTAGTCAGACTCAGCAAAAGAGAGCTTTTCTAGACCTCAGGAGGCAGGAGAGCATTTTGGTTTCTCCAGATTTGATTAACGGACATTTTGACTGCAAGTACTTGAAATACGGAAAACAGTATGTAATGAGATCCATCTGTCTAGCTTGAGAAAACATGACTTCCCAAAAAACAATCAGATTGTTTGTGCGATGGTACTTGACTTTTAGGGGGTTGTCCTGATGTATCTAGTGGAGAGGGGAAGTAGGAAAATGGATGGAAGGACAGGCATGATGAGTTCAACACAGCAATCAGCCCCCTTCATCCTATAGCCACGTGCCAAAACTCTCCATATGGCTAACATCCCCAAGACCTGTGCCATGGACCTTAAAAATGTGCAAAAGTACGTCTAGGAGTAACGCACAGGCAGGCGATAGAGACGGCTCACACAGCATCCTCTGTGGAATGGGGACAGACATGCTGCCCAAATCTTTTACATTTTTTTTTCTTTTCCATTCACTTTTTTCCTATTTGTATTGTTTTCATCTAAATGCTGGTAACTAGTTTCCATCTCAGAAAACATTTTTTTCCCCTGTGTAGGCTTTTTTCCAGACATCCTGACTACTCCAGAAAGCTGTTGTGAAAGGTTTTATTCCAGCAGTACTAATCTGTCCCTAGTTTTCCCATCTGATCCCTATATCCTCAACATGTAGCACGCAACATTTTTCTGTACACAACAGCGACCATTTCAGCTGGCTGGAGCTGGAAACAATGACTTGGAGCACCAAAGTCTGCTTGGCTTAGCAGCAGCATTTTTGGAAAACCTGGACAAGTCAGAATTTGAAATTTGAAGGCCAAAATAAAAATTTATTGTGATTCAATGTACAAACCTAAGTGCGTGCTTGCTTTTCAGTGTGCTGAGTACTGAAATAATCTATGAAGATTACAGCACTTATTTCAGAGCTGGTATATAAAATTAGGAGCAAATCCTAGAAACCTTTTTCTTTTATGTTTGTCAAACAAGTTTAGAAATATAAAGGAATAATTCAACCTCCTAAGCCAATCTTTTGCTATGGAAAGATTTACCAAGACAGTATGTTTTCCAGTGTTTAGTCCAATCCATTTTATTTCCTTTGGCAGAGCATAATGCTATCTCATTATATGTCACTAGCAGGAAGTTTTGCCTGATACAATCTCATAATTTCTGAGTGAATTCTCTTTTTCTTACCTTGTTAATCCTCTTTGCCTAATGGGAAATGAATCTTCCTGTTCAGGATTAAATTGTGGCTTCACTTTCATGAGTAGAGGTGTTTCTGTTGACTTCAGAGAGCTGGGATTTTACTCTTGACAGTTACATGCTTCACTTGCTTGTAGGTAATAATCATATCTATTGGCAAGTCCATCCTGTCCCTTACAAGACCCTAGGATTCCTTGCCTCTTATTTCCTTAACTTTGGTGTTTTTCCAGTTCTTCCCAATCTAGCATAATTTGCAAATTTTATTCATGTGCTACTTTGCCATTCTTCTGAATTGTAACTGGTGTGGCTGGACAGGGCTGAACCGAACCTTTTCTTACTCCCTCTTTGTTCCAGCTGCTATGCATGAACAAAAGCTATGAATTATTCGCTTTGATACTGACAGTATTCACATCATTTTGAACAACTCTGGTTTTCATAAGTTTTGAACTGTGCAAACATCCAAGATAATTTCTGCTTCATGTAGGAGAGTGACATCCTCTGTGTTTCCAACAACAAGACCTCCCCCGGGCACACCACACCTTGTGCAGAAACCAGCAGAGACCTCTCTGGTTCAGTCAGTGTGACCCATTCCAGTAGGAACCATTAAGCCAAGGAGTCACAGGTTTGCTAATACACATCTGGTCAAATGTTTTGGACTGACGCCGCTTTTAAATAACAGCAAAGAAAAATGTGTCCCGTATACAAGTTAGCACCTGTACTCAGCCTATATGATCTGCAAGTCAAGGAAGTTCTGGCTGCTGCTTCTTCTTTTCACGCAAATATTGTCAAAAATTTAAGCCACAAAAAAGTCTTATTTTAACAGATATTTACAGCAAAAAGGAGTTTGGTTTTTTTCCTTTCCCTTCCTCCCCAGTTCATACTGAATTGCTCAAAGGCTACAAGGCAGCAGGCAATAATAGTTTCATTATTTTTTTGTATCCTCTGCAAGGTCAGCTTTATGGTAGTACTTTTGATGCTAACTGCAGTACAAAAAGGCCAGGGAATATCAACACACTTTATTGACTAAAAGAAACCACAGATCAGTGGTACACCAGGCTCTCCAATTACATTTTTAGATGAATAATTATTAGTGTGGAGGCAAAGGAAGATCTCAGACCAGTTTACAGCCCTGTACATGAAAGGGTATTGCAGAGCATTAGCATGAATTGGCATTTGGAAGCCCTCAGTCCAATAGTCTGCGCTCACCACAAATAACCCATTTGTGAATATTAAATATTGAGCAGTGCAGATACGAAATTTTAGTGGTAATGAACTGTAAATGGAACACCCAAAACTCTGCATGTGGTAGTGAGATAAACAAATGGTGGTGAGAGGTTGCATTACTGCCAAAGGTGTTCAGCAGTTTTGACCAAGTGTGATCCAAAGATCTACTGAGTTGCAGTCATAGTCCTGAAACAAGACCATGGGACATATTACGTCTTTTTCTGTCTCCAGTCTTGAGAGACTCCATGTCTAATGTTGAGTGAAGCTGCTTCCCACCATGCAACTCATTCACCTCTCCTAAACAATCTGGCATTTTTATTTTTAGTTCTTTCAAAGCACAGACTTTTTTTATTGTGGATTTCCTTTCTCCTATTGCTGGTGGGACTTCTGAGCATCAATGCAATAGTATAGTGAATGAAATGGAAAATATCTGCTCGTGTCAGTATATCAGTCTCTTGAGGCAGAAAAATCCACTTTTTGTTGTGTTTATGGAAAGTCATTTCTGAAATAACACCAGCTAATGATTTAACTTGATAAATGTGCATGTGCTTCTGAGTTGCTGAATTTTGTCCTCCTTCCTGGTAAAGTCAACAGCCATTTCTTCAGGACTGTGTTTGATGGCTGTTTACTGAGCCTGGAACAACTGTGGTTTTCTCACTTGTTTTTTGACTAGTAAATAGGAGGTATCTTGAAACTATCTCAGTTTTCTGATTTCAGCAGTACTGGTTTTAGATGCTGTGATTTACCTAGCTCTGCTAGACTGTAATTATCCAACTGCATTGTTGATTTAGTTCAAAGAGCTATGATTAGGTAAATTCTTCTGAAGAGACGCTATCATCGATTGAAGTGGGAGTAGCGAAGTCAATAGTTTGTATGAAATAAATGTCACTTGTTTTGGCCAGAAAAATACTTTTAAATTAAGCAGAAACAAATACTTAAAGAGTCTGGTTTCTTCAGGTATCTGATTTATACTAAGAAAACAAAACTGATTTTGCATTTTGGGCTTTCCAAAAGCACAGTGGGGGAAAGAGGGCATGGCATGGCCTTCGCTGGGCTCCACACCAGGGTGCTCCCTGAGCACTCAGGGTCAGTCCTAGGGCCTGTACCCATTAATGTCTTTGGTCATGACCTTCAAGATAGTAGGGGATGCAACCTGAGCAAGAGCCCATGACTGCCACAGGGAGGCCGAGAGCACCTTTCTGGTGCAGGAGCAGCCTTTCTGGGAAGCGACATGGCCCAGGAGAAGGGTCCCCAGGAGCACAGCCCTCGGCCCCCACCCCCAGTGAAGGACACCCAGTGGCCCTGAAGATGCTCCCATGGGGCAGAGTTGAGGAGGATCCCCTTGGTGTTGGGGGACCAAGCCAGGTATGACATCCCCATGGCCTCTCTGTGTCACCACTGACCTCACTGTGTGCTGTTCCAGAGCTGTTACCAGGGCCTGTGGTGAGAGAGGACTCACACTGTGAGCCAGGCAGAGCAGCTTTGACAAAGCAGGAGGAAGAGGGAAGATGGGAAAACTCTCTGGGACAGATGTGTCACTATCCTTGCAGCCACCCCTGCCACCACACAACACATGGACATGGACCTCCCTGAGGATGAGGCTAAAGGCACCAGGGCAACCGTGTACCGGCCCCTGGCCCACTCCTTGCAGCTGGGCTGCAACATCCACCCGTGTGAGACAGACGGTGCAGGCATGTCCCTGCCACAGCTCCCCTCCACCTCCAGATGGGGACAGAGACATCACCCAGGAACGGCTCTCAACACCCATTGCTGCCTCAAGGCCATTTTAACAACTTACTCTATATATTATTATGGAGT
Organism: Grus americana; assembly: GCF_028858705.1. Classification (NCBI taxonomy): domain Eukaryota; kingdom Metazoa; phylum Chordata; class Aves; order Gruiformes; family Gruidae; genus Grus; species Grus americana. The sequence continues at coordinate 78,462,830 of NC_072852.1, forward strand.
AGTTACAGGAGAGTCAGTTTATGGCTGGTCATATTTTTCTATACATATTACATGCACAGTAAGTTATATTATCCGTAGCTTATAGTTAGTTATTGTATTCTGAAAGCATGCTTGTTCAGATACCTGCAAGCTAGACATTGCGTCCTGGAATTTGTTATGCACGACACGCATCTGACTTCAATGCTATTCAAGCACAGATCTTCCCCTGAGGAAGAGTTAACAGCATTAGAATTAAAGGATAATGGACTTAAATTTATGGAACAAATAAGTCTGCAAATACTGTTTGATTCTTTTTGAAATCAGAATGACTGAACAGTGGTGTAAAATTGTTTCTCCAGATCACAAGACACATGTGGGAGTGCATAGAAAAGAGTGGGACTGCATGCACTGTAAGCACTTTTTGCACTTTAAGAAGAGTTATTCTGATGTTTGCAAACACAAGAATTGTTTCTATTGTGGGTTGCTCTGTTACTAAAAGTGAATGTTCTTTACCATCCAAAAGAATATTTTATCTTTGTATTGATAGTGATAGAGGCTCAAACTTTTCCTGTCAGAGCTCTGATAAATTTTTTCATCTCTTTAGTATATATTTCCAGTCTGAATAGAACAAATATACATTTACTCCCAATGTTCAGTAAATAAAGCTACCCTGAAATGAATGACACTGGGCAAATTTGTATTGAGATGAGTCTCTTCATAACGTGTCACTTGGTCTAAACTAACATTATGTAAAACTAGGCTTCGGGAACGAGAGGGCTTCCCCAACCACAGTCAGTCACACCAGGCCACTTCATTGCATCACTTCAGAATGAGGGAAATTTGGAAAAGAACTTGAGCAATGAGTTGGTTTTTACCTTTACTGGAAAAAGATAGCCACACCTTGGTGAGAATGGCCCTTGCATGGTGACTCAGAGTGGCAGTCGTCCAACGCCAAGCTGTTCCAGTGCCTGCCTCTCGCTCCAGCAGTCGAGGGGATTGGAAAGCGAGGGAATCCTGGTAGCCTGCTTCTCCTTTGGGCACAGCTCCTCATGCACTTGCCTCCTGGCCATCAGGAAAACAGCTGTATGTTTGTATCTCTGCCAAAGGTGGCCCAAATGCAAAAGACAGACTGCCTTCAGCTCTGCACACCTTGAAAAATAAACCTGGGGCAGTAGTAGGGAGAAGGAGGAAGACGGAAGATTCAAAAGCACAGGCATAAATGACAAAATGAAATGGCCCAGAGTCATACAATGCTTTACACTGGAACTGGGCATCAGGGGAGGGAAGAAACATTCCCCCTCAGCATTAGGTGCCTTGGTGTCCATAAGCTAGGACACACCACCGTTCTCAACCAAGCCATGTGGCCCAAGGCCTCATCTGAAAGGAGACCTTCTTGTACCACTTCAGTGGGACTGAGAAAGAGTGACTGGAGCTCCTGAGTCTTTGTGCAGGATGGTCTATGTAAAGCAGAGGGCTGTGCTATAATTAAAGGAAGCCATCCGTACCAGCATCAGGCTAAGTGTTCACTGCTTACCACTTTGTCTACCCTAACCTTGACATCAGTAATCATATGTTTGGCTATGCTGGGTGAGGCGTTCAGAGCATTTCCTTTCCTGGTTTTCATACAATGCTGTCACACTCTCTTCCTCCAGACATTTGCACTGGTTCTGTACGCAGCTGCAGCAAGCCAGGCAGCTCTGCTGAGGTTTGTACCCTGAGAGATTCATTGTGCTTTTGCCCTGACTCTGCTGTAGGGCAAAGTCACCTGTTCTTTGTTGGACTTGTGGGTGGACATGGCCCAGGAGGGACCTGAAAGTAACCCTGCTGGTGTGTTGGGCTCTTGTCCTGTGCTAAGGAGATGCATTCACCTCCCTGTGTAATCATCAGGACTCAAACCTAAGGCCACCAGGCTACATGAGGATAGATGGGCTTGTTGGGGCCATGGCTGGGAAGTATTTCAAACACCAGAGCTTGGCAGTGCCAGAGGTCCCACGGGCAGTGTCAGCAGTCCATGCTGGGCCAAGGGAAGGCGATCCCCAGCGAAGGGCAAGGGCTGACGTGGGCAAGGCAGTAATAACTAAGAGTGGATCTTAGAAGAGCCTGGAAAACCACCATCGCCCATGTCCATGATGGCATTCACCTTGGGGTAGCAACCAATGCGAGATGCTGCCTTGGTTTCCTCCATAGCATTCCTCCATAGCATGGCAATTGCCTCACAGCATGGCAATTGTGCCTTGTATTCCCTTAAAGGTGAAAAATCAAAGCTGGATAGGATGCCGGCATACTTTAGAGATAACAAAAGTGCCTGTTCATGGGCTTAAGAAAAGAACATCAGCACTTGGCACAGATGAAGAAACTCATCTCAGTGAGACCAGATTTTTGTAGAAAATTGTTCAATTGAAGTTAATTTTGGCTTAAAGTCTGGTGGCAGTGCATAGGATGGGACAGATTACACCTCCATCCCTGGAGAAAACATTATGGGATTGTTTTATTTGTGCTCTCTTTGTTGGTGTCTGATAGCAAAGAGTTCCTTTTGGTTGCTCTCAGATAAGCTTTCGTTTGCTCAGTTATGGCAGCCTGTGACTGTCATGCCTATGTCTTTTCCTCTGCAGCAAGCAGTGTGTCTTGTAGCTCTCTGGTGCTACTCTGCCGCCCTTTTTTTTTTTTTTTTTTTTTTTTGGTTCAGCAGCATTAGTTATCACACCTAGCAGCTGTGGGCTTATTTCTGACACTGGAAGGGATTTCAAAATGTCCAAGACCTCACGCCAGAAAGCTGTAAGGCTTTTCCCTAATGGCAATATTGTTTCAGCGTTACATTGTAGACACAGCTATGATATCCCTGTTGACAGAGGCAGGGTTTTCTCAACTGCATAGGCTGGCAAGAGCTTGAACCTTACACATTATGAGATCAAAGATGGGTTTAGGCTATTGCACCTCTGTAAAACTGTAATGACAATTAGCTCATATTTTTGTCTTGAGCACTAACACTTGCTTTTCCTATGTTCACATTGTAATATCTTGTGCAGGTGAGTTATCCCAAGGCAAATACAGCTAAGACAATCCTAGTTTTCTTCAATACTGCTTCCAGAAGAGGACAATCCCCAGGCAGAGGGCACAGACTGATGTCAAAGACTTTGTCCTATGTCAGAGTGAGGCGATGGTCTTCCTAGGACTGGAAGGAGAACCCCACCTGACCATTATCTGGGATCTCAATTATTCTTGAACCCTCTAATCCCTCGTGTAAAGTGACAAAAGAAGCCATGGCAAAAGCCAAACTGTTCTACACATTTATACTCCACTTCCTGCTCCTTTCACTTTGGTATTGAGTAAGAACAGGATCAAGAAGATTGACCACATTTAAAAGCACACACATGATCTAGATCCTTGCTTGGGACTTAAGGAAAATCCCATATATAGTCTATAATGACTCTCACTTCCTAAGTCTGTGTTTTAATATTTCCACTTCTGGACATAAAGCATTTCTGAACCCATGAATAGATTATCCATCTTTCCCTGGAAATCATCTTTATTCCCATTACAACCCTATTAGGCATTTCAATGGAGTGGTACCTTCAGCAATGCGTTTGCTGAGTCTGTTTAGTAAATGGTTTGAGCTCTGTGACCTGATCTTTCCAACATCTTTTTTCAAGTATGTTTAATGTTCCTAGGAGTAAAACCATACCTCCTTTTCACTGGCTTTCTCATTCATTTGCTTGTTCCCAGTTTGCCGAAACACTTCAGTCTGGACCGAAGACTGACTTTCTCACTTCAGTGCCCTATTTTTACATTTAAGGGTGGCTGTGCCTGTTTTGATCAAATGTAGACAGTACAAAATCTGGGGAAAACACTCAGCATATCTCAGCCTCGAACCATGATGTGTTTTTCAGGCATATACCCTCCTTCCCTTTTCTCAGTTTCAGTATTCCTTTCACTTTTTCTGAAAGGACAGGCTTGCGCATCCACTGTGTCACTAACCGTCCCCAGAAGGAGAACCAGCTGAGAAGCCTAGATCTCAGCAACTAAGGTAAGGGAGATCCTATCTCCTCAAGGTACTAGACAGGAAAAATATGTTGTTTAGGACAGAACCATGAACTCAGGACCATGGAACAAAATTAGAGATGTCAAACTTGAATATACTGATTGAATGCACCAGAATCACACCTGATGGCTGAAGATGAGCAGACTTAGATCTTGAATGAGAGACCTTCCCTCAAAATCTTTAGGACCCAGGGCAGTAGCTAAGAAGCTGCAGCCAAACTTGGCAAATGCCACACCACACGTATCAAATCTGTGGAATCAGTACTGAGCTGCTGTGGGAAAAAGAAGAGGGTAGTCCTTGACTGCATACCTTCAGCTGGGAAAAACAGATCTCATTCAGTGTTGTCTAATGATATGCATCCGCTTTTGTCACAGCCAAGTATCTTTGGCTGCTTTGCATTTGAGTTGCTTTCATCACCAGTAGGAATTCATTTGGTACTTCTCATGGCTTTCGCCTACACAAACAATACATTCAACATTTCAATGACTGTTAAACTGCTGTCTGAAATTTGGTTTAAGAATAGCAATTGGAATTAAACAAAATTTTGAATTAGAACTCCAATGAGACAAAAAAAATGGGCAATCCTTTTGGTAAGAAGTTGAATACTTCTGTTTACTAGCTCTGCTGCTCCCTTCAGCTTCAATTAGCTTTCATTCCAAAGCATTTTATGCAATTCTGTACAAAGGGTAATAATCCATATTGAAAGATCTCAGGCTTCTCCTTCCACTCACATAAAATTTCAGATGTTCAAACAGTTGCTCTGCAGTTCCTCAGCAGATTAGCTTGGACTCGCCTTCTCTTTAGATGGCTTCTTGTTCATTTGCAAAGCTCAGCAGAGTTCAGTTTTCATTCCTTTATCCCTGGAAGACTCCCTCCTCAGGAACCCACAATAATTTAGGGACAGATTTATGCTATATCTTAGACCATTTAACATCTTTCATTTTGAAAGATCCTGAAGCATGCGGAAGATGGGATTGTCACAGCTGACGATAGTGCTCAGACACGCGGGTAGTCCTGTGTCAACTGGGATAAGTCAGCTGGGCTACAAATAAAGGCAAAAGCGTGTCTGTGCAGAGGCATCTGTACAATCCCTTACCTTCTACTGAAAAGCAGCAGGACTACGAGATATATGTAGCAGTAATGTGACTTTAATTAATGTCATCAGATACATCTTTAATAATGAAGTTTGGATACAGGAGGACATTCAGTGCAAAGTGATAGTGGCCACAATGGTTCATATCTGCCTTCTTAATAAATGTCCTGAGGAACCTTTAGGGAGCACAAACCACAGGAATTTTACTTTGAGTCTCTTCGGAAGGCTTGGATCACCTGAACCACAGCGTAACTCTTCATCAGGCAGGAATATGAGAACATGATATTGCTGCAGACAGAAAGTTTCGGCTTATTCACTCATGAGAGCCTCCGCCTGCTGCTGTTGCAAATGCATACGCATCAAACTTTAACAGCACAGTAAAAAAAACCCTTTTTCCTTCTCTGCTGTAGGACCTCCTCAACAGCTATTTAGTTTTCTTCCACTTCTGTATAGCCTTTTCTGACTATTTTTGCATTGGGCATGCAGGTACTTGATTTCCTTTCTTGACAGCTGTGGCAATATTTTTTGGAGCCTATAACACAAGTTTTCAGGGCATCTGAGGAAACTCGCATGTGGTACAGGCTCTCCGGTACCCAGGCAGGGAGGAGAAAAGACACAGAGACACCGGATTCCTGATGCCCTCTTCTCTCTGTTGGCAGCTGGAACACAAGCTGCAGTTCAGTCCCCACTTCCAGGCAGCTCCAGTGCTGCCAGGATCCCTGCAGAGGCAGTGGGGATTCAGGCCACAAATGTCTTAACAATTCCAGTATCAAAACCAGAAGGAAACACTGTGGTTTAAAAAAAAAGAAATCCAATTTTATGAGCGCATCTTAATACATCAGAACAAGAGACACAGGCATATTTTTGTTTGTTTGGACTTATTCTCATTTTAAATGCCATTTCCTGTTTTAGTAGCTCATAAAAAATCAAGGTCATATATATTCTGTGGTAAAATCTGACAAAGCTTGCAAGGAGGCAACTCTATTTATGCTGCTTGAGGCTCTGGCCCTTTTAAACAAGCTTCATGTGTCAGAGACTCTTTGAGCATACCTTGATGCGAGGAGAAGAAATATATATTTGGGATTCATAGTTTAACTCTGCATGATAACGTAACTCATATTGCTTTCATGTACCCTAATACCAGTTTATTAAAAAATTATATCTGCCTTCATTTTATCCCTTCTCTGCTTGTCACAATGCAATATTTCATGTGTATTGGTTATATTCAAAAGTACCCAAGTGATGATTTCTCCTCCTTTATTATTCCTGTATTTCACACCCTGTAAGACTTGATCTGAAACATGTTTATTAAAAGTGACAGCTGGGAACGTAAGAACCCAAGCACAATGAAGACGTTATCTACCTTGCTGGGTTGTGCTCCTGGAAGTGTTCTGCTTCAGGCGAGGCTGCCTCTTGCAAGATTTTGTCATCTGAAAAGTCATTATTACACAAATGTGTCCCTGGAAACATTGATAACAAAATCGGTAAAAAATTTCAAACCTAAAAAAATTGGCTAATTTTTAAGTCATTTTCAGTCAGTCTACAGGTTTTGAAAGAAAATAATTTTGTGTGTCCAACACAGTTTGCAAACGTTTACATACAAAATGTTCTCTTTGTCTTCCATCTAGTATTCCCTCTTTCATATCCTTTTTGTCTCTCCATATATCCTGCCCAAATCTCAGCATGCTGCTAAGCAAAGGAAAGAAATACGGGGCAAAAAACTTAAAAGTGCAGAAAACAAGTTTTTAAAGGAAGGGGATAATGACAAAAACCTGCACATTTTCTCCTCTCCTGCTACAGAAAAAGCAGAAAATTGACGTGAAGAAGAGATAACTCTTATCTTAAAAAGTCTTTAGCCAATAATTTGCACATTAATTGTAATTAATTAATGGCATTAGTTCCTCCCACCACCACCACCACTGCCTTGCGGGCATAATTTCGTTCTGTCCTCTGTAGAGGCAGGATGGGGGGGATGAGCAGAATGAGGAGGCCACAGCACATCTCTGCAGTACAGCCACGGGGCATGGGTCTCCGGTTAGGCAGATGAGCGTGGGGAGCAACAAGTCCCCCTGGCGAATCTCAGCACTAGAGTTAAGCGCTTCTTCCCCTTTCACAGTGGTCGGGAAGGAAGATTAGGGGTCGTTGGCAAGTTCAGCTGAGGGGGGCGTAAATCCATGCTGTGGCACCGTGTAGTCCTTCACCTGAAGTCCTGTTTTCCCACTGGTGATGGTACCAGCAGTTTTGTGATGAAAGGGATTTCTGGCCAAAAATGAGCTTTGTTAGGTACAAAGAGATTCACAGGAGAGGGGAACTACTGCCTCCAGGGCCAGCCTGGAGTTAGAGCAGATGAAGGAGATCATCAAAGCTTTCCCACAGGGATGTACCAAGGACATGGGTTGTGATGCTGCATTAGGAAGGCAGCTGTGACGGGGACACAGGGATTCGTGCTCTAAATGCAAACGCTTCATTCATGTTTTGAACGGTGCTATACTCTCTGAGTAGTCCTGGTACCAGAGGTAGGTCTAGATCTGAAACAAGAGTACCAGCCCGCAAAGAAAGGGGGCTGGTGCTCCTCGCCCAGTGGAGAACTGTGCTAGAACTGGAGTATCTGCCCACTGAGCGCCATGAGCGTGGTCCGGCTGTTCCTATACTCCATGTCCAGCAGCAACCGGTTTGCAGCACTTCAGGGGGAAAGGGAAGATACCTCAAAGCTAGTTATTTTGGAATTACATGTCAGCACATAGGGAATGTTTTCAGTGTCACCTTCTCTCTGTGATAGTTAATACTCCTCTGCTAAGCAGTACCAATCATTTCTGAAACATGCAAACACAGTTGTGCACAGATCTATGGATGGTAGGATAGACAGAAGCATGAATGCTCCTCAGCAGAAGCCTGAAAGAGAAGTGACATCCTCTCCCTGTGCCTAAAAGTGAGCAGGTCTCTGCTTGGAGCAAGACAGGAAAGTCTGAAAAGCTTTTATGTTTTTACTGCACTTAAGAGGATTTCTGTCAGGGCCCCGTAATAGACCTTAATGACCCTGACCAGCCTCAGCTGGGGCCTCCACCCACACCCATGGGCTCTATTTAAGCTCAGCCCTGAGGCATTTGTTCCTACCTGGGCTATGTTGGAGAAATGTTAGTCCACAGCTACTGCTAGAACCACCCTTTATCTGGACCTAAACCCATGGACTGTCTTCCTGGCTTGACCTGGGACCTGTCTTGTTTCTGTGGATCTGCAGTTTGTGATACTCCTGAGAGAGACGGGCTAGCAGAATAAGGAGTGAGTAGCGCAGAAGAAACAGCTTGCACCAGCAGTGGTATCTTGAATCAGGTCTCAACACCAAATAACATCTGATAGTCCCAGACAGTAGAACAGTTCCCACAGATAGGGTTGGGAAAGGAAACAACTTGATTGCAGCAGCTGCCTCTCCAGAGGAGAAAGCTCTGGGACCCTTACAGCTGGACTTGAGGAACTAGGTGTTGTGTATCAGCCTTGTTGTATATCAGCCTGTTTGGTCTCCTTGGGTGCATGGGGGCTAGGACTGGCTCTTGAATAAAACATGAAATCATTGGAACTAGAATGTTTAGCTTAACTTCTCAAGACCTCTGGATGAGACTTGAGCCAGTGTTGTATTAGGGATGCTTTAAAGCTTGATCTGCAGCTGTTGCTTCTAATGAAGTGCTAGTAGAAAGCTTGTGAGAGTGTACTAAGAGAACAGCTCAGAAAACTTGTTCTACAACTGTCTGTCTTTCAGGGAAAGTATTTCAACAGTGCCTGTAGCAAGTTTTCAAACAATTTATCTAGAAAAGAATGGTCAAAGGTGTGAAGGTTGGCTAGATGCCAGGCTTCTCATGGGCAGTGAAGCAAATGCAAGCTGGGTATACAGCTCTTACCCTCTGTAAACTCTCTAGCTGATAGTACTGTGGTCTAACCAGCATGCATTCACTTTCTGCAACCGATTTCTACCTTTGCATAGGGAAAGGCTGCGGAGGATCAGTCCATGTGATACTCCTGATGTTTATGCAGAGTTGGTATGTCACAGTGAGGCTTGACTGTGAGCTCCAACAGCTGCTGTAAATGTTAACTCATGGCTAGATGAGACTTCAGAGCATCCTACATTTCCTATCCTTTAAAAAAAAAAAGGGATGAACACTTGAGTGATGGATTTGTCAGGTGTCTTTGCTGTTACAGCTTCATCTCGCTCCCTTCCCACACCTATTTCTGCTCCAGCCAGCTCTGCTGAGTATTGCTGACTAACTCTTATATGGGTGACTCAGAAGAACTCATTCTGGTTCAATATTTCACTATGTAATTATAGGGTACCAAAGTTGTTATTAATGTTGGTGCAATGCAAAGATATTATCTTCATTCTCCATATGTTCTGTCAGAATAAATGTTACTACTAAAATGACATTTCTGTACCAAGTCATATAAATGTAGCTGTTTTCTCCTGCCACTGCTGTTCATTTTTACCTTCCAAATAACTGTTTACACTTGAGAAGATGAAGTGAATCCATCTGTGTTTTGCATGTAACAGGACCATGTGTCTGGTAGGGGTCAGCTGTAGACATGATGTGAAACCATTGGAGTCGAGAAAAGCTGTTAAAACAGCAGCCACCGCACTGTCTTAATGATGACAGACATCAAATTTTATGTTTAGCCAAATGCTTGTTCCAGACATTTTTGGAAGGAAGTGCCAACGACTGTCAGAGACAGCCTCAGAAAGGCCGAATGCTCCATCCAGCTGAATGTTTGATTACTTGCTGTAAATATATGAGTAAAGAGAGTCTTAAAGGAGGTAACTGCTGAAATGAGCAAAAGGGTGAGGCAGAACCACTGCTTTGATGCTCACGCTGGGTTGCAGGACTCTAAATTTGGCACCAACAAAGTCCAGATTTCCTTCTTTCCTCTGGACAGAGGTCTACTTTCACTTAGTAGGGCTATAACTGAAATCTTTTTCTGCCTCCTGATCTTCTCCATTTCTCATTTTCTCCACCAAGTTGAGCATTGTGCTCATCACTTACAGTCCACTCAGGATCCAGGTGTTGCATTTCATTTGGTTTTTGTCTTAGGGGGCTTACTGGGCCTATGGGCAAACTTTCAGTTCTAACATATTTGGTCTTTGCTTGTGAACAAAGGTGGAATAAATGATTTTTTTAGCCCACTCTTCCTTTATACAGTGTGAGTAGCATTCACAGCTTCAACAGAGGACTATGTCCAACTAACTCTAAAACTTTTATCTACAGCCTGATCATCTTCAGAGCTTCATCAGAAACTGGAAAATATTTGACGTGAAAATGAGAATTTGGGGTATCTTAGATAGCTATTACTAGTCAAAATACAATGCATCAGATTTACCATTGGAGCATTTTGTATATGGTCTACAGCATTTTCATATTGCCATGGTGGTTCTAGCAGTGCTGGTATTTGCAGCCAGCTCCTTTTCACAGAATCATAGAATGGTTTGGGTTGGAAGGGACCTCAAAGATCATCTCGTTCCAACCCCCCTGCCATGGGCAGGGACACCCTCCACTAGACCACATTGCCCAAAGCCCCATCCAACCTGGCCTTGAACACTTCCAGGGAGGGGGCAGCCACAGCTTCTCTGGGCAACCTGTTCCAGTGCCTCACCACCCTCACAGTGAAGAATTTCTTCCTAGTATCTAATCTAAATCGACCCTCCTTCAGCTTAAGGCCATTACCCCTTGTCCTGTCACTCCATGCCCTTGTAAACAGTCCCTCTCCAGATTTCCTGTAGGCCCCTTCAGGTACTGGAAGGCTGCTAGAAGGTCTCCTGGACCCTTCTCTTCTCCAGGCTGAACAACCCCAACTCTCTCAGCCTGTCCTCATAGGAGAGGTGCCCCAGCCCTCTGACCATCTTTGTGGCCCTTCATGGGTACAGACACAAGAAAGATCTGTCAGTGATAATCTGATGTAGTAGATGCAATTCACAGCTATACCAACACACTATTCATACCTTACTATGTCCTGTGAATACTCTTTTTATGATGTAGTAGCTTCATTCTGTGGGATGCAGGCAGACGACCCATTCAAAAATCATCTGAATTTCAGCCAAGGCAGTGAAATTGAATTACTCATGAATGCCTGTCACTAGACTTGTTTTTTTGTCACTTTTTTGGAAGAAAAGTGGCTAAAGTCTCTTTGCCTTCTTTGTTGTTCTAACTTTGGGCAGCTGAATATCTTCCAGAGTAAATCAACAATGATCAATGCAAAGTGAATTAATGCAAGTCACAGACTAGTTAATCATGAGGAATGTATCAGGTACGTATTGGTGTCCATTGTTAGGTCCCTCTGTGCTTGTATAGGAATTTCCAGACTGTCCTGATATGGAAATAATGAATTGTTAGAAAAATTAGTCTGAAAAGAAGGTGGCTAGGAAGCTTTTTACTAAAAGAAAAACATTTAACTGCATATATTGCATGCAAGTCACACAAATCAGATGTAGCAATTCACTTTCAATGCATCTCTCCTGAAATGCACTGGACATATAATTCTATATTTCAACTTACAGATGAATGATAAAGGAATTTATCATCAATAATATGGATTTGCTATAACCCTTATTTCTGGTACCCGTAAAAGGGTATTTAATATTTTTTACTATAATTCATGGGTTTTATTAGTGTATTTGCTAGGTGTGCTGTAGCTCAGAGTGGTAAGCTGCTGAATATGGGTTTTGGTCACGGACTGCAGTTTAACAAAAACCCCTTCAGAATATGTATGTTGGTAAGTTTAAGCATAAAGGTGTCCCTATTCACCATGGCCTCTGCTGAATCAGGGTCTGCAGTTCCTACAACTTTAGTATCTTTGGCTTACTGCAAGATTGTTACTATTCCTCAGCAGTTACATATCACTGTGCTATCAAATAGGGAATTTATTTCATCTTTTTCATAATTACAACTTCATAGAGTGTCTTATAGCTCCTTCCTTTTAAAACATGTTGGCATTTTATGTGGCAGATCCTTGCCTGTCTCTGAGTTATGCCGTGACAAGTTACCCGCAATTATTTCTTTTTTATTTGTTCATTATTACAATTGTTATTCTAGTCTAGTTTACTCGTTGCTTTAATTTCATGCTCATCATTTGGGTATTGTTGAAAGCTAATAGCATGATCACTGCTCTGTTGTAAATAGGACAAGACATATTAGATGTCTTAAGGAGTTTATAATTGAAAACAGACTGACAACCATAGATAATGCATTGCATTCCAAAGTAATCCTTCCTGGGTTTGTTTTCTCTGCTGGCTTCCAAATGTTTGACAAACCGATTTCAGTTTAGAGCGGTGACTCTGTGATTCATAACTACTCACCACATAACTTCTGCAGCTTACGTTGCCGCCTTCTGTTTATTGGTTGTTGATTAGAATATTTTTACCTGGAATTTACGTTGCTACTTTCACAGGGATGAAAGAGATGTGGTACCTGGGCCACGTAATTTCCATTCCCTCCTTGGATATCCAGGGATGTGACTTGACATCATAACCCCTCTGATTTAAGATGTGCTGATGGAAGGGCAGCCCTGTCCCCATCAGCTTCTCTGCATTGAATATGGTGGTCCGCAGTCTCGTTGGCAGGAGAGCACCTCACAGATCTCAAAGACATAAGCTCCTTTTCCTTTTTCTGCACACCCATCTGATTCAACTCATAGCTGCAAAATCTGTATTTGATGCAATGAAAATAGTGGGAGTGTACAGCCAAGAGAGCAGACCAGCACCTGACATTAGACAAGGTTAGGAATAATAAGCTATACCACTAAGTCCCACTGATATTATTAACATTATTTGTAGGTTTAAAGGCAATTGCTCTGAGTTAGTCCTAAATGCTTGAATAGGAGCCTAAGAAATGGAAAAAGAGTTAATAACAGGTGACTAATGTAATTTGTTATTTACTTGTAATGGTGGCTTCCAGAATGCAAAGCTGCAAGTAGACAAAAAAGGAAAGGTTGTGTAAAGTGTGTGTCCTTTCTTTTTTGAGACCTCATTGTATGAAATATATATTTTATACAGAATTTCATCCCTGACAGGGAAACAGAAGACTTTCTTCATTTTGTAGAAAGCAAACCTTTCCTTTGCAATTCTTGAAAGTTTTGTATCAGCAAGTGTTTTTGTTGCTGTTATAATCTTGACTTGTATCTAGATTTCATTTATCTCTCAAACTTGGCTCTCTGCAGCTAAGTAGGTATGCCCTCAGGTCATCTAAGTATTCTCGAGGGATGAATGGTGCAACCTTGCAAGCAGATCAAAGTCAGCGTTCCCGTTCATGATCATATTTCTTCTCTGCTCTTCTTGGTTTGTTTTTTGCCTAATCTAATGACAAACAGCTCAGATGAAGAATGCAATTGACTTAAGAGAGTTTGGAGGAGCCGTGCATGAAGTGATGTGGGTCTCCTAAAAATATATCATGTTCCTTCCAACTGCAAATCTTTCTAAAAGAGGCATGTTGGAAAGAGCAGCCTCAGAGAATTCCTGTGAATACAGGAAAAAGGAAAAAGCTGGCACATGTAAAGAACTAGTAAGTGTAGCAAAGATTTAGGAATGTCACTTGTCATATGTGCATGCTGAGTAAAGAAATGCAGTAAAGTGTTTCTGCCTTGTTAGCTGTGGGGTTTTTCAGGACACATACCTTTACTGGCTTCTCTTCCGATGCATTTGTTTTCAACCATGTAGATTTTTTAGAAAATGATTTATGAAGCCCATTGCCCCCACTGATTACTTGTCTCCTTCCTTAGCAGAAACAAATGCAGGTAGCTATGGAGCAAACAATGATTATTTCACTGGAATAGCATTAGAATTTCCGCTCTGGCTGCAGATGGCTTCAGGCGTTGTGGCCAAGCAAAATAGCCTAAGTTTTTGCGGCAAGAGAATGGATCAAAAGGCCTCACCTTTTTTTAAGTTCACATCTACTATTTAGAAAATCTACAGCCACTTCTCCTATGTAATTTTTTTCAGTTTGTGAAAAGCATGCTGTCCTCAGACTAGCAGAAGGGAAAAAAACATAACAAATCTATCTTGTACTTTCAATGCAATTCTCTGAGGCCAAAAAGGTACAAAGATTAGGCATGTGTTATGAATCCCAGGCAGGAATCTGTCTTCATCCTGTGCCCAAAATTCTTTGAAGAGCTAAAGATTTTGCTTCTTGGTAATGCTAGGCTCTCGTTTGCCCTAAGAATATTTCTGAATGAGCCTGATCCTCCCTGTACTGTTCAACTAGGCAAGGCTCCCGGCCTGCCCTGGTCACCCCCTTCCCTTCCAGTTCTTCCCATTCATTTTTCTGACGTGCTTTCTGTGTGTTCTCCTTCCCCCCTGCCATTATTGTTCTATTTTTGCGTGTGTGTGTGTGTGGTGCCTATGTAGCTTTCTTCCTCTCTAAGCCTAATTAAATCTAACTAGATTGCCTGGATAGCCTTCTACAGAGCTTTGCAACATCCCATTTGGTTTAATTCAAATGTTAAGTAAATGTGCACGTGTCTTTCTGAAAGCATGTCAAATGAGAGCGAGCCTAGGCTGTATAAAGCCAGTGTGGTTCTAGCATGTTCAGCTTAACAGTGGATAAAGAGAAATAAAATGGAATGCCATAGCTGCTCTCTATTCAACTTCTCCTCTGTTTGGAATTGTAAACCCAAGCAAATATTTTGCAATTTTAGTATTTTTGCTGGGTTTTTTTTATTGTGTAGGGAACTCATGTAGGTTCCTGAAGGGAGGAAGGTATGATGAGGTGAGAGAAAAAGCCCTTCAGAGTTTGAGGTGAGTGTTAAGGGACTGCAAGCGTTGGAGCAAGGTGAGAGCTCAGTGAATGCTACACGACATGGAGCAAGCTCCAGGAGAGCTGCACCCCTCAGGGCATCATTTTACTCCCCAAAAGGGGAAAGGCTCATGCTTATCAAGTGAACAGTTCACCATCCATTTGGGGCCTGGACGAAGCCCTGATGGACTTAGGAACTTATCAGTATCTCTAGTAGCTAGATTAATCTTTGAACTAAGCTTGTATTTTTCACGTTAAGGTATAGCGAATAGTTTAAACTGGTATGATGTTGTTGCTTGTATGCTTTACAGGGACAAGGTGCAACGTTTGCAGTATGTACTATGATAATGTTAATCCAAATGATCTAGCTGACAGGAGCAAGGTGTGGAGTGTATATAGATTTATGTTCAGATTGCTACAATGCCCACCCCTAGAAAGAAGAAAAGTTCTTAAGTGTTTGCACTCCTTTTTTTTTTCCTCCTGAAATTAACTGAATTAATGGTCAGAAGTTTGTGTTAATAGGTGATAAATTGAATTAAATAAAAATTTGCTGAGTTGAGACTTTAGCCTGTGACCTTGCTGAAGGACCAGGAATACTCGAGTGAAATGGAAGAACAATCAAAGGGTCACAAGAAAAGCTTTGGGTAGGAAGCCCTGGTTATCCAGGGGCGCTGGGTCCAAACTAAAGAACACGCGAGACAGCAAGGAAGTTGAGACAAGGATGTTTACTGGGCTCATGACTTTGCCTAGACCATGTGTTTCTTGTATTCCTCGGCTAGAGTCAAGAAAAGCAGCAGTCTTGTGAGATTCACGTGATACTTCTGTGTATGTGCCTATGTGACCGCATGCACATGTTTACACCTATAACACATCCAAAAAGTTAATTTTAAGCCAGACAAATTGCATCTCAATCATGTGTTTGGGGTTGGAGTGTGTTTAAGTCACTACAGAGCAGGGACCTGGGAGGTGATGTCAGTGCAGTAGCTCCCTAATTGGTCACCATTGTAATGGTGTGATACCTAAAAAAAAAAATAATGTCTCTTTTCTGGCTCGGAACTCTTTTAACTTCCAATCAATGCATCTTGTAGTACTATTTGCTTCTAGTTGAATTATCCCTCTAGTATCACAACTCTTTTCTGTACAGAGCTTGTTAAGAGATCATTATCAGGCCTCCTCGAGTGTTTATCTTGCATGAAGGGATGAAGGCAGGCTTTGCAGTCCTCAAGTCATCCATCTTATCCTTACACCTACTTTTTTGAAATATGGATGCCAGCAGATAATCTGCTGCCGTGTGATTGGGAAAGGGAAAAGTCAAGAGACAATGATCTTTGAATCTTTTCATTTTTGCCATTGAGTTTGTCTTTTCCTTGCACACAGGAGTCTGGGTATTTGGATAATACCAGACTTAGGCTAGAAATATCCACAGTTCTTAGATTTCCTTGTGTCTCTGCACAAGTTGCAGATATGTTTTTCTAAGAACATTTTTTTAAAGTGGGTAGGCTCTTCCTCTGAGAGCAAGGAGCTGTCTGTCTATTTAATGTCTTAAAAGATCCTGGTCCTTCACAGATGTTTAGCTGAACTTTTTTTGAGGACAGGCTAATAAAATCAGCTGCTTTTGGCATTAAACCTCAGTGTTTTGACTCAGTCTCGGCCCCCCACCAGGAAACGTAGCCTCTGTTATTCACTAACTACATAGGCAACATAAGCATTACTCCAAATATGAAACAAGCTTAAGCTAAATGCCTGAAGAAGCTGGTGTGATTATTCCCCCCCCCCTTTCTGGATACATCTGCATGGCACGGCGCAGTGCTGTGTAAAGATATTCTTATTTATGTGCAGAGTCTCACTGAAGTCAGTGGTTCTGTATTTACAGACTGTTTGAAGCATCAGGTCCTCAGCTTTGGTTGTTAAAATGTATAGATAATTCACTGTAGCCTAGGCTGAAGCAAGATTGGTATTTTTGATATGTGCATAATGATGCAGCTAGATGTCATTTTTCTGAATTCCACATTTACACACTTCTCTGTCAGGATGACCTGCAACAGAAATGTACTGAAGTGATGGCAGAGCATGAAAATATTACAGAAATATGTCAAATAATACATTTCTATCATAATGCTTTAACACAGTGGTGTGTATTTAGGGGAAAAAGTATTGTGACTTAAGGCCTATCCCATTTACATTAAACTGCTGGAGGAAAAAAAGAAAGGAATTAAGAATGCAGAATAAAAATTGGCTTTTCTGGAGCTCTTCTGAGCTATCAGCAATCTGATACCTGGAGCACAGAATTGCTATGATCTTCCTTGTTAAAGGAGAGGAACTTCATCCAAAATATCTCATGAATGTCACAGAAGTCGCATTTACTATTCTGGTATATTGTCATGAATGTGTCTTAGATGCAAAAAATTACATTTGATCTCTCCACTTTCTCTGCAAATTCACTGTAGTAGGAGTAGGATCAGGCTTTTGTTAGCTATTTTGTTCTGCACTCTTGTCTATCCGTCTGCACCTCCCTCTCGTGCTCTCTTTAATCTTTCTGAGCAATTTTCTCTCTTCCTGCAGGGGTGATTGAAATGATCCTTTGAAGCAACCAGCTTTGACATTTGGAAAAAAAAAAAAATTAAAAAATGAAAGAATGCTCTAATTAAGCAAAACATCAGTTAAAGCTCAAGCAAAAATATAAGATTCTGATCAGTTCTTTCATGTATGCTTGAAAACTGCACTGCGTTAGCAGAGGGGCTCATTAGAGGTTGCTTATAGAAAGTCCAGATTATTGAGCAGAGACACTTGTGAATGACATCCAAGATTGTAGGCAGGAAAATTAAATATTCACCACCCTTCACGTAACACACGCTGTGACCTACTGCCCAAGCGGTTCAGGAAAAGAGAAAACTTTTGTTTACACTGGGGCTATAAACCAGTGTTCCAGAAGTGAAAAGGGGTTCAAAAGGCTGTGTGTGTTCACTGCTGGCTTCACTGAGAGCTGAGCCCTCTGGGTCCCGGCACTTGCACGTGCGTGTACTTAATCGTACCTGTATGATGTATCAAATATATGGCAAGATCTTTTAAGAAAAAAAAATCTTTTCAAGACCACGGTCTTCTGTTCTTCCATGGTGTTGTCCTCATCTTAAGCGTTCGGCAGGTTGAGGAAGTTCTGAATCCCCTTCTATCCCCATGCCTTATGGCCACCTGATATCAAAAGCTGAATTTGGATGTTGTGACAGCTGAGGCTGGCACTTCTGCACACCAAATGCCCACAGCTCATTGTTTCAGCTGTACTGCCACTGTTAAGACAGCAATTATTTATGCTGTGAAAATGACAGGCATGATATAATGAAGAGATGTTTGGAGTTTAACCTCAGAGAGGCTCTCCGCGAGGCAGGGCTGGGGAGGATGTCGCAGGCCACCGGGTTCAGCCCTGCGGTGCCTCAGCCAGCCGGTTCGCAGAATCAACTTCATAACAGTAGTGAGATACAGCTTAAAAATGAATAATTGTGGTGTGCCCACACACTGACTTTTGAAAAGCTGTTTAAGTGGAGTGACATAAATCGTTCGCATTGTTTTACTCACTTTTCTTTTTTGCTGACTGAGAAATAATTTTCTGCAGTGAGGTTGTGCGCTGCTGAGGGGTTTTTTTTTTTCCTGAAGCTTTCTCAATTCATTTAGCATTGGTGGGTGAAAATGCTAGAGGAGCAAGATGGGCGGAACTCACAAAAGCCCCCGGTTACAGCCTCCCTGAGTTTCAGGTGTGCCCAATTCCTGGCATGGATAGCTTTCATTTAGTCACAGGGGGTTTTGCTCTGGACCTGCAGACAGTTACACACATCCTTAAAAGTACACAACAAGCCCTCCCGTTGGAAAGCTGCACAAGGCAAAATGGATCAAACAGGCAGAGGCAGGAGGAAGGACGCAGCACTTTGGCAGGACTGGGAGTTGGTTGCCTGTGTTAATAATGTGCTAGTGCAGGAGAAATAGGTTTTGAGAACTGACCACATGTGCAGGTGGTACCGTGGCGTGAAGACTTTTCCCTGCAAGAATCCACAGCCTTTATCTCGCAGTGGCCATTTGTCACCAAACGCTGTCCTAGGGGACTGGGCACCTTTAGTTTGGGTGCTTCAGGTGATTCTCTCCAGGTTTTGCTGGCCTTGCCTGGCTTACAGCATGGGTATAGCGTTCTCTCCCCATGGGCTGCAGAAGGAGCCTACTCGGTCAGTGTGGAAGGGCACCCAAGCGTTAGGGGGGCAGTCCATCCGTGCTAACAGGTTCTCGTGTCTTGTCGCTCTTTCAAGGCCACCTTGCAGAAGTCTCACTGCTGGGGCTGAGCAAGAACCTCTTTCCTCGGGCAACAAGAACTGTTTATGAACAGGTTATACTGATGGACAGGGGTGCTTTTCTGGGGAAAGCAGATTAGGGAATTCCTGACCACTCTTGTCAGTCTCAGTTTCAACATGAGACAACACAGCGCATGTGTATGGGGAACAGCTTCTACTCACTTTGCATTTATCATGGTGGTGCTCCAGAGATCTTCATAGTGCAGTTAAGAGTTCGGAAAGATGTGGCTGCCTGGGTGGGAATTATTTCCTCATGCACAAGTACGGCATAGGTTAGAAGACGAAAGTGCTTTTTGGAAAAAATGGGCTCTGAAGTCCTAAAATCTTGAACTGTTGGCAGAATAAGGAAGAGCCTGTTCTTCACTCCTTCAGTCATCAGGCTTTTGTTGACAATTATTTTGGCATGCATAACTCACACTTTGATTGACCACACATTTATGCAACCTCCTGAAAAAAATGAGGATTGCGCTGGTGTTTGATTCTGCAGCCTTCTCTGCCCAATGTGACAGAAAATAAAATCTAATGAAGTCTTGTGTTCCTTTACTTTTAAATACATGTATTTTAGTTTTGTATCGCTCTCCTAGAACACTTACTGGCAGCAGATATGGCAATACCATTTTAAAGTTGACTCCTTTGATAGCTTCAATCAGATCTGACAAGGAGTCTGTTCCCGACAGATATTTGTTGGGGCTTCTTGGCTAAAGCATCTTCCCAATCTTTTGACAAATTCAGTGTCTCAACACTGTGAATCTTACACCCACCACCCCAAAAATACTGTCAGAGCAAGTGGCTTTCTTTAGAAATGTCCTCTTTCCAAGTTTTGCATGCTGAAAGTTCCTCTTCAGATTTACAGAAGTCTAGCTTGTGGGAGGATCTGATGACGTCTTCTCTTTTTATCTTTATCTGCAGCATATCAGTTGTTCCTGCCCTGCAGACTTGACGGCTGATCCTTCACCACACACAACCCTCTAGCCTACCTGTGTGTACTAACGAGGCTCGAAAGCGAGTTTCTCTGTGCCAGTCCTGTGAGCAAGACCTTGCGCCGGGGTGCCTGTGTCACTACCACAAGCAAAGGCTGGGAAGTCGTGTCACAGTTCAGAGAGTAACAAATATTAATTGCCATCTGCTGACTAACAGTGATGGCTGCCCGTGACAGACAGCTCTCACTTTGCAGATTATCTCCCTGTAAGAACTAAAGTAGCTGGGTGAAGAGGTCTCTGGAAGGAGAAGGGATGCTCCTTCCCTTAGGGAGCAATTGAATCTGCCCAGGGAAGAGAGACATCTGGATTACGGGGTGGATCAGAGGAAGCAGCAGCAAGGCTTTAGCAAGGCAGCAATTTGCAGCACAGCGAGGAAGCGAGAGACCGCTGAGAGAAGCAGCGAGCATGCTTTAAGCTCTGTGCTGATGTAAGAGAAAACTACTTAAAGAGCCGAGGGGACTCTGCAGATAGTTGCAACCCACTAAAAAACTCCAAAATACAGCTTAAGAGCAATGGCCTGCCTTTCTAGGATACAATGGGCAGGGGGAGATTTGTTTATAAGCCTTTTCAACTAGTCTTTTGTCTAACCTACTGTCTTACCTAGTCACTTGGCTTCTTCTGATCTAAAAAGTCAACAAGTCAGGTTTTTGGTCTAAGACTTTTTTTTTTTTTTTTTTAATTTGAACACCTAGGTTGTCTTTGAGGAGCTCCATGTGAAAGAAAAGGTCTTGACAGATTCGTATCAAAGCTTGGGCTAGTCTGGGATGCCACTGCACAGTCTGGCGGTTTTCATAAGATGAGTTAGCAATCTGACCTCATTTGAATTGAATCATCATAGTAGTAAATGACACTTTGTTCTCATGTTACCAGACTTAACAGAAAATCCTGAGACTGAATCATCAGATCACCATGACGATAAGGTACTTTTCCATCCTCTGTGCCTGGTCGCTGCAGATATGCTCTGAGGTGCGTGGTTGAGCTGGGTGGAAGGACTTTGTCTTTGCAGAGCAGCGGGCAGTTCAGTTATCTTCATCATTAGGCTATTGTACATCTCTGACACTGAGAAACAGCTTCCCCTAAATACATTTTCAAGTTTTGCAATGTTTTGGGAGTAGGCTATGCTTTCCTCTGTCCCGGGGACGAGAGGGCACTGGCAGGGGCCTGGACTGGTGGTCAGATGAAGTGTGTGATGGAAAGAATAACACATCCTTGTGTGGCTTCTTTTCCTGCCCGTCTCTGTTCAGCTGGCACCCCTTGGGGCAGGAACTGTCTTGCACTGTGATTGTATGATGCACATTGATGGTCTTGCTCTGGGTTGAGGCTGCTGAAAGATGCTCTGAAGGGGAGAGAGGAGCATTTCTTTTATTTGACCCTGGCAGATCAGGCGTACTGCTGTTGTGCTGCCCCGGGGAGGCCAGGCAGACGCATTAGCCGTGTTTCCTCTCACAGGTGCCTACCACTAAATCAAATCCCATGAGGCAGGAGTGCGTGTTGAACCTCTCCAAAGGCTGGTTCGGTAGCTCTGTTCTCACTTGCGTTCTCCACAGCTCCACATGGACTGAACCTGCCCTGAGCCCAGGCCAGAGGCACATCCTCCACTGCTTCTTCAGGAGCCAGCAGAGCTGCAAGACTTGCTTCTGGTGCTCCAGACCCTCCATCTCCCTCTCTGGGTTTAGACTTATCACTGGCTTTAAGCTTTCCAAAGGCAGAGGAAAACTTCTTGGGTAGGAGGAGGAAGCAGCTCTTTTTTGCCAAGTATTCACAAACATGCTGGTGTATATTAAGTCCATACTGTCCATGTGAGAAAGAAGCACAGTAAAAGGAAAATAGGTATGTCCCGCAGAAAAAAACCCAAAAACCATCAGTGTGCAGCTGAACTTGAAAAAGTTATACAGTATCACTCTGAAATACTTTGGTGGGTTTGTAGCTGGTCTAACCAGTCTTTTACATCATGGAATCTTCCCCTACACATTGTTCAATAAACAAAGGTACTTATTAAAGCAGAAACTGTAGCACATGGCATAGATAACATCTCTAGTGCAGGGGGGGGAAAAAAGCTCTAACCGCTCTTTGGAACACACTTTCTTTTGTGTGGATGGCAGGTAATGTTCCTTCAGTGGCAGGGATGATATATTCCTGAGGAGTAGACAGAGGTTTTCCGCTGTCGGAGCAGTTAGGAGCCAGCAAACACCCTAATGCTGCTTTCTCCCTCCTCATTCATGCATGACTGTTGCTCTTGGTATGTTTTTCTACCTTGTTTTTCTGCATCTTCCATGCAGTGGGCTTCCAGCTGCTGCTGAGGGGCAGCCTTTTAAATCAGTGCCTCTCTTTTTTTTTTTTTGGTGGGCTCCTGAGTGTTTCTGATTTTAAGGGGTCCACCCAAAGCTACAAACAAAACAAAGCCATCCTGCTGGCAAGTGGGCTTGCGTTTGGCACGTAGGAGGCTGTAGAGTCACTTGGAAGGCTTTACAATTGCACACCTAAAAGGAGATTGAAACCCCCAGTTTAGATAAAAGCAGAAAGGATTATTATACTTGTACCCGTATATGTTTTGGCTGCCTGATAACGGCCGTATCAGAGCAAAGGCATTCTCCAAAGGACTTGAATTACATAAGCAGTGTTTACCAATATGGGAAGATGAACAACCTATGCAAATAGCTGGAAGAAAGGCTTGCGTGCCACCAGAATGGTAATTTTTTTCTTTTAAATTTCCTTGAACTGTCTCTCTTCAAGGTATCAACAAGAAAAACTGCTGAATTATTGTACCTTGCTCCATGATCAAGGATATTTCTCTTCCACATAGCTAGTCTTTGGAAATATAACAATGTTTTGATCAGGGAGCTGAGTTGCTCATGATAGAAAAGCTGTTCTTTAAGCAGGAACACTACATACCTATGTATGTACCTATCTACATGGATATGCCACTTGACCTTTTGAAAACATAAAACTTGCAGACTTTGGATCTTGACTGAGTAGTAAACTACCTACTGACATTTTGTACACCTCCCAAAGTCTTCAGCCATTCCCAAGAAGAGATAATGCTCAAGAATAGTTGGCATTTTCTCAGCTAACCTCTGTTTCTCCTCTCCCCCAAAGCGAGCTGTATGAAGGTGTCTGTAATGATGTCCTGCTACCTTATGTAGCCAGTAGAGGCCAGCAGTTTAAACTCAAGAGACTCCTGACCCACAAATCATAAGATTTGGGTTAATTTGTATCTGCTGTTGGAGAAAGATCAGCTATGGGTGCTGCTGCAAACAAGTGTTAGCCAAAGTATAAAAGAAATGGAGTGGATCTAAACAGTCCTGGGCAGCCAGTCATTATGCAAGCAATGTATCTGGATACATCAAGCGAGATCTAATATTTTTTTTTTATTTGGCAACAGCAGTGGCTGTGCACAGACAAATAGGATATGTTGTTGGAATCTGACAGAAAATTCAGATCTTTTTATGGTAATGGTAACATTTTTGAAAGAACAGTTGCAACAGTTGGTATAAGGGAGCAAATGTGTAGGAATTATAACTTTATTGCTTTTAATAGAATCATAGAATGGTTTGGGTTGGAAGGGACCTCAGAGATAATCTAGTTCCAACCCCCCTGCTGTGGGCAGGGACACCCTCCACTAGACCAGGTTGCCCATCTAGCATCAGATTTGTAATGTTGTTTATGAAGTCATTTTGGTATATGGATTTTAAAGAAGATATTATTACTCCCTACAGCATTACCAGTGTGCTGCTATTAATATTTAAAATCTGTTACATAGCACTACTGTGAGTTTGATCTTCAGGGTAATTAAAAACAGTACTTAAAAAAGAAAACAGACTCTTTTAAGAGCCTCAGCAGTGTAATAAGCAAATTGTTTAAAAAATATCAGAAAATACAAAGTGAAAATATTAAAATGAAAATATTTTTGTAAGAACTCGAAATCATTGTAAATAATATATGTGGGTTTGTCAGCCAAATATTTTTCCTTAAAGTCTCTGTGTCATTTTACACTTGCTTCTGAGTGTCTCATTGTTCTGGGAAATTTAATCATGACAATTATGTACCATCTCCTCTTTGCTAAGTGCCGAGGGTCTTTGTCAAACTTTCAATGATATTATATGGTGTGAGAATCACTTTTGCAATTGGGGAAAGGCAGCCAGCAGTGGTACAGAGTGTGGCAACCACTTACTAGCAAGGGAGATGCGCTGCATGGCATCACAGCCATGGAAGGAATAGTTGAATCAGATCCAGTGGTGAAATAAACAGTGATCCAAACTTATTTGCCACCTAAAATCTTAGAAAGGATGGTCAGAGAAGTCCTGTAACCTTGTTCCCTAGACCAAAGCGAGTTACTGATTCAGAAGGGCAAGAGTGTGACATCAAGAAACCACCTGGATCACTCCCTGCAGTACCTACAGCAGAGTGGTGCAGAAACAGTTTTTACTTCCTGCAACAGCTTTCAAGATTCAAAATATTAGCTTTTTTTTTTTCTGGTTAGAGCTGCCTGCTTTGAGGCAGTCATCGGGTACTCCACGTGGCTGGGAGAGTCCCCGTACCTGCCGACCGGTGAGAGGCAGGGGCAGTCCAGACCTACGTGGAGAGCGAGGGAGGCTTGAGAAATGGAGGGACAGAGGGGACAGCAGTGTCTGCAGCCCTGTTACACAGTAAGAGGGAGTCAGCACCTCCACAGCCCTTGCCAACAGGGGTGCAAATAGGGTGAGAGGGCAGCAACAGCCTTTTTTGATAGATTCCTTTTGCTGGCAGATGTTGTGTGCTAGGGGTGGAGGCACTCCCACGATCACGTCATTGCCCTCTGGTTCCCCGATGTCCAACAGGAAGGTCCCTGGGCAAGAGCCTGTTTCTTTGCCCAGTTCACACCACATTGAAGAGTTCCAAAGAGACGACAGAGACAGATCCTCCCTAGAGCAGCCAAAGCCACAGTCAC
This sequence comes from Grus americana, assembly GCF_028858705.1. Lineage (NCBI taxonomy): Eukaryota > Metazoa > Chordata > Aves > Gruiformes > Gruidae > Grus > Grus americana. Next base: position 78,487,940 of record NC_072852.1, read on the forward strand.
AGTTTTGCTCCTACAGGAGCTGTGGGAGACCCGCAGGCAAATTCAGCGTTTGAATCAAAACAGGAACCTGGGTCCCTAGCATCCTGGACAAGTGTTTTCAGTCCTCAGGTGCATTGTGTATTCTCAGGGCAGCCTCACTGATTTGGATCAAAAGTTTGAATTTGATACTCTCTTCCTAATGAAAGCTTCCTTTGAAAATTACCCCATCCTGGTTAGTTTATGAGATGAAATGAAAACAGGAGGAAGGATAGTCTGTCTTTCTCCCCTGGGTGGTTGATAAGTCTCTCATCTCTGAGATGGTGGGTTCAGGACTGTGGGCTCCTGCCAGACTTCACCTGAGTGTGTTTAAGCAATACTAAGTGCAAAAAGAGCAGAGATCCCAGCTGGCATCTCTGCAGAGTACTGCAGTATTGCTACCAGTAATTGCGCTCAGGGCTGACATTGCACTGAATTGCATCATCAAAGATGCTGGTTTTTGAAAAGTCAACTGCAAAGTTCCTTTTCTTTCTCTGCTGTCAAGTTGAAACCTCTGGTTTATTTCATATATGCTCGAGTGTTGGCCAAAACAACTCCAAACTAAAAAATGCTTCTGTTTGTGTATGCTGAATGCTTGGTGTCAGCCATCTTCATGTAAAGAGTCACTGCTGTACTTACATTTAACTTACCAGAACACTTGGGGATGCCTTGAGGTTGGAAAGTTCCTGGACCACCAAAAAGTGATATGAGATGGGATACGGGATGCCATGTATCAGTGGTATATCTCTGATATGCTACATGTCTTCAGCAACTCATACCTGCTTTTACATCTATTTCGGTGTTTTACTTATTGCAGCTATTTTGTAAAATAGCTATCAGTGTCTCAACTGGATGCTTTGAGAGAGCTAATTAATTAATGTTAGTGAAGCATTTGGTGTTCTTGGATAAAAGACACTACAGAAAAATTATTATTCCTTATGTTGTAAATCAGATTCTACTTCATTCCTAAATACTTGCTTTATCTAAGGCTGATAGCAAAAACCAGCAAGCTCATAAAATAAAAGTAAGATACAGTTGCCTGGGGGTAAACTGAGAAGATCTTTCCTTTTCAGATGAAAAAGACATCTACAGCAAACAATTTCACTAGCCAAGAAGCAATAAAGAAAAGGTTTCTCATGCTAAGTTAAATAAGTGGTAATTACTTTGCAGCTAGAGAAGGGGTGTGGGAAGAAGGCTGAGCCAAGCATGCTACTTCTGAGCCACTTAAGCTATGAAGGAAGCCAAAGTTCTATGGTGCCATTAAGAATCAGAAGCTAGAGGTCTTTATCCCAGCTGTCTCATAGCTGAGAAAGTTATTTAATCATCTACTCGTGCCTTGGTTGCCTAGGTAGGTTTCCTTTTCCACTGTCTGCAACCGTACCTTGTCACTGCAAGCCCTATTTAAAATTTTGTGATCATGGTTCATCTTCGCTTCCCTGGAGCTTCCCATCCTCAGCTCCTCTGACAGCAATCCCTTGTGTAATTTGAGGAGATGCAACAGCAGTGACATGTAAAACAAGTGCACGCACAAACCCCGTAACTGTGTGCAATAAAGTTAATCCAGCCTTATACTAATTTTAACCAGCTGGTGAAAACTGAGCTTTCTTTGTGCTCTTCATTGTTTAGAAAAATGACTGGCTGGCGAGGTATTCTTGCAGATGGAGGGAAATTTCTGCTTTCAGTAATATCTGCGGAATGAAGTTGCTTTGAGTGGGCATGCTATGGCTTAACTGAGGACGCTCTCTGGCAGACATACTCTTTGAAAGCGTGAGCTGGGTAGTTTTCCATAGCCTTTACTCAGTATCAGGACATCAACCTTTTTCCATTAACTCATCCTTTCTGCAGCTCTGTGGTTTCCTGTGCTTGTTCTAGTGCAAATTTCCTTCCATCCACAACTTTGTTCTGCAGCTTTTACTTCAGGAGGCAAGAGGTTTGCCCTTGGTGTGATAATTGTGAACTGCTGAGGGCACAAAAAAAAAAAAAAGTGCTAACAGCTAACACCCTACATTTCTAAAAGCCATACATATTCTTTCTGCTGCCGTAGCTGAGACATCTAAAAACCGTGCTGCATCAGTGTACTAGGCACCGGGAAACGCTGGCTTAAAATTAACTTTACCAATCTCCTGTTTCTTTGGCAGCCTGAAAATATGAGCACAAGAGTCTCCAACAACATGTGGATGACTGTTTCTTGCAGAGTTGTCTCGGAGTTTGTCAGCTCGGCCCAGCACAGCTTATGCAGATGCTTTCGGTACTCATTTCAGCCTTTGCTGCTGCTGCTCCAGCTGCCCTGGTGATTGATGTTGCTGGTGGTGGCCTTGCTCCTTGCAAATATTCCAGGTGATTTTTGCCATCTAATCAAGTCTCTTTGGTGACATCATCCATGGGAATGAGAGGAGCTCATAAACCTGGTGATCTAACTCAAGAGTTGCTGCTGTCTCTATCCACACCTCAGGCTATTTGCGTGTGATGCTGCTGCTCCCTTTGGTCACCTGGTGCAGGAAAGTGAAGCGAGATGGAAGTTAGGTGAGGGTCCCGTCAGTAGGATAGCCCCCCAAGACCTGGCCCCTCCTGTGAGGCATAATTACCTTGCTGCTTAGCACAGCCCCTCTGCTAGGCAAGCTCCCTCAGGTGGAGAAACCTCCTTCTCCAGCCATACAAACTTCTGCTTCCCTCGACAGCCGACCAAGAGTGTACCTGCATGCGCAAGGCAGCAGCTCAGGCTTTTGCGGTATGAGGGTGGCCTGCCAGCTCTTGCACGCAGCCTGCTAGCAAAGCCATCTTTGTGAGGAGGTGAAGAGCAGTGAGGGGAACCTCCTGCACCACCACCCCAGCTGGCTGGCTCCATGTACCTCCTTTTTTGCTGGAAGCACGTTTTTGGACGGGAATCTAAAACTGGCTCTGGGAAGGGAGGAACTGAATGGGGCAGGGCGCCTGTTGATTTGGCTTCTGCCGCCTTCCTGGGCGTGCTTTGGTTGATCGTTTCCAGTTTTGTGCAGGTATGGAAGAGGGCTTGCTTCTTCTCTGGCTGTGTCCTTTAAGACAGGGAAAAAAATATCGATTGGTTCCTATGTCCAGATAATTTTACACCAGGCTGTTTTGCTGCCCTGGGCACCTGGGCTGACTACAGTTACAATACTCCTACTCTGCTTTTGGATGCACTCATATCGGTATTGACCTGACAGGGAGCAATAAAATCAGTTGACACTTTCTCTGAACTGTTGCTGTCTCCATGGTAGAGCTGTTACCAGTGTACCTATCCTGTACTAAACTCTGCCCATCATTTCTTGTACTTACACTAGTAAAAAGCGTAAGTATACAGATTAAACCTTAGCAGGAAGATGTTGCTAGTTAGTGATGTATTTTGGTTTTTTGGGTTTGGGTTTTTTTTTGAATCAACTGGATGTATTTGGCTGTTAGCAAAGGATTTGAGTGTATTCTGACTGATGTTATTCCATTTGGCACCGAGATTAATTGGAGTCCTTTGGTATTTTTTTCCTGTTGTGAAAACTAAGCATAACTAAATATTTCTCACACCAAGATACGATATCGGGGTGGTATTTCACCTACCCGGACTAATCACAAATTAATACTGCAAAATGGGGCTCTGCTCCCATAAGAGGTTCCTAACAGAAGGGGTTTTTGTGGCCATGCTAGTTTTGATGGAAGTCAACTGGGCTGTGGAGGGGTGCAGAGAGGTTCCTCATTTGGCTGTAGCTGTGATCCTGGTAGTCGTCATTAAAATCAATTCTAAGTACCAATTCTCTCATTTTTATGGTTGCTGTGGAGTATGTGGTTTTTAAAGCAAAGCTTTAGGAAAACTTCCAGAGAGAATGTAACGTGTATGTTTTTTCTTTGTTAAATAAACAAATGAATGTATTTGAGGCTTCTGATGACATTCAGATACCAGCTCCTACCAAAAAAAGCATCATTTAATAGTGATTCTGTAACGCTTACAGATCAAAGACCCAGCTCAGGTTCCTTTGCATGTTAATTAATTGTGTTTTAATAATTCAGTTTAGATTTTCTAAAATGGACAGAACTTAAAAGAAAACAGACAGTGATGAAAATGCCTCTTCCAAGGGCTTTAAGTTGTCCTTGAGACCTACTGTTTGAAAAAATGCCAGATCTGGAGAAGAAACTGCTCCCTGATCCTCAGATTAACTCTTCTTTGCATTCTAGGACAAGGGCAATCAGAGACATTCCTTTCATTCCTCCACCGCAGGTTTAGAAGGGCAAAGTTGTCTTCCCCAGATTTCTGGGTCAGTTAAGCTGATGAGAAATCATGGCTTGCTTCTATGCAGGAGTATAGTTTTAGAGGTTACATGACTCTCAGACTACTTAGTCATGAACTTGATTGTTTCCCCATTTAATCGCGAAAGCCACCGTGAATTCTGCAGGTATAAATACCCAACGATACCTCATGCACTGCTGCTGTTGTCTTTGCGGTCAGAAAATAGGCAATGGTGTACTTTAAAAGCAATTAATAAAGTGTAACGATTTGCCCTGAACACTGCAAAGGACTCCTTGGTATGATCCTTACTTCTCCTCTGTTGGATTCCTTCATCTGGCGTTACCATTCAAAGCAATTACAGTCTGAGCACAAACTGGATCAAATCAATATAGCAAGTCACTGATGTCCAGCTTCCATTGAAATGGGAAGAAAGTGAAGCATGAGCAGCCCCTTCTGAGATCAGAAGACCACGTATTTTGAAGCCTGTGGTACTGTTGTGGCACTTACACCCAAACACAGCCAACATTTGAGTCCGCTTCTTGGCACTGCCATTCCCTCAGGCGGGACAGCTGAAGCAGATAGGAAACCAAAGCAATGCGCCTGCCAGATACTCCAAACAAGCTACAATTTGATGTGGCTGAAACTCGTGGTGGAATTGATTTGTATAAAACTTCCTTTGGTTTAAATCCCTGCAGGGTATGCTTTAAATCCCATAACTCAGATCAAAACTACCAACTACAGACCAGGCGAAACCACAAGTTTTGATTGATACACAGCCATAAAGCAAACTTCAGCCAGCCGGCGTTATGCTGTCCTCGCACAGAATTTCACGCTCCAGTGAAACCCTGGCCCGGGACCTCTGCGCACACGAGTCCTTGTGCCGATGGACGCCTGGCACAAGGCGTGATGCTTCCCAGTGGGCTTCCGGCTCCTCCGGCACTGAAGTGCCTGCAGCAGCATCGGCTCTCCACCAGAAATGACACCTTTGCTCGACACCTGTGGACAAACTCATTTGTCCTCCTGCCTCTACCAAATTCCTGCCTCAATCTCCACCCTTCTCGTAAGAATTAAATGTTCGATTTGCTGCCTGTGTACTATTCCCTTTCCTTCCCCCTCAGCAGCCGCAATCCAGGGGCTCGCTGGAGCAGAGAGGGGGCTCAGCAGCCAGGCTTCGCCCCGGCGGTTTTTCCGCGAAACAGCTCGGGAGGCTGCAGGAACAACCTCGGCGCTGAGCTGCCCCAAACCGGCCACCGCTCAGCTATCACCCGCCAAGCCCCGCTCCCCGGCGGCGGGGACCGGAGGGACCCTGCCCAGCAGCGGGCGGAGAGGGAAAGGGCTGCCGATAAATACACTGGCCCCCCGCCGGGGTGCGGCTTGGCGAGAGTCTGGGGGGGCCGAGCCCGCCCCGGCGCCCAGGGACACCCCCGGCCCCCGCAGAAGGAGCCCGGTTCGGCCACCCACCCCCGGGCGGTGCCGGGGACAGGGACGGAGGGGCGGAGCCGCAGCGGGGAGGAAGGCTCGGGGCTGGGGTGGGGCTTGGTGCATGTGGGGATTTTGAGGGTTTGCTTTCGCCTTGGCTCCCTCCCGGCGGCGAGGCGAGCGCCGCCCTCCCCCCGGCTCCCTCCGCCCCGCTCCGCCCCCGCCCTGCCGGCGCGGCTCCCGCGGCCGCGCATTGTGCATCGCGCCGCTGACCCGGGCGGTAGCATCGGTACCGGCTCCTCTCTGCTGCGGAGCCGCCGGACCCCCCTCCGCCCTCCCGGGCTGGGCCTACGGCTCCCGCCCCCGGTGGCGCCGGCCGGGGTCGCGCACGGTGAGTGGGAGGCGGCGGGGCCGGCACCTGCGGGCGGCGGGGCCGCGCACCCTTGGCGGCGCGGTTTGGGGGGACCGGGCGCTGCCGGGTCTGTGCCTAGCGTGGGGCTCGCCCCGGAAAATTGGGGAGGGGAAAGCGGTCTGTCCGGGTCTTTCCCAGCGGACACGGTGCCTGCGGGGGGGCGGGGGGCGCGTCGTGTCCCCTGGCAGCTGGGGGCTTGGCGAGCGGCTCCGGGGACCCAGTTGGCCCCCAGGAGCCGTGCGGCCGCGGGCAGGCGGGGTCTGTGGTGAGCTAGGTCAGCCTGCAGCGGAACGGTCTCCGTGGTCTGAGGGGGGCTCCCGGCTTTGTTCCTGTGAAGTGCGATAAAATACAGCCCTGCTAGCCCTTTAGATGATTTTTTGCCAATTCCAGACCTGGGGCTCGCAGTTTTTGCACACTACGTGAATGTTAAATTAGTGTTAGTGCAGACACTCATCTCTTTTTTTTTTTTTTTTTTTTTTTTTTCAGTCTGAAATAGCTCAGGTAACTGGAGTTGCCTCTAAATGTGATTCCTGTGGGTTGACTGCTGTAAGCCTTATTCACGCAAGTAAGATCTATATGCATGAGTAAGATTATTTAATATTTTTTTTAGAATGATTTTGCATGTTTCCACCCTGAAGTGTATAATCTCTGATAGCTTTTGCAGAAGATGGGCTTATGCGTTTCAATTTGTGTGTGTGTGCGCGCAGTTGCTGTTAATTTTGGCAGCTCCTAAGTGATCCTTGGTAAAGGTCCGGTGTCTTCATTTTCTTCAGGAATACATTAAGTTGGATGTATGCCAGTGGTTTGGTACTGTAGAAGCAACAAGAGAGACAGCCTTAGAAAAAGGATCGAGGAAATGATTTAGCTTTTCTAATGTTCATCGTTTCCAGCCAGTGTACTTTTAAGCATTTCATTTTAAATTACAGGAAACAATCAGTTTTTGCGTTTACCAGCATATTGATGAGTAATGGAAAGATTGGTCTTAAACTAAATTTTGATGCTTCATTTAAAAGAAATGCTTTTCATTTCTTCTGTCTCAAACATGTATTCACCTTTAGGAAAGAGAGGAATAGCAGGTGATGACTGTGTAGCTTTCTTGCAATTTGAATAAAAGAAATAGTTCAGCATAGACTGGCTATAGGAATAGTGGACACACCTGGCATCTAGCGTGCAGTTGGATGTGGAGCTGTGGTGCTGCCTAGCAAAACTCTTCTTTGTTCCTAACTTCTCCTGTAGCCAAAGAATAGCTTATCTCAAACTTAGTTCTGGGAGTCGGATGAATACTGCATGTAACTCTAGTTTCTCTACGGTAGTCTATTAATACGTGACTTACTGTGAAACAGGTATTGACAGGGATTTCGTATTTATAATATACACCGTTGACTGAATGACTTAATGCTGCATCTTTCTTTTTCTCATTAATAATCTAATTAGGGGAAGACTCTGGAAGGAATATGGAATTAAGACACGTTCCCAGTGGATATGCAGTAAAAAAGACACTGCGAGGCAGATGGCGTAAGAGCAATTTCCAAAAGTAGTCATCACCCAAGCTAGAGCCAGATTTTGAACACTCCTAGGCTTGCGTTTAGGCTCCAGAGTAAACTTCTAGATTCTCAGTTCGTTCTTGTTAGTTCTCAAACTTCTGTATCCAAAGTTCTTTGGGGAAAATGTATCACTGTAAGCCGAGCTCCAAGTGTTTCAACACTTAAGAAAATCAAGCCCTGAGCACTTAAAAAAAATCTGATCTTTGGGTTACAGTCATACTTCCCTTCATTTCCATTCTAGAGATGTTTCCATTTAATTTTTATGGCAGATAGAATTATAGTTGTAAAATGTAGCCACAATAAAGCAAGCCAGTAAAATTAGTTCAATTTTTTTTTCTTATGTAGAAGCTAGCAGGATTAATGAGCAGCTCCATAAATACACATGATAAAATGCAAGATTGGTACTAGAACTGTACGTGGTACTTAATCTTTGAACAAAAATAATAGGTAATGGCTAAAAATAGTATTTCCCGTCTCAACAATAGAGTTAAATATTGTAATGGATATTAACTGCAACAAGGTAGATTGGTCTGGAGCTGGAGGCTCTGACCATTCTTACCGGCTGACTTTCTGGCCTACTTCTTTGTTTTCCTTTGAAGTATCACTCTTGCATGGGTGTGTGATAATAAACCACAAATGCAAACCAAAAAGCTGTTCTTTAAATAGAAAGTTTGAGCTTTTTTATTTTTTTTTGCTGCACTGTAATTTCTGGAACGTATTCTGATCCCGTGTAGCTCAGTGCAAACTGCTGAGCTTCATTCAGGTTGCGTCTAGATTTACACAAGTGGTTGGTCCCACGTATGGGCGAGAGCATCCTTGCGCCAGAAAGAAAGCGCTTAGGTCTGGTTCTGATCGTTTAACAGTGTTTGAAGTGGTCAACATCACTGCCTTCGTATTAAGGTCAATGAAAAATTTGCCTCTGCAAAAGCACCGGCCGCAGCCTCTCAAGGAACTGTCGAATTATGAGAGCTGGTAATTATCTGCCTACATCTGTGGCCCGGGACTCACTGACACTGAGCACAAAGAAGAGAGGAAAATGACGAATTCTCATCCAGAAGCATGTCCTGTCGGTGGCATTTGCTTTTCCCCTGCTTGCTTAGGATAAGGCTGGTGAGTTTGGTGTGGGGAGAAAACAGTGATTAATTAGCTACTGTGTATCTAGCCCTTGGAAAATGAGAAATACTGTGTGGAGATGATTCAAATTAAGTACTGTTATTCCCTGTTATTAAAGAAATTACTTGCTTGCTCTACGTCTCGAGTTGGAGTCGTAGGCGATTTTAAAGCATTGTTTAAACTGTGGGTTAGGTCTGTTGATGCAGAAAGGCCAGGGAAAATCTTTCAATAGGAAAAATAATAGGTAAAGAATTTTGTTTAAGCCTTTTTCTTAGTAGCTACAAAATCTGTCTATGGCAGGGAGGAAAAGGGAGTTGAATGGAGCCGAGCGAGGAGCTGTGGTGTGAGGTAAAATTCCGATATTGTTCTCTCATACCACCCCGCAAATACATTTGCATTTAAAATTTCCAGGCAAGCCAAACTGTAGGACTGGTGCAGAATGCTAAACAAAACCTGACAGCTAACTTGGAAAATGCCACATGACGATGCTGGGCATTCCCTCGCTCAGACAGTTGAGTTGAAGATTGTTTCTTGTAATGATTATGGATCCGAAACAAAGACAAGTGCAGGAAAAAAAATGGGACATCAGTTTTATTCCGAGCTATTTTCACTTGAACAATGTTTACTTTCTGTCACATTAGCCTGTGACTGCTGGAAGGTTCAGAGGAACTGTAAACCCCAAATCCCTTCCTGGCCATCAGTTGGCCACAATATACGCCTTTGTGTCGCTCAGGCTGAAATTCATTCTGCTTGGGATGCTGAAGAGCATCCAGGGCGCAGTTGTGATCTGAAAGGTACTGGGTATCACCAGGGAGGTACCCTTTATGCCACTTCTGTGAGCACACAAAGCAGCAGCTCTTTTGGGGAACTTGGTGATGCATCTCCTGTACAAGAATAAAATGTATTTATGCTCAGCGGTGGTGTGATGTAGAAGCCAGGAGGATGACAACCAAGGAAAGAACATGAAAGGCGTCAGAAGAGCTCAGTGCGTTTTATCTTTTCACGTGTAAAACCTGGGTGTCTGCAGTTATTGGCAATGAACTCTCCCTCTGCAGACAGACTGACGGTGCAGAACAATCCGAGGAGACTTGAGGGATGGAAACGGGAAAATAAAATGAATGGTAGGTTAACGTGTGTATTGGGTGTGAAAGAGCACACGCAAAGTCACGGGGCTGGAACAAATCAAGGGCCTGTGGTCAGGCATGGCCGCTGCAGTGAAGCGGTGATACAAGGTAGCTCAGTTTTCCGTGATATCCCGGTTATGAACGGAAGAATAGCAGGCTTTACGTGTGCAGTGTGGGTGCATCTGGCTCCCTGGCTTAAAAATAGGACACCTGCCCTTTGAAAGTTTGAGAGGAAAGGGAAGGAGCTGATTAGCAGAGCAAAGGGACTGATTTCTGAGGGATGATTAAAAATGCTTAATATAGATTATCTAAGAAGCAAAGATACCAACAGTTTTAGGTGTGAGTACTCAAGAGATAATCACTTAGCCTTTGCAAGAGAGTGCAACTGAATGTGCTGCAAAAGAGACGGTAACTTGAACATCGAGAAGAGCTTCTTGATGGAATGAAGCTAAATAATCTTCCATGTCAAATGCTGGTAGAGTTGTTGGTTGGGGTTTTGTAAAGTTCAGAGCGCCCTGGAAAATGTTCTGCAGGGCTGGCAGCTCACAGGGTTGCATCTCCCCTGGCTGAACTGTGCCTGGGGATTAGGGTGGAGGTTTTAGAAACAAGGCTCTTCAGTTAGCAGGCCAGCTCCTCTGCTGGGAGTTGACTTCTGAGCTCCCCTGTGTGGTCTGCTGGAAGGGATGGAGCTAGCTTGGATTAGGTGCTGATAGGGAGGGAGATGGACTGGGTGAATTAATAGATCTTATTCCATCTTTAGCTCATAGGAGCCTGTGATCCAGGAAATATATGAATCCTTATCTTGCTGGCAGCTGAAATGCATGCCGTTACTCTGTAGAACAAGTGCTATAGTGTCTCATACGCCTTTCTGGTCATGCAGTGAGGGAGGATGGGAGGAGAGATGTGATGAAAGACACTTTCCTGTGGTGAGCGCAGCAGGCCAGGCTAGGTACATTGCTCGGTTTACATTGACTCTGCTGTTTTGTGTCCTTGGACCCATGTTGAATTCTCCTCTTGAGGAAAAGCTAGAAAGCAACGGACTTGAGGTGTTTTCCTGCTTTAAGTTCCAGCTGTTACTGGGGGGGGGAGATATTTTTGGACAGTAGTTACATCTTCCTTTGCTGAGTCCTATTATAGACACATTTTGTACTTGCTGAAATGTGAAGAGCAACTTGAAAGGGGTGTGCAGCTCTGCTGAAGTTGTAGGTGATGCACAAGCAGATTAGAAGGGCCAAGGTACTTGATTCAAAACACACGGCAGTCAGGGGAGAGACTGCTGCTTTGGGTCAGCTCCAGCAGTTCTTCAGTCCAAGATCTTACGTTTGCTTATGTTTGGATTTAATCAATTTCTTTGGGCTCAAGGTATTTTTTAGAATGTGGTTCCAAGAATATAAAGAGGTTGCAATTTTGAACTTAATTAGTTTTATGGTGTTGCTGTACTAATGATAGTGCCCTGTTCCTCTCTGCAGATATGAGATGGGTCAGCTTGTTAAAAGTCTGATTAAAAAGACCACTGAATAGTGTGTTGTATGATAGTATGATAATGCACCTCTCCTGGGTGATTTGATGTTTTAACATATAATCTTTCCTCCATTGGATTTCTTGCTGTATCCAGAATAAACCAGAGTTTATATAAATTAGACATGTTCTTCCTGCAGAACAGGTGGAGTTATAAGTGCTCCAAGATGGTATGTTGTTGCTAGATAGGGAGGAATATTTTTATTCTGATTCATAGTAACTGCTTTAAAAATTTGAGACAGTTTGGCTGTCTTCGGCATGAATGGTTTATTGGAGAGCCGGCAGGGAAAACATTGTCAAACATTTACAGCACTGGCTGAAGGATGACTCTCCTTTAATTAAGTGTAACTTGAGTCCCAAAATTTCTTCATCTGGTGACTTGGTACCAGGTTTTTATTTCCTGCATTGTCCATTTGAAGCGGAAAGTCAGAAGAAACTAAACTATGACGTTTAGTAGTCTTGATTGCAAAGGAAATTGGAAAGCTGAGAGAGGTTAAACAGTCTTCCAGAAAGTGCATTAACCCAGCTTGGATGTGCTCATCCACCCCTCCATAAGCCAGTACTGCTGGTTTTCTTTTCACCACTATATTAATTTTTCTTTCTGTAAAATACTCTTTCAGGGCTCTCTCCAGGAAGAATGGAGGGGCACTTCTCTTCCTTTGATTAACTATTTGTATCTCGATCCAGAGAAATACCTGTAAACTGATTGAATTGGTGATTTTCATTGATTCCACTGAATAAATTAATTTCACATCCAATTGTCCCTGTAAGAGGAACACCTACTGCTGTCTGCATTAGTTTATAGGTGTGACTTGGATTTATAGTATCAGTTACGTCTTCACGTACGGGCACTAATGATTACATTCAGAGAGTCTTGATTCACTGCTGTCTGCTCCACTGGTGGTTACTATGACTTTCTAGTCATGGTTTTGCTTGTTTGTTTTGCCATGTTTTGTGGTGGGGTTTTTTGTTTTGGTGGGTTTTGTGCGGCTTTTTTTTTTTAAATTTTTAAAATTTTTGCTCTGGAGGACTAGGCGAGGACCACTGTCAGCAGGTTGTTAGACTAAACAGATGATTGGGTTGGCATAACAAAACCTCTACTCCTAAATAAAGCATCGTTTCTGGTATAAATTATCCTGTAGTGTATCCTATCAGTGAGGTCTGAATCAGTGCAATTCAAAGTGCCAGGAAAAAGACATTCCTGTGGTAATTCTGGCATCCCTGAAGATAGAAAGTATTGGAAATTTTGAGAGAGAGCTTGTTCTCATAAAATATCCAAGCCAGTTTTGTATAACTGAGAAGCAGCTTGGAAAGTTCAGATAAGAAGTCGATGTTGTCCAAAACTTGAGATTTGTTTGCATGGATCAAATTTGACATTACAGCGTGCTTACCAAATTAATTCTATAGTGTATAGTTCCAGCATGAGTTGATTTTCCATTTTATTCTGCATGACTTTTATTCATTTATCATTATTAAACAATTTCCTGGGAATACTTGGGCTTAAGTATGTGTTTGTATGACTACCAGAATTGTCTGTGATTATACAGACAGGACAGAAAACTCTAATGGAGGTTAGAAGATAAATTTTTCCCATCTACATCACTGTATATACCTTGTTACAGTCATCAAGGGTTTCTCAAAGTTTACTAGAAGATTTAATTTGAAGAATGGTCCCACCCAGGAACAAGATGCAAGATTTATCCTTAGCATACTCATGTACAGTAAATTCCTCTTTCTTTTACTGTTTTGAAGGTCAAGTTTTTAGCAATGATAATACACTCCTGGCATCCATCCCTTTTTACTTTTTTGCTGGGAAGAGAGTAACCAAAAGAATATTTATTAGCTGATTTAAATAAACTTCATTTCCCTTTCATGCGGTTTTTACCAATGTTTAATGAATTGCAGAGCTATTATCTCCCCCTGAATACATCGGGGTCTTTCTTGAATTCCCATGAGGGTTTCTTGATCACTCACACTGTAATCCTGGCCCTCATAATTATTTTGTAGCATACGGAAAGTCCTGTAGATGCTAATTCTGGTGGCCTTAATCATGCTTATTTAACAAATAGTTCCAGTCCCCCATTTATCTGCCTTAGTATCTATTGTTTGTTGGTGATTTCATGGTGGGTTTTTTCCTGCCTTTAAACCCTTGGGTTGAGGAACTAAGACCACCCTGTGCTAGGCAGAATACAAGCACAAAACAAAGTGCAGTCCTTGCCCTGTGCATTAGCACTTTCTTTTTATGACTGAGGGAGATTCCTCTTCACTGATCTGTACTCAGATCTCTCCAGACTCTCAGTTGCCACTTTAGCAGCATTTAGATATCCTAGAAAGTAAATCTCCAGCTTAGGGAAAACAGTGCAAAACTGAGCACCACTCTTGGAAAAACAAACCTTGTACTTGTTGGAATCTCTAAAGAATTTAAGTTTATAAAACCTACCTTTCATCCATGTGCTTAGGCAAAAATGTGATGCTCTTCCCTCTCTTTGCCTTGCTTTTCCTCTCATTCAAGCAAATGGGCTGATGGATGCTTAGGCGAAATGTGCCCCTTCTATTGTCTGTCTTGTTTGCTTGCCTTCTTTCAACGGCTTCTCTATTCAGTGTTAAACAACAGGAGAAGAAAACCATTACTAAAAATGAAGGTATTCTATTACCACATTATCCTGTGAAGAAGGATGTTCTGCCTCTCCCACAAATGGTCCAACTAGAGACGTTCCTTGCAGGTCCTAAAATCTGTGATGGCAAGAAGAAGCTTAAAAGCACATTGAAATTACAAATCATTGCATTGCTGAGATGCGGAGCACTCTGTACTCTTTGAAGACTACAGCCTGGAGTGTGATTTTTCTTTTTTTTTTTTTTTTTTGTAGGCAGCAGAGCTTCAGAGGCAGAGCCTGGGGATGTCAGAGGGCAGTTAACGGAACTAGGCTCTTTTCCAAGCATTCCTTTGTTTTCCTTTGGTTTTCCATACAGTACAGCTTATATGTACACAGACATACATAGATACACATGCAGACGCACGACGTTTAACAGACTGAGTGTGAAGGCTGACCCCCTGCTCTTAACACAGAAGCCACTGCTCTGCACGTTTTGCAATGTGTCGTCCCTAGTGCCCTGTGTAACCTTGTAGAGGCGTTACGTGGAATGTGACTCCTGGAAAGATTTGCCGGGTGGCTAGATGTGGTGGAAAAAGTGTATGGGGTTTGCCATTCTTCTGATCCAGGAGAAGGTATGTCCAGGCAGACTCCGGACGGCTTCTGTGCAGTGATCCATCACCAGCAGGTGTTTGGAAGGATGGACGCGGCTTTACACTGCTAAGATATGCCCTTTAAGGCTCCTTGCTTCATGCTCTTATAGGGAACGTGAGGAATGCAGCTGACACATCTGTTGGGATTCCTGCTCTTTCAACCTGAGCTTTCCAAAGCCTGGTGAGATAGATCTCGCAGAGTCCTGCAGAGCTCAGAATGGCTTTTTATCCACAAGTCCTACTGAGCAATATTTACATAATATGGGGCAGGATCCCATGTGGTTTGATCTTTGGGTATGACCCAACTCTTTACCACTGTAATGATCCCATATAAAGTCTAGAGGCGTGTTGTGGTTTGGGATGGCCACAGTGATTAGGAGAACTCCTCCTGGAAGGGCATGGGGAGCTTAGGCAACCGTTGCTACTGTTTTGGCTGGCCCCAGCACTTCTGTGCATACATTCAGAGATCCCAGATATAAGCAAATAAAAGCCATTTGCTTAGATTACACACACACACACTGCCTTTTTGTTCTTTTTCAAACTCCTGCATCTGCTGCGTTGCAGTCTCCTGCCTGCCCCTACAAATGAGACAGTAATTGAACAGATTTATTAAACTGATAGGTTAAAGAAAAGGAAATAACAGTGGACTTAGTGACATTTGAAGACAGTTCTGACCTCTGAGGAACACAGCATGGTGTGTTGGAATAAAGCTGAAAGACAGTGGTGCCCTTGGTCAGGGTATCCAAAGTCATGGGGAATTGAAGAAAGATTCACTTTGCTTATGTTTCAAAAACCCTGTTGTTTTGCTGACTCCACAGCAAAGCCCCTATCTCGAAAACAAAGTACAAAACCTTCAGCGTGCTAGTAATGCAGGTCCCTCTTAGACCAGCACTCAGTTTAGTTCTTAATTTATTACATTTTTTGCTTACTGAGAGGAAGTCAAATGGATTGTGACACTTTGGGTGGTGGCAGGAGGTGTCTGGGAATGGATAATCCGATGCTGTTGTAAGCAAATCTCGGTGCTTGTGGCTTTCTTTGTAGCTGCTGAACGGGGTGTGATGGGCCAAGGCTTATGCTGTCATGATACGGAGTTGGGCAAATTCTGGGAGAGCACTCGAATATAAAAATCTAAGTGCAGGGTTTATGTGAACAAGCGTGGAGAAGTCAAGTAATGCCCATGCATTTAAAGTAGCTAATTGTAGTAGGTATTGATTCATTTTGCATTGAGTTTTTAGGTGTGACTCCAGTCCATAAGCAGCACCACATGCCCTTCTCCTTGGGGCTTTTCCATGTAAACAGGACTATGTCATGCTGTAGCTGATGCCTCCAGCACTGACAGCCAAGTCTTGTGTGCTGTCCTATTTCCCATCCCTCCTTCTTCCCCACCCTGTTTGATTACTTTTCAGTTTCCTCTATTTAAGAACTGTAAATTACTACAGTAAACCTGTTACTCTCTGGGGTTATGTTTATCTGTTGCTGATTTTACTGAACGGAGCTGTGCAACAATCTAAAAGATAAGACCATGTGAATTAGGATACTAGGTCTCGTTGAGGGCTTTCAGTTTCTATTAAGTGGAGGAGCACATATTGCAAACTTGAAGAAATAGAAGGGAAAAATTTACCGCAGCCTCTATGCATGGAGTAACTTCAGGGGAGGATGCAGATTTGCCAGCCCTGCTGTACCTCAGTAAAAGCAAGTGAAATGCAGTGCAGGTCCCTGGTACATAAGTGGAAGATGGACGTCTGGCACAGCACTGTTTGATGCAGCTATGACCTTGTGCCTTATCCCAGCAAGGTTGTGCGGTGGGGGACAGTGGCAGCAGGGAATGAGGACAGAAGTGAAATGACCTTCCAGTTTTCTCTCCTCCCTCCCAGGAAAACCTGGGCCACGTGAAGTCACCCTGAAGCTAAAGCAGTTTAAAAACTCACCGAGTCAAGCCACCACCCTTGCCGGAGAGCAGTAATGTGGTCTTCATTTCAGTTAATTCTGGTTCAGCCACCAAAACCCCTTTGTATTTGGCCCTTGGGGCAATATTCCGGGTGTTCATTTTAAAGAGCCAGTCTAGCTAACTCCTCCTTGGGGGAAGAGCCTTCCTCTTACAGGGGATACCAAGCCCAGAGAGTCCTTTGGTTCCACAGAGGACATTTATATTCAAATAGAAACAAGCAGAGCTTTTTCCTGAATTGAAAATCCCCATCTTCGGTGCGTTCGCTGGCTGACTGCTGCAGCGTTCTATTTGCTGTGCTCTCTGCTGTCGTGTTTCATTGTATGTTTTCTGTTAACACAAAGGCATCTGTGTTAATCTCTCATTTTCCAGGCGATTCAGCATTCTCTTCCAGCCTCTGGCCACCTCCTTTTTCTCACCTTTTTCCCAAGGTGGAAGTCAAATTTGGTAAAAGTATGTATAAGGGGGGATTGACCCAAGTTTTCAAGACATTAAAATTACTGCGAAAGGAAACCAAATGGGCTTGTGCCTTTCTTTATTGTTGTTTGATTTTTTTTTTTTTTTTTTTAATAATAGTCAGATCCAGCGCAGCCTGTAAGTCTCCGGGACCATTGTAAGTCAGGCAAGGCAAAACAGGCTCTTGCATTTCTTTCTTTAGCAAAACCCGTAGCCTTCTGGCCAAATCCCACAACCTTAGAAAGGCAACAGAGTATTTCAGCTCTTGAAGGCCTGCCTGCAGACTGCTCCATCATGGAAGAAAATGCACTTGGGGAGCTGTGGCGAAGGGAGCATTCCCTTGTCTTTGGTTTTGGTTTTCACTTTTTAGGGTTATTTTTGTTCATGTATTTTTTTTTTTCACTATCAGATCAGAAACTAACTTTTTAGAGTATTTTTCTTCTCCTGCCTTTTAATTAATAGATGAGAGCTACTAAACATCATCCCTCAAATATTTTGGCAAAACCAAGACATTCCTGGTGTAAATAAGGTAAACGGAAGGAAAAAACCTAGGATTTTGTAGCAGTCATATAATATTGATAATAGGCTTTCAACTTCTTCTGAGGCTTCAGAACTAATTTTGAGAAAGGAAAGTAATTTTTTTAATTACCTTTAAATAGAGCACTGAGGAGTAAAAAAAAAGCTGTGTTGACTCTGCATGGGGAATGGAGCAGCAGTGACCCAGACCATCTTTCCTTGGGGACTGCTCGGTGAGGTCTTCGGTATTCAGAGTCATATACCAACTCCATGTGAAACAAATGGAGTCCAACAGTCTTTTGTGGCATCTTGTAAAAGCCTTTTTCTCCCTCATCGTTTGAAAATGAGGGAGAAATAGGGAGGAATTTTTTGAGTCGTCTGGCTTGCTGCTATGAGATTATGTGGAAACGCTTTCGCTACTCTTTAGTTATCCATGAATGATTGTGCCTAGAACATATCCTGAGAGAACATATGCTTCTGGTTTTGCTTATGCTTAATTATGTTTTTTGTGCTGTCTTCCCACAGCATCTACTTCAGTCAGATTTTGGTCTGTAAGCCTATGACTGAGGCTTGGTTGGTTTGAGAATAATGCAAAAACCCCCAACAAATAATAATTCAAAATCCTTAAATACAACTATTTTTATGCTATTTTGTAGATGGATCCTGCTTGATAAAGCTTGGAGGAAAAATTGTCTGACTTCTAGCTAATTTTTATTGAGGTGTGATTGCTCTTGAAGCTCAGAGAGAGTTTTCCCTGAATAAAAAGTCTTAGAAACAGTGCTTAGGCTTGTGCAGTCTCCCAAGCAGCTTCCGAGTTTGGTTCTTGGGGGTTTCCCCCTCTTGGTTCTCTTTGTGTCTGAACCCTTGGCAGCTTTCCAGCATTGTTCTCCGACCTGCTGTGAAGAAGTGGAGGAGCGGTGCTCTCTCACTGCTAATTCAGCAGAGATCGAGCGATAGCGTTTGGTAAAGGTTAAAGATGCCGGCTGAGGATAGGCTCAGAGTCACCCACCCGGCCACGTGCCTCAGCTTGCGGTTCCTCCCCATTGTACGTGCCTGTTTCTTGCTTGGTGAAGGTAAGAGCTACGAAAGCTGGCCATTGCTCTTCAGGATCTCTCTTCTGATTTGCCTTTTTTTTTTTTAAACATATTTTTTTCTCTTTTGTTTCATAAATGGAATAACTGATGCTTCAGTGTAAATACTGTGGCCCTGGCAAAAGCCTCTCCTCTCTTTCTTCCTCATAAGTGCTATGCACATGCTTGTATCTCTGTATAATGCAGAACAGTGGCAAACAAGACTTAAGGTAAATTCACCATCAAAACAATGACCAGCCAGTATTGTCCACCAGCTCAGATTTGACAAGCTCCACACCATGCCTTGATACCCGCATTCTTTCTTCTCTTTGGTTATCACCTAACTTTCGCTATTAGAATGCAGAGTTTTCATAAGATTTCTCAAAGTTTGTTTTCACATGTGGCAAGATTTTCTGTTTGGGTTGTGCTGTTGGATCTGAAATCTAAATCATGTTGCCCTTCAACTACTTGTGATACTGGATCTCCAGTGTTTCCCTTGTTTTTCTGTGTAAGCTTAAATTCTCCAACTATATCATCTTTTGTTGAAGAAGCAGTTTTGGTCAAGTTTTAAGTGACGACTCCTGCTTACATGGGGTTGTCACCTGCTTACAAAAGGGTTGTGGAAATAGCATCAAAAAAGTTTGTAGGTTTGCGTTCTCCTTGCACCAGCAGAAGGTTTTTTTTTCTGAGGTTTTTGCTGAATGACTCGGTAAGGCACAGCAAAGATGCTGCACTGCCACCTACTTTGCAAACTGCTGTTTCCAGTTAAAATGTGGAGAGGTCCCTGTCGCCCCAGTTGCTTGCTACTGCCCCTACCCCTCTGCCAGCAGTTAGTCTTGCATGTGCTTGCTTTGCAGAATAGACTACGTGAGTGCTCCCTAACCCGCTTTAGGCAAAATCAGGAGGCTCAGGTTAAACTTCAAATGGGAGATGTTTAAATGAGGATGGCTGTCTTAGTGCTGGTGTGGCTGCTCCTCCTTCTGCCCCAGGAGGGGTGGCTGGACCTGGGGACTGCTTTAACCCTGCTCTTTGCATCCGCAAAAGGATCTGTTTGCACAGTGTGACAGTATCTAAGCCGAAGCTTAGACTGGTTTAAATAAATCCATTTAAGACTAGTGCAGCAATTGTGACTTGGCAGAACTGGAACATTCCTCTGAGCCTGGTTAATGTGTTAGTTTGCAAAATGTTCATCTTTAAATTGCCCAGTATTGTTTTTCTAGCAGCTGTTTTCCTCTCCTCTACCTGGTGGGAGGCTAGCATTTGGGGCTTTTGTTTATGAGTGGGTATTTTGTCCATGTGTCTTGATAAATGCTCCCAAAGCTCACAGAGTGCCGTGCAGGTAGCAGGCTGCATGTGATCTGTCAGCTGGCAATAGCTCATCTGTTCACATGTAAAAAATCTCAACAGTTATGGAAATTTTGGTAGGAACGAAGACATGACAAAGTTTCTCAGGACAACCTGGCAAATTAAAATGGGGAAGAGAAAGACTCCACCACCTAGACTGAAAAGGATCTTATTTTAAAAGGCTTAAAGTTGTGTAGAACTTAAGCCAAGTTGGGAACCAGTTAGGTAGTCCAGGATAACTCATTGCTTATACCAAGTGGAGGAGGATGGCAAAGAAGTTTTAGGTTTTTCTTTTTATTGATGAATCAGGGTTCCTTTTTTTCTTCTTCTTTTTGTAGTAAGGATGTTTCTTTTCAGTTCAGATGATACCAGTTTAGCCCTCAAGATGGTGTTGAGGCTTTCATGTTTGTACGCTTACAGCAGTGGCAGGTTGGGACAAAGCAGTGCCGTGACGGTTGGCTATGTGACATTGTATTCTGGCTGTAGAATGACTGAAGGGAGACTCTTAGTGATATTGTTGCATGATTTGATCATGATTGTACTTAAGCAACTTATTATTATTGTATTAGACTTTACATAATTACATGGAAACAGGCACTTAAAATGCATATATATACACACGTATATATGTATACACATTCTAAGTTAATAACAAATAAGAGAATTGCTTGGAGTGAGAAGAGACCTAGATCCAGCACCAGTGAGGAGGCTACACCCTCCTTCAGTCCTCTGATAAATCCCCAGTGCCAACTGGCATGGTCTTAAGTCTTAATGGACAAGTATGTATTAGATTTTTCTCTGATTAAGCCACCAGCCCTCCTGCAGGAATGCTTCCAAACCACGCTCTCCTCAGCCGATCGGCTGGGCTTTCTTCCTTAATTTCCTTGCAGCTGGTGAGCCAAACCAGCTTTGCACCTGCCTGCCATTCATCCGCTGGCTTTGCCCCGTGCCAGACCAGCTGTGCAGCAGCAGTTGCCATCTGTCTGGGGTGAGGACAGATTGCTAGTACAGAGACTCAGGAAGTAATTAAAAGGCGAATTTAATCTTGCTCTTCAAGCACGTTTAGGTCCAAGTAGCTCTCCCTCCCCCTGCTGAAAGAATTGGGGTGGGGGGAGAGGAAAGAAAATTGTAGGAGGGAAATACAGGGAGGAAAGAATTGAGATGCGTCCTCACCATCTGTCCACCGCGACTTGCGCAGCTGCTCTGCCATTGACAGGTTGCCGTCCCTCCACCCAGCGCAGACAGCCAAATGGTGTGCATCATGAACAGAAACCACTGAAGATTAATGCTAGTAAATAGCCTGGTCAGAATAAACTGTACCTGGAGACAGAGCCTCTAGCTGCTCAAAAACCTTAAGTATCCTCCTTCCTTCTTCTCTTGTTTCTCCCTTCTCTCCACCCAAGATTTTCCCAGAATTTGGGAGCCAAATACAATTTCAGTACGCATGCTTTTTCTGGATCAAATCCCATACCTCTGAACGCAGCATGATCAATTTTGGTACATTAAAGGGTTATTTAGAAGCAAAGGGCAATGGCTAGTTAGAGCTACAGTGGGACTAACTACTTCTGTGCTTAAAATTAGTTAAGGATGTGCTTAAATACTACATTAGCTCAGGGCCTTCATCTGCTACCTGGGGCTGCACAGTTTCCAGCAGTCCCAGCTCCAGGGGCATGCAGAAGATGCCTTCCTTTCATTTGTGAGGAATATGTATTTTGCATCTATTGCTGCGGAAACATGGCAAACAGGCGAACACAGACTTGAAAGTAACAAATACTAGAAACTAAACAAAAATACCAAGGTCATAGTGTGCTTTTGTGCATGGCTTTAGATATCTTTCTTGAAATCTTAGTTGGGCGCTCAGGAGGTGTCTGAGGGGTTCCCCCAGAGCAAGGTATGTGTGGAAGTCCACCTCTCCTCTTTGGGAGGGGGTCTCATAACAACTTGGGTCCTGATCCAGTATCTGTTGACATCAATAGAAAAATAGAAAGTACTCAATATAAAAAATTCCAAGCAGAACACTATTTTTTATTTACCTCTCCTGGTATTACTAATGATCATTGAGATTTTCTAGAGATTAGTTGCTGGCAAGTGTCCCTTCCTGAGCCTGAAGGACTGTTCAGGCAGTTGTTAATCCCTAAGAATAGCTCTGAACTTCAGTCATTACTGAAAAATTGGGTCTTGTTTAGAGACTCAATGTGTCTCTCCTAACTGTTTAGAGAGGTGATGATGGGGTGACATTAAAGCCTCCCTAATGTTTGCGCTGTAGGACTTTAAATTATTGATGGCAGGAGCACAAAATGATAGCTGAGTTGAATCCAGGTGCTTTTTGTGATAGTCCTGTAACTGCTGCTACTTCTATTTACCTCTTCTTTTTTGAAGTCTGTTTCCCACAAAACCCTTCCCTATGTGCTGCCTCCAGTACATGGAGTCCTGACATTGCTGCACAGTTTATCTAGCCTCTGGCTGATTTCAGTGACTGAGGATTGATGGAGCCGTGAAATTGCCAGTTTCTGTCTAAGTCCAAGACCAACGTTCACATCTCCCCAAACTTTGGCAACTGAGAGATTAGAGACCCTGTCTGTCTTCTCCCAACAGTAGTTTATCCTCTGCTATCTAGTCATATCATCCTTACTAGAGATGAGTCAAAAACTTGCTTTATATCCTTTTCTCCTTTTATTCTGAAGGGGTTCAGGCAGCTGTACCTGCTTTGAGAATGGCAGCAGATGCAGGCTGTGGAGCTGTATTCTTGTGTTATTGGGTTTCCTTGGGAAGCTTTTGACTAAGCAGCTGCCGTCTCATGTAGTCAGAAGCTGAGTCTGAGAGTGTAGTGGAAACGTCAGATGAAATATAAGAAGTCGCTGCCTCCAGCTATTTGCTACCTTTCTTCGAAATCTGCAAGGCTGGTAGAGCAGAAAGTATCTCGGTATTGCATCTGGCAGCTTCACCAGGACCTCACCTTCCTTGGCAGTGGAGCTGGCACCACTGGATTTTGCAGAGAGTGTATCACATCTCTGCCAACTTTGTTTTAGTAGAGCAGGGGAAGAGGCAGAAGCAGTGGTAGTGTTGTCATTTCTTAAATTTCTCTTTACTGACTTGGAAAACTTCTGTAATGAGTTTAGGATGAACTGCCTATTTATTCTTTTCTTTCTTTCTTTCTTTTTTCTTTCCCCTTCCCCTCACATTATTAAATGCAACTGGCAATTACTTCTGCTTTCAGGATGCATGACTGTAGAGTACTACCCATACAAGGATAGGGCTCTCTTTTTTTTTTGTCTTCATCCACCCCGCAGTCATGTAGTGATCCTGGAAATGGAGAATTACAATGTTTCACATGCCTTTACCCCAATCCATGCCACCCAACCAAAGCTTTCTTTTGCAGTCAGGGCCTTGTGAGCATCGCCTGTAAAACTCTGCTACAGGTCCTGCACACGTCTCTAATCTGGTGCCAATGCTGGCGTTGTTAGGCTTGGTTATCCCTGCTGTGGCCATCAGCAACACCAGCTCTGCTCTAAATATAGAGAAATGTGAGTTTGAGTGGAGATGTCCATGTTGATGTTGGTGAGCCTTAGAGCACGTCCAGCAAAGTCTACAGATTGGTGAAAAGAGACAAATAAAGTTGTCAAGGGGGTTTGTGGGTCGTGACCTTGTAATTCCTTTTAGCCATGCAGACTTTAAATTCTTGCTGCATTGGAAGTCACGTCTGGCCCCGCTCTGCTGGCAGATGCTTCTCCCTCCCCTGTTGCTTCTTCCAAAGCTCGATTATCGCTGGCTGTGCCAGGAGCGATGGATCGGCTGAGAAGGGTGTGATTTGCTTCTCTAAGCTGGTTATGAGTCTCAGTTGCCCAGGATCCATCAGTCTCTTAATCCTTCCATAGAGGGTTGCTGCTGTTCTTAATAGGAAGCTGCTGTTCATGGCGGATGTTTTTCACATAGGCTTCAGAAGCAGCTGCCTTAAATGTGGTCTGGCGCCTCTGCAGACAGAGGCTGAGCACTGGGCTTGGTGAGGGGCCGGGGTGAGGATGGCTGTGGGCAGCACCTCCCTGTTGTGCAGGAATTGCTTATAAATAGGAAGACAAATTGAAATGTTCCCTTTTTGGTTTTCCACCTCCCGCAGTTTTTGGGAATGAGGAAGAAGGCCAATAAGAAATGTTGGTGTTTTAGTCAAAAGCAAAGGCAGCTGAAGGGGAATGCTTTTTTTTTTTTTGGTAGATGTTGCTGCAGAGATAGCGCCAGGATGCTGTGCAAAAAATCCTGCCTAGATTTGCTCAGTTTTCAGATATGGGGGTAGGGCAGTTGACAGTCCCTGTCCGTGAGATTGCCAAAAGTGACTGAGCCAGCAAAGGAGACCCAGCCGGTGCTCAAGTGAAATTCTTCCAAAATGCCTTCATTTACACTCACTGCATCCTTTCCCAGTAAAACCCTTCAAATGCTGCTTCAAAAATTGTGTTTGAGTGCTTTAATGGAAGCAAAGGAGAGACCTTTCCCTTTCGTCCTGATAAAGCGCATAGAAAGTTCAAAGGGAACTTTTAGTGTTTAGTTATGCTGCGTTCACCCTGAGTTACCTGAAGCTTTAATGTTTTATTGAAATTGCTGGGGAATGTTGACTTTCATGTGAGACCTGTAAATGGGCAGCCTATAAAACCAAGGCACTAATATATCAAATATGAATTTAGCTTAAAATGATGCACATGATGAATAGGATTTTCCAGTCTTTTTCTCCTGAGATTGTTGAAGATTTTTTTGTAATTTTCATTGAAGCAGAGCCAGAGCAACGCAGGAAGATTTAAAAATCTCAGTCTATAAAGACATTTATGAATTCAAATCACTGCCATCAGGAATTTTTTTGACTTTTGTTAAGTGGTAGTCACCCCTTGAAAAATGCGTTACTGTTTTACCTCCACAATTAAATTAACAGCCTGCTTGCAGCGTGAAAACTCTGGCAGTGATGCAGTTGCATTTGCAAGCTTTGCTTGTGAGCTGTTTTCACTTACCTGAATACAAATTAAACTTGAGGTGCTGCGAAATGCAGTTCACGAGGTGCCCTCTATGAACTGGAGCGTCACCACCTACATCCGTGCAAGCACACTTGCGGTAATCTGTGCACCGCTTGTCTGTGACATCAGTCAGTCCTTACATTTAAAACTTGGTCTGTGGGAAATGAACGAGACAGGTTTTAAATATGAATTATTGGAGTTTCGAGTGTTGAGCAAGTCATAATCTAAGATAAGAGGGATCTTTTGGTGCTTTTAGACTCAGTTAATCCTGCTATTAGTCCCTTAAAGTTTCATTCTTGGTTTCGGTATGTGTGCTAGCTTTTTCTTTGTCTCCATGGAGTAAAATTTGACACATTTTAGTTCACGGCTTTCTATGACTTTTCCATCCTACTTCTAAGGGTAACATCAAGGATTTTCAGTAGAAATTATTGCCTTTAGGTTTCCATCTTCGTAAGTTTATGTCCTCAGAGAGATAAAAGCAGATTAAGTGTCGCTGTTGCAGCAGAAAAGAAACTCCAGCAATACACGCAACAGAAACAGACTGTCAGCAAAAAAAAATTCAGCTAGGAGAAGTCAGCATTAAAAATAATCTTATTATTTGTGTGAGGTACAATGTTGCCCCAGGGAAAGTCAGCGGGGGGTTTCCTATCCATTTCTGTAGCCAAAATTCACCAGAATTCATCCTTTAGTTATAATTTGAATTTATAGTATGGGTTTTAATTCCATTGAAGTGAAATATATTTTAAAGGATAAAGATCAGGGAAATAAAGCCCAGAAGACTGTCTCTTTCTCTCTGGGGGGCATGGGGGGAAAATAATATTTTATACCTGCAAGTCTTTCACAAGTCTGAAAGAAGAGTGAATGAAGGTGCTCGGGAAGCGAGGTATAGCATAAGCTGAACCCCATGATTTTGCTTGTTGGGACCAGTTGCAGACTAGCTCGTTAAATGGCCAGAGAGGGGAAGGCCAAGAGCATAAAAGGCCACTTGCTTCATAGACTGAAATAAGGCTTAGCCAGCCCACAGGAAAATCTACGCACATCTAACTTGAGGAATAAAGCCAAGAGTACAGATGGTAGATTTTATATCAATGTCTTTTCACTTCATTCTTCCCATGCACTTTTTTCCACACTTCTAGTTGATTAGCTGAGCTTGCAAAACTCTGAAAGTAGTGAGCAAGCCTTTGCAATTTCCAGCCATCAATATGCTTCCTGGTCTTTGCAGCCCCAAATTAAAATCTTCCAGTAGAAGAAGGTCCATAATGTTGCTGCTGTGGGTATTCACCCGACAGCCTTTGACGTCAGCCTGCCAGGCTGATTGTAGTTTAATTGCAATCACCATTTCCAGCCAACGTGTTGATTCTTGGCTTGTGCCTTTGTAGACTGCAGTCACTGAAATGATAGAGCTTATTTGCCGGCCACTCACGGCTGAACTGAAAGATATACGCAGTAATACCCGAAATTAGAGTCCGCGTGACTGATTTCTCTGGCCGTAGCTGGCTGAGCAGTAGGTGTAAGTGGGCACCTGTGTTGGCTCTACTGAAATACTGATTTACAGCAGCTCTCGTTGTCTGTCCTGAGGAAGAACTGACAGTCCCTTCACTGAGCGAGTTCATGCTGTGTGAAAAATTAATTTCACCCACACTCACAAATAAGTTGATTTTAAAGCACTGTCATTTAGAAAAGGAGGGGCAGTTCTAATTATGTTTTATAATGTACCTGTGATGCGTGATTGTGTATTTTACCCTATTTTTTTGAATACTCACTAGTATTTGAGCAGCTAGCCTCTCTGCCAGAAGTAGCATTTTGAATTTGAGCAAATTCCAAAATATCTGTTCCTTCAAGCAGCATCACCAGCCATGCTATACCTTTTCCTCCTCTGCCTCGAGCACAGAATATAGCTGGAAATTACATTGCCCTGTGGCTCAGAGCAGTTTGAGCTGAATCTGGGTTTGTGGCAGCTTTGGGATCCAAAAACCGCTGGAGTCGTGCTTCTTTCCATGCTGGTCAGGAGGTCTCTAAAACTACAACATGATGGTTATGTCTGCAAAAGTATTTTGGGCTGTTCACTGTGGTTCCCCTCGGAGACTTGTATTGCTGCTTTCCCTATAGTGAGGTGGAGGGATGGGTAAGTCTTGTTTCTGAGAAAACTGTAAAGCAGTTCTGAAATTCTGCCTCTGGGAAATGCCTGGTTTAAGGCATGGTATCAATACTTGGTATCAAAAGGCTATATGAATTCTTGATTTGCTTTACCTGCCAAAATAACATACTGATTGCTCAGCTGGTATGGGGAACATGCTTAATTAGTCGCTCGCAACTTCTGTACAACAGCATCACGGTTCGGTGTTTTTCAGGCATTCTCTTTTTTTCTTTCCCCTGAAACTATAAATAGTTTAACATATACAGGATATCAGATGAAAGCAAGATAAATGTAATTCACAAGTTTTCAAAAAAAAAAATTTATACTTCAGGCATGCATTGATGGAATAGCTGAGCTTTGATCATCAAAGTTAGGTCAATTTAAATAAAAAAGACAGTGGAGTTTTATTCTGAAATAACCCCCTCAAATCCTGAAGAATAGCACTATGATGTTGGTTTATTATCCTGGCTAATCAAATTATCACAGGTTGTAGGCAAAATGGAGGATTTTTTTTAATCTGCTATCACGAGAATGTCAAGCAGCATCTCCAAGGAAAACACTATCTTCATACCATAACTATCTAATCTTTTGAGAACCCAATAGCTGCTATTACACTTTCTGCTATCCCACTTTCTAAAATCAGTGGGATTTCTCATATACTTCAAATTAGAAGATTAAGAATCTTCTTCAATTTGCCTTTTAAGCAGGGAGGGAGAAAAAAAGCCAAAATTCATGACAAGGCCTATTATTTTAGATACGTACTTTGATAGTATCCGCTTCCAGCTGAGATCAGTTGGTCATAGCTTTTGGAAGACCTTAACGGCCTGACCACTCTAGCAGTTTTGGCAGACGCTCCTAGTATAAACCCAGCTGTATCAAGAAAGCTCTACTCTGATAGAGTTTGTTTTGCTTAGAGTGGTTTTTCATATACTATTACAACATCTAGCTGTGTGCACAGGAGTTTTTGTTGGTATAGCATGTTCATATCCAGTGTACTATCCTCATATCTTGGTTTTTTTGCTGTACGTCCCTCACTTCAAATTTGTTTATCTGTCATCTCCCAGATGCACATGTGTCGTTGAAAAGGTTACTTTCCCTACCTTGCCCCCAGGTACTAAAAATGTCAGTTCCTGGCTCTGTAGCCTACAGGCTGCAGATAATTTCTCCCAATGCATTGCAGTCAAAATGCATCGACTTCGCGTAACACTTATTTAAACTAACACCTCTGATTTTGACTAAAATAAGTGGTAACAGAATGCAGCTTGCACCCGTAGAGCAGACAAAAGATGGGAGTGTAAGGGGATTACTTAGTTCTCTCAAATGCAGGAAAGATTAACCTTAACATATGTATTTTTAAACACATGCAGTTATTTACATCCTTGCAAAGTGTGTATGAAATGCTGCAAAACAAAAGCAAGGGCGGTTTGTACTCAGGATAAACTAAGCCAGAAAGGACATCTATATATTCCTAGTTAAATTTAGCAGTGTGTTAGAGCTGGTACTAATGACTATGCAAAGTGCAAGGCATGAAGAGCCGTACTTGGAATATGGATGCAGATGTGCGTGAATACCTCTGTGTGTGTGTATGTATGTATGTCTGTTTGTGTATAGAAGTATTTAAAAAAAATCCTAATAGTGTTTTATATTTATTACCAGTGATTTAAAAAAAAAAATATTTAAATTATGACGATGTTCTTATTTTAAATGACTTAATTATAAATTCTGTGTTGCACAAAGATAGCCAGTCTGGCATTGTTTATTGTGTTAATAGTCATCTTGGAGAGGCACTTCAAGACCAGCTCAGGACAGGTGGTGATATTATGACCATCATTTGAAGCCCTAAAGAAAGCATTTCCAGAATTTCTAAATTATGCATTTAAGACTTTTCTGGGCCTTATAGGACAGCGGCTCTCCAAAGGCGATTGCCACAGCTCACACAGTATATTTGAAACCTTTTTCTGTCACCTCTTTAGTGCTAGAACACAGAACTACTTGTGTTCTGTGTGCTCATGGAAACTCTCTTATCCTCTTTAGTGATAGGTGTAGCTCTTGGCGTTGGTATCAATGAATCACTGTACCTGAAGAAAACAAAACAGAAAAGGGAAAAATGCAAGAAGAAATGTTTATTTCTATCAGTGATGAGACAGAACAGCACTTGTTTCACTTCTGTGTGTGTCATATATGAGCTTAGTAGTAGGCTCTTGAGAAACAATTCCTAGAATAGCAATATGTGCAATACTACTTTTTGTTCATCTTTTGTTGCAGAGCTGCCTTTTTTGCAAGGGGCTGACTTTTTTCAACCAAATTGTATCGCCTGCCAAGAATTTTCATGTGACTCTCGGAAACCTGCTGCAGAGTCTTCCCTATTTGCTATTCAGTCCTGTTTTCTTCTCCCTTTAGCAGGTAAGCGCATGTTTCTGCAATACTATTTGCAAGTGGAAAATGTTTCCAATTTCAGACACCTGGAGAGTTCGTTTTGTTGGACTCACTAGGGTTAACATCTCTCTTCCAAAATTTCCCACAGAACCAACTGTATTTTCTGCCATAGAAAAATATCTGACTAGCAATGCAGCACTTTGGGATTTTTAACATCAGCTCGTGTCAGTCTTCATCCCTCTAACTTCAGTGCAGCTTAAAAAATGGTATCCATGGTCTTTCAGCTGTGAATCTATTTACAGCTGAATCAGGGTTGTGAGCAAGCAATATAGAAAATTGCTTGAATTTTTGCTGAGAGAAGCCTCTGAATAACTTTGTCCTTGGAGGGGGGGGGGGGGAAAGCCCTGAAAGTAGAGAGCCAGAGTGGGTGATGCAAAAGCTCAGGTGTTATCCACCATGGCAACCTCGAGCTGAATGAGAGGGTTCAGATACTGTTCACCAAGATCATAGTCAGACAACCATTGCAGAAGCAGATTAAGCTGCCCCGGCTGACTGTGCACTGAAGCATATGAGGAATTCTCAAATGACCTATATATGATTGATGTATATATGGGTGTGGCAAGAAGTGGCACCGAACAGCTGAGTGGTAGTAATATCTTACACAGCTGCAGCTATTTCTGCAGAGGTGCTTGGCACAACCCGCTAAAGTTGCTTAATATTCATTGCTAGAATTGGGATCTGCGTTTGAGATTCAAGGTTTTTAGGAAGGAGGAAATTTTACAGATTTCTTGAAATCACTTTCAGTAAATGCTAGTCGTTAATGGAGAGTGTGTATGGGGGTGTGTGTGCATTTACGTGAAAGGAAAGTAAATGTGCTTAATCTGTCTTTGTTGTTCTGTTTTTCTTTTAACATTATTGTCACATGTAATAGCTCTTATTTTTTCAGAGCAACTTGGAAATTCTCTCAGAAAACAATTACCGGTTTCCTCTTCCAAAAGAATTTTCTTTCTGAACGTATTAAGAGACTTATTTTCTCTTAAAGATTAATTTACTTTATCACTAAGCTGCAGAATCTAACCTCTGCCATGGCTTCAGCTTCTTTTTCTGTGTTTTTTAAGCAAAGTGGCCTTTTCCAAAGGGTTCACTCTTGAAAACTTCTGGTTTGATTTACTTGGCAGTAATGCATGCTTTCTTTCCAATTTGTATCAGGCAGTAAATGATGGGAGTGCCTGTTCCGTGCTACTTCATTGCAGTAGTAGCTGGATTTTGCTACAGTGGTTACCGGGTCTCATCTCAAGCTGCAGAGGGGAATGGCCCCCTGTAATCTGCAGCTCCCACTGGGGCCGTGCACCATAATCCAGTGCAAGGCTGTGACCTACAGTAGAATTTAGCTTGGTCTTCAAACTGGGCACAGATGTTTAAAAGTGAGAGAAATCATTTTTGTTTGCGTGGCACTTTTTTCCGCCCAAGGATTTTCAGGGTGCTGTTACCTACTGCCAGTCTGGATTCTCTGAGAGGCAAGTTAGCAGCACCGGTAGCAGAGAGGGGATATTTGACATCTATGCATTGTACAACAGGAACTTGATAGTCTTAGGTCATGAAAAGTATGGGTATGAGCATTGCTCTGCTCCTTACAAGTAATTCCTCTGGAAAAGTTGAGGGAAGAATCTAAGTATAACTCAGTCAGGAAATCCTTGCTACCTCTGCCCACATTATTTCAAGCATACCCAGAAAAGTTCTGCTCCTGAACTTCCCAACCTTCTTTAAAATAAATACGCGCGCCTGCTGTTACCTAAGTTAGCAGTCTACCAACGGATCTGTTACCAAATATGAGTTCTGTCAGCAGCAACTCCAGATACTGCTGTTCAGAGGATTCAGCCATTGCCAGCAGGACTAAAAGCTGCTCTAATGCTTCACTGAAATATTTCGAAAAGTTCACTGTGAACACTTCATCTTTGTTTTGTTTGTTGTTAAACTTTTTATTCTTGGTATTATAAAGAACTGCCCCTCAGAGTAAACAGGGAGACATGTGCATGCCTTCTGGTTTTAGTGGAGCATTTGCAAACTATCCCACTGTAAACTCTTTACAGATGACTCTGTAATCTGTAACCTTACTATGATGGACAGTCAGATCAGAGTTCCCACCGTGTCAGGAGGCGTTATTAGACGTTATTGCCTTGAGCAACTTATCACCACCCTGACAGAGTGTTTGCTGACTGGAAATATGAATGCCTTATGAAAAAAACCACTGCCTGCCTGCTGAAACCCAGCATTTTATAACCATTTGGGGTTTTTTCATTGCAAAAGCCATAACTTCTCACTTGCTGGCGATACAATAAACTTTAAGTGATGCCTATGATTTTAAGTGCAGCATTGTATTCAAATTTTATATTCCAACAGTGTGCATATTTTCACAATTACATTTATTATGTGCTCTTTGTTGTGGCATGATATAATTTAAAGGTCTTAGGAGTCTGGTCGTATTGTAACAGGGACCATAGAAAACATGTGTGGAAGGTTTCAGGCCCCCATTAGTTTACATCTGTGGGCCATGGCCTTTGCAAATGGTTGTACATAGGTTTTACTTTCTGGATGTGTAGAGTCCCATGTTATTCCATGAAAGTGTCAAAGGTTTCAAATCCAGCACATACAGAAGCCTTGGCGTGGCAGGGGCCTGATCAGAAACAGCGAAGTAACATTTGCTGTGCTCACAAGGAGACAGAAGTCAGTAGGAGATTGTTGAGATATTAAAGGAGGTTAGCAATGTTTACTGTGTCATAGCTGAAAAGCACTCAATCTTTTCCTAATCAGGATTATGAGAAGTTCCTGGCAAAGTTCTCTCTTTGTTCACTCCCTTTTTTCTCCTCCTCCAATACAAAGAGGAGAACCTGACGGTATCTTTATTGTTTAATTCTCCTTGTCTGCTGCTGGAGTGCGTGTTACTGTCAGCCCAACTCTTCCCTAAAGTCTCAACTGATTCCCCAGCCAGAAGGTGCTATAACCAGCAGATCCCATTTGCCTTTCTATTGAGGCTGTCCCACGAAGGCTGCAAACTTTGCCCTTTCCTCTCAAACCCGCAATGCCTTTGGTCAGCAGCAGACTCTCCTAGAAATACTCCTAATTTACTGTCTCCCTACCTGAAATACCAACTGAGCTTGTAAACTAAAGACATCTCCCAAAGGTCTCTTCATCTGGGGTCAGAGCATGTATGTGAGAAAGTGAAATATTCATTAGTTGGATGCCAGATTATTTACATTTGTATCATGATCAACCAGGCAATAAGAGACTGGGGATGACATTCATCTCATCTAATTTTAGGTATTTACAGCTTGGAATACCATATCCACGTCTGAACTACTCATGTTGCGTTCTCTTTATAGTTGGTGGAGAGAATAAGCATATCCTGAGCATCATTTACCTGATCAGATCTAAATATCCTTTTTTAGGATGCAATGAAGTGCACCCTGGATGTGCCTGGTTTTCTCCAGCAACTATAGAATAAGGCCTGGATTTTCCTGTACATCTCTATTTGTACACATCTCACACATCCCACTCCCCATGTTCATTACCCCATTTTCTAGGAGCTAGTGCTGAATGAGCTTAAAAAATGGAGAGGTCAAGCTATAGAGTGACTGAACTTCTGAGAGCATCTTAATTTCACCTTCCGGTTCTGACCTCCCAGGTCGCTATGCTGCTGTCACTGCCATCATGAGTGTCTCCTCTCTCTTCACAGCAATTACAGAGAATTTAATCAAAAGGAAGGAATTGTTCACATGTTGTTCCCAGTTTTCTTCCTGTTACTTATTTCCCATCTCAGTAAAATACAGGCAATAGTAAAGTGTATATAAAAGCATAAATATTCTGTCTATTGATCTGCCTGTCCAACTGTGTAAAATAACTATCAACTATATAACAGCTGAACTCTTACCTTTGTTACATTTAATTTTGCTATAAGTAAAGGAAGGTGAAAAAAGTATCTTTCATTCCTCTTTTTTTCCCCAACTCCGCACAAATGTAACCCAAACAGCTTTCATAGAGCCGAGCAAAGGAGGACAGGTCACCTCACTGAGGCTTGTGTAATCTTCCACAGATTAAATCGTGAGGGTTACCAAAATATAGGCCTTAAAAATCATTACCAGGCACAAAAAATCATGATGTAGGCTTGAAAATGGATTATTTTTTATTTCTTTAGAACTTATGTTCTGCTTTTGAACTGAAATGGGACTATTTCAGCACCTGATGTGGAAGACTAGATAGCATTACTTGATAAAGTAGTAAGAAAAGTATGTAGATAAATGAAAGTGGGTCCTGGTCACATTTTCATTACACCTCTTAACTAGGACTTAACAAATTATCTAATAATTTTGAATGCCTTTGGTTTTGGTCCTCTCATAAGGGAAAATTGTTACATAGTATTAAGGATTCAGTCTTTAAAAATTAAGGCTTCTGTATTTTTTAACACTACTGGGTACCAACAGTGGAGTGGGAAAACCTTTTGCCTTTAAAAAAAAAAATACTTCAAAACATTTGAACTAAGAAGATTTTCTGTTGAAAGCATAGGTAGGAAGCAATGCACTACAGTAAATGAACAGTGAAAATTTCTATTTTGTTCCAACAGAATAAGTTTGGATGCATTTGTTTCAGATGACATGCTAAATTCTTGTACTAAACCCAAGGAAACCCAAATGGAATCAATGAACCAAAACCCTGGATTTAAAAAGCTGTTTATGCCATTCTGAGTCAAAAGTTCAATTCTGGCTGCTCTCCTTCCTCGGTGCATTCGAATCTGGATCCAAAAGTTTGTTGGAGCCAATCTCTAGACCAAATGACTAATAAAACTAACATCATGACACGCATGTATATATACACACATATCTCCTCTTTAACATGCGGAGTAGTAGCTGTGGACCAGGATTGCTTTAGATTTATTTTATGTACAAAGTGATTCAACTCTGTCTTCCCTGTCCTCCTCCCTTCTCCCAGTCTGGCCAAATCCTTGTGCTGCCTCCTACTGCTGCATCGCCAAATATTGCACAAAGGAAGATGGCATTATTGTTGTTATTAACCAAAAAGGTAAAAGGTTTTTACTTTTTCTCCCTGTGTCCATCAATCAAATTAAAAAGACAGTTTAAAAATTGATGCAAGCAAATGGCCTACAGAGTGCCCTTGTGCATTTTATAATTGCACCCAGCTGTGATTACAGTACCACAGAATATATTTTTGCTTTTTCTTTTCTTTTGGTACACTTCACTGGTGATTCACTCCCTAGAAGGGATTCACCCCTTTTAGGGGAGAGCGAGTTTACTGGTTTCATGACCTTTTATTTCTGCAGTAGAAATGGGTGAACTCACTTGGAATAAATATGAACCAAGCCAAAACATTACACAGGAAAAAATTAATTCCAAATCTGACCTTTCTTGAGTCTTGGGGGGGGGGGGGGAAGGTTGCTTTTCTCTCTGTCTTTTGACCGGTGTCTTACAGTTTGCAAGCACCAAAATACCACAGCAGGGACAGAATCACAGTGGCGCGGTCTCAGTGGGTGGCCCTGGCTGCCATTTTGTACCGCCTACCCTGAGGGCCACCTGAGGCTGGCATGGTGGTGGCCTGTGCTCTGCCCTGCCGGTGCCTGGTGTCAGGGCAAGGAGCAGGGCAGGGCCTGCGGGGGGTGACGATCGATCGATCGATCAATCGTTTCTGGTGAGCGGTAATGAAACCGCTTCCTTGGCGGCATCTCCTCAGGTCGGGCAGTGGTCATGTGCATCCTGCCCAAAGGAGGCCATAACAAGTCACACGGGGTTCTGTCATAAAGCTAAATTCTGCTTAAAAGCAACATGCCTGGAAGCACACCTTCTCAGACATTATGATGCCTTTTAATTTTTTTTCGTGTGTTTTATATGGCTGTTTTCAGGGCTTTCTCCCCATGCACTCCATGGATGGGGGTGCTCGACGCTGCCACAGCAGCCCCTGTGCTGCTGAGGGGGACACGCAAGCCCAGCCTGGCCTGGCCACCCTCCAGGCATCCTCGTCACCTCAGGTCTTCAGCCCTTCAGGTATCATCAAGCTGAAACCTGGCATGTGGCTCAGGTGGGCTTGGGGAAGAAAAACAAGTAGGCTGATACAAACAGGTTTGTCAGATTTTATGAGTCAGGGTGAGCAGCGGCTGTAGTTTCTCCGTGAGGCTGAGCTTTGTCCTGTGATCTTCCCTTCAGCGATCACTCTGTCTCACTGTGAACATGTCAACTTGGTGAAGTTTGGTACCAACCTATTTATAAAGCCCAAAGTATCTTAAAAGGACTTGAGATAGAGATTTCAGCATGGAGCTCACCACTGTCTGGGCTTCCCTGCTCATTAGAGGTTTTAAATTTATTTGTTTTTTCCAATGACATTCCCAAACTAGAGTATGCTCCACAGGAAGCGATTCAAGTAAGTGCTGGCTGCAAGCTGGGAACTACCTGCCTACAGCTTTCTGTATGAAGGAGCTGTGCATCCTAGAAACGTGGCCCAGGGCCTGCAGTAGCAGATCCCAGTGGTTCATCAGAGCATCTGGAAGCCTTGCTCTAGATAAGTCCTTCAACTTTTCTGCTTCAGAGTGGGGGAGCTCTGTCTGCGTGGGCTTTCAAACTGCTGGCCCTAGAGCAGCAAGCTCTAAAGACTCTGGATGGCTTATAGTTCCTGATGCTATGAAGCCTAAAACCTTTGTGGTCCCAGCAATTTTCTGAGAGAAAAAAAAAGAGAAAAAAATGTTAGTTTTCCATATGCTTAGAGAACTTGAACTGTTTTGCAATGAAAAGTTAACATAGCCTGAATTTGGAGAACAGATCATTTGAAATGACTAAAGAAAGCCTGGTGAACAAGAAAGCTAGCTGGTGCAGCAGGACTCATCAGGAAAGATACCACAAAGCTGCTGAAGGTGCACAAACTTGAATGACACCTCTGTTCTTCCACTGCATCCCTCAGTAGCTTGAGGTGGCTGGTGTTTATGCTGACTTTAGGGAGTGAGGAGTACCTCGACTAGTTGTTACTACCTGGTGGGGAAAAAAAAAAATATTTGCCTTACCTCCTCGATAACAAGGTGTTCCTTCCAGGTGATAACTCAGTTATGTCATGTTGATGTCTGATTGAAGATTGAGACTGGCTAATGAGCTGGAGTGAGAATGACAGGAGTTTTTCCTAACCTTGCCATGGAGTCTAAAAAATTCCAGTACTCTGCCCTTTGAGATAAGTTATTTCCCAGAGTATCCTGAGAAAACACTGATGTGACACATACTGGGAGATCATAGCACTGGGCCTGCTGACCTGGTGAAATGAAGATTTAAAGGTACAAGTGTAAAATAATTTGTGTAATGAAGGCCTTTTTTACCCTTGCTGTTTCCACTGCCCAGTATCTCAGTCTACAGGGACTGTCTCGGCACATGTCTATGAAAAGATAGCAAAAGGTACCCATTTTTAAGTTCCTAATGAAGGCTCTACCATACTGAATGCTACAGAGTCCAACTACACAGCTAGGTGTTGCAATTTTGGATTATCTTTATAATCTCTGGTGTTTTTTCCATTCGGAAAAATATCCTTGTGATGCCAAGGGAGAATGATAAATTTTCTGAAAAAATCCATTTGTATTGAAGGCTGGGCTTTTGTGACTTTTACAGGGCTACAAGATTTGTTCCAGAGAGCTATAGTACCATTTGAGTAACAGCAGCATAGTACCACCAGAGTCAAAGATCCCCCAAATTTGCAGAGTTGTCTCTTGCATTCCACAGTACTGAAGTGACCTCCCTGACTTATGCACAGGAGGTGGCAGTAATCTCAAGGTATGGTTCATGTTTCCAGCCGTGCTCACATTCTCATAAAGAATATCACACAATCGATATCCTGGCTTTGAGAGCAAAGCCAGGATATCACTCGTAACTAACAGCTGGCCACCACTGGAGTTTATTAGAAACTCAGCTAGTTACTGAAGTGGATTCTTTATCTTGGTGACCTTCCAAGGCAATCAGAGCCTTCTTGGAAGACCTTGAATCAGAAATGTTTGCATATAAGAAAAATAGCACTGCGCAGCACACAATTCTGATCTCCCAGGGTTCACAGATTTGGAAGGCGCTGTACCATATATAACTGGAGAAGACAGCACAGAGATACTGTAGCTGCTACATCAAGGTCATGGTGTTCTGGGATCCAATTAAA
Source organism: Grus americana (assembly GCF_028858705.1). NCBI lineage: Eukaryota > Metazoa > Chordata > Aves > Gruiformes > Gruidae > Grus > Grus americana. Next base: position 78,525,579 of record NC_072852.1, read on the forward strand.
ATTATGCAAGATAGGCAATTTAGGAAAGAATTCACATAGAGCTCAGGAAGGAAAAAAGTTGTACACGTTAGGAGCCCAGTTACTTTGTAAGATTAATTTTCCACTATCTCATGATCTTGTAATAAAAGCACAAAGTATTTTAAACGTTTGATTTGCTTACTGATTAGAACCCTTGAGACCTTACTTTCTAAATCACCATTAGAGGTTTGACTTCCATTTAACAGCAAAGTTGCAGGCTTGCCTTGGAGTATACACTGGTTGCAGTGGGTTGTGAATTCGGTGCATGGGCAGCAGTGAAACCTGGAATGGGCATGTCTGAAACCCACCTCTTTCCCTGGAGGTGATGTGAAAAGAAAAGGTGGTAATGCCGCAGGTCCTTTGATCCAGACCATTGATCTCACCTCCTCCAGCATAACCATCATGCTCATCGAGATCGCTGCGCTATCTTTAATTCCGAGAACCTGTGAAGAGATAACGAGGAATTATACTGCGAGCTCGGGGAATTGCCATTTGATGGAAAGCTTGATATTTTGGATAGGGGTGTAACAGGCCTGTTCCTATCCTAGTTCTCTCCCAGTTCCTATGTCCTGAAGGACAAGGATAAGAGATTTAGCTGTCTACTGTATTCTAAGAACCGTTTATATTGTTATGCTCTGTAAACCAAAAACTGCTGTTGGCAAAGGGGATGGAATTTCATAGATGCTTTAAGCAAAGGTTTCCTTACAGGTATTGCTAGATTCATGACCTGTGTTAGATTAGGTTGGTGACTGGGGACTTATTCTGAGCTCAGGGCCTTGTTTTACTAGTTTGAGTACAAGCACTGAGTGAAAAGGGTAAAGAGCAGCTCACAGTCCAAACAGGCAAGATGAAGACTTGATTCCCTTAAAACCAGCCAAAGAGTAGTTTGCAAACACTGTGTTAGCACCAGCATTTTGGTCTCCTTTTTCTTGTCCTTTCCCTTTCCTTTATATTTAAAAACTTTGCCTGAGGAAGAATTAGCTAACTAAGAAAGACAAGAAAGGAAGAGGGAGCACAAGAGCAAAGGGTGATGGAGAAGCAGGAAGGGAGCGAGGTGGGGAGACCGAGAGGCTCAGTTGGTGAACAGATAAGAAATGTCGTCCAGCAGAAAAATGTGGAAAGAAAGTCGACATGGATGGCTGCTTGAGTCCAGATGGCCCTTTGCTCAGATGCCGGTTGGTCTCTGCTGAGAAAGTTTCCTAGGCACATTCATGCTGCTCTGTTTCACACAGAGCAAAACTGGGAAGGGAAGGTCCCAGAAATTGGTCTTGATCCTCTGCAGGTTGCAGTGACTACGGGTGTCCTTGTTTGATGCAAGCCAGTGTATCTCCAGGGAAGGCAGTGGAACTGCAGCAGCCATGGCTGCCTGCCAATTGGGCCTGAAGCTTTGTAGGAATGACTGTGCTTGCAGGTGTTGCTGCAGAAATGGTGAGGGGGGGCACAGCATCCCTTTCTAATGGTAGTCAAAGGACTTATTTTTGGGGTCGCCTTCTGCTTGCTTAGCAAGGAGATACTGTCTTGAGCGTTTCTTCTTTTTCACAGTGTAAAAGATAAAGAAACCCTGTGAGTCCTACATGCAGTTGAAGGAGAGAAACCTCAACTCTGTCTGAAGGGAGGCAACTGTGATCATGTAGGCATTATTGGCCACAGGATGCATAAGTACAGGAGTACACAGGAGGTGTTTCAGAGGTTGAGGAGATGGCTCAGTAAGCCCAGCTGCCCTCCTATAAATCAGAGCTTGGCTGTGGTGAGAGCAGAAATAAAGGACTAGCAAAACCAAGCCTGTCCTGTGACCAGCCCCAGCAAACAACAGGCAGAAACTGCCCTTGAGAGTGCCTTTATCTCCAGAAGTTGCAGAGAGTCAGTGGGATGGAGGAGGAAGGGTGTTTGGTTTCATACTTTCTTTATTCTCTTTATTCTTTGTTTTCTGATGATAAAGGAGCTTTATGTGAATATTGTAGCAAAGGAATTGATGAGTCATTAAGGTTTGCAACTTCATTTCCCCTCCGCTCCTTTTATTTTTTTTTTTCTGATACTTGCGTCTCCTTCTTCCTGCCCGCCTTGCCCCTCCTCTGCTGGCGCAGCAGGACGTGCTGTGCCTTTAAGAAGTGTGGGTTTTTCAGAAGACTAATTCCTGAGCTTTGGCATGTGTTGAGGCATGTCCTAAGTTTTGTGGTGTGGTTTATGAAAAACTAAAGTGCATTTGTATAGGGAGGTTTTTAACTCCTTTCTGCCATAGATACGCTTTACCTCTTTGTTCTTCACTTGCAGAGCGTACACCATTCAGCATTTCCATAAGGATTTCTGCTCTCTTCTCCAAAAAAGGAGGGGAGATTAAGTGAAGTAGCAGGCTTTTTTAAAATTTTTTTTTCAATTAAAATGCATATTTATTGAGTTGTTTTTTGTATAGCAAAGCTCTGGTGAATAAAGCTGAGATAGCAAATTCTCCTGCTGATTGTATCCTCCCACTGGCACCAATATCGCTGCAGTGTTAACCTGTCATTGCAGTAGCAGAACAGAGTAGCTGAAGACATGTTGACCCACAGCAGTCACAGCATTGGCAGCTTCATTATGAATTTCATATATTGTGAATTTCTTACTGTTCCCATTCACCAACATTACTTTTTGCTTCCTTTCCCCTCTCATCACAGTCAAAAAGAAAAAACTTGTAAGTACAATTGTACTGTAAAAATTAGTATAGCATTATGTAAATAAAATGTAGGGCTTTTTCTCCTTTTCTCCTTTTTTTTTTTTGTTTTAGCAAATCTCATTCTTTTGAAAGCAAGTGTATGCTTCGGGAGGTCTGCCTGGGTTTTTTTAAACATTTTCTAGGGGCAGCAGTGTGATCTTTAAACCACAGCTCCCAGCGAGAATGTTGCAGGCGTTACAGGCATACCAGCAGGTTAACTACAGAGTTACCCTTGGTGATTATTGTATAAGTCCTGGATCTGCATGCTAACGTTGTCTTGTAATAACAGCATAAAACCTCTTGGGCTGTCAGCCTATATTCATGTAGCTGTACGTTGTTTTAAGCCTCAAGATAGCAAGCAAGTCCAGGTAAGCAGAATTCCCCTACATCTCCAGCACCATGGCGGCTCTGGGACTTGCCATGCAGTCACCCGCAGGATGTGGGCCCCACAGATGAAAGAACGGTTTCTAGTAGACACAGGCCTGTTTTTATGAGCAGAGATGTTGGAGGGGAAGGGAAGGAGCAGGAGCTAGGGCTGGATGTGCCTTCCACACTGAGGTGGTTGCGTGGCTTTGATTAAATCACTTAACCTTTGAGCTGCAGGTTTCTTGTGAGTGAAATAGTGGTATTAGCACCGTGTACGGCATGCTGGGATTAAATGAATTAAGTAACAGTACTTTACAGTCTCAGCTCTGTAAATGTGCTGAGTGCAGTTGTTCTATTTAAGAAGCTTGTAGTGCTGGTTATTGAGCCTACGGGAGGGCCCCTGCCAATCCCCTGTCCTCCCCTCCCTCCCAATTAGTCTGGTCAGTGCTCTTATCCCTCTCCATGACCAATAGCGAGCAACCTCTGCTGCTTAGTCTCTCTATCTTGAAGCAGTGCTGTATTGCGACAACTCTTTTCAGAAGTGGCTATAGAGGAACGGCCGCATTGCAAGCCCTGGCGAGGAGCTCTGTCGTATACATCACCCTCTGGCCGCCTGGGCTCAGGGAGTCCTTGGCTGCTGAGTCCCTGCAGCATCCCCTCAGTAGTGTGCTGGAATGGGAGGTGGAGGTCCTGCGATCTCTTGACATCTCTGCCACCTGCTCATGGGTGGCCTGGGCAAGTCACATCACCTTTCTCTTCTCCACTGTTCATGCTGAAGCGCGGATCATTATCTTTTACCTTCATACCCAAGAGCTGCTCAGGGCTGAATTAATGAATGCAGTGAAGTCAAGGATGTCTATGGATGCACAGCACAATGTAAATGTGAAGTATTACTCGGTAATTATGGGTGGAGGTAACCCTTGTTGAAAAGAATTAATTTTATCATAAATCAACATTTGATCAGGTGGAATTGTAGGAAGAAGTGTAGAGAAAGCCTGCCCTCTCTTACCTCAATCTGAAATTTTTCAGGAGACTGGAATGCTGCTTCTCCCATGTGCTTTGTGCATGCGTCGACTCTGAATCTAGTACTGGTTACTGAGATTGATGGGGTGGCATAAAAATAGTCTGACTTCTATAGGCGTAATATTTCAACATACGGAGGGAAAGAGGTCTTTTTTTTTCTTCCTTCTCTTGGGATTCAGCATTTTATGAGGAAGCCAAGTACTGCTTTTTGCAGTGTTGTCTGGCGTATCCCAAGGTTGACACAGCAGCTCCTTGGGTTCAGTTTAGCAAGTTGAGGATTTTAAGAAAAAAAAATCAGATGAAATGTTACTATGTAACTGCTGACATACTGGCATCATCAGGGTACCCTTTATAAAGTCTCTGGTGCTGCCGAAGTATCAAAGAGTTAAACATTCCAAAGGTTTAATCCAGTATAATAACATTTTGCAAGGCCTATCAAATTCACAGCAAGTGAGAAGCAGAAAAGCAGCTGAGCTAGGTGGAAAATGAAATTAGATGGAATTACATTGCCACAGGTTTATCTAACTAGTTGTTTCACTTAACAGGGTAGACGCATGTTTATCTGAGCCCTCAGCAGAAGCTCAGACTGAGTTGTGCTCCCTTGCTCTCCTGGGCTGTATTATCCACAGAAATGGAGTGCCCTTCATCCGATTTGAACAAAGCAGTGTTCTGCTGTATCTATTTTTGGTCACTGATTTGTATGCTGTAGAAGCCATCTCATTCCTTAGAATACAGCCATATATTGTTGTGTTTGTTTTCCTTTCGCTGCTGTGTACATAGTGGATTGTTGTTCGTTTGTTTGGAGGATTTAAACATCTGGAAGAGACTGGGGATAGCAGTGTCTTTGTACGGAGGTTAGATGTGGAGCTGCAGGTCCCTTCCGAAGTGAAATGTTACATGCCATCTACTGTGATGCTCATTTTGTATACCTGAGGGCTTTGGTGTGGGAAGGACAATCAATATAAATAACGCTAATCTACGCAGCTGGCTAGAACTACTGCTGCTAAAACTAGCACAAGGTAAAAATGGATTTATTTCCCGAGGTAGTTCTGCAACTGGTTCTCACGGAGGTAATACCAAATATAAATTTTGGAAGTAAGTATTTATATGCAGTAAGCTTAGCTGAGTTTGGGTGAGTAGTGAGAGGAATCAGTTTTTACTAAGGTATGTCAGTATAATGATGCACATAGGGCAGATCTCGCTGTGAGAAATTCAGTTTTCCTGTAATGGAAGCTTTGCCATATTATTTGGACAAAACAAATCCAATTATAGCCCAAATCTAGACAATAGGTTATCACAGCTGAAAAGAGTAAGTAGAAAGTGGGGAAGAAAAGATAAGGTAAGTTCTTCTGTATTGCAGCCCCCTTCCAGTGAGTGGAAGGTTACTCTGCAAGGAGCCCTTCTGGCTTTTACCAGACTATTTGCAGCCCAATGCCGTAGGAACAGAAGAGCAGCTCTTATGCTCTGGCTGAGTCCACTGCAAACGGTTTCTTTTCTGAGAAAGCTAATCGCTGTTTTGTTGCATTACTTCTCAGCAGATGAGCTGGGCACTCCTGAATTTAAAACAGAAGTGTGAGTGAGTGACAGCGAGCTAAGCACGGCGGGCTGGAGTCTTGTAGCAGCATATCCTTCAGCTCCAGTGCTGCAGTCAGAGAGAGAAAGAAGATTTTTCCTTTGAAGATAAGACACCTGGGGCTTTTGTAGAAACTAAGTATGCCCCGAGTTGTGCAGCTGTTATCTCAATATAAAAAAAAAAAAGCAGAGAAAGACAAAGCGTCTGGCTCTTCTGTGTACCACCAAAAATTCCTCAAAATGCTAAAACCCAAACTAGCACTTTTCATTCTGCAGTCATGTTGCTTGCGAGTACATTCTGTCTTGTGGCTTATGTGACACTTTCAGCTGAAGCAGCCTCTGAGGTGAGCCGTGAGGCTGTGCTGTGTGTGTACGGGAGTGTGCGTATGTATATGTATGAGCGAGGGAGCGAGAGCGCGTGTGTGCAGTGTCGTAACGTGGCAGGGCACAGGCAGTTATGAAACTTTCCAATAAAGTCTCAGTGCGTCAGTATTGGTTGCTTGGGTGTTGTTTTTTTTTTTTTTCCTGTCCGTTGCCCTCCAGTTTCATTTCCATTTGTGAGTGCAGAGAGAGAGGGTGAGGTTGAGAAATGCTAACAGACCCCCCCAAGCCGCTGGAGGAGCCGAGCAGTTCCCACGACAGGTGGAGCACGCCGCCGCGGCGCTGAGCAAGATTCCCGGGTCGTGGTGCCCGGGGACAGGGGGAGGGGAAGCCCTCGCAAAGGGCCCCTTCAAAGGGCTGCAGCAGCAGCCAGAAGTTCGACTTTTATTTTTTGAAAGGACTGGTGAAATTATTAACCACAGTTGATGACGTCAGAGTTGATCTGATTAAAGGTTTGTTTTCTTGCTGGCAGAGGTGTGCTCCGTAGAGACTGGTTCTCTCTTCTTTTTTTTTTTTAAGTTTCTTTTTTGAACAGCAAACGGAGGGAACTGCTCGCATTGCTGCTGCTGCTGCTGCCGCTGCTGCTGCTCCAGCTGCGTGTGTGTGTGTGTAAACAGGATGGTGTATCTGTAGCTGCCACGCGCAAACACACATTTGACCATGAGGACTCTTCGCAGGTTGAAGTTCATGAGTTCGCCCAGCCTCAGTGATCTGGGCAAGAGAGAGCAGGCAGCCTTGGATGAGCGGGGGACCCAGCAGCGACGGGCCTGCTCCAACGCTACCTGGAACAGGTAAGGTCTCGCTCAATGTGCCAACTCCCCTGCAGCCTCCTCGGGCTTCCGCGGCTGTGATTAACGTGTGGGTAGCCGCTCTGTCGGCTTGAAGGCTAGGCTGCCTTGCTCCCAGCTCGGCAAGGTTACAGTACGTCAGGCTTCTGCGTTAGTGCGTTACACGTACCGGAGTTCGCGTTCAAGTAAAAGACGGGAGCGGCTTTTTTCCCTGTTGCTGTTAACCTTTCTCTGAAGGCTGATAGGAAAGAGCCTTTCCTGCAGATGGCTCAGCCTGCTCTTCCTTGTCACGGACAAGGACTTATTTCACAAGGTCCAGCTACAAATATGTCTTTGTGTCTATCTAGATATTCAAGGTTGATTTGGTTTATTTTGGTTAAAAAAAATTTACATGTACACAACTATTAAAATACATTATTTTTATCTGCATAACTATATATATTGCTGGTTATTGATACAGATATGACAAAGTCTACTCAATATGCTCACATTAATACAAATATCTGTGTGTGTGTGTATGCGTGCGCACGCAAGTACACGCACTTTGCACGGGGAAAAATAAGCACTGATTGTTTTCTTTATTGTGTTTATACATCTGAATTTTATTACCATTTGACAAAAAAAAAACCCCACACGCAAACATTTTGTTGAGAATGTGTCACTTAGCACAGATATTCAGAAAGCATCTTCATGACCATTTTGGTGACACTCTTAAAGATGAGTCTAAGTCTCTTAAGTTGTTAGGAATTATATTATGTCCTTTTTGAAAATGAAATGTCATCTCCTGGGTCAGAGCTCGGAAGGCGTAATTTGTAATGTTTTATAATTGTATAGTGGTACAGCTGTAGGAAGAAAAATACCAGTGAACTATAGACACATTTGTTAAAAGTATTTGAGTTCTAAGCCAAAAAAATAATTATGAAATTTCACATCTTCTGTCCCTCTCACCACTTGATTTGTGGTTTCATGCTGGCATTATGAATTAGTTGTTTAATGCCAGCAGCACACCAAGCACTGAAACTATACTGGTCACAAAAGAGACCAAGTTTCTGCTCAAAATCCATGCTATTTGTATGACCTGGAGTTGCCCCCAAGGTCTGGATGGTGGTGGTAATTAAAGCCTAGATTGAGCCACCTTGACTTATGCCAGTTGGGGTTTCACTAGGCCAGTTGCCCAATAGGAAGCAGCAGGGAGTAAGATACTCCTTGGTGTGAACCAAGGTGACAGAATACAGTCCCCAAAGCCTTTTTGTGATGGTGTGCTGACAACTTTTGTTGGCAGGGATTAGCGTTCCCAGGTCTTGCTTGCAGGGAGAGAGCCGTGGAGGCGGATGCGAATAGAGAGCAGGTCAGGCACCAGGCTTTCTGGAAGGGGGAGAGCTCCAGGCTTAGGGGCTGTTGATACTCACACCAGAGAGTTTTCCTAAGTGAGCTGGAGCAAGAGTTTGTTATCTGTAATTCAGACAAGACAGGTATAGCTCAGGCCAGAAGGGGTTGCCTGTCAGCAAGCTAGACTTCTGCGTGTTTCATCAAACGATTAGACAACTGTCCCATCGCCTGTTCCTGGAATAAGTCTCCAGAAGTAATCCTGTTGCTGCTTTGCGTGAACTCAGGCCTAACTTCCTTTCCTGCCATGGGCTGCCTTTTCCCTGTGCAGGGATCCCTGCTGTTCGGTGGCACGTGCCTCTGAAACTCCTTGGGAGTGTTGGCAGAGCTGCTGTCGCGCAGCGGCAGGCTGTTGCTACCTGCAGTGGCGAGTCAAGTGGGCACCACGTGCCTGCGCTGACAGCTGCCTAAAGCTATGGCAAGTAATGCAGATTACGAGCCAGCTGCACTGCATGGGCAAAGGGAAGGCCCTTTATTTCTTGTTTAATAGTGCAAGGCTTTCTCTGGAATGGAAGAGAGAGTGACGGTAATTCTTCTTTCAGGCGCAATAAGACTTGTATCCTCTCTGGAGTTTATCCTCAGGAAAGCCAGGGCTTAAGTGAGGTTGGATTAGTTGTATTAGTAAATTAGCCACTGTAGCTTCTGCCTATCACCACTGCGTTCCCACGTTGGCATGCGTAACAGGGTCTGGTCTTGAGGCAGTTGGTGTTCGGCTCTCCTGGGGAGACGGTAACATCGATGTGGCAAACTGGGCATCTAAACTTTGCCTCGCCAGAAATCTTGTGTGGGTTTTGAAAATCTTGGGCTGTGGAAGGTTTTTTTATTTTTCCCCTGCAAAATTAAAACACCCCAACAGAAGACTAGCATACCATACTTTGGTTTATGGGAATATTTGTTCTTCCAAACGAAAGGATTGCCTTTGCTGTTTCATTCTGTGCAATATCGAGCGTAAGAGCTTACTGATCAAGGAAGTCGAGGTGCACCAGCAGAGCTCTTCCCTCTCACCAAGCCTGGCACTTCTGTATTTAAATGTCTGCTGGTTTCTTGCCTAATGTTAGCAGCTGTGCCTGGGTGTGGCACGTGTGTATCTGCTTCTGAAAGAGGCTTTGAACCAAGTTCATCAAAACTCACGTGGGGAGAGGCGAAGCACAACCCCACAGCAGGCCCTGCCCCACATGAGACTGCTGAAGATGCTGCCTCGGCCCTGCCAGAGACCACGCTGAAATGCTGCGAAGCCGGAGTTTTGCTGGTAGGGTCTTCTGCAAGGTAGCAGCTCCGTCACTGTGGGCTTTTTCTGAGGAGGATGTGCGGCTCCCCTTCTGCAATCAGCTTGTGTGTGTGGCTGGTTTGGCTGCCCAGCGACGTCCCCTCCACCACCTCGGCTCTGTTCACACAGGTCTCAGCCCTCAGCCTGTTTATACCAGAGGATGCCTGCTGCTCTCTGACACCAAGGGAGGGCAAACTGCAGAAGCTTAATCGCAGGGTTCAGTGTGCAGGGGACACATAGCACTCACTCAGTGCTAGCAAGGAAGGTCTCTTCCTTCCTGATGACTTTCCTTCACCTCCAAACAAAAATACTGTAAAACTTCTCGATACTGTTAGATCAAAGGGAAATTGGTGCTGAGCTGCCCTCTGCTACTATGCAAATTAGACTTTATATCATGGCTTTTTTGAGCTTGCTTTCCCGTGAACCCCAAAAGATCTGTACAGCAACATACCGGCAGTGCACGTTAACTAGCAACCAACAGCAACATAGTGGAACAATATAGTTTCATTACAGCTCACAGAATTTGCATGGGATTAAAATAGCTTAGATTTTTTCACTAACATTATCTTCAATTTCTCTTCTCCCCCCTTTTTCTGCTTCAGGCAAAAAATGAGGGCTGAATGCTGACTAAACCAATTGGACTGAGAAACCCAGGGATTTTAGTCTTGAGCTTGCAAGACAGGGGGGGCCCTCTCAGGGCAAATAAAATCCATTGCGAGGTCTTCATTCTGACTGAGCTAGCACAGACTGCCTAATCTGGATCTGATTGTGTCCAAGTTGTGCTGTGGGAAAGCCTCTAGTCAAAGCCACTTAGGTCCTCTTTGGTGTAAGAAAATGGGGAAAATTCATGGAAATGTGCAGGCGTAGGAGACAGCAAAAAAGCGAAAACAGATGAGATGCCTGTGACATCAGTGAGATCAGCAGTAAATCCAAGGAGACATACAGAATCAGAAAGAGTTTTATGGTTTGGGCTAATTTTTACAGGCTTGTAATAAGCACAATAACTTGCTGTAATTTTTACAGTCGTGGGAACCATATTTCATCTTCTAATTAAAAATGAATGTTTTTTCAGATCACAGAGAGGCTTTTTCAGTGGAGAAACAGAAAACATTCCAGACCAGCATATTTATCTACTACTTCTACTTGGAAATTTTCTTTCTTCCAATATTTAGTGTTTATTTAGAAATATTTAGAAATATTTCTGCCTGTTTGAGGATCACCTTCTTTTTCCTGACCCTTTATTTGGAGCCTTCTTTGGAGCAGTGGGCCATGTGTGTGCATGGGGCGCAGACAGAGCCGAATTACGGGATGGGGAGGAGGGATGGGGGGGTGAAGGGAACTTCCCAGCTGGCCAATAGTGCATGCGCCAGCCTCGACTACAGTAATAGAAAGTGGTGGTGGTGGAGAATTGCTGTTCCCCATAGCCCTACAAACATGCTTGCTTGAATGCAGGTACAATTGGAAGCCAAAATCTCCCTAGTCCTACACTCTGTAGAGGTATTAACTCTTAGTAACACTTCAGGGAAGTCCCTGTCTGTCTCAGCTTCTTCGTATGTAAGACTAGTGTTTGTAGTTGGTGAAGCTAGTGAACTAATGCCTCGAAAACTCTTTGAAGATGGAGTTTTGCAGACCAGCTTATTTTCACCTGTATGATCCAGTGCGTAATTGCAGCCTATCCCTCTTTGCAGCTTGCTTTACCTTGGGTAGAAATTTCAGAAACATAAGTGGACTAGCAGCTGCAGGCTTATTTTGAAAGGGTCAAGGCCTCATGGAAAACCTGTGGAGTTGTAGGTGGACTGAAGCTGTGCTGAAAATGGGCTCTTCCTGATTGTATTAAGCTACTTCAGGAAAATGAGGTTTTATTCTGGAGTGAGGGTGTCTTCAAGGAGGTTTTGATGCCAGTGTATGAGGTTAATTATTGTTAATTATCTATTTCCTTAACTGCCCAGAGAGGTTGTGGCTGCCCCCTCCCTGGAAGTGTTCAAGGCCAGGTTGGATGGGGCTTTGGGCAATGTGGTCTAGTGGAGGGTGTCCCTGCCCATGGCAGGGGGGTTGGAACTAGATTATCTTTAAGGTCCCTTCCAACCCCAAACTATTCTGCCATTCTCTGAAATGAGCCCTAAGTCTTTTAGTCACTTTTGAAAATGAAAATGTTGCCCATAACTACCCGGTACTTGCAGGGTGTGATTATTCACACAGCATTGTTTTCACTCATGGACTTCACCTGGAGCATTTCAAACACTCAATAAAAACCGTGGTGATATTTTCACTCATGCTGTTTGCATGCGAAGGTAGTGACTGCTTTAGAGAACCAAAATTACCTGTGTGCTGTGCACAAATGAAAACGTGGGCCACTCCACCTGCTTTGCCGAGAAGCGCCGAGCTGGGAGGGCCATGGCAACAGTCGGAGGAAACAGGACGTCAGGATTCAGACAGACTTGTGAGCCCAACTTTGCAGTTGTCCCTCAACTCCATCGTCAAACTGATTCTGACCTGGCAGAAACCAGTGGTTTAATCACAATAGTTTTTCCTTCTTGGAAAAGGCAGGAACGGGGTGGGGGGCGGGGAGCCAGCCTCCCACCCACCAAAGGCAGTGGTGTCTGGGTGGACAACTAGCGACTCAAGGGAAATGTATGTTTTGGTGGTATTGAGCTACTTAGGCAGTGGCTTTCTATTATGCAAAAATCAGAATAATAAACCCCACCCTCCTTGTCTTGACACTCAGGCTGTTAGGCTGGTTGGGAGTGCCATCAGCAAGCATCCAACTCTGTACTCTGGGGATTTACACCTTCCAGATCCCTTCATTTTAAAGCCAACGGTGGGGAAGGTCTGTGCTGGGTGTGCTGGAGCTGTCATTCCCTATGTTTTGGGCAGCCAAATAGTCCTGGAGCTACTGCCTCCTCGGGAGGATCAGACAAATCTAGAATGAGTAGTCTGTCCAAAGAGGTGAAGTTTCTTAGGCCGCTGGGTTGATTTTTGTTGCTGTGAGTGCCGCCTTGGTTGTAGGTAGTTTTCTTTTGGCAATCTGTGGCCACTGTGGGATAGGTAAGTACAATACATTGCTGGAGCCATCTGAGATTTTGTCTTAATTCTAAAGGCACCCCCCCCAAAAAAAAAAAAAAACCCAAATCAACCACAAACAAACTGGTCTCTGCAGTTTTCTGATCCTGATTTCTGCTCCTACAGCCATCCTGCTCTAGCCATGCTTCTGTCTTCCCCGCCCACCACTGACCTGTGGGAAGCCTACTCCTGGGCTTCTTTCTGCCTTCCTGCTGGTCTCTCAAAATGTCTTCTAGCCACAGCCTTCAGACCAAGAGTGACCCATGGTGTGTTTTTATGGAAAGGTGCCAGCAAAACGTATCATAGTGTTCGGACTCAGGTAAAATAATACTGCCACAGCAATTTACCCCAATTCATACCATTTGAGGAGCTGGCTAATGAATTGTTGTTGTGCTTTCAAGAAATGTCATAATCCCATAACTCAGAGATTTGCCTTTTCTCACAGTGTGAGAGTGGCTGTAGTTTGTTTCAGAGGTGCACTGCTGAGGTGCACAGAGCTTCCAGGTCCCCCTTGCTCCAGCAGAAGATACTGGTGGGGAAGTGTTAGAAATTACTCATTTCCTTAAGCGGGAGAAAGTGCAGTGCTGCAGGAGTAGGAGGTTACATCTGAACTTCTGTGGAAAATGGATCTGTTGGTACCATATAGCAAACTAGAAGCATTTATAACCCTGGATATACAGTATGTGGTCTGGTCTTGATTGGAGACTGGAAGCTTATTCAGTACTGAGCATGGGCAATTCAGGAGGTGACCTTTTTTTGGTCTCTTTTGGGCTCTTTTTTTTGTCTCCTCTGCGGCACTGGGTTCTTGTGCACACATTTATACACACAGCAACTACAGGGAAGGTGTTTAGAGTAATATCAGTGCATGAGTGCACCCATTATTAACTTTCATGTTGTAAAAGAGTTACGGAAGGGAGTTTACAAGGGATTTCCAATTCAGGTTAACTATTAAAATGTAAGTTTAATTACATACATTATTCACTTAAGCTTCAGTGTAGGCTGGTCGCAGGCACAAGTAAAGGTGATCCACCCTCCTCAAGCATCTTGCAGGACTTCTGTGTGTAAGCAGCAGCTCAGATTTTCTTTACACCAAAAGTTTGTACCATTCTGACTAAACCCTTTTAAACAATCACTCATTATAGAAACCATAGCATTACTTTGATTTAAACAAGGGTTGGGTTTGTTTTTTTCATTAGCTTAAGGTAACTAAGAAGATTTAAGATAGCTTTTTATGATCCTGACACCAACTTATACCACTGATAGTATCCTGGTTATTCCAACTCCTCTTTTTTGCCTCTTGAGCAAGCATGGAGGGTCAGATCTCAGTGGCATTCCCACGTCGCCTGCAGCCTGGGACTGCCTGCCTGCACCCTGCAGGCAAGCACTGCTGTCTGCGATAGGAAGGAAAGGCAGCTGGTCAACGCAGCAGGGCCAAAACTTGTTTTCCGGAGAAGGCAGTTGTCCCTCACTACAAGGAAGATCCCAGCCAGGTTAAAAGATCACCACTAGGATGTTTTACGTAGGTGCAGTTCTACTACATGGGCAATAGCTTAAATGCTCACAACCTGTCCCCCTAAGCTTTTGTTAAAAAAGCTTGCTCTCTCTTATGTCTTTGAGGAATAATCATGGACCTGTTAAGCTGGAAAGAGAAAATCTCCCCCTCATTTAGAAAGGAGTGCCAGAGAGAAGGAGAGAGAGCACGCTGGCTTCTAGGAGAGATATTTAGTCATTCTTCTCTGAGAAGGCTGGCAGGGAACATTGCAAAGTTCATTTCCGAATCAGAAGAGCGTGTAAAGACTGCTTGTTTTATTCACTACATTAATTGTACTTCACATATTACTCATAATATTAAAATACCCAAGTCGCTTCACTGTATACCAGCGACATTTAGCTGCCAATTTTCAAATAATCGTAAATTGAGTGTATCTGTTTGAGCCAGCCAAAATAAGCTGGGTTAGATCATGAGTGTATGTCTGTGCACGTGGGTGTAGGGGGGAAAGAGGGACCAACGTGATGGGGGGGAGTGCTTCACGCTTTGGAGGCGTCCTCAAAGGAGCAAAAGAGAGAAAAGGATAATGATTCCTGTTTTGATCTGCTTGTATCTTTCTCCACAGCAGGTCACGTCCTTCACCTGCCACTTTTAATTTCCTCTTCCCACAGATGAATGCGGCTGAGCTTTTCTAGCAGCGCATATCTTTGCTGTTCAGCGTTGTTGTGTGCCTGCGTTTCAGTGACTGGCGGCAGGTTTACCTTCCAGCCCAGTCCTCTGCTCCCAGCAAGCATTGAAAGGGCTTGTCTTACCAGGGACCTGGGGAGGTTTAACGTGAGCACGTGAGGTCCCTGCACACACTCCACTGCCGCCTGGCATAGTGCTTGCAGTGACATCCCCTTGCAGTGGGAGCAGCCCTTTGTGGCTGGATCCGGCCCCGAGCCAACCGAGCTTGCCCACTAGTAGGAATCAGGCTTTTTCCCGCTGGAGACCTTATGAACAGATACCACCTTTAGCTCTTCTTCACAATACAGGGCAACCCAAATTCTGGTATATCTAGGTTTGGCAAATCTGGTCCTGGTTTTGCTTTCCAGAGCTCTGAAGCTGGTTGCTGCTCCATTGCACCAGACTCCAGCGCAGTGCAAGCAGGGGGAGGTCAGCTGCAAAGCTCTGAAAAATGATGTTGCAGAGTCACTGTAAAACCAGATCCCCAGGAGGGATCTGCAAGCTGCAGCTTCTGATCCTCAGAACATCTTTTCTGTACTTGTTCTAGGGGTGTGATTTAAGTCAGTGACCCTCAAATACACCTCCTGAGCACCTCCATGGCTCACTGTTACTATTCCTTGCTCCTGCTGAGTACAGGCTTGGAGGCGGTATGCAGAATGAGAGCCAGCCAGGGAGACAGTGCAGAGCAGGACAACTTCTGCCCTGCGGTGGTTTTTTTTTTTAATAAGCCTTAAGATGTCATCTCCCCTTCTCAGGTGCAACATTGAATGGGAAGAGGCACACACCAAAGTCGGTATTTTCCCTTTGTGATCAGGAGGATTGTGAGGGATGAAGAAAAAAGCAGTGACAATGATGCCATGTAATACTGCTATTGATAATTACGCTCATTGCTTTTGTTATGATTTTCATAAATGTATCTTAAAACACTGTTTAATGGTCACTGTCATCATCTTTATTTTACACATGGGGCAACTGAAGCAGACAGAAGTGAAATAACTTGCAGTCACTGCCAATGGTGGGAAAGGTAATTTCAGTAAAAGCAGTTGTAGTAGAAACTGAGTAGCAGTACTATGAGCAGTGGAGCCGATAAAGGTTGCTTTCTTGTGCATCAGGAAGCTAAAGCATCTGCGTGCATGTTGAATAAAGGCTGAGCTCACCCTGCAGTATGTTCTTGATCACTAAAATATGCTCCTTCTATCTCAACTGAATCCTAAAAGACCTTAATGTTTTGGGGACTTCCATTCCATAGTTAAAGGTAGTAGAAATTGCGAAGTGGTTCCAAGAGTGGAGAAGTGGGGATGAGCTGGCAGACAGAGGGAGCGTATGAGTCTTCCTTCCTTTTGAAGTCAAAGCCATGAGGCTATAAAAGGTGGCACTGGGTTAGGGAAGGGGAAGGAGACTTCTACTAATACTGGAACAGGTTTGGTCTCACCTCTCACTGGCATTTCTTTACCTTTGTGCTCAGAACTAAGCTCAGTGATTTAGGCTGATGTGTCATCATGCTAATTGTGTCAGGTGTATTTCAGGACTTCATCTTGAAGCACATACTCATTTCAGTAACCCTTTCAGGTGCAGTCTTGTTAAGTTCGTGGGACTAGTAAGCATCCCTGCTAAGCATGTGGATTGCCAGGTGCCTGCAGTACCTGGCAAGTTTTTGCCATTCAGTGTCCTAGAATTTGTGAGGCTGGTGGCCATGCACCCCAGGGACAGATAGCATTGGGTATGTGACTTTCTGTTGAGCTAGAGAATTTTGTGGTCTCAATCCTGTCTTTCTTTGTGTCTGATTGCAGCAGAAAGTCGCCGCCTGTAAGCAACATCTGTTTGCAGAACAGTTACAAATGGCATTGAAAATGAAAAGGGAGCGTTTTTGTAGGACACATGGTTTGCCTATGCCTAGCGCATTGCTACCTCTCTCACTGTTTGCCTTAGAAACTCTAGACTTTTTGTTCTTTCAGCGCAGCTTTGGTTTTCCTTTAGCTGGAGCAAAAGTGTAAATCTTTGAGAAATGAGTACGTGGTAATAGGAAACAGTCTTTGTAACCAATTGCCCCTTTTGTTTCATTTTTGAAAATGAATGAGAGATTGGTTAAATTGACCTAAAATTCATAATTGTCCAGTGGTTTTTTGTTTGTTTTTTTTTTGAAGAACTAACCATTCTTGACATTCCATTCAGTAAAGGAATGCAATATTTGTAGGTTAAACTTCAGGTGTAGTGTCCAGCCTGGATAAATGCTGACTTGTTGATAAAGAAATCAAGTAACCATAGCTCAGACAAACATATTCCAACAATGCCGGGAATATCATAATTTATCTCATAGTAAAGCTGTTAATTGTCTCTGTGGTGAGCCACAGAGACAAAAATATACTTAAAAATACTTCAAATATACTTAATATATAAATATATTGAAAGTTATACTTAATACACATAAAAGACATAAGCCTAAGTTTTCTGAAATTACTGATTTGAGATGTGCAACTGTTGAAGTTACTGAGTTGGAACAAATCAGAAAGAACTGGTTTTCAAAGACGTCATCTATTTTCTAGGCAATAATTCCCTTTAAGGCGTCTGGGATGGGGTACCAGATGTCATCTATGACTTTTAAAAAGGTTCTTCAGTGTCTAGACAGAGATGTTTGGCTTATTGTGGAAGTGATACCCTTATAAAATGTGATTGGATGCTAATGACTCCTAATGTGCTCTTTCAGTATCCACAATGGAGTAATAGCGGTGTTCCAGCGTAAGGGTCTCCCGGACCATGAACTTTACAACCTCAATGAAGGAGTCAGGTAAGAGACTCAACGCAAGGTGTTATTAGCCAGCGTCCACAGTACTGTTTGCTAGCACTCGCGCTTGAAAGCTTCTACAGCAGTATTGCAGGTGGTTTTTTTCCCAGTGGTAGTTTCAACCAGTACCCTCAATTTGGCCTCAGTGAATAACTGTTGCTGATGTGTGTCAACACCTTGTTGTGTAGGGAAAGCTGGGTTCCTCTTTCTGCAGAGGAGATACTTAGCTGTGAGAAGGATGGATTATTTCAGAGTCTGTCTTGACGTACTGGATTGAAACTAAGGAAGGGAATACCTGGAGCCCTCTAGTAATGCAGCCCTATACCACTGCAATGATGCTGCCCTTTCCGTAGGTGCCAGGCCTAGCTCTGAGGTGCTTCCCCTGCATCCGTGGAGGACGCAAAGCCTCCAAGCCCTCAGTGTGACACGGCAAGGCAAGATGTCCTGGCTGCTCCTTCTGCACAGGCTGAATATGCCGTAGTTGTTACAAAGCTATCTTGTCAGCACAATGACCTGAGTAACGCAGTTTAAGGTTCCTATTTCTTTCTCTTACTGTGATGATACTGTTCACAACAGGCTAAATATAGACCAGTGAGATGTATAATGGGAACTTTTTTCCTAAAAAAAAAAAAAAAAGACAAAGTGAAAATCCTACCATTAGAGTTATTCAAGTTACAGTTGCAAAGGAAAGTTTACCAAGAGATAAGCTGATGTGTGGATGTACAGCACTTTTTACTACTTTTTCTAGCACTTACTATTACTTACTAAACCCCTCTCTCACTGACAAGGGCAAGGTAGCGGATTTCCTTTTAGAAATTTGTCCCAACGCTTTGAAGAAGAAACAGTGGAAAAGAAGCTGCACTTACAAAAGACAGACAGCTTATTACATTCCCTGGCTGTCTTCAGATAAGAGCCTTAGTAATTCCTTTCCCTTACTGTTTATTCCCACTCTATCCGGTCACTGGAGTCTGACAAAATCCACAGAATATCCAGATATTCTGGTATTATCTGTCCCTGTCTGGTTCCCAGTCTGGGATAGCTGGCCCAGTCTGGTTCCTTTAATTGTGGAAGTATCTTCAGAGAAGTCCAGGTGAATGACATTTGGCCTGTGATCTCTCTTTTTCCCTCTCTCTCTCTCTGTCTTTTTGAAATGAAAAGAATTCTCCAGTTATTTCTTACTTCTCTGGGGAGAAAATGACATATAAAGAATAGCTTTTCTAGGATGGTTGTCAGTTAGCATGATCCATCAATCATTTTGAGTTAGTTATTGCAATAATAGTTGATCATTGTTACTGTAAGTGCAGTTAGGATTCTTCAGCTTTATCTGAATGACAAAAAATGGTATTTCTGGGCTGAGATTTCCTGGCCCAATGCATTTGCCTCAGGATGCTCATCTGCTGGTGATGGACAGAAGAGGAAAAATTATCTGCTGATATGACAAACAGAATCTTGTATGAACCAACAAATAGAAGATGGATGGATGGATGGATGGATGGATGGATGGATGTTATTTGAGGAATCGTGCCCAGATTTTACTTTGATTTACCTGGGTATAAACCCTACACCATAATGATGCTTGCTAATATAGTTGTGTTGAATTTATTGCAACGTCCCAGGCAGCTGAACAGGCAAGCTGACTACAAATATACTGATTTTTTTTTACTTTCCATTTTATGATGGGCTTTACTGCCCATTTCTTTTTGTTAGGGTAAGCATAACGCTGCTTTCTTGTTATCTCAGCTGATCGCTCAGTTTTCCTCTGCTTCAGGGAGGCCAACGCTTGGTGACTCATACCTGAGCTGATGGACAAATATTGTGAAATCTAGACTGAGCTAGAAAGTTGCTGTCGTAAGTGAGGCATCAGCAGCGTAACTCTCGTGGGATGAGTGAGCATTTGGTGAGATGCAGCGTGGCTTTCGAGTCTGGTTCTTGTCTACTTCTGCTTTGAGGTTGTTCCCTCTTGCCTCTGACTTGGCCTGAACAGCCTTCTAATTTAGTGCTAAAAGCTGTCCATCCTCTTGGTAATCACTCTGAGTTTTTGTGAAGCTTCTCGTGTGTGTCCTGCTTGCTTCACTCATAGAAAAAGCCAAGATAAGAAAAATGCGAGGGAGTGAGGAGGATACAACAGCTGAAAGATCTATCTCCAGAGGAGAGCACGGTAGTGGTAGTTTTTTAACATGCCTATTCACATGTCCAGCCACGGCCTTTTTCCAGAAGCAACTGCACTCCTGCTGTGCACTTCATTTTACTGCTGCCCACAGTCAATAATGTTTTAGGGCCGCCTGATTATTTGCAACCAAAGCCCTTTTGCCTTAAATTGAGCTCAAAACCTAACTAAGAAATTACTGATTTGACACATACCAAAAATACCGGGCTTACTATGAGTGTTATTTAATTCAAAATAACTTTCTTTGGGTTAATGTTATTACTGAATGCAAAAATATCTGATTCATAAACATGATGTCAGAGGTGGAACGAGTGTGTATTTCTCGTACGATTATTTTAGATGCATTTGCACCACAAGTACATAAATATAAAGAAACTAATAGCCATTTTTTTCCACTGGGCAGAATTTGAGTGTGGAAATGTTCAGGTAAATGGCTAGTATCAGTGACTTTTTTTCAACAGTTATAGGACAGTAAAAGAAGTTATTTTATCACTTTAGAGCAGATTCCAGGATACTTTTCATAATTAAACCTTGAATATCCAAGTTGACTAACAGACCAAGTGTACATATTTGAACAGTTACGTTACGCCCACAATATTTGCGCACCATCATTTTGACTCAGGAATATCACGTATTTTCAACTACTGTATGTCACATACGTGCAAATAAATACGTATAACTTCCTTTTCTGAAGACACCTCTCAAGGCTTTGAATGCTTATTATGTATGCACTGATTATTTAAGAAAATATCAGTGAGTACAAATTTGCACAGTACCATTTACTTTTCTTCTAAGGTTTGACTCATAAAAGCTGCCACTCCTTTACACCAATGCCATTTGACACCATTCTTGCAATCCTCTGGCACTAGAGAATGGCCTTAAATACGGAGTTACATAGCACTCAGAAGCCCTACTACTACTAAAATCAGTGTGTGACTTCAGTCTCTTTTATATTGCTTTAACTTGTGAATAACTCTGCTGAAACTAATGAAGTAAGGTGGTGAGAGGATACTCTAGTAACTGGGAGTATCACACGTGTATGTGCTGTACATTACTTCTTCTGAGCCCTTACTAGGTGATTTAATAGGGGATTGACTCAAAAGTCAGGTAATAAAAATCTATATGCGTATACTTACTGTTTAGTATTTCTCTTGATGTATGCGTGTGATACTAGTGATCATATGGTGCTTTTTTTCCTTTTTCACTTCATGCACCGTATGTCATTTCAAAGTGTTTATTTACACCACTTGTAAATCAAGGAAGAAAAAAAAGGAAAGGGAAACACAGTGGAAGCAGGATGTCCTGTATTAAAGCTAATACATATTTATAGCTGCCTCTTTTCTGAGTTTCAGGATACTGATTTGATGCAAACAAAGCACATTTTAGTGGTATTTCCTCTTTTGTAGCAAGAGTTCAAATCCAGTAAAGTCACTTGTTTCATTTAACTTTATTTAACAGATATTAGACAGTGTTAGACTTTCCATTCTCTGTAATGTTGCAAGAGTTAATTTCAAAATGAACCAAAGAAGTGGCAGCAGGAGGATACAAAAAAAGTCAGGAGCTATTTTAGCATATTTTATGTGAATTTATATCATCATCCTTATTTATGAAGTCATTAAACAGGCAATGATATCAATGATATACAAGCTTCATAAGAGTGCAAAATGACTGGATTCAAAATCAGATGCACTTGAAATGAGGTCTGCTATCTGATCAGGAGTATCTTTTAGATTTAATCAGATTTTTAC
Source organism: Grus americana (assembly GCF_028858705.1). NCBI lineage: Eukaryota > Metazoa > Chordata > Aves > Gruiformes > Gruidae > Grus > Grus americana. The sequence continues at coordinate 78,547,041 of NC_072852.1, forward strand.
CCAGATTCCACCATGATGTGCATGTATCTAGATAAGGTTATTCAGTAATCTGAATTATCCAGGATCTGACAGGTGACAACCTAACTGATTTTTGTTAAAGGAAATTAAGCAAGGATGAAAAAAAAAAATTGGAAGCAATGTCTTGGATCCAGTTTTGTTGTAGATCTCCCTTAAATGAACATGGGTACAGAGAACATCAAACACCAGTGTTCTGATGTGGCCTGAGGGCCTCACTGTTTCACAAGAAATTAATTAAGCAGTGTGAAGTATCTGTATTATTAGGGATTCAAAGAGCAAGATGCATTAATTGTGCTGTCAGTTCTTCTTCCACCCTGTAAACAGGGATGCTAATGTAGCCATAGTGCTGCTTGGTGTGATGCAGTTCAGTGCATATAATTAACTACAGGCTGGTTGTCTAGTTCATTCACAGCTGAAAAAATGGAAATGTGGTGGGATTTTGTTTTATCAGAGGGTTAATTATTGCATAAGCAGAGCATCATTTTGTATTTCCTGCCCTAAATGCCAGGAATTATCAGTAAAACCTAAAATATGAAAAAAGAAGGTATTTGCAAATCACCTGTTCAAGACTATGAGGAACCCAGGACTAGACTTCAAAGGGCTGCTAGCTTGAGGAGAGGGTAGAAAATCAAGCATAACCTGTCAGCATAAAGTATCAGTATTTTTTTGAAACAGTGGCACTAAGAGATATCTGGGAATAAATTGTTTCTATCACAGGAGGATTCAAATCTGCAACTTTCTTGTAATTTTAACCTAAAAATGGTGTATCTATCCATGGTCAAAGTAAGAAAAACCTTGAGAGCCATCACTTGCGATCCAGAAAAAATCACACCACTTGGATAGTAAATTCCCACTTTGAGTGAGCATGGCATGATTTGGCTATAGCATCCTCGTACTCGTTGACATACTCTTAAGGCTTCAAATCCACCTCCTCCAAAGACTGTTAAATCCCTGCTAAGGGCTTGGTATTCAGTGGGTACCATTGAGGATGGAGTCTCAGGGCACTGCAAGGGTTTTGCTCTCCCATATGTTGCAACAGCATGCCAAGGGGGCTAGCCATACCATGGCCATTCATGGCAGTGAAACACCTATGGCTAAAGCCCGAGCTGGCTTTGAAAATTTTTGTCCGTAGATAGTTTGCCTGAGTTAATCAGGTTTCTAGCAGAAAAGGATTCTGATGCTGAGGAGCATCTGAAAAAACCCTTCCTTTTGTTTATTTTCTTCTTCATTTATGCCTAGAGTGTTTCCACAGGGTGCTATGAAGTCAGTGTGGACATGTGCTTAAGGATAAATAAATAAGAGACTGTATTTCGGCCTCCTAAAGGTTGACCTCCTCCCCCTCCTCTCCCTGAACTTTCTGAAGCTCTCAAGAGGCTGTGCTGAAGCATGTGGTGTTAAAAACATGAGATCCAAATCCTGCAGAGTTCTTCATGGAGCTCAGGGATATGCTGGACTTCTTAAACCAGACGTGTATTTGTTTACTAGTTAAATAATTTGATTAATTAGTTACTCGTTAGTTAAAAACATAACCCAAATGGATAGATGATAACATGCTACTGAATATATAATTTACCTAAGTACCCTAGTTGAGGTGGATGTTTAGATTTTAAGTCAAATTTGACCTAGTTTTTTCATGGGACCTGAGGTGGTCACACAGAGACAGGTTTTCGAAAGAGTTCCAGGCCAGATTTGCATGTGTTCAGAAAGCCCAGCTGGGGCTACATTTTTATAAGGTCTGAGCTCTCATTTATGCATCTAAACAGCAACCTACGTGCAGAGAATTATACCTAGCATCCAATGTGTGACACTGCAATGACTTACAGCTTTTTAGCAATGTATGGTGAGTTTTACCTGGATACAAATGTTCGGCTTGCGGATCAGGTTCAATTCTTTTTCTGAATTTGAGGGTTGTTCCTGGGAGTTTTTTTTGCAGTGAGTTTGGTTTGCTCTCTGAGATTACTTTGTAGGTTTTAGTGTAGAGGAATCATGAAAGGCAGAGCTAAACCATTAAATTCCTACCTGCTTTTTTACTGAAACCGTATGAAACTTCAGCTGTCGTGAGTCTCCTGAGTGGAAGATCATGAGACCCTTTCAATGAAAACTGGCCAAGTTTCACACCTGCAATGAAACCCCACAGAATATCATCCTGCTTCAGGTTTCTCTCTGAACATTTTGTCACAGCTCTTTTTTTCAACCTTACGCAGGACAGGGATGCTTTGGCTCTGAACACGTCAGCCAAGTCACGTGCTTGTTTTTTGGCTCAGACCCATGGATGGGCAGAGGGTGCTGGGAGTTCTCCCACATCTGCAACGCCAGGTGCCAGTGAAGCCCTGCCACAGCAGGAGAACAACTCAAGCATTTTTAAAAGGGTTAGATGTAGGATGGAAAGCATCCTCTTTCTGTCTTTTTTCCTTTCATATGTATTCATGCAACTGAGCCATCTAAAAGCACAGCAGATATTTTTCAACACACAGAAATGCTGGTTGGGAGTCTTAGTATTGTTGACCTTCTTTGTTCTATTTGTAGTTAGGCATTATTGACAGGCAGTGTTCTCATATGAAAATAATTTGCTATTAGTGACTTCCTCTTTTCCATGCGGTGCACAGCTAATACAATTTGCTGATTACACAGATCCTTTTCTTATTCTTTTTAATACAGGCAATTATTGAAAACAGAACTGGGATCTTTTTTCACTGAATATCTACAGGTAGGCATGTGTTTTCTTTCATTTAAATCAGATTTTGTTATACACTACTGAGCAAAATCACTTCACCTACTCTAAATGCTGATCTGGAGCCCCTGGAAACCAGAGATGTCCACTGACTTCTTTGTGTTCTGTCATTTATGAGATTTGGATTTTATATCTATATAGTTAGTTAGTGAAAGCCCAAGCCATGGAATAGATTTGTGCAATCCCTGTGTTTCTGTATGACATTGCTATCTTTCGGTAGACTTCAGACATTCTCTTTTAACTTAAAATTTAAGTTCCTGAGTAAACCAGTTAAGTTCATTGTAGTATAGTTAATAGGAACGACATTTAGCAGTAAGTACACACTGTCTATTGAAGCAGTATTCCTTCTGCTTCTCTGAGAGAGAGTACATGCTTTGTGGGTCAGACTTTGGAAGTTTGAGAAGCACTTTGTATTGCACAGAATATGTGCTGTATCCTGAAAGCACAGGATACAGGTGCTTATATCATCATTTGACAAATGCCCCAAGGGATATAAGAAAGATGGACACAGGAGGAGTCCTTTGATGATTGATCATTAAAATAAACGACCCCCTTCATTGTCAAAAGTTAAGAATGAACAAAATGTGAAATACGATGGCTGTAGGGAAGTACAGAATTAAATAAAGTTAGTCTATATTTTATTTACAGAATCAGCTGCTCACAAAAGGCATGGTGATCCTAAGGGACAAGATCCGGTTTTATGAAGGTAACTTGGATTTTAGCATGGTTATCTATGTCTGTCACAGGAGTTTTGGCAAATGCAGTCTGGAGGTGGTGTGATGCTTTTCACTCTCTTCCTGGGACTGTGGATTAGCTTGTATCGATTCATTCCTGCAGTCTGTTGTGTCCTGCCTTGGTGTTCCCATTGGCTTTCATCAAGGAGAGGTGATTGGCAAGAGCAGCAGCGAGGGAGTAAAGGAAGGATTACCTCCAGCATGGACGCTTCCTTCTCCTTCCATTATAGCCTGCTCAATGTTAAGGAAAAGTGGAAAAATAGAGTGAGATATATTCATAAACAAAAACCTAAGCACTAAGATCCCAGTTAGTTGAAGTGGCTGGCTAAGTCCAAAATAATGCTGTAGGTTGTTTTAAGCATTATTCTGGATTCATGCTTACATAAATGAGGTCAGACACTGTCTCTTTTTTTACAGTCAAGGCTCCATTTGTCTGTCTTCACCTTCTGGAGGTGTCACCTTATGGAAGTAAACATCAAGGATAACCTCCACCTGATATGTCATTTTACAGTCACCTTCATTTTGTGTCCTATGCTACTGTGTGGCATTTCGATGTGCTGTTAAATATGCTGCTTTGTCCTAGATGCAGGCATATGCCATCAGAGGGTGAAATGGTTTCAGAATATCTTCCAAAATTATTGCCCATGTAAACAGTCTGAAGATCTTTGGGGAATCTTGAGGCAGTTTTAAAGAAAAGCATCTCTCCTTTTCCAAAGCTGCAGTCATAATACCACTTAGTCAAAACATACTGTTTAAGCAGTAGCCTGGAGACAACCATTTTCATTAGTTTCAGCTATCTAGAAATCCTAAATGTGACCTTTGATTACTGACAGTACAGCTGATCAGATTAGTTGGTGCTATGGGACCCAGCTTTTCTGATCCAAAGATAGTAGCCCTGAACAGCTCAAAAAGAACAAATTTCACATTAAAAAAATACCCCCCGAAAGTACCCAAACTCTTCTAAACTGAACACAGAATTCCTCACTTACGTAAAATAACAGCTTGGAGAGCACAAGGGGAACTGTAAGGATCTTGAGGCCTTCATAGCTGTTTGTAAATCACAATGGACGTTGTTTTTTTTAAGTATCAAATCGGCAAATTAGATGCAGAGACCTACCAAAGTCCAACCCCTTTTTCTTCTGCTTTTACTAGCTTGAAAATCAAAAATACTATCTCTGATGTTTGAGATCAAAGCTGAGAAGAAGAATTGAAATGTGAGACCATTAAGTGGCTTTCAAATGTAGGATCATGTTTAGCAAATACAAAATTTCAGCAAGCTGTTAAGTTTATTTTGGTTTTGAATTTGGTGTATCATTTTGTGGTTGCCCCTTAAAATATGGTCAGAAATGCTGGTAAGGTGAGGATTAAATCAGTCATGTTTTTTCCAAGTCTGTCCTTGGAAATGTCAGCTCACTAAAACTGGCAAGTTATGGGAGGGTAGCTGTAATTTAGGAATCTCATTCAGATGCAGAGGTCTTTCTGATAGACAGCTTTCTGTTAGCTTGCCTGGGAAGCTGCTGATGGATGTGAGTTTCCAAGGCTGGAATTTGGGTTTCCTGGCAGCAGCCCCCCAGAGTCCATCCTGTAGTCAGTGACCCCATGGCTCCCAAAACACCCGAGACAAAGTTGGGAGCACGGAAATCTTGGGAGCTCCCATTCTGAGCAGGGCTTCCTTCCTGGGTCTGCAGTGGCAGCAGTCCTGCCCCTCAAATCTCAGGTTGTCCCTCATCCCAGGCTTTGAGTTTCCCTATCCAGTTGGTGTTGAAGTTGTCAAAAGAGGAAAAAAGATCACTTCAGAACACACTTTGGAGGGATTTTGTCCTGCAGGGGGTTTTGAAAATTTTAGCTTTTGTTTTGAAATGATGATATTCTTATATTTATTTCAGGAGTTTCAATTAGCTTTTAGAAGCACTGTGAAAAGTACTACATGCATTTTTATGTCATACAAAATTGACTACATTGTGCTTCATTAAAATGAGCACTTAGAGTAACCCAGCTTCCTGGAATCTGGCAAATGCTTATGATAAATGTAGAGATCTTTGCCTGATAGTAAACCAAACATATTCTTGAAAGGACACAGAAGTCATGTTCTTCCGTGTGAAAGATCCTTGTGATCAACACACCGTAGGAGTTCTTCCGCAGCCCCCAGTAAAAGGCCTCCCTGGCAAAAGGCAGTTAAGTCTGCAGCTTTCCTGAGCTGCTGTACAGAAATTCATCACAAGCTGCCCACAAGATGAAAGGAGTGTGTGACAGTAAAGGCATGTTTATCTCAACAGGGCAGTTTGACTTCATGCAATTCTAGCAGCAAGTTTTCAAAAGGACCAATGTTCAGCACCCACATTTGGAGCCAAATTTGTAAGGGCTTGGTTTCCACTTAACCTCAACTTGTGGGCAGCTAATGTATTTAACTCTTTAAAACTCTGCCTTCAAGGCTGAGAGTGGTTACACTTCTCCTTCATGATCAGATTTATATCTTTGAAACACTAGTGTTTCAGACACTAGTATATGGAGGTTATAATGCAATGGTATTTATTATTATTACTGCTATAGCTGCTAGGAAATTTTGGACCTGGTTCTCTGCTGTATTTCACTAGAACTAATGCAAGACAAATTTTTGAAAAATTGAAACTGAGAACACCCTTTTAAGTCTTGTACATGAGTGTGTAGTACAGAGAGAACTCCTGCCTGGTGCTGCAGGAACAAAGACCTTGGCGTGGTTCACAAGGCAGCAGCTGCAGTATAGCACCGTGGTCTACATTTGTCACTGAAAGCACTTAAAGTCATCAACCCAGGAATAATGCAGGAGTTGCAGATGGGCCAGACCTGGTGCTATTTGTCATGTGCTTAAAAATGCAGGGAGAACAAGTACCCTATGATAAAGATTGGCACTTGGCTGACTCAGGGTGTAGATGCTCTCATACAGAGTTTCTTTGTGATGTGTGTGCAATTCTGGGCAAAATGTTCCCTGGCTGAGGCCCTAAGTAATGCTGTATTACAAAAATTAAGAATAGTATCTGATTCTGACACCAGTAGTAATATCGATTGATTGCTATTGAATTTACTTCTTGATAAGTGCTATTGTCTTGTCTGAATGCCTCATAATCATTGATGTATTTATCTCCATAATACTTGCTGGTGGACATGGCATTGCTCTCCTTTCACAATTGGCTTAGGGGTACAGGGATGCTTGAAGGCTTGCCCAAGGTCACCCAGGCTGCTGTGGGGAACGGGGATTTCAAACCAGCATCCAGCTATCGAGCCAGACTTCCTCTCGTGTAGATCTCAGCTCCTGCATTTGCCTGTGGTTTACAAAATGTTCTGTGGTGAACTCCATGTCCAACTTGGTTGTAGGACCTGGCCAGAACTTCTCTGATCTCCACTGTGGAGGCTTTCAGGTGGCTGCAGCTGGGGAGGGGAGAGGGAGGTGGCCGCACTGTGAGGACCATGGGGAACTCACATCATAGCAGATTTTGACTGCATCCTTTGAAAGTTACAGGAAAAAGTAGAACCGCAACACCATTCTCTTTTTCCATAGATCTTGCATGAGATTTTCTATGTAAGTGGAGATGCAGGGAAGCTAAGGGATCAATCTGAGCAGATGCTTTGTGAAGGATCTCCACAGAGCACAGTTTGCTTATGGCTTAGAGGGAAGAGGGGAGCATGGGGCAGGAGGGGGATTCCTCTGCAGGAATGTTTCCACGTTTAACCTTCTGTGTCCTCCTCCTACTGTTCTCCTCTGCAGTCTTGTCCAGTATGTATTACTGCAAGAAGAGGAGGAGGTAACCTGAGCTATTATTCTTTATTCTTTGAGGGGTTTTTCTGAGTAAGCTTTAACCTCAAAGTCTCTGAGTTTACTAAGAACGTTAGATGTCTCATCTGAAAAGACACAAATACTGAATGATCCCATACAGTGAAAGGAATACTAATTCCATACTGCTAATAGTAGCTGTTACATGATTCATCTATGTGTATAATAGCAGATCCACATTGTTTCCTGTATGTTTTAGTCTTTGCAGTTAGCTAATTACAACCTAAACGGTTCACTAGTTTGTTGTGTGTTTTTTGCAGGGCAGAAACTACTGGATACCTTAGCTGAAACCTGGGATTTTTTCTTCAGTGATGTCCTGCCCATGCTTCAGGCTATTTTCTATCCTGTGCAGGTGAAAAATTACTCTGTTACTATAGAATCTTGAAAAACCGGAAAAAGCAACTTTACTGGTTCATCAACAGATTGATGCAATCCTTAACTCTCTCTCCTTGGGCCAACCTCCCAGTGCAGCTATTCTGTATAGTCATGTCATGCAAATAAGTTACTTATGCAAACAGGGGTTTGAAGTGCTTCGGTGGAAAAGATGAAGGGGAACTGTGAAAAAAGGAGTGGAGTGCAGGGAGGATAGTTAGTCCTAATGACAACTCACACTAAAAGTCGAAAAAAGGTTATGAACAATAAACTGAAGTATGCACACAGTGAAATAAGTGGAGCTGCGTTGACTTCAATATGTACATTTCCTTCTCTGTGATGTGAATTGCTCTCTGAAGTATCTCCACTTTTGAAAAGGAATTCTATTTCCGAGGTCAAATTCTATGCTACTATAAATGAACAGCAATAGTCAGTGGAGTTAGACCAGTTTACATGAGCACAGAATTTGACTCCAGTAATTTTAAATCCACAATAGGTACTTGATCTGATTTGGATGAGGCTCACACTTCTTAGTGATGGCCACAGAGTGTTGTTTATCACTTAAGTCCCAAGGAAATCTGTACCAGAGAGGTGTAAGTGACCTTGGAGTTGCTCTTAGATGCCTACAGATTTCATTGGGAGTTTGGTGCCTAAACATATTCGGTGATACTTTGGAAACTTTCTCCCATTTTTCCAAGTGGACTTCATGCTTAAAATGATTGTCCAAATGTTACGCATATTTCCATTTGCATCTGCAGCTAATTGCAGGCATGAAATCTGAATTCAGCTGAAAAGCTGCAACTTTACACAGAATTTGATTCTGAAAGAGAAGAGCTCTAAAAACATCCAGGGCTACTTCACCCGTTGACTTGTGTCTTACCAGTAGAAACTTTAAAATGATAGACATAATATGGTATTAAAACCCTATTAGAACACGATGGGAGATTTTTCTAAGTGCCACATAATTTAAATCCAAGGCATTTGGGAACCTAGAGATATAGGTAAGCTCTCAACCTGGTTTCCCATGCTGACCTTACTAAATTAGAACTCATTCAGCTGTTTTTGAAAGTTGCATGCAATACCCCTTTTCACTGTTATGTTCCCGAGGCCTTTGAAAATAATTCAGCACCGCAAGTCTCCTCACCTTTCAGATGGAAGTGATTGCTTGAATTTTCAAAGGAACCTAGAGGGGGTAAGAACCCCAGGTCCCATGTAATTTCAAATAGATCTAGGTGCCTGATGTTTTGAGGTTACTTCCAAAAGCCCAGCTGGTCCTTATGTGCTCTTGTAAATTCTGTTTATTAGCAATTGAAGCAGATTTGGGGCCTTCTTTACTTCAGTATGAATAATTAACAAAGTGAAAAGGAATGGGTGGGGTGGGGTTGGGTCAGGCTTCTTTATTCCAAACTAAGATAAGTCAATACCAGCTCAATACCAGACCTTCCAGAAACGTTAATTTTTGGCTGGCAGCACTTGTAACTGCAGGCAAGATTATTATGTACAGCCATATATACCCAAGGAAAAAGCCCTGATGCTAGAAACGGAAACAGTTTTACAACTCCTCATAAGGCAAGCAGTGTTAAACTCTGCAGGCAGAGCTAGCATTGTATTCATAGAATCATAGAATGGTTTGGGTTGGAAGGGACCTTAAAGATCATCTAGTTCCACCCCCCTGCCATGGGCAGGGACACCCTCCACTAGACCACATTGCCCAAAGCCTCATCCAACCTGGCCTTAAACACTTCCAGGGATGGGGCCTCCACAACCTCCCTGGGCAACCTGTTCCAGTGCCTCACCACCCTCACAGTAAAGAATTTCTTCCTAGTATCTAATCTAAATCGACCCTCCTTCAGCTTCAACCCATTACCCCTTGTCCTATCACTCCATGCCCTTGTAAACAGTCCCTCTCCAGATTTCCTGTAGGCCCCCTTCAGGTACTGGTAAGCCACAATTAGATGTCCCCAGAGCCGCCTTTTCTCCAGGCTGAACAACCCCAACTCTCTCAGCCTGTCCTCATAGGAGAAGTGCTCCAGCCCTCTGATCAGCTTCGTGGCCCTCCTCTGGACTCGCTCCAACAGCTCCATGTCTTTCCTGTACTGGGGCCCCCAGAGCTGGACACAGTACTCCAGGTGGGGTCTCACCAGAGCAGAGTAGAGGGGCAGGATCACCTCCCTCGACCTGCTGGTCACGCCTCTTTTGATGCAGCCCAGGACACGGTTGGCTTTCTGGGCTGCAGGCGCACACTGCTGGCTCATGTTGAGCTTCTCATCAATCAAAACCCCCAAGTCCTTCTCCTCGGGGCTGCTTTCAATCGATTCCTCACCCAGCCTATAGTCGTGCTTGGGATTGTGACGACCCACGTGCAGGACCTTGCACTTGGCCTTGTTGAACTTCATGCGGTTTGCATGGGCCCACCTCTCCAGCCTGTCAAGGTCCCTCTGAATGGCATCCCTTCCCTCCAGCGTGTTGACCACACCACACAGCTTGGTGTCATCAGCAAACTTGCTGAGGGTTCACTCGATCCCACTGTCCATGCCGCCGACAAAGATGTTGAACAGTGCCGGTCCCAGTACCAACCCCTGAGGAACACCACTCGTCACCATTCTCCACTTGGACACTGAGCCGTTGACCACAACTCTTTGAGTGCGACCATCCAGCCAATTCCTTATCCACTGAGCGGTCCATCTGTTGAATCCATGTCTCTCCAATCTAGAGACAAGGATGTCGTGCAGGACAGTGTCAAATGCCTTGCACAAGTCCAGGTAGATGACATCAGCTGCCCTTCCCTTATCCACGGATGCTGTAACCCCATCATAGAAGGCCACCAAGTTTGTCAGGCACAATTTGCCCTTAGTGAAGCCGTGTTGGCTGTCACCAGTCACCTCCTTATTTTCCATGTGCCTGAGCATAGTCTCCAGGAGGGTCTGCTCCATAATCTTGCCAGGCACAGAGGTGAGATTGACCAGCCTGTAGTTCCCTGGGTTTCCCTTCTTAAAAATGGGGGTTATGCTCCCCCTTTTCCAGTCAGTGGGAACTTCGCTGGACTGCCAGGACTTCTCAAATATGATGGCGAGTGGCCTGGCCACTTCATCCGCCAGTTCCCTCAAGACCCGCGGATGCAACTCCTCAGGTCCCATGGACTTGTGCACCTTCAGGTTCCTTAGATATTCTCGAACCTGATCTTCTCCTACAGTGGGCGGTTCTGCATTCTCCCAGTCCCTGCCTTCTGCGACCTGGCCAGTGTGGGTCAAGCATTTGCCAGTGAAGACTGAGGCAAAGAAGTCGTTGAGTACCTCAGCCTTCTCCATATCCTGGGTAACCAGGTCACCCATTTCATTCTGGAGGGGACCCACATTTTCCCTTTCCTCCTTTTATCACTAACATACCTATAGAAGCTTTTCCTTGTCCTTGACATCCCTGGCCAGACTAATTTCTGTCAGGGCTTTGGCTTTCCTAACCTGATCCCTGGCTGCTCGGACAGTTTCTCTGTATTCCTCCCAGGCTACCTGCCCTTGCTTCCACCCTCTGTAGGCTTCCTTTTATTGTTTGACTTTGCCCAGGAGCTCCTTGTTCATCCATGGAGGCCTCTTGGTGTTTTTGCTTGACTTCCTCTTTGTTGGGATGCCTCGCTCCTGAGCTTGGAGGAGATGATGCTTGAATATAAGCCAGCTATCTTGTGCCCCTCTTCCTTCCAGGGCTTTGTCCCCTGGTATTCTACCAAGCAGATCCCTGAAGAGGCTAAAGTCTGCTCTCCTGAAGTCCAGGGTAGTGAGCTTGCTGTGTGCCCTCCTCACTGCCCTGAGGATGTTGAACTCCACTATTCCATGGTCACTGCAGCCAAGGCTGCCCTTGAGCTTGACATCCCCTACCAGGCCCTCCTTATTGGTGAGAATAAGGTCCAGCATGGCACCTCTCCTCATGGGCTCCTCTGTCACTTGGAGGAAAAAGTTGTCATCAACACATTCCAGGAACTTCCTGGATTGCTTGTGCTCTGCTGCGTTGTCCCTCCAACAGATACCAGGGTGGTTGAAGTCCCCCATAAGGGCCAGGGCTTGTGAACGTGAGGCTGTTCCTATCTGCCTATAGAGGGCTTCATCTGCTCGGTCCCCCTGGTGAGGTGGCCTGCAGCAGACCCCCGTTATGATGTCCCCTGCCCCCTTTAATCCTGACCCATAGGCTCTTGGTCGGCTCCTCATCCATCCCCAGGTGGAGCTCCATGCATTCCAGCATGAGGGCAACACCCCCTCCTCGCCTGCCCTGCCAGTCCTTCCTAAAGAGCCTGTACCCTTCCATCCCAACACTCCAGTCATAGGAGCTATCCCACCATGTCTCTGTAATGCCAATAAGGTCATAGCCTTGCAGGCGCACACACGTCTCCAGCTCCTCTTCAGATGAGATCTTCTTCAATGAGAAGGCATTCTTGAACTGCAAAAAGATGTCTTTGAAAATGCAATATGAAACTTCACCTCTGCTCCTGCCTTATAGTGAAGTCTCCCAAACTGTAAAGAAAAGGAGGATCCACAGGTGTGCTGAGTCAGGATTCCCACCATAATTTAAAGACAGTACCCAGACAGTACTTGAAATCTTGAGAAATAATGGAAACCTTTTCTCAACCCTGTTTTTTTTTTAAAACATATGATACATTTCATTACTGTTAAAGTACAAAATATTCTTATATATCCTGCGCTTAGGTTTGATCCCTCACACCCCACCCCAAACCCTCATCATCTTCATACACAGTCAAACTATCATTGTCTGCAGCATTCATTACTGCCAAATCACATTCACTGTGCAGACTTGTAGGCTGCTCTGTGCCCTTTGTTACGTTTCCTTTGCTTTTCCTTCAGGTTTACCATTCTTGTAATCCCTCAGAAGTAGAGGAAGGAATTTTGACAGAGGATTTTGAAACTCATTTTCACACTGCTCATAATCCATCTTGTTTTGTTTCTGTTTCTAAGGGGAAGGAGCCCTCGGTTCGGCAGCTGGCTCTTCTGCACTTTAGGAATATAATTACCCTCAACATTAAACTGGAAGATGCATTATCACGTTCCAGAGCCAGAGTTCCACCTTCTATTATTCAGATGCTGTTAATACTCCAGGTAAATTGGTTATTTTTCTCAGACTGTTTTCTTTATCTGTCTTCTTGTACTGTATTGTTGAAGTCTTCTTAAGCAGTCTCTGATTTTGCTCATTCAATGAAAATTTCTTACCCAGAATGCCAGAGCTTTTGTGCAACTAACCATGGTCCCAATATCTAAAAGTAGAGACTGTAGAGGTTCAGATTGCATGCCTTAAGATCCAGAGGGTCTGAAAGTAAAGACTCGTTTTGAAACTGTGGGCCTTGAAATACGAAGTTTTGCAAGCAGACCAGTGTATGTCATAATAACATGTCTTCCATTAAATGCTGTGTGTTTCTGCATTAGCAGTTCTGGATATGAAGCTTCACATCTGGAGTAGGCAACAAAGTGAATATCCAATTTATGGTTGAATCATGGTCATATTTGGTCACTGGAACCAAATTCTGTCAAAGCTGTTGATACAAAAACATTAAGATCGGGTACTGGTATTTGCCTTCAGTGTTAGATTTATTTTTTTTTTAGTAGTAGTAGTGAGGGGAAACAAAAAGAGGAACTCCAGGCAAAAGGCAAGTTAAAGATTTTTTTTTGCTTAATTAAAGAAAAGCATGAGTTTGTGTTGATGAGAAGGGGGATGAGGCAGAAGAGAGGGAGAGAGCTAGGAGTGGATTCTTCGGGGATGAGGAAGTTGGGGTTTTCCTGGCTGGTAATTTTTTTAATAAACAAATAGATTTAAAGCAAATGAAAGGATACAGTTTCTTGCACTTAAAATGTTTCTTTGCTCTTCATCACTGTATGAATTAGTTCTGTGTCTGAAATTGTTTTAAAGAGCAGGATAATCTAAAGGCCAGTGATGAAAATGGAACAAGGACTAAGATTCTCTCTGCTGGGTCAAGACATGGTATTTCACCCCTGCTATTGCCATGTGCATTTGTTGAGTGTGTGATAGTGTGTTTAACCTAGTGTTCTCAGAAAAAGACACTTATGTGATTGGACTGCCTGCTTGCCCCTTGTCTCCCTTCTCTCCAGCCTCCATCTTGCCAAATGCTCCCTGAAACTGCTGGCTGATTGTGGCACAATGACAGCAATATCAGAGATATTAAGATTCCTAGGAGTTTCATGGAAATTAGTGTCTGGAGAGAGGAGAGGAGCCTCAGGGAAAAACCAGAGCATGGGCTTAACTGCATAATGAGACATCAAAGAATTCATGTAATTGAACTGTGAACCCAGCTGCGTTAACAGACACCAGAGACTCCACATGAGAGTGTACCATTGCAAAAACCTTAATCACAGGGAAGTTGTCTATCAGGCCTCATCCCTTCTTAGACATGAGGTAAACTGTCCATTGTAAACCAGGCTTCGGCAGTGTTGTTGCTAACAGATCTGCTAGATTTTTTGTGGGTTCTTCTTTAGAGAATCTGTGTTGGCTGTGGGCCGGATCTGGCTTCAAATGACTTCAGTGGTGAGCTGGGAACTGAATAACATCCTGATTTAGAAAGTTCACAGGAGGTGATGTGGAGTCATTTGCCAGGATCAGTGCTACAAGAAACAGTTTCTTTGCAAGTCCTTCTTCAACAACCAGAGGTGTTAACAAGATGGATGCTTGCTTAGGGTAAAAGGCCAAATCCATTCTCATTGCAAAGCTGTTGATGGAAATCAATAATAAAGTGAGAGGGAGTTTGCCCCTGGCTGTTTATTTCTGCATATGTTACCTACGGTAGTGTGGTGGGGATGGTGAAAGTCCTTTCCTGGCTCTGCCAAACTTGTGGATTCAAATCTAATGGAAATTACAGGGAAAGGTCAGAAGAGGATCTGGGAATGAGCTATTTACATGTTTAGCAGTGTTAGTCAATAATTAGATTTCAGAGCAAAGTTTTTTTTTCCCCAACTCAAATGTAATGTTAAACAAAACCAAATTTTACACATTTATGGCATAATAATAGAATTTCCTTGACTTAGATTTACGCAACACGTGGCTAGGGCTGAAACACAGATAGCAATTCAGCCATCCAAAGAGCACATGACGGTCTTGTGTGCATGGATTTCCTAGACTGAGAAACAATGTCTTGGTGTCGACATTGTCTAATCCCTATTTCTGTCTACCGTGGATATCTCTTTGTAACAAATGCAGTGACACTGCAGCAGACTCCCATGGCTAGAAGATTAGTCACGTTGACCCTGGACCAAGTGTTGAACCTGGAACTAAGTTTCCCCATTTCTGTCCTTGACAGCCTTGTGCAGCTGTGATACGCAATTAAAGAGTAGGTCATGTTCTTCAAGGCATTAGCTGTAATGTCACCTGAAGGTCACATGTTGACAAAGACCCATGCTAACATGCACCAGTCTGTCCTGTTAGACTGGATTAAAGCGGGAGAGATTTGGTAACTAATGCAGAATGCATCTGGTATTGCTCATGTATTGGCTTGTCACGGTGTAGAGGAAGAGCTCTGTCAGTTTGTCAGCAGAAGACACTTTCCATATGGAGGGGAAGGGAAGCTTTTTAAAGAGGAAATGGAAGCTGCAGCAATCCTTGGGCTTTATTAAGGAGGTAGATACTGATTCAGCAAAGGTCAGTAAGCACACATTTTACTTGAGCATGGGTTGGCTTCGTTGGCTTCAGCATGCGAGCGATTTCATTGACCTCTGTGAAGTTACTGACCTATTGCAAGTTGCACACATTCCTTGCTTGCTCAGCTGGCCGTGCTCCTGGCAAGGAGAATAAAACAGTCGCTGCCAAAGACCTCCTGATTAAAAGGGGTTGAAGTGGAGCCCCTTACTTCACTGTTTGGGTGATTGATTTTCCTTCTTTGCATCAAATCTTTCATCCTGTCCACAGTAAAACTATTTGCTGGAAGTATGCCTACCAGCCATGCATTTAATAGCCTAGCACGTGATACTGCACCCACACCAGTCCTCTGGCATACAGTGACATGATAAGAGGGTATGGATGGGGACAGAAGGGATCACCAACCTGACACATACCTCAGAATTTGCCCAGAGAGCCAGATACCTCCATTTCTTTGCATCTAAGACATCAAAGATTTTAAAATAAAAGGGGGAGAGGGGCAGGAAAATCTCATACCTTCTCTATGCAGTCCCTCTTTGAAGGAAAGAAGAACCTCCATTTCTGGGATAAAGCTGTTACAAGTGTTTTAATAACAGATTGTATATCTGAAGCTTTGTTGTAAGATACCCCCCATTTAAAGGGTCAGCAGTTATTCCTCAGGTTAAGTATTAGACTTGGGTTCTCCAATCCAGTGGAGCCACTTCTACATCTCACCAGAGCTATAACCTGGACTAATTACAAGCAAGTAATTTATTGGGAAAGAAGCAGTCCCCCAGGACTGGGGAAGGAATGATATTCCCACGCTGTTGAAGTCAGTGGGAGTTTTACCATGACATGGAAGAAGGATGTAGCCTGACCCAGTTTCAAAGCACAAACTGAAGTGTTCCTTTCTGGTGGCTTATAGGCAACATAAGCTAAAGTGCCTCCAGGATGCTCTTGTTTAACTTTTAGGGCCTTCAAGAGTAGAGTCATGACTGAGGGAAGTAAAAGAACAACAAAACCTGCTTTTGAGCAGAGAGATGCACAGGAGCTCAGGTAACTACACTGAGTTGTCAGTCTCACCTCAATGACCTTTCTCTTTGGGTGGAATTAGGAAGCTGGAAGGAGAGGGATAAAATAAAGGAGAGATTAGAAAAGAATTTTCTCCCTTATGCTCTGTGAACCAAAGAGAGCAAAACTACCACTAGAGGATAAACAATCTGATTTATTTCCCAAAACCTGTTCTTAAAGATGACCTTTGACACTGAAACTGGAACGTCTTATCTCCAGGTATCTCTCGTGAGGTCTGAGAAAGTTGGAAGAGAAGAATTAAAGAGTGTTTATCTGCATCTTGCAGTTAACATTAGGATTATTTGAGTTCACAGAATCTCTCTGGATGACCCGAGGTATTTAAAAACCCTAGAAAAGCATAGCACAGTATCTTTCATGCTGAGGGATGAGGCCTCACTAAACATAAGCTCTGAAGAGAAAAATAAAACCTGCGGTTTCCTTTTTGGCTTCTCTGAGCTTCATTTGAACTCCCTTGCCTGTTGTCTTTCTGTGTAAAAGACAACAAAATAAATACATAAAACTGCCCAGTGGGACCCATTTGTTATCTCTGGAAAGTTCCTAAATGTGGGTTCAGCCCCTTGCACTTCACTGGGGTGGAGAATCATGTTGCAAGAGCTGAAAGCAAGTGCAAAGAGTTCTGTTTTTCCATCTCAGCAGCCACACAGCAAACCAAAGACAATGTAGTGGTTAAAACCAAAATACCCTTTGCTATCGGAAAATTGCAGGGTCCTGCCTGTGGAACAACAGGTTTGCTGTAACACTGCAATATGTGTGAATTGGGGTCAATTCTTTCTGTCTATAGGATTTCAAATTTGGTGGTTGCTTTTGAGAGGTTGTCTTACTAAGTCCCTTAGATCTTAAACACAGGTTGAACAAAGTGGTGTGAGCGTGAGGTTTCAACATGCTTATAATTTCTCTTTACCTTTTTCCGAATTCCTGTTTTTTAAAACACAAAAAATAGAAAATAACAAATAAATGTATTGTAGACCCTATTTAAATATAAATCACCGTATCAAAAACCTGTGCTTCATGCGGGTTGTGCATAAATGTGTTTTGTTCCTTCCTGGTGAAAGGGTGGTATGTCTGTGCCGTTTGCATCAGTCCCATAGGCACGTAAGGAGTCAGGTAGGAAATCTTACACCCAGGACACTGCCTGACACAAACGGAAGAGTCCTCCATTGCTTTGTATTGACATATGTGAAACTGAGAATCTGGCCCTCAAAATTTACACCTCAGAGTATCCTGTAGAAACAACACTTGCTTCTAAGCAATATCCTCTGTCTTATTCTGTCTTACTGTTCCTATCAGCAAGTGCAGTTTGCAATGGTTAAATTGACACAGGTTTGTTATCCTGGAATAAATCTGTATTGCCGTGATTTTTAACAAGACATAGCATTCATTTGTTGTAGGAAAACGATCCTTTTGAGAGAAAATCTTGACTTTTTTGCTAGTGAGGAGTACTTGTCATATTTGATTTTTAATTTCTTCATATGATTTTTATTATCATGCTAGTTTTCTGGTGCTGGGAATCTTTTCTGCATGGAAGCAGCAAAAATGCTAGAATTATTTCATCTACATCTTGGGGTATCACCTTAAAGCAGGTTGGGATGTGCTGTGCTAGTGAGACAAGAAGCTGGGAGCTGACTGGAGAGTTCAAAAAAGTAACAGCATCAGTAGCCTGAGTGCAACACAGGGGAACCAGAAAGGTCTAAATGTATGTTCGAGCAGTGCTGACACTTTGGTCGGCCCAAGGGTGCCAGGCAGGAGTGCTAAATACACTATTTGGACTAACCAAAGTACCACCTTCACTTGCTTGCACGTCAGTCGAGAGCAGTTCCTCTGACATAGCTGGGACATTGGTGTCTGTGGTAAGGACGTGAGTCAGTGACAGACAGCGGCTATCAGTTTTCCATTTACAAGCTGTGGGCTTATAGTTAAGGAGGGAAACCACATCAGAGGCATTTACTCTCTATAATGTTTTTAGCTCTGTTTCTGCCTGGCACTTATTTCACAGCTCACCACAAGTATGTTTTCTCTGGGGGCAGAGTTAGGGAGAGCGAGCCTGGTTGCTATTAACCATTCCGTAAGCCCGACTGACAGGGGGCTTTCCAATCGATAGTAACTCCAGTGCAGCCAGTGTTTCTGCACCACAGACCTTGAAAGATCTGTGCTTATGTGGACCCTCTTTGTAACTAAGGCCAATGGAAGTCTGTTGCCATATGAAAAGAACAGATTTCATTTTGAAATGGAGTACTTTCCAAAACTAACTCTCAGCGTATTTGACAACACTGCAGATCACTTCTGTAACCTTAAGCAGCAGAAAAACAGGAAAGCAACATAAAATGTTGTAGTTGTTTTGCTTTGTTATATATGAACCTCTGTCAGGAACACCATGGTGTAGTAATTCAAATGTGCATCATGTCCCTTCTAACAGACAAGGGAACGTGACCACAACCTTGTCCATACCAATTAAACACAATTGTTTTAGAAGGCAGTTTCCATTTGCAGACTCCCTTTGGGCGTACGCTCGTAGTGCGTTTTAAAAGTACCTCGCATTAAGTAAAACGTCACTTCTGTGAAGTCTACCAGTTAGTTAACCAAAGGTATGGCTTCAGATGGAGTTGGTCAAACACCGCAGCAGTTGTCTAGACTGCCTGGAGTTAAGCTGTTTCGTGCATCAGGTCCTCTGCAGTTACTGCCCGCTTGCTGTCTTGCACTGTGGTAGGTGAGAAGTGCTTACTTGTCCTTCTTCAAATTACCCAACGCTTGCCTTGGGGCTAGAGTGGACGTGCGTGGAGTTACTGTGTAGCTGCTCCATGTGGCACCTGAGACTATCTTAGCCACAATAATTTACTTGTGCAACCTAAGCGTGAGTTGTTTCAGCTCAAGTCAGTGAGGTACATGTTTAACCTCAACTAAACCAGGTTGTCTATACTAAAATATGTGTCTGTCTCCTGGAGTTTGCCTCCATTAATGAAACTGGCCTATTAAAACCAGTACAAGTTCATTGGTACGCAAATCCTTAATCCTTAACAAAATAGAGTTAAATCAGTAAAATCATTCTTAACTTGAATTAGAATGTCCCTGCAGACCCTATAATTTTATCAAGTAAGAGGGAGAAGGTTTTAACTAATTGCATTAGTTCATACAAATGTCTTTTGTGGACCCATTTGGGCCAGTAGACTAAAACTGGCATAAAAGATAGTATAGAAATTTTGACTATTGAAAAACTCTGATCATGAAACGTTCCCATGCTGCAAGAATCCTTTGAGGCAGGGTGCTTTAATACTGTAATTCATGGGTTGTCTACGGGGGAACATAAGAAAGTTAATCTAACCTACCTTTTAAAGAAGATTAATTAAACCTCATTAAAGCTCTGTATGGACACTCATTCTGAGAATTAAAGCGCTAGGAAGGGAGGTGAGTTAAATTAATGACACTTCAATTCCACATCAGAGGCCTAAGCACAATTTTTCTAAACAGCTTTCTGTTCTTGATTTAGTGACAATTATTTCATTTTCCTGGATGTCCCCAGGTAGACAAAGCCACTGGGGTGTTGCGGCTGTTGAATTGCCCAGGGCTTTACGGGGGGGGGCGGTCCCCAAGAGGTGGCAATCACTTCTCGGCTGCTATGGCCGACCACAGACCTGGGAGCCATCCCAGGTGCCACCAGCACCGTGGGTGGTATCTGCCAGCGATGGCAGTGGTGGCACCCAGTACAAAGGGGGAGGACCATTTGCTTGCTGTGACTGAGCTGTTTCCGTGTGGGCAGCAAGGTCAGCCGATGCTGTGGTTGGGGTCGCTGGTCGCTGGCCCTGCTCACGAGAAGAATGGCAAAAGCCACATTTCCAGCAGAAAGACTGTGCAGGGTTGTTTTGTAGCATTGCATATGTGGGCTTCCCTCTGGGTTTTGGAGAGGAGTCCCCATTAGTTTCCAGTCAGATGTGTCCTCAGCTGCAGCTGGGTGCGGAGCGGCTTGGGGTAGTCCCCTGTGCAGGTAGCACCATGCCCCTGCCTTCTCGCTGCCTAAAGCTTTCTGGCTGGGCACAGGGCTAGCAGAGTAGCTTTCTGCCAGGAGATTTCAGAGGTAGCCCATGTGCCCCTTCACCTGATCCTTGAGCCATTCCTGCCACAGACATGGGGCTGCATGATGCTGCAGTGTGCTGGATTTTGACCACTGGTACTTGCTAGTAGCAGAGGTTCTTCTCCCATTATCTTGCTGGCTGCTTCATCACCTTTTACCTTCCCATATGTTGCCTCCTAACTCTTTTCCTCCCCCAACCCCATCTTACTTTCCCACAGGGCAAAAGGGAGGAAGGCAGAGAAGGAAGTAGCTGGCAGCGTGGTGGTCAGATGGAGGACAGCTGAAAGCTCGTCCTTGCAGGCAGCTCTTTCTCTGATCTCAGTTTCCCCCTCCTGTCTTCGATTATGCCTGTAAACCAGGTCGACACCCAGTACCAGCCGGTTGCAGAGCGCCAGGACGCACAACCGGGGGAGCTGCCTGTACCATGGGCATGGCTGCCGAGCATCTCTCAGCAATGCCCGAACTGCTGAGTCCTCCCGCAGGCAGCAGCAGCAATGTGAGTGAGTTACGGGGAGCCGTGCTGCAGCTGGTGGCAATGCAGATGCTGTGAAGCTCTGCTCGCTGTGTTGGCAGCGGGACCTGGAGCTGGCTGCGGTCGCTGGCAGGCAGCCAGCTGCCCCTTTGGTTTTGGGCCAGACGGGGGCACAGCCAGCACTCCTTGCCCTAGAAGGGGGGTGTCCCCCAGCAGCAGGCGCGGAGCGGTTTACTCATGCTGATGTGAATGGCAAGTTTGTGGAAAAGTCCCCTATAATTAGAGAGGAGCGAAATGAATCGTTTCCTGTATGAATTGTTTGGAAGCAACTCTGGCAACTCTTTGCTCTCTATCAGGAGTGTTTTGGTGGTTGCCTGTTTCTCTGTCTATGCTCTAGAATTTTATTATTATGGGAAGACATGTTTCCACTGAAGCCAACAGGGTGACTAAAACAAATTATATAAAATGTCCTAGCCTCCGCCCTCTCCCCAGAAGGTGCTCTGAGAAGGGAAAGAGTTGTGAAAGGTATGGAAGCTCCTGCTCTGCAATGCCACCTGACCCTTGTCCTGAAGCCTCTCCTCTCCTGCTCTGTAGTTGCTTGCACCAGAGCCAGCAGCCTGTGGGGACAGCGTGTACCAGGCTGGTGGCACTGGGACTTGTGCAGAGGATAAATGCTGTGTGGTGTATTTCTTTAAAAAAAAAAAAGAGAAAAGAAAAGAAAAGAGAAAAGGAAAGAGAGAAAAAAGAAAAGAAAAATAAGGCTGTGCATTGCAATCTGCAAAAGATTGGGAAGGATTGACCGAATCTCTTTGAGTCATCCTATCTCCCATGGTGAGTGGACAGGGTTAATTGTCTTCTATCAGTAATTTCGCAGTCTTACCCTTAGCTCTGCTGCAGCTGCAGAATAAACAACTACACGGCATGGTGGTATGCGACACGTTCGAGAAATTCATTAACTTGCCACTACCCAATTATTAGAGGCAATTAAAAGGTAAACAGTTAATCATGTGACAGAGCAGGATTCAGATTACATTCTTTGATTTAAACCATTATCTGTTGGGAGCCTCTGGTTGTTTCCAGTTTCCTAGAGGTGGTTGCAGCAAAACTTCTACAGCACAAAGTGACAACGATGTGACAGGCTGCGCCTGCGAGTCAGGCCTGTGGGCAGTTGCACCGAGCATCCCCAGCATGTTATGGCTTTGCTGCATGCAAACCGGCTGGCCGCGGTGGCACGGTTTTGCTGAGAAGCAACCATCCATCAGAGAGTGGGAGCTGTGGTGCAGCAAGCCAGGGGCGTGAGGAGGGGAGGGAACTCCCCACTCCTGACTCGTGTGTTCTTCAAAACAGATCCAGAGGCCTCCGGTTTGAAGTGATTAGACAGGGGGTTGCTCTTTAGTGCTCTTTGATCCAAATGCAAAGCAAAAAGCACACGTGCTGCAATCAAGCAGATGCTGGCAAGAGGAAAAACCACCGTTTAGCCTGGCTGAAATCTGTCAGAAAGACATTTTGCAAAATACAGCTGTTGCACTCAGAGTGGCTCTCACATAAACCCAGTTAAATTTCTTCTTGAGCAGCTAAGAGCTGTCAGCTGCTTGTATTACCAGCTGTCGTGTATCTCCAAGCCTCCTCCTTTGCTTGCGTGGATAGACAAGAGCCTTCATGCACTGGGCACTGTACCGACACAATGAAAATATGGTCTCTGCACTAAAGATCATGCAGCCTAATGCAAGAGATGGTAGATGTATCTGGACAGACAAATGGAAAACACAAGGAGACAAACACACTAGAAGTGATTTTATGACAAATAATGTTGGCCTTAGTGGTTGAAATGTCCTCTAGAGACTATGGTGAATGTGGGCCTTTGTCCTCTGGTTGTAGGTTGCCTGTTGGACTCCAAGAAAAAAAAAATAAATCCCTCATTCCTCCTGTATTACTCACAAGCCTTTCTTGCGGTTTCCTTGTTTAGTCGAAGAGAACAAAACCTTGGAAGAAGCAGTAGGGTATTTCCACTGTTTCTCAAAATGTCTGAATCGCATGAGGACAGATGAAGCTAATGCAGCTCTGCTAAAGCCTCTGAATAGTTGAGGAGGAATATGGCAGTAGTTTTGTCTGAAGAGCTCTAGAATCTGTTTATATATGTAGCAGTGTTGTTAACTTTTAAAACAGAAGCAAGGAGAAGGCTTGCTCCATGGAGGCGGCTGTGTGATATTATGCAAATGAAGTTAAAGCATCAGCCAGCTTTGAGGGGGGGGGGAAAATAACAACTTTCGTTTCAAGAGGTAGGTCAAGTCATCTGTTGGTTTCAACCACACAAGTTTCCATTACACGTAGATCTACCACGGTTGTTGGAAGAATTGCTGAATACTGCTGAATTTTGCCAGAGCGTGGAGTTGCCCGTGTGCCTCTCCCTGATGGGTGATGGGGATGAAGGAGGGAAGGTCAGCCCTTTAGAGCCACTCCTGCGATCACACCCCTAATCTGCCTACTGTTCGCATTTGGGGAGTATACTGCTCACTGCTCTCTGGCTGTAAACTCAGATTTTGAATGCTTGTATTTCTTTGTTTCCTTTTACCCTCTACACACTGGGTTGCTGAAAGACGGTTTCCACTCTAGATCCAGTCAGTTACTTCCTAAGTATTTTGAATTGGCAAAGACTATTGAAATGGAATTGTTCTGTAGAAATGTGTTGCTTTCAGCAAAGCTTTTATTGCAGCCAGGAGGGCTCCTGCAGGCTGGGCACCTGGGCTCCCAAAACTTCTGTGTTCTGGAAGCTCGATCTCCTTGTGCAAGAGAATAACCACAAAGTGCTCACTCAGGAGTGCTCACTCAGTTCCCAGTTGTCCTCGTGGGTTGCTCCCTGCCTGCACAGGCAGCAGGCTGAGGGCAAGCAGCTGTCCTGAGTGGCTGGTTGCCTGAGCAGACAGCTGCCTGCGGGTGGTATCTGAACCACGCACCTTCTTAAGCCATGATAGATGGGTGATCTGCTGCTTTCTGGCTCACAGGGACGTGGTGGTGGTGGTGAAAATTGTGTCACTACCAGAAATAGCAAAAATTTTAAAAATCCAGAAGGCACAGCTGACATGTCTGCTCAGTCTATTCAAGAGTATTTCAGAAAAGAAGAAAATTCATGGACTAGATTCAGTCACTGGCAAAGGATGAAGCAGCATGGAGGATGCTGAGGGATGAATGTTCATTTATGATTTAAAAGGGGAGTGTGGCTCTGAAAAGACAGTATCAGAAATCCTCACAAGTAGGTAACAGCAGTCAAGTTAATGTTTGCAGCTCTTCAAAAGCATTTCTTGAATGTTTCTTCAAAAGAGCCTGGATGCGCTGAGGGAGGGATCTGCCATCCTTTTCTCTGTAATAAATGTTAAATGAGAAAACACTCAGAGCCAAGACCAGGTAAAAGACTTGAACGCTCAGAGTTAAAAGTCGTCAATTGCCCGGCAAGGTTAGATGAGCATAATGTGTATAGATCAGCAAGAACTTCTGGAGGGAGCCTAAAAAGAAATGAGAAGCTTTATTCTCTTGGACATTAAACATCACATCTAATTACTTGGTAACTGGCAGGGTGATCTCTGCATGGGGCTGCACATGCGCTTCCGTGCACGTGTGTGTTTGTAATGTGTAACGTGGCAGTGCCAAAGCATTTGTAAATGCAGATAAACTAACTCCAGCTCAAATTTATTCCATAAACAGCTCTTCAGAGACACTCACCTCTGCATAGATTCATTTGGTGGGTTGTTTCCAAGTCACATTAGCTTATTTGACTGAGATGATTGCAGCTCTTGTCTGTGCCCAGGGGAGTCACTTAGCCAGGCATCAGACAACCTCTAGCCCCAAAACTATGAAAGGCAGAAATGCATACTATTATTTTTGGTGGATCTTTATTAGCAAACTGGCTGTTCAGCTTCTGACAGGATCCTAAGCACTGTATTTAAAGCCTCAAAGTAACTTTCTTGCTTCTAATCTTTTCATATCTTTTACTTATCCTCAGTCTTTATCTTCTGCTTTGTCTTTTGCAGTCTCACATAAAATGTTTGATAACAGCTTAAAGAAAAAGAATACATTGAATTTCTGTGGGTCAGGGAAGACTGTTCTTAATGTTCGATCCTTTCTGGAAAGAAAAATCTTATTGCTGTCTTTCTGCAGCTGAGCTATTTGAAAAACTCTCGTCAGCTGAAGACAAGCCATGTCTGGGTGTTTTGTCTTCCTTATCTTTTGTCTGTGTTTCAATGCCACCAATGAAAGGAAGAGAGAGGCAGAGCAGCTTCTCACGCTGGCAGTGACATAACTTGGCACTTGCTGGAGATTAAAGTGAATATGACAAGATCTTTACTTCTGAGGCAGTCACAGGGATCTGAAGTGCTGACTTGTGTCAATATGACACTGGCAAGCCTCTCTGCCTCTCCCTCCTGTGAATGCTGTTGCTATGAGAAAAGCGAGAGGCAGAGATGAGACAAGGCATGATTTAACCCTTCAAATATTCTAGGCTTTACCAGTATGCCAGTGGCTTAGCATATAATGAAGGGAGGGGAAAAATAACATCAGGGAACACTGCTGGGGGCTCATAGCGATGCAAACGTGAATTGTGTGGCTGCATCTGTCCAACACATGCAGAAAGGGTACCAGTGCCTAGGAATGGGCATGTAATGCATAGGGCATGGCCTCCCATGGTTGCATATCAGTATAAAATTATTAACTGAACAGGTTATTCTGACTTAAAGCAATTGAGAATTTGATGTACAAGTTCTCCTTTTTGCATTTCCTCCCACCATGAGATACACCTGTTTGCAAACACTTATAGTATAGTCTTAGAGGTTTACTGAAAATGAGTCAGTTATGAATTTTTAGCCCCCTCCACCGAGCTGAGATAGCCCTCCCAGAGGGGAAACTGCTTTCTTCCAGCTTGTTGCAGTCTGCAAAGGTGTGGCCTCCATTTCCCCCCAGCCCAGGCACATTTTCTTGTTCTGCCTTCAGACTGCTGCAGAGAAACCCCCCGGGTAAGAGGGCACACATAGTTTAAGTGGATCAGGTTCAGCTTTGTCAACACAGGCTTGGACAAAGCAAAATTTAGTCCCTACTTGAAGCAGTTTTGATCCTGTTTTGAGTCTGTTTCCTAAAGACTAAAAAATGTCTGCGTTGTCTGGTTGGGATGAAAGTGGCATGAATCATCAGGGAAGCCCTGATGAAGTACCAGGGAAGTACCTGAAATTTTCTATCCTGGCAAACACAGACAAGTGGGCTAGAAGCAGGAAGATTAAACTTCCAGTCCTTGACCCTTTTCTGCTCCCAATTAGTTTGATGAAGGGCTTTTTTTTTTTTTAACCCACATGTCTCTTCAAAATGGATCAGTTGACCTTGTAGTCCCTCTCAGTGAGGTCCCAGAGTTTACTCAACATTTTTATGGGACTTGAAGCTCTCGAATGGAGAGTCCTCCAGAAATACTGATCCCCATTGAAGCTAGTAGAAGAACACAAGCCGGCAATGTGCCCTCGCTGCAAAGAAGGCTAATGGTATCCTGGGCTCCATTGCACAAAATATTGTCAGCAGGTCAAGGGAGATGATCTTTCCCCTCTACTCGGCACTGGTGAGGCCACACCTGGAGTGCTGTGTCCAGTTCTGGGATTCTTGGTACAAGAGAGACATGGACATATGGGAGAGAGTCCAACAAAGGGCTATGGAGATAATAAAGGGGTAGGAGCATCTCTCATGGGAGGAAAGGCTGAGAGAGCTGGGAGTGTTCAGCCTGGAGAAGAGAAGGCTCAGGGGGATCTTATCAATTATTATAAATACCTGAAGGGGGGATGTAAAGAAGATGAAGCCAAACTCTTCTCAGTGGTGTTTATTGGCAGGACCAAAGGCAATGGGCACAAAGTGAAACACAGGAGGGTCTGTCCAAACTTCAGGAAATGCTGTCTTAATATGAGGGTGACTGAGCACTGGCACAAGTTGCCCAGAAAGGTGGTGGAGACATTCAAAAGCTATCTGGACATGGTCCTGGGCAACTGGCTGTAGGTGGCTCTGCTTCAGCACGGGGTTGGACCAGATGACTCCAGAGGTCCCTTCCAACCTCAGCCATTCTGTGACTCTGTGAATATCAGGATTTCATCAACATAAGTGGAAAATTTCATCACTCTCACCATGTCTTATCTGGTTTTACCCCGTTGCCACCCTTGCTGGTTTGGGCTGGACCACCAGCTGATGTCAGTCAGCATAGTGCCATTTAACTGCAATTAATATTTGGAGTTTAGCTGAATAATTATTGCTAACAGTCCGGTCCTTCTCTGTCAGACAGCAGAAGGGTTCAGCGTTGCACTTGCTCGCCTCCTAAATAGGAAAGCAGCAACTACACAAGAAAAGCACTTAGCGAAAGTACCGAAGAGATCCATGTTCTTCCCTGTTCAGAGGACTTGGTAGTTAGGCTGGCTCGCTATTTCTGGAAACTCATTATTCTATCAATTATTGACCATCTTCATCTTGTTGGTTAAATAATTTCTAGCACAGATTGTTTATGCTTAAGGGCCACTGCAAAGTCCCATGCAGCAAGTTTTTACATCGCTATTTGCTAGAGGCACCAACGTGTTCTACAAGAAAGCCCGCACTGAACGTGCCCTATTTCCTTTTTTTGCCTGTGCACTTCTCCTGCTATCGCTGTTAGCAAGAATGTGTTGAATTTAGTTAACTTCTGGTCTGACACCGCATGATTGATTCTATACATTGTGTTGCCCTTGGTGTCAAGATTGCAAAGACTGAGAAGAATCTGTTATCACATCTGATACCTCCATGAGTTTACTCATGAGTTTGCATTTACTCTATGTGTAAATGGAGGCCAGATGCTGCTCCACAAATGTAATTCTATTTGCATAATACCAGGGGATTCGCTCTGCAGGGCTGACTCTTACAGAGCAAGTTGGAGGTGAGGGAGCCCAGTATCTCCACCTACTGGGCTTCCTGATTTTGTGTTGGAGCCCAGGGAGTTCCTGCAGGGAGTATGAGAGTGAGAATTTTGAATTTTTCAGTAGAGTGTTGTGCACGTCAGCTGGAATAAATGTGAGCGAGAGACTCCCACGATGATGCTCTGCGGCGCAGTAAGAGCAGCAGCCCTGAACAGCTGTGCACAGGACAACTTCAGCTGTTTGGGCAACAGTTGCTGCTCTGAGAGCCACTGTGGTCTCCTCCAAAGCATGCGGCTGGGTGAGCTTGGTCAATGAAAGTGCCACAGTGCTGTAGGTAAAACAAAAATTCTGCACACCTGGGGACCACTCCTGAAGCCTCTTCTTAACCAAGTAAACTGCAATGTAACTTTGCTGCCATAGGTTTGCCAAGATGAGTAAAAAATAGATGATTAGCTATTAGATTATATTAAGTATGTGCATGTGTCTATTCAAAAGAAGGTAGAGGGATGCAGACCTCAATCCAGAATGTGACCCATAGCATAACTGGGAGCACATGCTGTGCCACCAGTGGTGCACATGGCAGGGACTGGTGGCCCATTTGTCTCCAATTCCTCCTGACAGTGATTTCATGTCTGCCCTGAGACCGGGTTGCTCTGTGTTGCTCAAGTTTTAGAAGGCCAGGTATGATGCAATGAAAACACGCGCCAAAGTGGGTAACAAGTAGTCATGGCCTGTAAGGGCAGTGGTTTCCAAATCTCTTACAAGCAAGGCTTCTGCCAGCTCTTTGACTAAAATAAGAAGCAGATCTTGCCGTTTATGTGGTCACCAGGGCGTGCACTGCAGTCTGCACACCCTTATCAATTCTCCACCCGCAGTGTTGGCTGAGTAATGTGTGTTTTCACTATAGATATTATTCTGTGTCTGCCTTGTGGTATGTCTTGTGACTTTTAATTTGAGTTTTCCCAGGGAGTAGTTGGGCAACTGTTATCCAGTATTTGTCAGATTATCACCGCTGCGTGTGTGTTTCTTTCAGTCATATTGATCTGATCCATTGCCAGTTAAAGAAAGAAATGTGGTTCTTAATGCGTTTTTCTTTCCTCCAAGGAATCTGCTGCTTTTAAGCAGAAAATAGTTACATTTCTTAGCCGTTTTCCTGTGCGGTTAAGACAGGGCAGTACACGAGGCCAGGATCTCACTTTGAGTTTGGGCCTGACCCTGTAGACGCTTCCGGCAGCATGTTTCCTTTCATGTAGCATCAGGTCAGGACTGCTTCAGCAGGCGGTAGGTCACAGCTTTTTGTTGGCAGACCAGGGTGGAGGCCAGCCATCAAGGATGCCCCAGCAGACCCCGGCTGAGGACACCCCAGCAGACAGAGGTGCAGGGTGTGTTATTTGGCCATGAGCTGAGCCGTACACAGCCACTTCCTGTCTTATGGGCAGGGGACTTTGCTCCATGGGCCATTAAGTCACCAAGAGTAATGATTGCTGAAATGACTTCATTAAATAATCCAGAAGTCTGTCTTTTACTCCTTTCTTTCCCGAGTCCAGAAGTCAGTAACCCAGAATCTAGCTCACAGCTGTTCCTGCTTGGTGTCCCCTGTAGTAGAGCTGCTCCCACATCAAGCACCAAGACATGCTGTGCCTCCTTTGATGCCGTGTCCGCTCCTGGCAGGGTTGGGCTTGGGTCCAGAAGGCCTGCTTGCTTTGCCCACCCTGACCTGGGGGGAAGACAGATTTTATTTATGTTTTATTTTATTCTGTTTTATTTTTCATTTAAAAGCTATCCAGCAGTTTGTCAGTTGAAATAGAAGGCAGTCTTCTGCACCTGTACTTACTCATGTAAACATGCTGATCAGCTGAAGCATTAAAGCTAAAGTTTGAGTGCTACATCATTTAATCAATGACCAGTGTATACTTCAGCACATCTGCAGTTGCAGGTGGGCATGATAGTTCCCACCATTACATACAGTTGTTAGGTTACACTTAGATATTGGAGATACATTTAATGTATAATTTATAAGGTAAATAATACCTAATACCTATATGGTTCTATAATACTCCGTGCTAAAGAGGGAAGTGAAAAGCAGCAACTGAGTGATACCAGCATGTCTAGATGTTACTAGTGGTGGGTGCTATTTAGTCAGAACTGCGAACTGCAGAGGACCTATGACCTTTTATAAGTGCTCAGCAAAACACTAAGTTACTGTTGGATAGTTAAAGGCAGTTTGGTGTTTAATAGTGGGTTTTGATTATTTTCAGACACGGATGAGTGAGGAGTTACCTGGGGCGACTTGCAGTTGTCCAGCCAGAACTGAAGCAGCCTGCAGTAAAGATGAATACAGGGAGGCTCATATAGCAGAGGAGCTCAGCAGATGACAAGAGGCTTGCCCAGGGTCTGAAAGAGGAGCTCAGGATGGGTGTGGGTATGTCAAGGGGACCAACCAAAAGGTTAAAATGAAAGAAGTCAGGCATGAGAGAGTGATGACCACATGGAGATCCAGCTAAGACACTGACATGGAGGAATGTGAGCCAAACATCAAGGAAAAGGAGCCAGGTAGCAAAAAGAATAGCCAGCAGCTAGGTTTATTTCTAGCCTCTTGGCTTGCATGAGACATCCCCTTGAGGTGTGCCTGACAGCCAGAGGACATGACAGCTTTAGCTGTAGCTCTTTTGTTTCCAACTGTTGTGATTTATGTGCTCAGTTCTCTGGTCTGGTGCCTCTCCTGCCATTAAGAGGGTGATGCATTGCAGGATTTTTAGGGTAAATCATTTTTTCAGTCACTGTAACCCATCAATTCCCAAGCTTTCAGGACGATTGGATGAAGTGGTGAATATACCTTTTTTTCTGCTGGTGGCTTCTCTACCCACCAGGACTACTTGAGAAGAAAATTTCATCTTTGTTCTACTCAGTGCTGTGCTAACAAGCACTTGTGAGTGGGCTGTAATTCACAGAGCAGTCTCTGCTCCTAGGGTGTATTTCATTATTGGTCTCCTTGGGCAGGCTATTAACAGTGGGGATTTGCCACCAGTTTTTGCCACCGAAACAGTGAGGTTTTGCCACCTCTTTGCTCCCCAATACAGGTAAAAAGACGTGCAGCTTTGCATCCAGTTTTTGGGGTGAGAAGCGAGAGGCATAAGCAGCAAACGATACGCAAAACCAGCTCCCTTTCTGCCAAATGCCAGGGTTTCACGAGCCAGGTCTTTTCCATAAGATTTCCTACGTCTGCTTGCAGGAGCATGGGAAGCCTAAAACTCGGCGTCCTAATTTAGCTGGGCTGTCTAATGAGACATACTGGACCATCAGCAGCCTAAATAGTTTTTCAGGGCTGTGACTGTCTTCGGGGATTACTTCATGTCTGGGTTTTTTACCAGAGCCTGAGGAAGTGAAGTAGCCAACACCAGGTGAAAAGCGGTAGAAGGCAGATGATTAATTTCTGGGCTCCTTTGCAACTCACAGCTTGAATGCGTTCCCCATGGGCTGGGCTTCATGTAGCCGGGTTTGTGGTCATTTCAGAGTATTTGTTTGGAAGTGCTGATATTATCTGGTTATATTTTAGGTGTCTTTTTTTTACCAAAGATTAAAGGATTTCAGTTATGGCGATGAATAAAAAGATGGAGCTGGAACCTCAGGGGGCATGCAGCAGTGACCACCTAGTTGCAGAGGGGCAAAGGCTGCAGGCGGGGCTTGCATCTTACACCGAGTTGGATCGATGGCAGGTCTGCGTGCTACTATCACTGTTCACTGCCTATGAAGAGAAGAGCAGGGGTTTAAAAATTAGTATAATAGAATATAGAAATAGGGAGTTGTGATTATGGTTATTTCATTGCCATGGTAAAATAAAGCAAGGACATTTGATACTTTTATTGGTAAGAAAAATTGTGGCAAATGTTACTGAAGTAGAGATTAGGTTTCCGGCAATTTTGCAAGTCACATAGCCTACACTTAGATACAAAGTTTATAATGGCTGAATAGTATTTTTTGATAAAATATATGTTCATTAAAAAAAATCTTCAAAGCAATCCATCTTTGTTGTACGGCATGCAAAAGGTTAAATCTATAAACCTCAGCCTTAGGCAGGTTTTAAGGCTGTGTTTGAGGAGGACTCTTCAAGTCCTTAAATGCCTGCCTGCAGTGGCGTCCACTTTAGGACCACTTTGAGGCTTCAAGTAGTCCTATATATTGAAAAAGGAGGCTGTGGCCTTATGTGGGGCTACTAAACCCCCCCGCTATTCTTCCGAATGTATCTGTTTATTAGCAATGCCAAATATTTATTCTTTCCCCCTATGCTTTCATGTAAAGCCCTTGTGCCCTTTAAAAATTCAGTAGGAGTTTGTGGTTAACTTACTAAATTAACAGGGATGATAGAAACCTGAGCAGTTCAGTGTGTCTGTTCTCACTGGAATGACTTCTGGTTTTGACTCACCGGGTTTTATTCCCAAACACAAGAAATGTTTTGTTCCAGTAACGCACTTGAGTGCAGCAACAGGGGGCACGCACGTGGCCGGTGCCATGGTTCAGCAGATGGGACAGTAACTTCGTAAAGTAGCTACCACAATAACCTGTAGTCTTTAGGGTGTATGGCCCTTCTGGGAGCACTTACAGGTTTACATATCAAAAACAGTAGTGCATAGAGTCCTTGAAATACTTTTGAACTGGTATATACAATTCTTGGTTTCTAAATGATATAATTACAGTTTAATGAAGTCAGGCATTTGTGTCCTGTGTTACGTGCAGAAATACCTGTCTCTGTTCTTGATGCTGAGTATAGACCTTTTCCATTTGCAATGGTATTCACATATTCAGGACTCATATCCACATTATTCATACCTTGAGAGTAGGGCAGATTCTTGTCATAATATTACATTATAATCTTTCCAAAGATAATGAGATGGCTCTTGTTGCATTTCAAAACAGTGTGACCAAGATGAGGATTTGATCCAGCAGCTACACTGTTCTAGAAGTACTAAGGTACTTGCAGCTATTTGATATTGAGCTACTTTGGCCCTCAATTGAGAAATAAATAGGTCAGGCAAGGCCTTTGAAAGGAATTTAATAGATACATCTCACACTTGCAGAGAAGCATGAAACTCTCCTGCTAAAATGATACTGGGTTCATGAAAGGTCACGGTTATCTTTTAAAGTAAGTTTTTGCATGTCTGCAGAGCAAATATTGCATGAAAGATAAGGGTAGAGTCTCTGTTTTACTGATAATGCTGCAAGGTTTCTTTTTTCCGCCAAATTACAATATAGCTTTCTGCAAGCTAAGCAGCCAGCCTGCTAGATATGACTTTTGCTTTATTCCTATATAGCGTCATACCAAACTAGTAAGGCATCAAGCAGTAAGTTCAAGAAGAACCCTGAGTTGCCAAAATAACGGGAAAATACTTTTATTATTATTACTATTATTATTACTTTATTGGTATCTTTTAAGTCCTGCTGTCAGTTTTTCAGAAACTATTGTGACACAGATAACAATCCCAAGTTGGCTTTACTCTAAAGCTAATTTTGCCATTGTAAGCGCAATCACAAATTTGGGAAAGGGTCTAAAAAGGACTTTGTACATCTTTAAGTATATATAGGTATCCATGTAGATAGGTGTATAGATGTCTATACAGGTCTGTCTATCTATCTACATTTACATATAGGTATAGGAAGCCTTTATAACCATACTTTGCTCCATCCTAAACTTCCACCAGAAGTGCCTTCACACTGAATGAGAAGGTGTCACACAAACAAGTGATTTTGCATGTGGCACAACAGATGTGGTGGAAACCTCCAGCAGAGAGAAGAGTTTAAATGCAGCCTTGGGGCTGGCAGCTAAAGCAAACAGAAGCTTCGCCTGGCCTGCTAAAGCTGATTGCTTTAGGAGGTGTCCATCCTTCCCCTTGAAGGTCCTTGCCCCCCTCAGCCCCATATGGTGCCAAATTACAGTACCCTCGGAAGTGAGGTTTGCATGCTGCTGTGGTAACAAGAATTGGCAGGTCAGTCACCATTTCGGACCCCTTCTCTAACCCAGCTATGCTGGGTACCAGTAGCAGTAAGGCAGTAACAGCTGGGACTCTGCAGGTCCCCCCAGGGCCGTGGGACCTGCTGCAGCCCAGTTACTGTGGGCTTGCTGTTCCCTGCTCCCGGCTGGCTCAGAGGCGGCGGTGCCACAGCAAACCCCCTTCTGGCTGCCCGGCAGCTGCACCAGTGCAGCAGCATCCACGCCTGGGGTTCACTGCAGAATCGAAATTGGAAGAATCACAGAATTGGAAAGCCCCACTTTCTCAGATAGGGTTGTGGGGCACCCCTGCCCCTCTTACTACCTTTGGTATATCTCGGCTGTTGAGCTGTTTAACCTGCAACTACCTCCTTCCTGGGCCATGATCTTAAAAGCTCATGAAGAGGAGCAGAGGCTGTCTTACACCCCATGACCCAACCTTTGACAGCCTACAACGCAGATCCCGGGGTCAGGACACTTCCCAGCCGTGTCATGTTGACACAGCTGCAGCAGGGACCAGCTGGCTCTGGGTCAGGGGACATTTGGCTTTGGGAGCAGCACGCAGTGGCTGCAGCACGGTGCCGCTCTGCCCCTGGGCAGGGACTGCAGCCAGGTGGAGGTGGCCCCAGCTTTCTCTGAGGTGGCAGACACTCCTCTGGGCCCTTTGGGCTGGGGTGATTCATAAATAAGTGATGGTGTCATTCAGGTCATATGGAAACTCTTGGTTTGGAAAGCTGAGATAGTCCTTGCTGAATACTGGGATGTAATTGTATTTGGTTAAATAGAGGCCTGGAGGATGTTTGTCATTGAATAACGCAGGAGAAAGAAATGCAGGAAAAACACTCTTTTACAAGTTCAGGACATGGTCTGCAGCCTGTTACACTCCTGCTCTCACAGAAGCTCCACACCAAGAAAATGGTTTGAGGGAACTGCCCCATCAGGCGCCTGCAGGAAGGCCTGGAACAATGGCCAGCGCAGGAAGGATGTTGCAGGTGGATACGGCACGTTTGTGCCAAGCTGCAGAGCAGAAGAGAAGTCACCATGGCTCCAGCGGACGCCAGGAGTTTTATGACTTTTCAGTATGTTTTGAAAAGCATCCCGTGGATGATCGCAGAGCTGAGGACTAAGACCAATGGCAGGTTGTGTTAATACTGGGTAGTTTTACGCTGTAAAGGTGGTATTTTGTGACCGCTTCAAAGGTGGGAACTAAAAGAGGCTGAAGTGAAAAATGGGGGTGGAGGAGAGCAGGAGTGAAGGTTGAGGGCAAGACTGAAGAAGAAGCTGATGCAAGAGGTTAGGGAGTTGGGATTTGGAGAGAAGAGGGTGTTTCTCGGCAGCAGTGAGCTGATGGGCTCTCCAGGCCAGGGCAGCAGTGGTGGGGATGAGGCGAATCGGTGCCCCAGCACAGCTGCCCTGTGATGGAGAGGTGTCGCAGCAGCTGGAGCTTGGGGTTCGAGTCTCCATCCACTCAGCTCACCCCAGGAGCGTACCCGACCCAACAGAGCTGCTGGAAGCCTCCTTGTATCCCTGCCAGAGCAGCAGTCAATGCAGAATACAGCTCGGGCTTTTGAGGTGTTCATCACGGAAGGAGTGTATAGCAGAACAGATAATTCCCAGCCAGGAGGGAAACCAAAAGAACTTTTCAGGCATGTAAGGCTGAGAGGAAATCAGACAGTGTTAAGATGCCACTGGGCAAGGACACTTTTATCACTTGTACAGTGTCACAGTTCTGCTAGTGGTAAGAGTTATTTTGTGGGCAGCATGGTACTAGTGAATTACTGGGTTTCATTCTCCACAGCTGATATTTAGCTACCCTTTTCCGCAAGTATCAAAAATACTTAAATGGCAGAAAAGTAAATAAAACCTTACCACAAAGTCTGGGCATGAGCAATGCTAAATATCACTGCCTTTTGCCACTTGTATTATATATCATGTTTAGGAGACCCGTTCCAGAGGTAATTGGTGTGGGAGCCTGGAGAGCATGGCCTAACGCACAGAGCTTTGCCAGTGCGTTACGAGCTTGATGTGATCATGAATATGTCGTAAGGTAGCAGGCATGTTGCCCTTCTGAGGGCTGAAAAGATCTTGGCTAAAACCCAGCAAGACAGGAGGGGAAACCCCGGAGCTGTTACTTGGGTATTTGCAAGCTTTCAGATTCACTGCATACGCCCCCGTGTTCATATTTGTATTTGTGACTCTCCCGAAGTTTTACAGGACGTTAGCACATCTCCAAAGATTGTTATTCATCATTTAAACCCCGCTGAATTGGAATCCAAGTTCTATCCATTCTCTGTTGCCATTATTTATTTTTCATTCATAAACTTTTATCAAGTAATGCCAGGTGGCATTCAGGCAGCGCAGCAGCCAAGAGGTGAAGTAAGCCATTCACAAAGACGTCGCAGGCTGAGAGTCACCCGTACACGCTGGCTGGTGAATCATACTGAGCAGTGAATACATCCTGAACATCGGGATCCTTTCACATGCTGAAGGAAGTGTTGCAGTTTTACTCATTTGATCTGCATATTGCTCTCTGGAGGCTTTCATACCAACATCTTTCTTTTTTACAATAATTCAGGGACATATTATGAAATCTGGAATTCTGCTAAATCCAAGCAAACTTCTTGCTGAGTATTACAGTTAGGATCTTAATTCTGCACAAGATACATCAAACCTATGGCCACATAGCAGCACACTAAAACATGAATTTACTTCGGGTTGCAAGAGGAATCCTACACAAGTTATGCAGGGCTCTGCTTAGACAGTGCAGGAGTACGCACACTGCAGCTGTAAGTGGAAGGGAAACTACAGCTCCACAGGGTTTTCCTGTCACCTCTGCAGCCTTGTAAGCCCATTCGTGGGTGGAAGTGCAGACTTAACAGCTAAGGGCAAAAGATTTTGCCTATGGGTGAATCTTACCATGCTAGTTATAATGTGACTTTTGCCTGGATAATGGTGAGTGGAGGGGGTGAGGAAAGAGATACAAACCTCTTCACTATAAATATTTCTTGTTGAAATTATCCTGGAAGAAATATTTCCGAGAGTCTCAGTCCCACCTTTTTCTTAACGCTGTTGTTATTGCTTAGATGGCAGTGACACCCTGTGGTACCAGCCGCTGGTGCAGCACTCAGCTGTAGTTCGTTCAGGAGGTCAGTATAAAATTGCAATAACAAAAAAGTCCAGGGATGTTTTTAATTCATCTTCACAGACCGCATCCTCCACATTCTCCATCCTCCCTGAGTGCCTTTGCACTAAGCAGGATGTACCTTTCTGGATTTAAATGTCCTGGAAGTAGCTACTGCCTCTTTCTGAGTATTTGTGCAGTGCCTGCATGGTGAGTCTCTCTGGTTCGACTTGTATCTCTTGGCTTTACAGTAAGAGGAATCAGCTGTATTAACGAACTGGTATCGCATCACGGTGCGCCTGTGTTATATAACTTAGTGAAAGTACTTGCTGCCTCTCTGTTTGGCCTGGTGAGCAAGGAAAGCTTCTGGTTGGAGGGGACAGTGCTCATCTTTGGTGTTTTCAATCTTTCAGGGGGTTCACGAGTCGAAAGGTGTGACTGAAGATTATTTGAAACTGGAATCCCTGATCCAGAAAGTCGTTTCTCCTTACTTGGGCACATATGGTCTGTATTCCAGTGACGGACCCTTCACGCACTCTTCCTGTATCTTGGGTAAGAATAACAGAGGCTCGATTTGACACAGCACAGAGGGCTTCACCAAAACCTTGGTCCACACAGGGCCAGGGCCCACACAAGAGCAAACTGTCAGCGCAGTCAGGCTCCTTTTCTAAGGCCGTGCTCTTTGCAATGTGCAAAGTCACAGTGCAACTTGTCAGAGGCAGAAGATGAAAACAGACCATCATACCAGTGCTCATTAATAAATCTGTGAATCTAGAGTGTCTTTAGCATTTCCATTCTACCTTTTAATGAGAGTGCTTTAACACAGGATGCTTTATGGACAGTGAGAGGAAGAAGCAAGAAGCCATTTCTGGAGTGCTGAGTATTTTCTGTTCATTAGTGCACAAAGATCATACAAGGCTGTTTAAAGCAGGGAAGAGAGCAGGAATTTGTCTTAGAGAAGACTAATCGATAAGTCTTCAAACATGTAAAAGTTTTCTGCAGAGTGGAAGGTAGTAAGCTGTTCTCCATCCCACTGGAGATAAGAAATGTAGCAGGGGAAATTTCCACGTAGCAGGAGAAATTCAGATTACATGGAAGGAAAAATCTCTAATGTCACATAAACCGCCTCTGGAGGCTGTTGAATCTTCGCTTCTAGAGGCGCTATATATGTGTCTTATACATAGGCGTCTGAAAGGAGCAAGATGGATAAACGTGGTCCTGCCTGGTGACAGAGGCTGAGTGACCGACCTTCTTGAGTCCCTTCCAGCTTATTTTCTATGATTGTTTGAGCTCTGAAGCATTCAGTGACTTCTGTAAAGGCAAGATTTGGCCAAGATGAAGGTCTTTTGAATATCCCACATAGTAATTCAATCTGTTGAAAATGCAAGGGGGATACTACCAGCGTAAATCAAAAAGCAAATGTGGTAGTACCTGAGTATTTTCATGTAAATACTGTGATGGCCTGCTTTGAATAGAGAAAACAGAGGGGAAAATAAGTTCAGGTGTGTGGGTTTTATGCAGTCAATTTAATCTGTTTGCTTGTCAGAAATGGTCAGTAAGATAGTCGGTTTTCCCTTGAAGCTGAATGGAAAAATGGTTGTATTGCAGTAGGCATTTAAGAAACAAATCAGTTTTACGTGAATAAATAGAGGCCAGTTGTTTATGGAAAATGGTTCGGGATTACTTTTGTATTCATTGCTTGCCATTAAAAGGCCACAAGCATTTAAAAGGAGCCCCATATGGATGTTTTCTGAATACAAGCTTTTGTATGTCAGGACAGAAAAAATGCACCCAAAGAGAATAAAACTCCAGTGAAATGGATTGTTAGAAAATAAATGTTGGTTTTGGTGGACCAGGCACTTCCCCTTGCTGTGGTCTGGGGTGTAGATCTATAGCAGTACACCTGAGAAGGTCTTACTATAGTCAATGAAGTTTCTGTTTCTTTTAAACTAACACATTTAGTTCTGTCCAACTATTTTGGTAGCATGATTTAAAACTGTGACATACTGTCCTTGGAACTGGTTAGGCAATGAGCTCTTTTCTACCCTGTCTGGCCAGTACAGCCAGCTTTCCCCTCCAGCCAAGCCTTGGTGTGACCAAAAAGCCAGAGTTCCTGTGGCAAGGCAGCCCCAGGGAACCTTTTCTGTTTGCCAGGTCAAACTCCTAACAAAGAAAAACTCCAAAAGTGAACTTGGCTCAGTTGATTTCACTGCTGAGGCAGACACAACTGCAAAATACAGTCTGTAGTACAGAAACTGGCTATTTTAGTAGTACAGCATATGATTGGAATTTGTGTCCAGGTAAGTATGTAATTATACATAAATATAATTTTAGAAGAGACTGGCATTTGTAAAGGAAATTGCATGGTTTGCAGGGGAACACATACCAGCATCCTGATTTAAAGCAGACAAGTCACGTGCAATGGCTGCGGTGCTCTTCCAGAGTGCAACTTGATTCCCTTCTCCAGCCGTGCCTCTTTCATGGGGATGGCAAAGTGAGAGTAGCAGGAAGAAAGCTTCGTCAGACCTACGGTTCACACCGCTTTTTTTCTTTAGCACAAGTGAGTCTGAGCGCTGAGGTCTGCAAAAAGTTTGCACAATGGTCATTTTGATCTAGCTGCCGGAGAGCACTCCAGCTGTAAACCGCTGGTGGAAGATCTCCATGCTGACTTGCTGCCACCTGCTGCTCATTCTCTGGAAAGACCCCACTTGCTTAACAGCAGCATTCGTACAGTCACTGCTGGATGGAGTGCAGGTTTGTTCCCCAAAAAAGTCGCTGTGGGAACTGCCCTCCAGTTAACATTTCCAAACACTCTTGGTGCTCTCTCCTGTGTAGTCTCTGAACGATGCTTTGAATCTAAGTTTTTCCAGAATTATTAGTAAAACTGCCTGTCTTAATCCTTGTGTCCCAAATTTGAAGAGACCTGATTTTTCCAGGGTGGGTGGAAAAGTTAAATTTCAAGTACTAGAAATTAGTGATGACCTTTATAGCCTGAACAAGAAATTAATTACATTTTCTTTCTTGTCTAAAGAGAGTATTTGCTGTTGTGTATGAGGTCTTCCACAATATTTACTGTTTTACTGCAGCTGCTGAAGTTGTATGAATATTAGGTAATCTCAGCTGTTATTTGTAAAGATAGGTTTGAGGTCTTCAATATGCTAAAGAAATCTAGGAAATCTGAAGCCTATGGATCTACAAAACCAACAAAATGTATTCTTTTATTAAAAAAAAAAAATATCATTCAAGAAAAGCTTGTGAATATTCAGGCCTTTTTTTTTTGAACACTCATAATTATTAGTACCAACTTTGTAGATATTACTCTGGATCTCTCTCTATTTACAGAGAAGCGGTTCTTCAGGCGGTCAAAATCGGGTGACATCCTCGCCAAGAACCCCGTGGTGCGATCCAAAAGCTACAACAATCCTCTGCTGACACCAGTGGCCGAGTATGAAACTGAGGGCATAGCTGCCAATGGAACAGGCATCCGAAGGCACTCCGTTTCGGAAATGACCTCCTGCCTGGAGCTCCAGGGGTACTCCAACCTCACCACCATCATGGACAACGGTTCAAAGAGCTCCATGACGACCACAAAAAGCTCGCTGTCAGGAGACCAGGAGAGGCCCAGCACCGGGTCAGTGCAATGTTCTAGCAAACTCAGCACAGTTGAGCAACAGAAAGAACTCTTCCACTCGATGGACGACCCACATGGGTCTTTTGAGCTGGACAGGGACCCTTCCTTGATTCCAGTTCCCTCTTCGAGCCCTGAGAACATAGTGGATCAGATTTTGGAGTCGATCGACTCTGATTCTGAAGGCATTTTTATTGATTTTGGCCGAGGCTGTTCCAATTCATCAGCATACAATGTGGACGTGAACAGACAGAGCATCATGTGAAGGACATTGGAAGACAAACCTTGGGTTTTAATATTATATATGAAAGTTACTAACGCGTTGAGTCGGACTGTGGGCAAGCTATGTATGTCTAGGGCAGAACCTCTGTTGTACGTCATCACAGCTGTACTGAAGTACACAAACACAAGTTTACAGCAGGCAGGAATCTGATGTGAGGGGGAAGAAATCCCAACTACTTGTCCCTGTCGCCGTCACTCTACAGTCGGATTCCCTATTGTCTTTATAAATGTAGGGGTTCACAAGCTGACATGTGTCTGGTAAAATGCTATTAGTGCAGCTGGCAGTGTTCGTTCAGTAAAACAGCCTAGCAAATAGCTGTGTTCACTTTTAATTTTCTCAAGAGATTTCCTGTAGACAGCAGGTTGTTCTCTGAACTCTAACACCTCAGCCAGAGTAAAAACATATCCTCTTAAAAAAACCAAAACAACCCAGAGGCTCTGGGCCTTCATGCCACAGAATACAGTGATAAAGAAATCTCTTTTAATCTTTTTCTTGTACATCTTGTATGCACTCCTTTGCCTAATGGTGAGTTAGAGTTCTTGAAGAAAGGCAAATAAACAGAAATGTGCTATCTGATGTCACGCGATGCCTCGTGTCTCATGTTCTGTTTCACAGCCAATACCTTGTGTCTGTGAGAGAGTTGTCTTCAAACTGGCTTTTAAGGCCGTGTTAATTTGCTCTGAACCTGGCACTTCCAAGAAATCTGTGCACTGTTGACTCCTGGAGCATCCGTTGTATGTTGAGAGATTCCAGCAGAATTCAACTTGTTTCCTAAATAAATAAAAATATGGGCTCTTGGTGGAAATCCTCATTATATATTTATATTCTTAAAGAAATACAGTAATGCATATACTGTCAATTCATGTATTGATATTTGGGGAGTGTGAACCTTGCAGCTCTTCTCATCCTGAGCACTCCCAGCTCTGATTCTCCCTCGCAGTAGCGTGGTGTTGTAAGAGCTATGTCAGTGGTTTTACAGGGGATTGACACACATGATACTAGGGTGAAGTAAAAATCCTGATGCGTGATAGATTTTTGATCAGATGGTTTTACAGCAAAGAAAGAGCTACTTCAGGTCACTCCATTCTAGGCGTGTCCTCTGGAGGAGAGAGTCGCTCAGTAACTCCTGAGCTGCTCAGCAGAGACGGGTTGTCATTTCGGTCTGACAGCTCCTCGCTCTTAGCTCAGATGCTCAGGGACTCTCCAGCTTCACTCTGCACTTG
The DNA here is from genome assembly GCF_028858705.1 of Grus americana. Lineage (NCBI taxonomy): Eukaryota > Metazoa > Chordata > Aves > Gruiformes > Gruidae > Grus > Grus americana. The sequence continues at coordinate 78,589,088 of NC_072852.1, forward strand.
CACTGCTGACCCCAACATTCGCCAAACTCTTCCCCAGGTTTTGATTGCATTTCTAGGCTCGAGGCCCCACTTCTGATACTTAATTTCCTTTGGCCTCGCTACTTGATCTTTTGGAAAGTGTTAGCCCAATCTTTTGCTACCGCCCTGCCTCACTGCTGGAGATGTCAGCTTCCGGATAGATGCGCAGGCTCCCCAGAACCTCAGAAGCCAGCTGAGGAAGGAGCCCCATAAATGAGGCAGGGCATCGGTGTCTATTTTGCTTGTGTTTGGCATGTTCATCTGTGCAGCCTCCCCTACAGGTAAGCACTTAAGTTACGTCATACTTAAAAGTTTTGTTTACACAGAGATGAATAATGGCTTCTGTGTCCCAACAGTCTCAAACCTGACAGCCAGGGAACACGTGGCGTAGGATGCAGGCACCTAACCAGCCCTCTGGATGTGCAACTGAACGTTGCAGATTATCAGGTCACCCATTTGGCCGCTTCCTGGCCACGGCGACCCCTCTGTAATCCCGCAGTGGTGCACCGGGCACAGCCAGCAGTACTTCACTCCTGGCGGGGCTGCGTATGTTGGCAGCTCGCTCACATCTGAGGTTCGTCGGGTTCCTACCAGCTGGTTGGTGCTACCAACGGGTGTTTGCCCACCCTCTCCTATTTGGGGGGGCGCACGATGAGCCCGCAGTCTCAAGGCACAGTTGTTGCCACATTTGGCCCTGTGCAAACCAGAGGAGAGAGAGGAGGTCTCGCTGAACTTGGATGCAATGTATGACAGGATCAGTGGTACAAGCCTGCATGCATGCTGGAGTCCTCAGCCTCCACCCTCGTTCCTTCTGACAAATGCTGTTCTGTTTCCTGAATTATTATTTAGGTTGGAGAAAAAGAGTATCTACAGGCTTGTTCTAAGGACACAGTGCAGGGGAGGAGAAGATAGATTCAAATCCCTACAAGAAAATTTAAAAAATACAGCGGATCAAGGCCTCTGCACACCTTCTTCCCTTAGGGAACATTAAATGTAGTAAGAGTTATAAGCTTACTTAATTACTGGGGAATATTTAAGCACACTTTCAGCTGAGGGAAGAAAGGCTAGGACCCTTCCCACTTGAGCTTTTGCATGTTTGGTGCCCTCCCCTACGACAGGAGACCTTGAGTCCCCTGGTGTGCTGGCAGTGAGCTAACCTCTCCCACCTTGCATTCCTGGAGCTAGAAAAGTAAAATCCCCCTCCAGCTGTTTTAAAAGGTTATTTAAAGATAGGGTTCAAGACAGTGACTGCGTAAGAGGAGTATTCCTAACAGCCACCCTGGTAAACCTCAAAGAGGAGCAGGATTTAGGGAACGGTCTTGTCTTCAGTGTTTCCTGTTGGCCAAGGCAGGCAGCCTGGCGCCTGTTGTAAAAGCCTGTTCTCGGACACTTCACCTTCTCACACGCACTGCGGGGGGAACCAGCTATCCCAGAGCATTGTAGCATCGCAGCCTAGAGCTTTAAATCCGGCCTTTACATTTGTCTTACACTGAAAGTGGACTCTTTAGGCTCAAAACTCTAGCAGCCAAAACAACTTCTGTAGGCTTTCATTAGCAGCATGTAGACTCTTCAACAGGTACATACCAAGGCCCATTCACCAGGACCACACTGGAGAAGGGCAGAAAAGCAAAGCAAAGCAGAGCAAAGCAAAACCCGGCCCGGCCCGGCCCGGCCCGGCCCAACCCAACCCAACCCAACCCAACCCGGCCCGGCCCAGCCCAGCCAGCTGTGATTACCAGCTGTAATGGGATTGAATGAGTATTTAAGGAAGTTGGGTTCAGGCTTGTTGGAATTCATCACTTCTTGTTAGGTTTTTCTGTGGGTGCTGCTGGGCTGAAGTAAAAGGCTGCTTCTTTAGGATGCCGAGGGTCTCAGTTGGCTTCAGTTAAAGTAAGTTAGTGTGGTAATTCTGTAATGGAATGGGCTGAGCTCTGCCATTGCTGTGGTTCAGAGCTTGCTGAACTAAACTTGCCTCTGCTAGCAAATGTGGTATTAAGAAAGCGTTTTGCCTGTTGTGCTAAAGCTCTACTACTGGGGTAATGACTAAAGGAAGGAGCAAGTGCATTCTGACTCTAAGGGTTCAAGCTGCAGTTTCAGGGCTATTTTTTCATTAAAGAAAACATTATAAGCTTAGCAGGCTTTCTATGAAGAACCTGAAAATCTGAAGTCAAGAGTTAAGTTCCCTACTGCAGTGGTGATAGGGTGGTATTTTTGTCTGTCCTTCAAGTTTAATATAAACTTACTAATATATATAATATAGGCAGATATGACTGTAAATTGAAAACCTGGCTGTGGTGGTCTGGCTAATTCCTGTGAAAGCCACCATCTCTGTTATCCTTAGAGATGAGGCTTCTCATCAGCTCATTCCCCAGGAAGTGGCATGACTGGTGGCACTATGTACTCTGTAGGAAGATGTAGGCAGAGCTGTGCCCTAGCTCTGTGCTTTGAGCAGGTCTGGTTTGTACCTGCAAGATCAGGTGTGTGGATCCGCTTTGTTTGTGAGTGCGCAAGGTGTGGAGGGGGTGTGGAGTCAGACACAGCCCTGGGAGGATGGGTCATGCAAATGATGCTGAGCCAGGCAATCAAAGCCCAGTGTTCAGTGATTTTGAATGCTGCACAGATGTGAGACTGTTGTCGCACAAGCAGGGTTCGGTACCTGGTGTGCAATAAGCCAATCTTACACACAGAACAGAGATATTTATTTATTTCATGTCTACGCAGAGGTGGGTGCTAGGTGGAAATTCCACAAAACTAATGCACTACACAAAGGAACTACAACGTATTTATCTTGTTCCACAATTAGAAAAAACTGCCTAAATTTATGCTTATTGGTTAGTAATTACTATATCATCTGCTGCTGGTTAAATGTATTTAAATTAGCACACGTGCTCCTGGAGGACGTAGGGGGGTAATTTGTATAACCCTTTAACTGAGTCAGTGGTCATGATCTCCCCTTGCCGCCTTTACCTTTCCCCCAGTTACTGCAGATTTTTTGTTGATTTCATGCTTCCTTGACAATCATCCAGTTTTTGGCACCTTCTGGGGCAGGATGTTCCCCTTTTATCAGTCTTTTAGTTTCTCTTCAAGGATAGTTGTTAGCAAGACATGCATTGTTGATACAAAGTAATTGAGCTTACAATAAAGCTAATGATTAATGGTCCTCCTTAGAAGACCAATGCAGTATATTGAACCCTAAATTAAAGTGTTGCTATAACCTAAACATATGGTTTTACTTGGTCTACAAGACTACCTTAATTTGTGATCCTCCTACCAGTAACCCCAATGCAGGTGAGTCAGGGACGTGGTGGTCTTAGAGACAAATCATGGAGTCATCGCAAAAAGGAAAAATGTGTATCAAAGAGAATAGTGCAGGTTTTTGCCAAAATATATTTATGAAATGATGGCTTTCAGCTTTCAAATGCTGCTACATGGCAATGTTCCAGTGCACCAGTGGTACTCCAGCTTTGCCCCGAAGGGGGCATTCTTGTTATGCCAGTTATTCCTCTCCACTCTTCCTTTGTTAGGATAAACTGTGGCATTTTATATCCTAATCCAAAACTCAAAAGCTTTTTCCCTGGTTGGGACAGGTTCCAAAACCCTCTGAGGGAGCTAGATGGAGCAACAGATAGCACTTAAAGCTCCTGTCATCTGGTGCTGCAGGGTGAACGTTATGCTGGCAAAAGGAACTGGGAGACTAACCTAATGAACAGCTGCTGAGCTCTGGGGAGAAGCAATACAGCTCCCTGGAGCACAACTGGAAATAGCAGAATAATTGGCTGCAAATAATGCTGCCCAAATAGAAGCTTTTTTTTTTTTTGTAGAAAGGGGGAAAATGACTTTCCATGATTCAATTAGCTCCTGACAAGCTGGTTTTGATAGTGCTTTTGACTAAAACAAATGTGCCTGCTGATACCATCTGAACCACTAAGCTGTGGTGACAGAAGATCTATGGGCCACCTTCCTTCTTCTGGGGCCACCATACAGACGTGTGAGTCTATCTCTAGAGTTCTGGTTAGAGATGTATGGATTGCCCCTTTATTAGGATAATATGCTGTAAGAGCATCTTGGAAATAAAGATGTCTGAAAGCCCTTAGTGTTATTTTTGAGCTCTGGTCTGCAGAGGTGTGACTGTCATTCCAGAACTTCTCTAAAAGTACCAAAATTTGGAGGGGGGAGCAGAAACAGATACCAATTGAGCTGGCAGTGCCACAAATAACATATGCATCCATTTTTAATAATACATGAATCCTTGCCACCATTGTTCTCCAAGAGAATAAAATGCTTGGTTTACAATTGAAGTCTTGTTTGCACCTTTCCTCAAAGGAACAAATACACTGCTAAAAGGGGAATAAATATTTTTGCCTCAAAGAGCCTTCTAACATCTCTTTCCTCTTCATGTGGTATTAGCTTAGAGCTGCTTCAGGCAGTTTATTTTTCTTAACTGGCAGCAGGCTTCAGAAAACCACAGACCACCTGATGCTTGTTGGGCTGCTATGGATCCACCACCAGCCCACCCTGCCCAGGAAGGTGACGTGGAGAAGAGCTGCCAGGGAATAGCTGCTGGAGGCATCTGAGGCGGCTCCTGGTCACTCCATATAGCCTGAAGGGTCTTGGGCTCCTACCTGTTTTCTGATGTTACTGATGGATTAGGGATCTCTGAGGGACGGAAATCATACCAAGTGATCGAACTCCCTGAGCTATTGAGAGATGTGTCGGAAAGTGGTTTGAGTATTTTGTGTGGTCCCAGGATACCACAAACAAGTGGACACCAGCTCTCCCAGGTGCTCTGTGTTGGCCTCATTGCTCCATCAAAACCGATGGTTAAACTTGCCTGGTTTCATCAGACTCAGAATTAGGGTAATACGTTGTCTCTGAAATCACCCACCTGGCTTAAAGCTGCTGCTTACTCCTCTGCATCGCCCTCAGAAGCCACATTTTTAGGGAGATCTACAGAAAGGATTTAGCTTTGCCCTGCTATCTCAATGTCATAATTATGTTGGTATTTTAATATTCTTCAGGCAGGTAACTTGACTAGTAATTAAATAATAAAAATAGCCTCCTCTTTCACAAACGGTGCACCCCTCAGGTCTTGTAGTGCATAATTGGATTAGTAAGTTGGCTGCTGGCCTGCCGGCAGCAGGATTGCCTCCCTGAGGGGTGAACCGCCAGGATGCTCTGCCAAAGCCAGAGGAGAGGGAAGGGAAGATGGGGGTGGGGGGTGGTGAACAGCTGTGGAACCGCTGGGCTAATAAACCTGCCAGAAGCTTATTGTTAGTTGCCTTTGTAAAATGAGGTAGCAGGGCCTAAGTTTATATTTCTATTACTGAGGGTCTGCATCAGCATTTTCACCTTAAGATTCGCTCTTCCAGAACATACCTATTTCCTAATTATTTTAGGATGAAATCCTAACACCACCACCCCCCACCCCCCCCGCTCCTTGAGAAAGCAAATAGTCTTAGGCAGAGTTTTAGCTAGATTTCAAAATGCGTTCCCTTTATAAACCCTAGCCCTCTGAACTCTGGGTTTGGAAATCAGGATTTAAAGGGAATTCTTAGGGCACTGTTGTTGTCTTGGGATCAGATTGCTGAGCTGGAACTCTGAGACTGGGATGGCTTAATTCCATGTTCTCCATGGGCTGTTTGCATAGATTTAAGTTATTTAATAGCTCTATACCTCTTCAGAACATGGTGATAATGTTCTTATCTGTCTTTCTTATGTTTTAAATTGCAGAGTGGATTGTCTGTTGCTTAAAGGCTTCATGATAAAGCATGCACAAGAGGAGACGAGGCAGTGCATTGGAGAATGAATGAAAGTAAATTAGCAATGCAACCCTAACTTTGGTGTATTTAACTTTATTGCCATCATATTCTTTTAATGTAGCTGCACCACCGATTTAAGTCTATAGATGCTAATTAATTCTTATTTACGAACCATTCCCCATCTATCTTCATGCCTTGTTTGGCTTGCTTTCTCAACAGCAATCTTCACTGATGTGTTTACGATCACTCTAGGCTATTTCTTTAGCTGATTTTTACCTCTTTAATAATCTGTGATCTTTGAGCACTTCATTGGTGGGGTTTTTTTCCTTCAGTCCACATGACTTTGTTCTTATCAGCGTCAAGCTTCTTACTGCCTATTACTCTAAATAGTTTAGGTCCCTCTGAAATTCCTCATGTTCTGTTCTGAATATACTCAGAAACCCCCAAAAGCAAGTATCTCTGCTTCATGCTTCATCCATCTCTTCCAATCAAAAAACTGGAAGGCATTAGGCTTGATTTCCAAAGAGGAAAATTTATCTTCCCACTTGCAGTAGTTTTGTGGAAAATTGCGATCACAACATTCTGTTCTTCATGATCACTTGAACTGTTTTTCCCAGATACCGATGTAAAGGTTGCTAGTTTATAAGTGTTTGGATCGTACCCTCAGGCTTATGTTAAAACACAGGTACGGTACTTGTGCTCTCCAGTTCTCCACAATGTCTGTCTCTCACAGCAAATGGAATCTTTTATGAATTATTAAGCCACTTCATTCTTAAACCTCATGGGTATGCCATCATCTGGGATGGTAACACACTGCAGGAAGCTGGAGAAGTTGGTAACCCCTTAGGGTATCCACAGGCAATCTCTTTACATGGTGAGATAAAGTAGTAAAAATAGAAATGGAAATGTTGCACCCAAATAATCAGAAGCAGAACGGCATGTGGGTGCTGGAGCAGACAAAAATGCAGACCGTGTAATGGCAAAACTTAACTCACTTCAGATGTAGCTAAGGTCTCACCCCAAATCTGCGTAAGCAGCTGTGTAATGTCCCTATTCTTAAACCTTGTTCAAGCCTCCCTGGGGGAAGAGGGTGTACAGAAATTATTCTGAAGAAAAAAATTATACAGAGCTCTGAAGAAATTTGTAAGGCTTATGAGGGGAGGAATTTGACAGGGTAAGGGTGGAAAACATTTTCAGTTTCACTGGTTCAATTTAAATCCTGATTTGTCATACAAATGGTCCCAATCTTTGGCAAAATAGGTTTTTAAAATTATTTTTAACTGCTTTTTGTGTCAACCACTCCAGGAGTGAGGAGTGGCAGCAGTTGAGTACGTTGTACCGCTGGCAAACCGGGCAGTACTCGAGTGGATAAAAGCTTTCTGCAGAAAACTCCAGATTTCCAGGGCATGTTGACTGAGAGGAGGAAGAAAGGGCTTTGTTGCAAAAACATTCCTGCAACTCCCCAGCTGCTGCTGTGCACAGCGAGGGGGAAGGCGATCGGCTGTGCTCCCTGGGATATGATGAACGTTGAGAAAAATGGGTTTCAAATGTTAGTTACTTTCTAAATTCACTTCTCCCTTTGTTGGGTCAAACACTAAGGACTCTGTTCATGCACAAAATGACATTTGGATAGCAAGACCCAAGGTGGCATTTGAAGTTTTACTCTGTCAGACGCAGATACAGTCAAACACAGCTGTGGCAGCGCTGGTCCCCCTGCTGCCTCTTTCTTCTACCTCCTATAAACAAGTAACTGCTGATTATTGACAAACAGCTCTAATATTTTGAAATTGGTCTTCATGGGTCAAGCCCTGGAAGGTACTACAGATGCATCCACAGTGAATGGATTTATCCAGATACTTCCACTAAGCTCATCTGTGGAGCATCAGAGAGCCTTCTGCAGCCGGGGACTGCAAGCATCCGGCACAGCCTGGAATTAGCAAACGATAAAGAAACGGAGGAAAACTGATGCCACATTTAGCAGGGAAAGAAACTGCACATTGATGGCTCCAGTTGGCACGTGCAGTCTGGAAGGACCAGGCACATAGTTACTGCGTGGATTCAAGTGAATCCAACTTTCTGTCAGCAAGAGTTGCTCAATGATTTGCTCACACCGCAGAACTAATTTGATATTCTACTTTGTGCATCTTCCAAAAGTTATTCCTTAAATGTTATGTGTGGGCGGGGGTTGCTGGCTGGTGATGCTGCAGTTTAAATCTTTCATCTTAAAAGCTCACGGCGGATGTATCAGTCTTGGTTCAGGTTGTAGGAGTATTCAGATATAGCACCAAGTCACTGCTAAACAGTCTCATACATATAAAGAGATTATTTTTCTTTATTCTTGAAACTGTCATATATTTTCCACTTACTAGTTAAGTAGAGTTCAGGAATTTGTGTGTGGTGGGTGGGGATTTTTACTTGTTTGTCCCTTCCCAGAGGGTGCTTTAAATCAAACCTGAAGTCCTGCTTTTCTGCTCTTGGCACATGCTGGGACTACCTCTCTGTCTTTTCTAATACAGATGACAATACTGTTGTTATTTCTTCTTTTGTACAGTAATCCTGCCAGCTAGCTCATTGGGACAGTCTGTGACGAAAGCTGACCGCTGGCTTCATGCTCCCTCAGTGGGGTGCCAGCGGCCGTGCTGCGTGTTTAAGAGGGGACGTATAACTGTAAACAAGACTGACTCAAAATGCTTGCTCTTTCCTCTGAAATATCTCTTTTCCCTCGTTAATCAAGCTGCTGTTGCCTTTCTGACCAATCTTGTTGACTCTACAAGGTACAAAGAAAGGCACCACAACAATCTTGTTGGGGTTCAGGATCTGTTTCTTGGGCTCCTTTTTGCATGGCCGAGAAGCCGGCTGATAAGGGCGGTGGGTGAAGATGGCAAGGAGATGCACCCAGAGCTGAGCCTCTCCTTGGAGGTACTCCTGTTGCAGCCTGGCTCGCAGAAGGCAATTTCTCCTCTTACGTGGTCAAAAGTGGTGAACAGCTTCCTTCAGTAACACCTCCTCCTGGCTGGAGCATGTGAAAGCTACACAGAGTAAGGAGTCTGTTCCGCATAAATGCTTCCCCTTCCAGCAGAGGCTTTTCAGGAGGGCTACGCTGTGCAAGGTTTACTCAAGTCGCTGCCACAAGCCGATGTTTTCCCAGTGTAGGAGTCCGAAGGCAGCTCTTGGAGGGGAGATCTTTCCTCACAACTGGCTGGGTGGCAGTCAGTCTTTAGACTAAGATTTTTCTACAGTCTATTTCTGCAGGATTTCTATGGCCTCACACCTGTGATTCCTTAGGTGAGCAGCAATATCAAGCCTACACCATTTCCTCTTGGGATGAAAGGGTCCTGCAGGTCCACTTCTTTGCCTTTCTCCATGTGCTCTCCAGGCTAAAATACCTAGTGTATAGCAACAGATCATATAAATCCACATTCCTGCCTCCAGATGCTGGCCTGAGCCGCCCCACTTACGATTCCAACAGCTCAGTCCTGAGCCTCTCCTATCAAGAAACATGGATGCTCCGTGCATCTCTTCAGATCACTCGCTGATAGCTACCACTGCTTCTCTGCATGCTCAGTGGTATTGCAGCTCTGTTTAGGTGCTTCCTGGTTTTGCAGTGCATTAGTGCTTATACAATATTACTGTGTTACTATCCAAACTGGCCACTGGATTGCACCATTGCTCCAAATAAATGCATCTGAAAGCAATGCGGCATCTGAGAGCGGAGGAGCCAGTTCTGTATATAAATGGCCTTTTGTGTTCTCACTTTCCAAAGTCCCTCTGAGAGAACAGCAGCAACATGCTGAGCTTGCTACAAGGAAGTGAGTCTCTGATCAAACTTGTGTCTTCATTTGTGGGCTGACAGGGACTGAGAAACACAACCACCTTAGCACCCTTTGATTTCCTCGGGCCCTGGTTCCTGTGGCATGCTCAGCCACACACGCTCTGGTGATGAGCTGGGCAAGAGCTGCTGTGTGGTGTTTCAGAAGAACGCCCCTTCTGTGGTCTCTCTTCTCGTGGTGAAGGTGAGAAGATTGAGCAACTTGGAGAACTAATTGCTCTTTTGAAAGACCGTGGTGAGAGGAAGAAACAGCAGAGGGGCAGCACAGAAAGGTAGAGTCCAGGCTGCCGAGCACAGCTGTCACAGCAGGGCCATCTCCTGGGATGTGGGAAGGTCCTTTTAATGATCTGGAGCAAATAGCTCTTGCAATAGCTGTCTTGCTTCCGTCCTGCACGTCACTTCTCTAACCTCATGCATGGCTGGAGATGCTGATGACTTCCCTATGCTCCAGCCCAGGAGCCAGCAGCCTGAGAGACGGGCACTGCTGCAGGGCCGCTGAAGCTCGGTAACTAAAAGATCTATTTCTGCAAAGAGACCAGATGACTCTACTACAGATTTGGACCAGGGTCCCCACATGTAGCTCCTCTGCCTCAGGCACCCCACAAGACAGGGGCTCTTCTCTACCATTGGTGTTCAGATCCACCAATGGATCCGCTCTGGTGTCTTTGGAGGAGCTTCTGCAAACCTGACCTACCGCAGCTTGTGCTTATATTGGTGGTCTCTGGCCATCCAGTCAGTTAGATCCTTCTTTGTCTTGCCTTGGTGCTATTTGGTTGTCATAAGTCTCCAGTGGAGCATGACTCTGTGACTTTCAATTGGCTGCTTTGCAGCTGTAGTTCATGTCATATCCTGCCCATGACCTAAAACCCACAGTTTAGGCGTTTCTCTGGCACGTGCAAGGTGTCCAGGGAAGGCCCCACAAGCTCCTCCACAGGTACCAAGCTGAGCAAACGGGCAGGTTAGAGAGGCACAGAGGGGCTGGCATGGGGTGCAGAGCTGAGGGCCAGGGTGTCCCCAGCAAAGCAGTCTCATTCCTTCTTACGCATGAGGTTTTCATGATGCAAAATACTGCTAGTGTTTGCTCACGGGCACCTTGCCTCTGAGAGGCAGCCTCCCCTGGTCTCCCTGGGTTCAAATGGCACGCTTTTCCTCTAAGTGGTGAAGGAAAAAGGTAGGTTTGGCTTTCAGCCATGAGGCGGTTGACTTCTCTGCTTCACAGCATCTTTACTCGAAACGCATAGTTCTGTATCTGCTAATTGTGTACGTGAGACTAGTGGTCTTTATTGTGCTTTCTGCCTGGCACAGTGTTTCAGCCAAGTGCTTAGTCCTTGTTCTGTGTAGCTGTGCCCTCTGTGCTTCTGGCTGTCTAGGCTTGGCTTTTTCTACCTTTCAATCTCATCTGTGCCCTGCTTATAACCCACAGCTCAGCACAGAATATTATCTATTCTCCTCCGGTGACACTGCTCCTGTCATGAATATTAACTTGATTGCTTGTGTCTGAAATCTGTAATATTAACTCCATGAACCTTTTTGACAGTGAGATCACCATCAAAGATGTTGTTATGCTGAGCAAAACCTTAATGATGAGGAAAACCTTAGCCTTGAGGAGGAGGGTGTAAGGCTGCTTGCCCAGAATCAGTACAGCTGTGGGAGAAGAGGTGGCACTAAAACCATGAGAAGATTTTTGCTTTGCTTCAGGTGGTGCAATGGGCCAACACTGCTAAGGCACACCCATTCCCAGAGCACGTAAGAAAGGCAGTGATTATCATTGGAGCTGGTTGGTCAGCTCACGTATAGCTGGTCTTAAGGCAAGGCAAATTTCAAAACAAGTTCAGATCAAGGTGCTTAACTCATGTCTAGCAAGACATATTCATTGCTCTATCACTGTGCTCCAAGACCTCGACTAAATTAAAAAAACTTCACTCCAATGAAAATCAGTGGTATACTTGTACGTACAGAGAATCCAAGAACAGTTATCTGTACAATATACTCCAGCACTGTTATTTTAAGAAATAAGGGTAGAATGTGTATTTATTTCACTGAAAACCAGATATATTGCTCAAACGTGGAAGTTAAGCTTTGCAGTCATTGTTGAGTTGTAATTTAAGATGCCCTTAGGAAATGCTGAGTTCAAAAAGAATCTGTATTTTAAAAATATATCCTCAGCATAGGTAGGTACTAACCTAGCTCTACAAGTTGCCAAGTATCTGTGACTGTTTGAGACTATTTGATATAAATGTTCAGTCATTTTCAGGGATGCTTTGGATGATTCAATTAGGCTTGCAAGAAGGTTTAACAGTTTGTTGATAAAAGCTCTATGCTGTAATTCCTGGCTAATGATACAAAGAAAGGTCTACAATTTTTGTCTGATGAATGACTGAATTTAATATGTGTCTTAGAGCATGAGATATAGGTTTTGTGCTTTTATTTATATGCCATTTGTGTGGTAATATAGTAAAGTGTGTAGTAGCTGTTTTGTTTTGCATGCCTAGCTTAAGCAAAACTACAGTTAACTTGCTGATGTTGTTGGATCAACGTATTTTATATACTATGAAGGTGAACATTGTGCTCAGTTTTTTAAGTCTTTAGGCATGAGGGGAAGGAAGGTATAGGTAAAGACAAGGGCAGGTGTAGATCTCTGCCATGTTACAATATCTAGAGGTAACCTGGGACAGCATTCTTGTAGCCCAGGCACACTGTAACATTAATCGTGTCCTTTGGGAGTTTCTATTATTCCTCTTAAGTAACCAGCAGAAATGATCCAGAAGTTCATGGGCTTGTCCAAGACTATAAAAAACCTATCTAAATTCATGACTGAACAGATCGTTTCATAGCCCAGTGAACACACAGTCCTCCAGGCTCAGGCATGAAACAGAGCTGGGCGACACAAACGAGACCCTGCAAAGTGAAAGCCTGAGGACACTTGTAAGGGAACTGCAAGGAGCTCCCATCAGTGGAGCGAGCCTAATTCCCAGAAAACCAGATCCTCATCCTCTACCCTTTTGGAAGTCCTTCCTTTTTCTAGCTGTGCTGGAGGCTCACATCAAAGTAGCACAAGGCAGCTGCATCAGACAGTGCCAGAAGATGCTTCTGCCACCTCCACATGTTTGCAGTGCCTGGGCACCTTGGCCAAGAGAGCCTACATTAAGCATTGCTTGCACAGTTTCTGCTCTTAGTGCCAAGCAAAATTATTCAAACCTGAAGTGGCACATTCACTTTGCAGACAGCCTTTTCAGGCTCTTTTCTGTGCTATGCCATGTGAGGACAACTAGGAAGAGCACAAGATGAAGCCTTTCACAAATGGCTTTCACCAGGCTGGAGTAACAGTGTTGAACATTGTTCTGAGTTCAAGTGGTGACATCATACTTCTTCCCAATGAAGGCCTCCTTCTTTCAGCAGGGCAGATAAACCTCCCACAACCAGAAGCGAGAATGCCCCAAGATATCTCAGGGCAAGGTTTCCTCTCTCTTTGGAGGAGACAGAGGTGGCTCTGGGTGCAAAGGCAGTACTGGGCACAGAAGGGTGGCAACAGGGTCAGTGTCCTGGCAGGAAGACAGGGCTTTGCAAACACCAAACCAAAAAAGTGGCAAGGGGGTTCCTGCAGGGGTGCAAGAACAAGTCAGGACTTAAGAACTGATTGATTCTCCAGTATATCATCAGTTTGGGGCTTGTAGTTATAAGGAAGAGCTCTTCAGCACTTCTTATTAGGCATAAATGGGAGTGTCTGGTCAATAGGTTTCTCTTTGGGAAACTATTGGGTTTGTGTGGCAAGGTTGGGGGGGAGGGCGGCTACAGGGGTGGCTTCTGCGAGAAGCTGCTGGAAGCTTCCCCCATATCCAGCAGAGTTGATGCCAGCCAGCTCCAAGATGGACCCACCGCTGGCCAAGGCCGAGCCCATCAGCGACTTTCCACATCATAACTTTCCACTTTTGTATCTGTCTTGTCTCAAGCCCAGCACTGCAACCAAGCTGGGCAGGAGGAATCCACCAGAAGAGGAAGTTCACTGTGCCTGCACCATCGCACCGGGTCAGTTACTGACAGTGTCAGAGATAGGCATGGGGCAGCCTCCTGTGTGAGCAAAAATAATTGTACATGAGAAAGCTGTAAGGTCCTTTCTAAGGTAATGGCCATTTCTTGTTGCCCAATAACTTATACTCTTCTTGTTTTGCATGAATTTGTTCTTTACATTTTTATCGCATTTTTCCCATGTTTGCACAGACACATATGCTAGAACATTTTCTGTTGGGTTCCCCACCCCCTAGGTTTGCCACTGTATGGCAGTTTAATGCATTGCCATGTCCTGCTCTCCTCCTTACCTCTCTGCTGGTCTCGGAACACTCCAAGGTATCCAGCAAAGCCAATACTGGTGTCTCCTGTTCTTTTTGGGGCTGTAGTCAATGCTATAAAGGAACATATGCTTTTGCTGTAGTCAGTTCAGAGCTTGTTGTTTTAAACTAAATAAGCTCAAGCAACTGACATGTGAATATATTTCCAGCTAAAACTGCATGGGCATGAGGAGAATGAGGTGGAAGGGGAGAAACAGACAGCTCTTCTAAAAACTTCCTGAAATAATCGTAGCAGGATTTATCAGGCTTGCTTGATCAGTTTTCAACCCTCTGTGGTTCAGCCGTGCAGCATATCCAGCTCTGAGGTTTGTAGGGCCAGATTAAAACTACCACAGCCACGGGGCGCAAAGTGCTAAACTAACATAAGCTCACTCTACTGGTCCCATTTGTTTTAAAAGTAATTATAAACTAACTGGACAATAGCAAGGTGGAGTAGGGGTCGTTGGTCCTTTTACACCTAGCAAAAGCTCTGCATCGTGTGCTGGTAAACTTGATAGAAATGTGATCAATGCTTGCCAGAGACTGTATTTTTGTGGTTAAGTGGTGTGGTCGTACGAAGGTCTGGCATTAGGCTGTGTTGAATCGTGCCATCCCACAAAAGCCGCTTTTTGCTTTGTACTTCCAAGGGAATTTGCAACTGGGTTTTTCTAGAAAGTGCTTAGAAATACTTCTAATCACAAGCACTTGCTGTAGGCTGGACTAATTAACAGCACGAGTGATGTGATGGAACTTCTTTAACCTTGTGAACTAGAGAAAAGGGCTTGTAACAAACAAGGACAGCGGTGTTTAATCCATGGCCTTACAAGGAAAGCATAGCAGGAGCATCAAATTGCTCTCCCTTTGATAGACTGTGTGCAGCCAAACATCAGAAATGCAAAAAGGGGCAGAATATCAAGTTGGAAGTAAGGTGCCCTGAAGCCTTGGAAGCTTCCCGCTGTGAACTCAAAGCTATGCACATAAGATCAGACTTTAAGTTGAGATTTTCAAAGAGACCGGAAAAGAGCAGAATGGCGGTATTGCTTGTTTTTCAGCTGGAGCAGAGCAAGTAACTCTCAGGTGGGATTCTTCTAAGGTTTCTAATCCACAGGGGTTTGGTCTCATCTCTCTACTTCCATTGAGCATTAATGGAGAGGAGACATGCGTGGGTACAGCCAGCAGAATGTTTTATTTTCTCTTTACAAGTGTGAAGACTGTTTTGAGGCAGGAACTGGTCAGAGTCTGATGGTTGAATATGGGGAAGGAACGAGATGTGGAACTTGAGTTCTCATTTCGTTTGTCGTCAGAGCCTTCTGAAATGTTGTGTGCTCCAATGAGGATCTTGGCTCCGTTTCCCTCTCTAGGAATCTGACTAACAAATCACTTGGGTTCTCAGCAGTACTGAGTCAAAGTTCTTCAAACTCATTATCCGGTCCTTAAGTCAGAGAAGGAAATGCTTTTGTATTGTGGTCTCAGTGTGTGTCATATCTGGCAGGGGCTGGATAGTACCATGAAAAGCTTTGTAAAAACAAAACCAGCTGTTAATTGGGAGAAGCATTTATGACTGTCTGCATTTCGTTCAAGGCAGGAACACCAGCTGCAGACAGATGTGGATTCTGGGAAGCACTTGTAACACTTGCGAAGTGGCACTGCGGTGTGAGGACGTGCAAGGTGATCTACAGATGGTGAAATAATGGAGCAAGTCACTGAGTTCTCCACCCTTCCACAGGGACTAGCAGCAACAAGTGAAACAGAAATGAGTGCTGCAGGTCACAAACATTCTCCCAGCTAAACAGAAAATTTGAAATGAAGTTTCTTTAAAGAAAAAAGAGTTCCTCTTCATCCCATGAATCTAAGAGCTAATGAGCAAAGATGTCAGTACCTTGTTAATTAGTAACACCAAATAAAATTCTATGGCCTGGACGTGTTCCTAACCCAACTCAAAGTCAGTGGATTAATTCTACTTTCTTCCCCCCCATTTTAAGTCATATTTTAAGGTGTAACAATTTTAGGAGAGGGAAAGGAAGAGATACATTTTTAGTTGTATGGTTAGTTGTATGCAGACAAATGAGGTAAAACCATGGTGAAAGGTCACTAGCTAACACCAGTTAATAAATGAAGATCAAGGCCATAGAGACCATGATACTTAGGAACTACTTATTTGAGGTATGAATCTAGTCTTCTACTCATATTGGTTACACTCTACTTACACATAGTAAAGCCCCTTTATTATTTTTAATTTTTTTTAAAGCAAACCTATGGTGAGGCAGAAGCTCATACAGTATCTCAAAAGCATGGAAGTTAGGTGCTTGTTCTCCACAGATGGTTTGGATGCTCAGTGGTAAAGAAGGAGCAATTCAGAGCCACAGCCTAACTTAGGTGGATCCCAGTGAGACCACCACAATCTCGTGGGGTGCCTGTTGCCCCCCTTTCCCTTGCTGTTCCACTGCAGAAAGCTTATCCTTCAAGAATGACCTTGAAAAACCTTAGACTGTTTCTGGCACCATCCCTGTCACGTGAAAGTGCAGACTCAGCCTGAGACTTTCCCAGCAGTTCCACGCCAACAAGTCAGATAAGGCTGAAAATGAGAATCTACTGGTGCATTTGTCTAGTAGGATTGCCCTCAGGTCTGCAAGCTATTTCTCACCCCTGCCATATGCGTGCTTTCTCTCACAAAGCTATCGTGCTCAGATCACTCGCTTTTTAAGCGCATTGGTCAAGCTGTCTGCATTACTCCAGCTTGGTGCTAACTCCGCTCTCTAGAGTTAATCCACCCTTAACTGGAAACTTTGCACCAAGTACTTCTCACATGGCATTAAAAAAAATGATACCACTAAGATAATTTGAAGGAAGCCAGGAAAGACTTTAAAAGAAAAAACCTAACATAAACCAGTAGTAGTTGTACACAGTCTCACTTCTGCTGTGTATGGGAAATAAATCAAGCAAGAGAATTTACTTGGAAAGAGAGGGGCAAATTCAGGGCCATTTTCGGACTAGCTGTCCACAAAGACCTGATGTAGTTAGGCCCTTCTGAAGTGCGTGGGATGTCTTCAGTCATTCAAATGCAGCCCTACGCATCTAAAGGACAGAAGACACAACCTCCCCGCCCCGGCCCTGCTTTCTGTGTGCCCTTGTAAATGGCAATCAGAAAGTACACACTACCTGTAAGTACTCACCTGCCCTGGTCCAGACATCTCCTAGAAAAAAATGTCACCTGCTAGCATGGACAAGGGAGCATTGGGTTGCTGGCAATAAGATGGAGTTATATTTTATTTTAACTTTGCAATCCTTGAGATCATTATGCTGGAAGAGATTTGGTGGCCTAAGAAGTTTGGGGACAACTGAGGCAAGTATTGCCATGGTGTCAAAATGCTGCGCTGTGCTTCAAGTGGTTGATATGTAGTAGTACATGCCACAGCCTCATCCCAAATGCTGCTTCCACTTTGAGCCTCTTTGCAGTCACCTGTGCGTGGTGTCCTTGAGCAATATCAGGATGACCTTGAGAACCATGATTTCTTCTTGGCGTTCCTCCATAGAGCCACACATCGCTCCTCCCAATCTTTCTACGTGACCCACTTTATTGCAAAAATATCTCTAAGAAATCAGCAAGCCAAAATGAGGTATAATTACTGAGAGCAGATGTTTCCTAAAAAGCCACGTGAAGACCAAAACTGAAATCACCTTTGGGACAAGCGAGTTACACGGCAGCTACCCTCCAAGATCACCTTACTTTATTTCCTTCCGTTGTTCTTCTTTTTGTCATTTCTTCCTTTTACCCTCTTGTTCGCAATCTAATTTGAGATGTTTTAGGGCAGAGTATGCCTGTGTGTGATGGCTACTGCATGTAGCGCATTTCTGCTCACAGCCTCCCCCATACCATCCTCTTCTTCCCTTCTCTTGCAAGGGCTCTTTTTCCCCTCTTCCAAGCTTTCTAGCAGATTGTAATTGCCCTTCACTCTCCTTTTAACTCCTTGGGTTTGGGATTTTTAAACCCCCTCGCTACAAAAATCATTAGGGTTTCGCCAAAAGGGTAGGTGCTAGAAGCATCACCTGATGCTTCAGAGTGGAGAGGATACGGCACTCGATAGCGGCCACGTTAAGCAAAGAAGCGTTGCTCATTCGAGTGTTATGCCTCATGCTATACTTGGCCGAGCAATCTTAAGCGCGCGTCCACGCGTACCACGCTCTCGGGAGAGCTTCCCCCTTATTCTCGGGCTCTGGCTGCGTTGGTAAGGGGTGGCGAAGAGCTGCAGCGTGTCACAGCGCAGGCACGGCTTTGAGATGTGCGGGGCCACGCAGCTCGGTGCTGGCTCACCGACTTCCAGCCCCAGAGCAGCGCCGCGGCATTTCTAACTGTTAAATGATGGTGCCGGGTGCCCTGAACTCGCCGGTGCTTGCCTCTGGGCACTCATCTCTACAAAACAAAAAGCACTCTATAAAGATAAAAATAACACTGTCAAGAAGGGACAGCGTTGCAGACAGACTGCAGGGAGAGAGAGATATTATCAAAGTTTGATTCCCTTTTGGATTCTCTCCTGTTATGTGCTACACAGCCCTTCGTCCTGCCCTTTAAAATGTTTGGCAGCAAAGTATCATGTGTTGGGATTAGACTTCTGTAAGGCCATCTCTTGTGTACAGACTTTTTTGAATTGGTAGAAGACCCATAAAAATGGTTTAGTGGCTTTTGACAATGACTGGGAAGGGGGAATTATTTTCTGTCGGTATTACATTATACGTCAAGTAACAACCACAAAGAACTTGCTGACAATTCATCACTTGGAGGATTTGGTGGGGTTTGGGGTTGTGGTTTTTTTTTTTTTCCTCTGTGTGAATTCTGTCCTTTGAGAAGAAGCAGCAAACTAAAATTTCTATCCAAAGAGCAGCAGCAGAGTGGCAATCTCATTTCCATTGCCCCAGCTGTATCGGTCTAACCTGGAGCAAGAGGCCCGTTCTTCCTTTGGTCCCCCTGCTGAGGTGGCTCCAGCACCTGTTGGTTGTGGGTCTTCTGGTATGGACCACAGCCTTCTAGAACTGGATTGGTACCAAAACAGATTATATGGAACGTGTTTTAATTTTCCAGTTGATATCATGGTACTGATTACTTACATAGCGTGTGAGAACTTTGGCTCATGGACTATGGCCGACTTGACTTTCGGAGGTGAGGCAAGTGACTATTGTGTATGGAAACAATAAATTGATTTATGGGCCAACAGAGCTTTCTATCAAGAGCTGCTAGGCTCCTCCAGATGGTCAGATGAATTATTAGAAATACAGAAAACAGGGCATTCGTGGGCTAAGGTTAGCCTTTGGGAAAGCATAAGCAGAAACAGAAATGGGGTCAAACCATAAATTTCATTGGTGTTGGGCTATGTTGCTCTGTTAAGAATAAAAAGTAAATTGACATGCTAAGCTGGGAGGAATTTTCACAAAAATTTCTGACAAACTACAGAATTAAGTCCTTGACATGACTTTAAATGGACAGTACACTCCCTATGAGAACAAAGAATACTTTATGCATTTCCTCAGTCATGAACCAGGGCATATAATGGTGGAAGTCTCAAAAAGATTTGGTTTTCATCCTGTGCTGATTCTCTTGAAACCGGTAAGATTTAAGTGGCTACTACGCAGAACAAGAAAATCCCGTTCTTTGATGTCTGTGCAAAGAAACATGCAAGAAACCCAGGCCAGGGATGAAATTTGGAAAACTTTGTCCCTTACTCCATTAAGTAATTCCGCAAAAGTAGCAATAACACCACGCTAGCGCTCACATGAGCATACAAGAACCCGCTCAAAGGATGAGGCTCCAGTGCTCCCTGCCTGCATGGACCCGTTCCTGTTATTTTCTAAATGGCAGGCCTGGTTTTGATCTCTACATCGAAGCACAGCAATGTTTTGGGTTGTGGGTTTTTTATAAAGAAATATTTATCTCTTCTAATACGCTTCTTCCTCTCCAAAAAACTTCTTAAGCTCTATCTCCCTTTCATCACCAAAGCAGGAAAGATGCTTTCATCTTCCATCTCTAGTTATACTTCTCTCACTTCATCTTTAAAAAAGAAAAAAAAAAAATCCCCTTTTAGTAGCAATGCTGTTCAGAACTTCATTGGGCAATTCTTTGCCGTTGGTAATCTCTCCGTCTCCTGAAAGGAAATGGGTAAACCCTCTAATCTGAAATGGATGTGATAAAATATCTGTTCTCAGCTCGTGGGAAGCACAAAGATAAATACATACTCTGCAATACTGGCCTACTCCACCTAACCACTGCAGAACAGAGGATGCAAACCGCAAAGCAAGGAATCTCTCAAGATATAAAAGTAGCAAAGATTCTCTTCACAACTTTGGTATTCATTTTGTTTTACCCCCCGAGAGAGAAAGAAAGAAACCAACCCCACAAAACTGTTGGGGAACCTGAAAGCACCTTCGCAGCACTGAGGCAAAAGAATAATTTCAAAAAATTTAAAGCACATGCAGATGTTCAGCTTCTCTGACCTAAATGATGTATTTCAGTAAGGTCACAAACTATTTCTGTGTTTGCGTTATTGTGGAGCTTCTCCTCCAGGGTACCGAAGGCTTTGCCAGTGGTAGGCAAAGAACGTGCCCCGGTTCCCTAATCGCTGTGAAGCGCTAAGGGCACCTCAAAGAGGCTGCGGCACTGAAAATATTAGCAAAAGGAACCGCCTCTTGCTGTGAGTGCAGCTTGCTTTACCTTCAAGAGAGACACCGTGTTTCTGATTGCTTATCCGCCTCTAAACGGCCTTTCCACAGGTTGTTTTTTTTCTCTTTGCTGTTGTTTATCCTATATCCCGTATAAAAGGAATAGCTATACAAATAACACAGATCCAGCTATTTTCTTAATACCTTTTAATTAAGGTCTTCTAGACCAGAAGAAAATTTTACTGGTTTGAAGCATGCACTCTTTTCCAACACTTAGAATTCTAATTTTGGTTGTACTTTATTATTTTAGTTTATGCCAGACCGGGGCGAACTGCGCAAAACTGTCGCTTACTCTTATCAGCTGAACCAAAATAAACTTGATTTCAACCAAAAGAGGCAGCCTTTTGCACAGGTTTGACCGAATCTGTTTAAAACCATACATCTTGGTAGACCTCGTTTAAATGAGATACTTAAGGGTGAAAGGCCTGAGCCTAAGGTGGGCCCTGGATTTCATTGCAGGATCGGGGCCTGAGTACAGACAGGAAAGCTAAAAATGCAACAGCAAAAAATGGGAAGAAAATTAAGGCAGAAGGATCCGGTTTATATATTTATAAACTATGTAGTTAGTAGTAGTTTAATTTAAATGATTTTTTTTTCCTACTAGTGAGTGTTTTCTGTATATTCTTGTCCTGCAACTAAACGGTGCTTCCTTCCCACTCCTGCAAGTTTTTTTCCTCCTCTGAAGCTACAGAGCCTGTGACCTTGTAGTCAGGAAATACCAGCTGAGCCTTTTTTAGCCTCCGTGTAAACAGCTGCATTCAGTGCTGTTAATTTTTTTTTCAGCTTTGTTTTACAAGGTTTATAGACATCGAAACGTTACGGGGCATTTAAACACTGAGATCAGTTCAATTCTCCTTATCTTTTTGATTAATAAATACACAGTGTTAATTCTGCTTTGTCAGGTTGGGGTATGTGAATGCACGTGCGTGAGAGGAAATTCAATGAGCTGCAGCGCTGAGAGCAGCAGATTATTTTTTGCTCTTCTCAAAGCAAATGGCTGTGATTACAGTTCATGCACATACAGACCTCTAAAAAAAAGTACAGGCTCTTAATGTGTGTCAGACTCTGGATTTCCAGCTTGCTGCTGTGACACCTGACACGGACAGAACCGTGTGGTATTTTTAAATTCGTATGTTGGACTTTGAGCGACGTTCACAGCCACAGCGATGCTCTCCTCTGCGCAGGCTGCTGGTTAGCAGCTCAGTATAATAACGTTGCATTCACCTAGTGCATCTTGCACAATCAGGGGCAGATTTACCTAAGATAAAAATCCGTCTCAAAATGCTGAAGCTAAATTTTATGCATTGAAATAATCTCAGACCAGACATAATTTGATAGTTATATGAACTGACAGAAAGAATCTTCAATTAATGTGCAAGTTTTGATTCTGAAATCGATAATAATGACAGGAAACAAACTGCATTTTTGAGGTATAAAAAAACTATCAGAATTTTAGAATTCTAGATGGTGAATTTTAGATCTTGAGATGTAAGGTACAGTACGGATGTTGTTATTACTTCTTTATTTTTTATTAATGCTATATGGTTTTATGGGAAATGTAGTTAGAAAATTGAGATCTGGTTGAATTCCAGGTTTTACCTGGAATTGCAGGACTATTCAGTAAACCCTTTATTCCCATTCCTGGAAATGCATGCATTAGCTTCCTAATTCAGTTTTGAAGATTGCTTCCTCATATATTACCTTAACAGCTGATTGACACTTTTGTTTTTACTGGCCCTATTGCAGCCCGAGCTGCGTGCAGTCTGTTTTATTGGATTACCCCAGAGGCCAAGATCTGCTTGACTTCTACTTTCATCTGGCTTTGTTTGGTATAAAGCAAAATTGAGCTCGGTCCAGCAATATGCTGAGCCATCCCCCACCAGCGAAGGCTATTTAATTTTGAGCGATGCTTTCTACCTTGCAGTACTGAGGCCGCCCGCCACATGCTAAAATGAGACGCGGTCTGGACGATAGGAGGGTACTCGGGATTTTTACTGCAACGTTAGGGCGAGACTTCAGCAGCATCACAGCAGCCCCTCTGTTCCTGTCTTCTGCAGCCGCTCTAAAAGAAGTGGGGCGAGCACGGCACCAGGGGTGCCACCTCTCTCCATCCGGCAGTGGGGAAAGGGGGTTCCCTTGCAGCCATCAGCGGCAATTTGGGTACAGCAGTCTCTCCTTCAGCTGTGTGGTGGTGGTGAAATACTAGAGGGAAGAGCCAGAAAAGCACCAGGAGTCAACAGAGGGAACAGGTCTCACTCAGTTTTCTCTCTTCTCGTGCTGCCTTGCTCAACCTCTCTTGTATCCTCTTCACCTCAGCTTGTCTCCACACTTATTTCTCCGTGTTCCCTTTCTTTTTTGCCTTGATTTCCGTATACCACTTCACCTCCAGAATAAACCCATGAGAGGAAAAAGTAATAACTGCAGAGTCGATGCTTGCGATCACCTTGTCTGTTTAGCCTGTGGGGTTGTAAATGCGTTCTGCAGAGTACTTTGCAAGGCAAGGATCTGTCCCTGAGTGCTTGTTAGGTGCTGCTTCCCTAGCGTTCATTAAAAACTTTATGCCAGCTGAGGATGTTATTATTGGCACTAATTGGTGTAACTCAGCTTACTTCACTTGACATGAGGGCAATCGACAGTCTCCAGTGTTTGAGTCGCTCTATTTGTAACAACGCTTCATGCAGCATCTTTGTACAACCTCTCACACCTGCCAGAGGTGTTTGCAACGTCATCGAAAAGCCGCCTCTAATTTTGGATTACGATAATGATGCGGTATGAGTTGCAGCAAAGAACTTTGCTTTGCTTAAGGAGGTTTCAGAATAATGCTACCTTTCATGGTACTCACTTTCCTATTTTTAAAGATTAATTTGCAAAGCAAATATCCCCGGAACAGAGATTAATGTTTTACATCCTGGGACAAGTCATTTCAACTATGCCTGTGTCTTACCGAAATACGACAAAGCTAAATGAAATTGATAGTATGAAAATGATAGTACTCCTCTTCTCTTGCCAGATTCTCATTTCTAGCCCTGTGCACCCTCTCCTACAAGCTATGGAGTCCTCAGGAAATCGCATTTCGTCTTAAACATGAAAAAAGAGATTCAGAGACATGGAGTCTTGTCCTTTTAAAGCATTAATGAGAGACCAAGTGTTAACATAAATGAATGGGACAAACCCGGTATTTCACTAGGAACTCTGTAACATATGAAGGATGGATGCACTTCAGCTTTGAATAATTACAGACCGCTTTCTGGTCATAGTTACTTATATTACTTGAAAGATGGGTGAACTCACTACAGGGGGTTTTGTCTAAATATAATTGATGATGAGCTCCTTAAATAGGCTTTTGGTCTGTTCTTCAACTTTCAGTGCTTTTCTCAAGGTGACCGATCATAATTTACAGCAATGGATAGCAGCAATTCCTAGAAAGCCGGCAGCGCCATTGATTTTGACCTAAGCTTTCAACTGGCGAGCTACCAATTACTTCTGTAAAGGTTTCAGCTGCTCTGCGTGGAAGCACGTGCGGCACTGGCTCTTTGGCAATTTGAGGTGGCAAGATAGCCAATGTATCAATTCTCTTCTACTGATAAAGCTCCTGGGCAGTAGCTGCTGTAGTGCTGCTTCTAGATCTGGAGATTTTTGATCATCTCAGATTTAATGACTTTCCCATGCAGAGGACTTAACGTGCATATATTATTTAGCAGTAATACCCAACTGGCAACAGGCACAATAGATACCAATTGATGGGCTTACAGAGAAACATACAAAGTACACACTGCGCCCAAAATTCCCCTCTCTTTTTGGCAAGGATGGATCAAATGTAAAGTAGCACAAGGAAAAATATCGAGGCATACTAGGCTAACGTTGAATGAAAATCTAATTGAAATTCACCATAAAATGCTTGATTATCTGTATAGGCTTAGAGATTTTAGTACAAAGTGAAAGGTTTATTTGCACAAGTCTGGAGTCTTGCTTTTTGTTTTGGCTTTTTTCCCTAGGTACCGAGGAATTTATCTAGCTTACAGCTTCTAAAGACACTGTATAAGGTGCTCTAAAACTACCAGTAATCGCAGTAAGCAAATTTGCAAAATCCTTTTTCTTCTGTACAAAGATCTTCATCAGATGTACTACTCAACTACCAGGAAAGCTATTTGTTGTTATCTGCTATCACTGGAAACTCCACCTATCTTTACTGCTAGAATCAAGCTTAAAAAAAAAAAAAAAAAAAAGAATAAACTGCTATCATACACTAAATTTCAGGTGCACGTACAGGATAAGGAATATTAGTATGATACACAGATGAGCCTTCTTTTAGGCCAAAAGGGTGGTTTTTTAAGTTACCTGATCATAATTGTATTGGTTTGGAGATTTTTGGTAGGATGAGCTAAAAGATAGTACTTGGCCTGTGCTCTCTGGAAGACCTTCTAGTAAGATAGCCTAACTCATTGCTGCCTCTGCCTTGCTGCTTGATTTCTGCATGTTTCTTAAATTACAAGTTCTTGGGAGCCTGGTTCCCTTCTGTTCTGCATTTGTGAAGATCCTAGCACAGAGAAGCCCAAGGCTTGAGTTCCTCCAATGCATATAAAGAAATAAAAGGCTATAGCCCAGAGGTTGAGTACTACCATCTAGAGAATATGCAGAATTTCCCTTGTAGTTTTGGGACTTTCTGAATAAAGTTTCTGTGTCAGTACAGAGACTTTCAAAGAATTTCTAAGCACTACACACCTTCCTTTTGATTGTTCCTGCTTTATTTCCAATGCCTTTTTGGCGTTTTCATGTGCAGTGGTTGTTCATAGTAATAACCCCTAAGAGAAAAGGCAGTGTAATGCTTCTGAAAATACAACAGATGCTTGTAATATCATTGCCCTCTCTACAGGGACTTCTGTAAACGGATTCCTTGCTACACTCAGCATGTTAACATCCAGGAGCAGAATATTGTTTGTGGAATTTATAATGGGACCAGGGATTCCAAAAATTGATCCACAGGGTCCTATAAGTACAGGAGCTCCAAACTATACGTTATCAAGCTGCCCCGACTTTGCTGATTTTCAAACACAACTCAGTTTGCATTTACAGCCTATCCTGAATAATCTTCTCTTGGTACATCCTTACTCGGAGACTGTCAAGGAGAATGATTATCTGCCAAGTACTGATGTGGTTGGGAATATTCAGCACAAGCTTTGGTGTGTTATTTAAATGAATGACTTCTTTTGTCACCCTTGAAATATGCATTGTCACTCTGGCAACCTCTGTATCCTGGAAGGTGTGCAGCGCAATGAGACGTATAAACGAGCAAGAGGCAGGCAGAACGGCATACATGATGAATGAGAAAAATATGTCATTAGGAAAGCCTGGGGTAAAAACAGAGTGGGCAAAAAAAACTCTCGCACAGGGGTGAGGTGGGAAAATGGGGTTGATTTCATTTTCTTCTCTCTTGGCAGATTTCTGGGAGTGCATGCAAGGGCTTAGAGTGAAAATATGTAGGAAAAATGCAAAAGTCCATGAAAAGACATAAACTCCTTGTTTGCAATGTTCAGTTGTTTTATGGCATTATTTTGTCTTCTCTGACCCCCTGTCATTTTCCACTGATTTCTCAAACCTTCCTACGAAGAAACTGTAACACACCCCTCCGCCGCTTTGTAGCTGCAATAATTTTTCTGGTCCAGAAGCCCCTTCCTCCCCATGAGCTCTTTGGTTATAAACAATTATTTTCACCCATAGCAAACTTTGCGGGTGCCCACAATCTCTGTCGCTATATTCCTGCCGCCTCCTCGCCCCTCCTGCAGACACTGATGAACCTTCGCCATCAGCAGACTTATTTCCAGCACGTCGGCTCTAACATCCAACTCAGCTCTAAGCTCCAACATTGTCTTTGCATACGGCCTCTACCTGTTTGATGGGGTATATAACAAACGTATTTCCCTCAGGAATGTCAAGGGAGGAAGGCTTGCATCTCTTCAGCTAGCACTTCCTATTTTTCCTGATCAAAAATTTTATTAGTTCAGTAAGCAAAATGTACTCATATTTTTTTTCCTCCTGCATTTGGGTTTTCCTTAGTCTTTTTTCCACAGTGATACCTTTGGATCATGATTAAATGGATGAAATGAAATGCTTTTCATATTATTTTTCTATTAAAAACTCTGGTATTGGAAAAGGGGATATTTCTGTAATAGTGTGCAACTTGCAATTAATGTTTTCAAGAATAATGCATAATGTTAATTTGGTTTTCAATGATTTATGATTTTAAAATTTACATATTATAAACTTTTACAGTCCTGTAATTTGGGAGATTTCAAATCATAGCGCAAATCTGGGCAACATTTTTTTTCTTTCTTTTTTTTTTTTTTTTAAACTCAGCTTATACCTGAACTTTCTCCTGTTAATACATGTGACTACCAATAGGGTTCTTGAATATGTACAGGGACAGTACATGAATAGAATAGACTATATCAGTTGGAAGGGACCTACAACAATCATCTAGTCCAACTCCGTCCTTGGTGCAGAATCTGGCATTTCGACTTGTTAAATTTCATCCCATTAATCATAGCCCAATGCTCCAATCTATCCAGATCCCTCTGCAAGACCTCGTGTCCCTCAAGAGAGCCAACAGCACCTCCTCGTTTGGTATCATCAGCAAACTTGCTAATGGTGCGTTCAACTCCTGCATCCAGATCATTGATGAATACATTGATCAGAACTGGCCCTGGAATTGAGCCCTGAGGGGCACCACTGGTGACCGGTTGCCAGCCAGATGTAGCCCCATTCACTACAACTCTTTGAGCTCTGCCCTTCAGCCAGTTCTTCACCCAGTGCACCACAAACCCGCTCATCCCCCAGTTGGACAACTGGTCCAGAAGGATGCTGTGAGGGACAGTATCAAAAGCCTTCCTAAAATCCGGAAAAACTACATCCACCAGCTTCCCTTCATCCACCAGGTGGGTGACCCTATCATAGGAGGATATCAAATTAGTTAAACAGGACTTTCCTTTTGTGAACCCATGTTGCCTGTCCCTGATGACTGCATTATTCTTTAAATGCCTTTCAGTAGTACCCAGTATAATCTTCTCCATAATTTTTCCAGGAACTGAGGTCAGATTGGCAGGTCTGTAGTTCCCTGGGTCTTCTGTCATGCCTTTTTGTACATTGGAATAACACTGGCTAGCTTCCAGTCAGCAGGGACCTCCTGGATTCCCAAGACCTTGGATAGATGATAAAGAGGGGTCCTGCCATAACATCCGCTAGTTCCTTCAGAACTTTGGGATGAATCCCATGACGCCCCATGGACTTGTGAACATAATGAATCTGATCTAAGCTTTTGTTTTACCATGTGGGGTTTTTTGACAGCCCTAAATTCTTTTGTGGAAATCCTGGTCTTTGATTAAAATGGTAGTGCATGGGCAGAACACCTTATTCGTATTTGTATCAGCATCCATTTCTTTAGGTAGTTGTCCTGCAATAGGTGTATCGATACAGCTAAAGCAGTACAACTTTTTTGTGTTGGTAACATGTTATGTGTCATTTTCGTGGGGTCCATTTTTGCCAATAAGGTATATAAAAAGTATCAAATGCCGTAAGACTTTGAACTTAGCTGTGGCATGTACTTGCTGTTGTTAATAAAAAGAACAGTAGTAGTACCACCATCTTCTATAAGCACTTGTTAATTGGCTGCTTAACTCATCTGCATGCAAAGTCCTAACTCCATTCATCATGCGTTCAGCTAAGACCAGAGTTCTTTAACCACTCCAGATGCTTTAAATCAACCTGCACCTCCTCATCCTACAAAACCACAGCATCCAGCATAGTTTTTTCTTGATCATTTTTTGGTTCACTGATGGATTATAGATATCACCCATGTTAGTCTAGCTGCTTCTCAGTCACACTCTCAAGTTCCTCATCATCTCAGTTGCACGGTTACAAGATCATTTAACTGTCTAGCGTTGCTTTGGCCAACTCATGTTATTTAGCTTTAAGTACATCTATTCCATTGGCTTACGAATGCTTCTTGTCTTCTGAATCCCCTTACTCTTTTTTAAATAAAAAATGTATATGTTTTAGGGCACTGCAGGTAGGATACAAATTTGAGAACTTATATGACAGTATTGCCATATTTTGTAAATACCGCATTATTTTTCATGTGTACCAGAAAAGGAGAACTGCCAAAATACCCAATTCATTCCCAAATCTAAAATCTTCTCCAGATTACATTTGCAGAAAAATGTTCCATGGCCAAAATGTGTGATAGGATAAAGGCATCATACAGATTTAGTGCAAATTTATTTGGGAAGATCCCATTCAGGACTACAGAGTCTGTGTTTAGGGACTGGCCTTGTGCCAAGTGTTTATGCAATTCATCTTCCATGCTCATACTCTGACGTGTCCTTGTCATGGGATGCTGGAAACTTGTCCAGAGCAGAGGGGTGTTGGACAGCCTGTTGTGATGGGTGCACTCTACCCCTTAACCCAACTAGCAGTCATTTGGAACAGGCTCCAAAGGAGGTAAAGGCATGAGCTGTAGCTCCTGTTCTCCGAAAACCCACAAAGGACCAGCGTGGCACAGTGAACATCAATGCATGTGAGCTTGGAACACCAATCATGCAACTAACACATGAATAGCGGGTGGCTTTTCCAAGACTCATTTATCAAGGAACAAAGTTGTGGGTGCAAGGAGTCTCATGCAAACCTTTCCCATTGCACATAATTTGACTACGAGCCAACCACTTTATTCCGTAAGTATGACGGCCTAAGTAAGCCACCTTTGAGCTCTCCCTGCTAGGCAGCGTGGCTGCGTGGCGGTGATCTCCCCTTGAGCTGGGACACCTCTCAGGCTTGCTCCTTGAGGCAGAGAGACCTTTTACCATCGGCAGATCTTTGGTAAGTGACTGATACCATGCTGAATTAACACTAATGAAACATTACTAATTCATGTAGTTACTCAATATTAATTGCTACAAACTTTGCATATATAATCCTTCAGACATAAACTGTTGACCAAGCCTGAAACTAAGTTTAGACCTAACCATACCTAGGCTCCTGTCTGAGAAGGAGTTCAGAAAGCAAGGGCGTCCACTTTGAACCTCGTGACTCAACGGGAGGGTCCTCCTTACCCTTTGCGTCCCCGGTCTCTCTGTGAATCATTCTAACTTGAATGTAACTCAATTTTCCTTTGTATGTTTTTCCATGCAGTAATTAATAGAGTGAACCTTGCCATTGAACGTTGTTAATTTGCACTTTTACAACATCATACTAAATCCATTTTGCTAACACCTTTGACAGTGGTTCTTTAAGCGATCTAAATCACCCATTTGCGACAAATTGTCGTAGTCAGCAGGATCCTAAATCAGGATTTGGGACAAATTGCCATAGTCAGCAGGATCCTAAAATCAGGATTCATGACACCTGTGAGTCTGAGCTTTGTCTTTTTGTATTATCTTTGTTATCTAGACATGCTAATTTGAGATTTAGACGATTCGCCTTCTAGATATTTCTGACGAGTGGTTCACATTTTCTCTGCAACAACCTCTTCAAACCCCTTTCTAAATGATGGTTTTGACCTCTGTAATCCCTGATAGTACCTAGGTATTTATCTTTCTGCACCTCAACTTGCCCCTTTTTGGGCTGGGGCCGCAGAAGTAGGAAAACCAGTGCCATGTGTGTAAGCACGTTCAGCAAAAAATGCTAATAATCCCACACCACTGGATAGCGATCTGTCTTTTTGGTTTCTTTTTGGTGAGGCCTTGGGGAATTTGCATAAATTGAGAGACAGGTAGGCATAAACCGGTGACGAATGGCTCCCTTGGCTTGAATGCTAAGCGGCAGCTCCAGCTTGGGTAACGAACCCGGGGTATTAAAACAATACTTATACAAAGTAAGATATGTTTTCTCAGGGTGCTTCTTCAGCACTGAGAATTATCTCTGTTACGACGCGTTTGCAGAGGAGCTTGCTGGACTTCTTGGACCCAGCTCAGCCCAACCACAGCACCACCAGTGTGAGTGGAACTCTGCCCATCTAAATGAAGCCAGAGTTTTTTGCACCCTGATTTACAGCATGTGCTGCTTGGACAAAAGAGAATTGCAGTTGTACACTGGCTTTTAAAAATATTTTCACTCTTGAAAGAAGCCTGATTGACAAAGAATATGAGCCATCGAATTATAACGCGCCAGATTTTACTAAGAACATTCTAAATATGCAAATTTATGGGAGGGGAAGCAATATTCTTACTCCTATTTAGGATGGGTTTGATAGACAGAAATAATTCTCTTGTCACTTGTTACAGAGAAGAATTATTAATTTTGCTTTGTCTGTAGAAAGGCAAAAGCCAGCAATCATGTTACAAAGTAGGTTGCATAAATTGGTTGACTTTCAATGCCTCTTTCCCCATCACATCTTAGGAAGAAGAAAAGATTTCTTAATGGTGCCAGGTTCCATTAGAAGAGTAGCGCAACATAGTTTTAATTGACGCATACCATGTCTTAGGAAAATAACAGGCAAACTCCCTGACCATTCAATTACCATATAAATAAGAATGCGCATATCTCCCCACATATCAGCATCTTGCTTTTTTTGTTGTTGACAAAAATATGTTAATGGATAAAAGCAGCTTTTCATTTGAATAATGACTTAATGCTTCTGTGAATTTCAGATGGTGGATTAAGCCCTTTCTTTAAAAGTTTCCAATTTCCCTATAGTTCACCAGCTGCCTTTGCTCAAGGAAAAGAAAAAAAAAAAAGGCAAATGGGAGACTTCAAACCTCGGCACCTGCTAGGGTGCTGCTGCGATTTATAAATCTGTTTAGGGAAATGAAGCATGCAAGTCCTCTGCTGCCTTTTGTTCAGAAGACTGTCATTGACGGGAGAGAGGAAAAAGCCCAGTGGTGCGTGTTTTATGGTGGAGACCAGTTTTCTTTTTCATGCCTTGCCAGGTGGAGGTGATCCTTTGCAGGTACACACTTCAGGTTTACAAGATCACTGAGGAAACAAGCAGCACTACCTTCTTTTGACTTGACCATAGGAGAGGCACCAGATCTGAGTCAAAATTAATTACGTGCAGGGCACTAGCGTTAATTGTTCAAGCAGGTAATTATTTATGGGTATAGCTGTGGTAGTTGCATGTTATGCCTCCTTCATTCTGCACTGCGGGCCATACTTGCTGCCATAAGTTTTGTTGTCTCACTTCATTTTTCAGCAGTAGGAGGATGGAAAACCCGTTTGCTTGATACTCAGTGGATTCCCAAACAGCAGCTGCCCCATTTTCACTTACTCTCTCCCATACGTTGTACACCAGACATCAAACTGGCTTTGATCCAGCTAAAAAATCAGTAACGCTCCAGTCAGAATGACAAAAACAGTGGGCAATAGCACTTAAACCAACCATGAGACATGTGTCTGGTAGCGTATAAAGATGTGGTTCAGCAGCCAGCCTCTAGGCCCTTCTCAATTTCTGAAAGAAAGCTCCAAGTTCAAACAAGTATTTCAGTTCAAATCACTTCCCTATTTTAGGAAGAAAAATAAAGGCAATACCATGCTCCCCACACCTAATTTCTGAAATAATTTAGACTTGAACACTGACTGCTTAATAGGAGTTTTGAGCATGCCAGGGAAGGTGAGGAAGTGGCGTGAGGCTGAACCGTGTATCAGTGGCGCATCTCATTCTGTAGTTATATGCTGTGATTGATATACAGAAGCACAGGGCTCTGCGAGTGGTGGTTGGTAGATGGAACTTGCTGTTAAAATTGCAGACAGTTCTGAATCAGCTGTTAAAAAAAAGCTTCCACTAGATGGAAGGCTCTTCCTTCTGCTTTCTCCTCATCTCTTCCTCCTACTCACCAAGCCTCGGACCTGAAAGCCACTGTGCCTTGATTGTACGCCCATGTCACTTGGAAAAAGCACTTACATTGGCAATTCGCTCTGCAAGGGCCGTCTTCTATATCTGATTTTCAAAAGGTGTACTTAGCACATCTGTCTGAAAAATCCAATCTGTTAATTATTAGCTCCAAATGATACATATGTTCAGGCTGAAAGCAGGAAAAGCATCAGGCTTTTCACAATAGTGATTTGTTACTCCCAAGTGAATTCCTCAAAGTATCTACGTCTTTCTATTCCTTTCACTGTGGAATAAGATTCTACGTCCATTTGTCTTGCTAGAGAGGAAAATAATCTACGTTGTGCTATACACTTGGAATGGTGCAGATAAAGGAATGTGTAAATAAATACCTTTGCTTGTATTTGCTGCCAGCAGCCTTTGTGTTTCTCTCCAAAGGTTCAATATTGCAATAGTTGTGCTATAACAAAAGGACCTGTTTCATTAGTGTAGAAGGGGGTCTCCTGGTAGTGCAGTAAGATTTAACTTAGCCATTTTCATCAAAGAAAAAAAATTAAGTAGGGTTCAAGCAAACATGACACTGATATAGAAAAAAATCATGTTAAAAAAAAATCAGTTAAAGTTCTCTTTACACTCTTTACATACCTTCTGTATTTTTGGGCCATTGAAAGTACACTTGGATTCCTAATTTCATACATCCATTCTGAAAAGCAAAACACGATACTCCATAATAGTGTACAGAGAAGTTTCAGCATAACAGATAGGAGTCAAAAGAAGCCATATGGAAGATGAATAGGATTGTCTTGCTTTGTTGCCCATTATCGTCTTGGTCTAGTTCCATATGGTGATTGAGCTCTGTTTACATGACTTTGATGTGTAGGCATCTATGTTATTGGAGCTGTTAACCAATTAATAAAAATCTACTGCCATATGTGCTGATTCTACAGTTCGCTGTTTTATTTGCATTGGAAACTGATCTGGGAAGAACTCTGTTCTCAATTCTGTTCTGATGATGATAATGTCCTTTTATACAGAAACTGTGCTCACAGTCACACTTCTAAGTTGTGCTTATTGGGAGGGAGCTCTAGATGTGAACTGATGCAAAGCTTTGGTAGAAATTCAAAATGAAGCAGTTCGTGACCTGAAACAAGCTGATTCTTCTCGGTCCATAACTTGGGGACAAATTCTGATTAACAAACTCTTGTCAGAAAGCAAAGTTTAAGTCATCACCTTACGTGTAATTCAGGTAGGTGCTAAAGATGAGGTAGAAAGAAACTCATTAACAGGTTTCTGGACAAGGGCTGGTGAAAATGATAAGAACTTGATTTTGAGATTGTTCATTAGTTGTTAAAAAATTTAGAAAGGGACATAAGTTTCACGCTTTGGTTGAAGACCAGATCTTTTATGGATTCCATTAAAATCTTCAGGAGGGACAGGTTTTGTAATGTCTTCCTTCTAGAAAGTGTGCCACTTTTTTGGCACATCTGGGACACATTGAGAGGCGGGGCCTCGGTTGGGTGGACTGCTGCTTGGGGCCAACGGGCTTCTTTCTGAAGTCTGTGGTTGTGGAAGGTATTTCTCTGAAAAATCCATATCTGTAATCTTTCTCCGTTGATCCTTACTCACCTCTGCCCTCCAGGAATTACCGGCCAGGCTCACTTTGCTTTTTGTTCACATCATCTACTAAAGCAACAAATGTATTTGTACAGCAGTGCTTCAGTAGTACTTCTGGGTCAGACCACGCTACTCTTGTAGTTACTCCATGCCACATAATGAGCTTGTCTGAAACGAGAGTATGGATGATTTGCCAGAGCAAATTGTTTTTCTGCTGAATTCAGTGACACTAACCCAGCAAATGAGGATTTGGCCCATATTAGCGTTGATTTCCTTTAAAAGGGAATTACTTTAAAAAGAGCCTGTGGATTCACGGGACTGCTATTACCACAGCTTGCTAATGATAATTACCGTGGAATTTCCTGTTTGAGGAAATCCAACTGTGAGTTCATGAACATGTGTGAAAGCAAACGGAGAGGAAAAACCAAATTCAAACAACTCTTCAGTCCCTTAAATCTTGCTTTCGATTCACAGCTTGCTTTCAGCGTTCAATTCTATTTTGTAGCAATGAAAGGCTCCGACAAGTTGCCTGGATGGGGGAAGTATTAAAGAAATAAAACCAGGAACCAAGCAATTCTTTTTTATTGACGTATATTATTTTTTACCCTAAGTGGTGTAACAGGAATTTCTTCTCGCCTTCTAAATTAATGTTTTTGTTTTATTATCCATACAGTAATACTGCACTGCCATTTTAGAAATTACAGATGCATTGAAAGAATACCGGAGGTTCCACTGAATCTATGTATTTATGTTGCATTCATCGTGGTAACATACATTATACATCATAAATAAAAAGACACAGCACCCCATATTAAGTCATTTTGCGTTAGAGGGCTCTCATTTGCAACTTTCTCTAAAGCAAATTTTAATAATAGTGAATTATGTTCCTTAAGTGAACCTGTATATAAATTACAGATTTAGAAATGACAAATAGCATACATTTGGTTCTTGTTCATATGAAATGAAAGGCTAGAATATATACACATGGTAGAGTCAAATTGAGTTCACTTTCCTATATAGTACTCTTATTTTGAACAAAAAAAAAAGGTTGCATGACTTATTAAGCTTAGCCTGGTGAGATGTCACAGCAGCCTTACTCAAAAACATAACTTGCTGTTTCTGTTGAGCTTTCCTCCAGTTTGCATGAGGTCAGCTGGCCTCAGTGTTGACTCTTATCTTAAAGACCCACCATGCAAACCTACTGCATCTTGACAGGTGATATTTTACCAAGTAAAAATCTGCAGCCTGATGTTACTCTACTATTTTATCAGCAAAACTTACTTTCTGTGACCAAAGTCTAGTCTATACGTAGCTTCAGATCCTGCCTACAGAATATTGATCGTCTACCAGCCCAGTTAAAATAACACGAGAAGTATACACCTTGCACAGGCCTTCTGCCAACCGGAGGTGATGAACAGCTGAGTTAGCACCGAAGTCTTCCAGCGATGATCCTACAGTTCTTACAGTCATCACTGCTCTCATTTCAATTTTGCTGCTCAGAAGATCTCAGTGACTGGAAGCTCCTCTCTTCAAAATTTCTAGACAGCCTCCATCTGCAAACTGAGCTCAGTGCTGTAGGCTGGGGTCCATGTAAAGCTGTCTCTAAATAATCTGTTTATTCGGATGTGCAGAAGGACATGGAGGGTACAGGAGGGGAGAGTTTCATGCCTGGTGAAGGACATGGAAGTACAGTGGTCCAGCCAAAAATCTGGACTTGCCTGCCTCCCCTCCCATTTGTGCTACTCTTCTGAAGAATTACATGTCACTCTCAGTGAGGACCTCATCGTGGTCTTCACCATCTGGAAGAAAGCAGCCTGGAGTCTCATATCAGTTGTGAGCTAATTAAGAAAGTGGCAAAGCCCATGGAAAGAGATCTCTTTTAAGACCAAACTAACACTAAGCTCTCTCTAGCTTCTGTAGGACAAACTCAACATTTCATTTACCAATGAGCTTCACTTCTATATCTCATTTTGAGTTGACAGTTGGCTGCAATTGGAGAAGAGCAAAATGATTTTGTTTTAAATAATAAGATTTATTCTAAATCCATTGACTGGACGTGTTCATAAAAAAGAAAGTAGAAGCAGTGTTCTCTAACTGTTCTTTTTGGGTTGCAGACAAACTGTTAATACAATAAAAATACGAACAGAAAGAATGCATTTGAAATGGAAGAGAGGTATGTGCCAGAGCATTCATGTTGCGTACATAAAATCTCAAAGGCATGACTGGAAGTAAATCCACGAACTAGGCAATTTGAATGCATGGTTTTGCAGAAGAAACCTGTGAGGCAGACTTTGAAGTAAAAAAAATATAACATTTGGCTTTTCCAGCCTGGGGGTTTAGGCTAAAATCAATCACAGGCATGCTGTGCCTTAATTTCAGGTCAGACCCAGTGGCCACAGCATCCCAGGAAAGACATTGAAAAGTCTGGAGACTTTTGTGTGGGACTTGCACTTGGTGAGAAAATGGATTGATCCAAGCAACTACAGGCTCTTTTCTCTGACCTCATTAGTACACAAAGCTTTAGAACAAATGCTGAAGGAAAAACTAATTAAAGATGTGGAGGTATATGAAAAACTAGTTAAAATGCAGCAGGACTTCACCAAAGATAGAACATGCCAGACTAAGCCAGTATCTTTGTCTGATAAATCATTTTCTTGAACAATGAAAATACGGTAGATCAAATCTATCTGGACTTCAATAAAACATTTGAGAGGATGCCATGCGAGAAAATATTAATTAAGATGGAGAGATGTGAATGAATGTAAGAAATGAAAAGTAAGGACAATAGTGTGTGCTGAAAGGGAAACTCTAGATGGAAGGAGGTTACTAATGCAGTTCCACAGGGACTCATCTCAAAACTAATCTTAGTTAAAATTTTATTAGTGACCTTGGCACAAAAAACATGAGTATGCTAATGAAACTTGCTGATGACATAAAACCAAGACCTGCTGTTATAACAGAAAAGGATTGGAATACCCTATGGAAAGACTTGGATGAGCCTGTGGACAGGAGAAAGAGAAATGACATGCAATTTAATAGTAGGAATAAAAAGTTGTGCACTTAGCAGAAATTCCTATTAATTCTAGTAAAAAGTGGGGTGAAGAGGAGTCTTCTCCAGATGGACAGAAAAAAGAAAAGGTATTGCATGAATTAATCACTCAGCAGCAGGAGTTAGCCAATTTCTGTTTGGAAAAGGCAGCGCGAGGGGTGTACCACGCAGCCAGAGCTGTAAGGGCAGTCACATTGGGTCAGACGCCACGTCCCATAGCCCCCCTTTGACAGCAGCCACCAGCAGAAGCTGGGGAAAGTGAGTCTGGCAGGATTTTCCTGGAGCAGTGGAAGCATCCGGCAATTTGTGACTCAGTGAGGCGGTGTCCTTGTGCCTCTAATTATGTTTTTGCCCTTTTGGGTTTTTTTTACTTGATTTATCTCAGCTTACTTCCCATTCTTATACTGGCAATGACAATTTCCTAGTGTGAGTTTGAGGGTGTATAAAGAAAACGGCATGATCCCAGTGAAATTGTGGGATACGAGATCAACCTGGAGCCTTCTGGCAGGATGCTGATGGTACTTTGGACCTCTCCTAACTGCATGGGGATGCTTGGGTAGACCTAGAGGGGCTACTGGTGTCACATGCTTGTAAAAAAGGTACGGGAAAAGGATAAATGTCAGTCATACAGGCTGGAAAATTAGACCAGGCAGACGTCGTCTGTTCGCTCCCTGGACGGACGGAGCAACGCCACCAAAGGTTTGCAGCGTGGGGCCTACCAGCAGCACGTGTGTGCCTTGCAGCGAAGGCCCACGTCTGACTCCTCGACATCACTGGGATGAATTACAAAGGGCGGGTCCCCCCTGGAGCTCTTTGTCAATATGTTCATTGCTCCCCGCTGTAGTCAGATGGCGATGCTTGAAAACTTGATAACTCATTTATTTTTCCCCCTGCTAAACAATAAAGAGGCAGTAAAAAGAGACTAATTTCCACATCTTGCTTTCCCCCCCCCGCTTCAGTCATCCAGCAGGCCTGCGGCAGCGCCGCCCCAGCCCCACACCCCCGGCCGGCTCTCTTCTCCTTCTCCTGCCGCAAGCCACCCGCGGGAAACGAAACCGAAAGGCCGGGGCCGTGCTGTGTCTCCGACACCCGGCGGCATTTGCTCTAAGAGCTGCCTTCCCCCTGCCCGGTTCACCTGTGTGAGACGAGGGCGGCGGGGCGGCCCGAGTCCCCAGCGCACCGCACCGCCAGCCCGGGGCCGACGACAAGAGCCCCGCTTCGTCTGCCCCGCGGAGCCCTTTCCGCCCCTCACGCCGCTTCCGTTTCTAACAGGGGGGTACCGACCCGCCCCAGGCCTGAGGCGAGGTCGGCGAACAGCCCCCCTCCGCGTTCCACTGCCTCCCAGGGGCCGGAGGCGCCCGCCGTGCCCCGGCCAGCAGCCTGCCCCCTCCGCCGGCTGGCCGCCCGTAGGGGAGGCCGGCCCCGGGGCGGTGCTGCCCTGGCCCGCCCGCCTCGTCTCGGCCGGGAGAAGCACCTGTGGTGCCTGCGAGCCCGCGCCGCCACCAGGTACGTGAGGCCGACCCGGCCCGGGGAGTGCGGAGGGGCCCAGGCTCGTCTGACCCTGGGGTCTTGCTCTGCCCCGGCTCCTTATCCTTGGGGCCCGCAGCGGTTTCCCCCAGGGCGGCAGCGATTTCCTGCCGGTGAGGGAACGTAAAAGTAGCTGGGCTTCCCGGAGGGAGAAACTCGCTGCCGGGAGGGGTTTTGGGGGCGGCGGGGCAGGGCGGCCCGGCGTGCCAGGTGCGATCCTCGGGGGCTCTTCCAGAGAGCGCTTCGGAGCTGCATATAGATATGTAGGTGTCTGTCAAAGCGAGCGCTCTGTGCTTCTCGTTGTAACAACCTGTTGTGCTGCCCTTGGGACGAAAGGTGCCCTATCTAAAGGCAAGGCAGCCAATTGCCGGGTGTGGGATTCCCCCCTCCGTTTTGCTCCGTCGGGTAGCGGCTGTACCGGGCTCCCCCGTGGAGGGCGCCGGGGCAGGCCGGGGTCGGGCAGGCTTTTGGTGTGTCCTTTCCGCGGGACGCTTTCCTTTTTACTGTTTCCCACAGTAATATGATTCAAAGGTCATAATGAGAAACAGGTTTATACTGTGGTAGGTATGATATGAGGCTGTTATTTTACACTGGTGCTTACACCTTAGTCTGAGAACTGAGTCGCGTGGTTATTTGCAGAAGGATATGACTCAATAGGATTCTGTACGTTAAGAATATGTGAAATAGTTTGCCGGGTTTGATAGCAGGTAGATGAATTTGTGCTCTTGCGGCCATCCCTACTGACTTTGTGGGAGAACTTTGTAGAACGAAAGGTTTCTGCATGTGAGTCCTGTTACAGAATTGGAGCTCGCATCAATATTAAAACCTCACAAGAAACACAGAAAATGGGGTAAAGATTACAGTAAACTTGTGATTGAGATTTAATGCTATAATTATAAGCTATAAAATATGTCTTAAAGAACACGTCTAGTTATATATTGATATGTTGTGCTTTTAGGGTTTTCTTTTGTCATCTTTGTTACCAGTCCTTTGCAAATTAATTCCTTGTCACCCATATTATAATATATGTAATTAGTTCACTTTTCACCACTCTTTCTATGTATGTTGCATCATATTTTTGGCATGTAGTTAAAATCTGTATCGGCATGCACATGCACAAGGGGCTGAATTAACAAATATGAAACTTTTGTTCTGACCTTTCCAGATGTCTGAGTGATGACCTTGTTATTTTGTAGTAAGTTTTCCAGGCAGAAGGTGGTACAAGGTTTAGTTAAGGCTGATTTAGCTCCTGGGGGCGGGGGGGCTGTTGTAAGTTGGGAGTACAGACTGGAACCGGTTCCTCTTGTTTGCTGCTATTAGCATTCCTGCAATTCCTTCTGTCCAGCCCCCTTCCAAAGGCACCCTGGTAGAAGTCATCCACCAAAAGGCTGAAACCCTTTAGGGCAAACAAACCCTTTAGGGCTAAGCCTCTCTTCCCATACTTCTGTGGCAGGCAAGCAGCTCACCTGAAATCTAAGGGAAAGGCCTGTTCCTGGTTAGATGCCTTTTCCCTTCCCACAAGGGTAATTGAGTGCACAGCCAGGAGTTTCCTGTCCTTGATGCAGTATGTTGTATCAATGACCTTGCTGGGGTTTTGGCTCTTCCCCCCCCCCGCCTTAACACAGATGAGCTGTTGGCCTGTTTCTCGGTCCCTGAGCCAAATGATCACTGAACTGTCTTTCACTTCCACAAGTCCAACCGAAGTGGCTGAATGCAGGAGCAAAACTCATGGAGCAGTAGTCAGAGCCATTGAAGGTAGGAGCCTTGCTTCCAACACCAAAGCCTCTTCCAAGGAGGAGTGACCTCAGCTTTTGGGACGTATTTCGGCAGCTAAGTGTGATTTTTGCCACTGGTGTGTTATACACCTTAGGTATGCTGCCTAAAAGAAAAAAAAAAAAACCATGCCATTTTAGCTTCAAATCTAGCAGTTAGCTGAGAGGTCTCTGAATAGATCTAAGTCAGGCAGTGATGTTTCTGTAATCAAAGAAATTCTTTTTTAAAGGTGCTTTTACACAAGTCACTTATTCCAACATCTTCAGACAAAAATATGCAGTAATGCTAGATGGAACTAACTTTAATAAGTGAAATGAAACTGAGTTGCCTGTGTGGTTTTCTTAATTGTTAGAGCAGGAATTCAAAAAGTAAATAAACATGGGGGGGATGTAAACTATTTTTAACGTTCTTCTGGATTGAATAAATGTTTAATAGTGGTACTGCTAGGGAAATGTGTAAACAGTATTTTTTGTACTCCTCTGTGAAGTCTTAAGTTTCTTTTAAGAATATGGATAGAGCCATGAAGTCATTGTGTGACTGGGCTGAGTGAGCATTCAACGTGCTTATGTGGGTATTGGTTTTTATCAGGTTTAAATTTAACAGATTTTTTTTTTTTTCAGGTAAATTGTTCAGAGTCAAAACAGTTCGTGGTGTAAAGAGTTTGTGCATAGTATGGCTGTGATGTTTATGCTGTGCTGACTAGATTGGTTTAATTTTGAAATTCAGATACAACAGAACAGTCATTGTTTAATAGGCATTGTGTTATTGAAACTATAATTCCCATTTTTAAAATTACAAATGTTTCATTTTGTTTAAAGAAACAATAGAATAACTGTAGGATAAGTACTGTCACCGTGTAGACTATATAAACCCCAGCCCAAGATGTTACTGTGGCTAGGGATTTAGGATGTAGCTCTGAGAGGTGGAAATTAGGGGATCTAGGCAGGCTGCTGCTCAGGAATGGGTCACGCAGTCAAGGCCACCTGGGAGCGACTCCTCACCCAGCGTTAGTGTGAGTAGTTCTTGCTGCGCACCGTGTCCGTGTCCACAGCTGGGGTTTCAGATTGCTCGCCAGCCTCTGCACCACCATAACCCAGTGCCAGGCAAATGATACAGGCCGACTGTGGCAACCACGTATGACCTGCTTGTGAGTTACGTGAGGCTGGAGTCACACAGGTTGACCCCCTTTGCTTTTGAAGAAAAAGGAAATGACCTTTGTATCTGGCAGCTTTCCTGCATGTTCGTCGCTTCATCCGCGCAGCTGAGCTGCAGAAAAAAAGCAGCTGTTTCATATCCAGGAATGAAGAGGTTTGGCTAGGATTTGTGTTATATAAAAAAGCCCACACGTGATTTTTCATGAAAAAACAGACTGTGTGAACAGTATCAAAATTTTAATGACAAAATAAATACAGGAAAAAAAAAAGTAATTTGGGAATTTTGGAAAATGTAAAATCTTACTGGTTTTAATTGACACCCCACCCAAAAAAAGCCACAAACAACAAAACAAACCTTTAGAATATGTGGGTAAAAGTACTGATGATGGGAAAGTTTGAATCGGCAATCTCTAAGACTGAAAAGGAGTAAAAGTGCAGAGTAACTGTAAAAGTATTGTCAAAAGACCTTTATTTTAGCAACACTGCTGGATATTACTCTCAGAAGACACAAATTCTGTTGTAGGTATACACTGCTCAAGCCTGACAGCTTAAAACCTGACAACTCAATTGGTGCCTTTTCAGGGAGACAATTATCAAAAAAGCTTTCTTTGCATCAGATGAGAGACTGGCAGGTAGTATTACCAGTATACTAAAGAGTGGCTTAGCTGAACCATCAAATTTTCCCTGACCCTAACTAAAATAAGCTCTCTTGTTATAAAATATAAGGCATTTTAAAAAGATAGCTAAATATAATCATTGACTTATACCTGGTTTAAGCAACAAGAACATTTGAAGGAAGAAAAAATAAGAAATTATTATTTCTTCTCTGCTTCTCCTGGAAGTCTTACTTTGTTCATACTTACTGAATCTTTCATTTTTTATTACTGAATTCACTTGATATGGAATTGATGCAATCCATATTCTTTGAGAGGTTTTTTCCTCCTCACTCTGTCTTTTGGAGGCATAATCTTTGATCTATGATGATAATCATTTTCACGGCATGTGCAGTGACTGCAGATGGGGAATAAGTAGCATAAGCTGACAAACATGTAAGAAATAACAATCCTCTAATCATGCAAATATGAGATGGGTCAAACCACACATTTGTAATAAATTTTGACTCCTGTGAGTGCTGCCATTTGCTACACCTGGGCTGCAGGTGCCTCTGAGAACCAAGGACTATGTGTCCAGTGCCAGGCACTCAGCACTGCATTCCAGCTGCTATTTGAGTTTTTCTGTAGACTGGTAGCTGTACTCAGTTTTCTTTTATTCTCAAGCCAATTCTTTATGTCAGACTAGTCTCCATATTCTTAGCTCTTTGAAGAATAAAGCATCTCTAAATAAATAAGTGTAAAAAAAAAAAAAGTTTTGGGGAAAACCAACTACATATAGGTATTCCTTTAAGCCATTTTTTCATGCTTTTAAACTATTCCAAAAGTAAGGATTATATTTCTGTTTTCACCGTTCAGGGAGCATGGCACGCCTGTCGGTCAAGGGGAGCAAGCTGGGATTGGCTCTTCTGAGGGAACTGCTCTGTTCATGTTACTTACATGTTGTCTCTTGGCAAATTCATAGGTAGTCTTCAAACAGTCTAAGAGAAAAGTTTTTTTTTTTAATGACTTAAAGTATCTCATTTGAAATTGTTGGCAGAAACAAAAATGGATTCCAGATCATCCATGTTAGCTCTGAGACCATCCCTTCTCCTTGTCCCTGCATGCAAGCCTTGCCGCCTCTATGACTGCATCCCTTAACAAGAGGGAAGGACAGTCATCATCTCAGTAGAAGTGAATGGTTCTTCTTCAGGTCACATTCTCCTGTCCAGAAGCTGAAGAAGGAATTACATGGAAACAAAAAATACTGTTCTGTAACTGAAAATATGTCTTTGCACACATGCACGGGGACTAAAAATCACATTGTTGAGGCGTAGTCCTCCCTGGCATTCCTGAAGGTTTGTGTGCTAGACTTAGGAAGCGCATTGCTCTTTTTGTAACACACTTTGTGGCTTTGTATCCATACATAAACTTTTAATTTTAAAAAACATAGTAATTCTATTGCACGATATCATGTTGACACCGGTGTAGGTCATCATCAAGGCTGAATCTCAAGATTAGCTGTACAGACTTCTGCGTATTGATGTGATGGAATAACTGATAGCAATTGTAAATTGCTATTTCTGAGGCCAGGCAATGTAAGAGGATGTAACAGCTGATGTGCTGATAGGAAAAAAATGGTGAGACAGAACAGTCTTGGGTTTCATTTCAAGCTACGTTAGTGGACACAGATTTTCTGCTTATTATCCCCAGTTCGGACTCATTCAACTTCTCTCTTATCTCATCTCTTCTCTCTTATCTTGTTCAAATTCCATTTCTTTCACTTAGCCTTCTCAGTAACCCTTCCTGAACTCCCATCTTACATGCTTCTTTTGAGGTTGGAAAATATCAGCCCATAAACAAACTTGTAAAAAACTGAAAATAAAGTCTCAGACTTGGAAGTTTCAGGTGATACCAACTAGGCTATGATACCAATCCTGTCCATAGTAAAGAAAATCCCCAGCAGCGTAACTTCATTGCCTTTCAGTGATGTCTGCCTTAACAGCTTTTTCTTTGATTTGTTCATTCTGAAAATATCTTTTATACTTTTTATGTTAATATATTCTGGGAATATTTCTTTTAACTGTAGATTGTTAGCAAGACTATAGCTGACATTGTGTGCTGTGAAGTGCTTGTATTTCACTAGATTTTTCTAACTTTGAAATTAAGCCTGCTGAAGACTTTGAGCTTCCTCTTCTATATGGCTCCCACACAGCCATCAGGGAATACGCTGTCTTTGGCATGATGCTGCAGGATCATGGTGATAAAGCTGAACATCAGAGCTTCAGGAAGAACGTTCACCAGGAATGAGTTGTTCTATGGCATGCAGTGACCTTCTCTGACAGTTACATATGGTGACAGCATAACACAGTGAAGATAACATGTAACAAGTTAAAACATATACCAAGTTTCTGCAGATAGACACTTCAAAACAAACAAAAAAAAATTTAAACTAACCCTTAAACTCCTTACAGAGTTCTCAGGCATTTGCGTGCCTTTGTGGTAGCCCTTAGTGGGGATTCTGTTGGCCGTCACAGGCTCACACTGATGAGCGTGGGGAGCTTGGGCTAGGTGCGAAAAGGGATGCACAGGAAAAAGTTACAAGGCTGTTTACAAGGAAATAGGTGGTGGGGTTTTTTTTTTAACCCCTGGTCTCCAATGAAGAATCTCTGTAAATATCCACATCTTCTTAATATTTTCCTGATACCACAT
The DNA here is from genome assembly GCF_028858705.1 of Grus americana. Taxonomy (NCBI): domain Eukaryota; kingdom Metazoa; phylum Chordata; class Aves; order Gruiformes; family Gruidae; genus Grus; species Grus americana. Next base: position 78,633,961 of record NC_072852.1, read on the forward strand.
AACTGACAGTATTCCTGTTTTGTCTGATGTTGCGCTCTCAAACCTCTGTTGCTTTATGCACCCACGCATGCATGTCTACTAAAAAATTTCCACTGAGATGCCTATCAGCTAAAAAGCTGTAGAGCCACCTCTGTGTGAACATTAAAGAAAACCTATTCCATGTCATTTGTTAGACCAATGAATATAAGGTCTATAAACACATGACAGTGTGCACGCTGAGAAACCAGTGTATTGGATGCTACATCCTGAAATACTTCATGGTGTCTTTTATCGTGTAACTAAGAAGAACTAGAGAAGATTCAGAATATAAACCTGGTGAGTCTGTTTTTATTTTTAAGAAGGCATTGAATTATCGGGGAAGAATGCATAACATGCCATACAATAAATTGGAAAGACTAAGGTGTTTCCGTTCACAGACTTTCCACATCCATCTTTACTATTATTCAGTATATTAATCTACCATGTGAGGCAGAAAAAAGTGCCAAAATTTTGTTTGCTATATACATAATTTTTCATGTGTTTACACATACTAAATATGGAAATGAATTGAAACAATGAAAAAATTAAGATTTTTATCTGCTTTTTTTCTCTAAATCTCACTCTCTCTTCTGATAAATGTTACTAACAAAAGTCTGTAGTGTCATGGGAGCTTCCGCTTTTGGAAGCTGTCCCAAGCTTGAGAAGCCACTTGCGTGAAGCTTGAGTGTGAGGCTGAAATTCAGAAGTTTGGCATGTTCCCTACAAAGCTGGCTTTGAAAAAAGCCTATGCACTAAGGGCTGATCTCTGTAGCTTCAGAGAATACTGACATTCCCAGCAGTTCATTTGTATCTTTCTTCAGTAGGTGGTAGTGTGGAAACCACGGTAGCTTGAACTTGAAATCTCAGTTCGATATAACTGCTCTCTTTTGCATGGATGTAGTGCTTGTTGTCACCTATTGGATGAAACAGGAACGAAAATGTCACTTTTCTGAAAAATATTCTATAGGTTTAGGTTTATGGGGTTTGCACCCTGTGTTTTAGGAGCTGAGAACTGGCAACTTCAACCTTCTTGTTGAACGTTAGCTGAGACTGTGTACACGGTGGGATGCTAGGAATGCTGAAGCTGGGTGCCGCAGAGGGGACTTGCCACAGAAGGCGGATAATTCTTGTGGTCCTCAGAAGAGAGTTTTAGCATAAGCAATGATCCTATGCTTGGGAGGAAAATACCTGACAACATAGGAGTGAGATCCTATCCCGACTCAGTCGAGCTTAGTGTGAGTTACGGTGGTGACTTCTGTGGGCACAGAATCTCACTCTGTGTATGCAAGAATGGCATTAAACCAGTAGGCGAGTTTTCATGTTAAACTTGGAAGCCAGAAATAACCAGTAGTAGCTTAGTATCATCTTCACTGCTCCTGTATGTCCACTGGGTCTTGTTTATTTGGCAGTGGTTTTTTGATCTTGCCTAAAGGTAGGAAAATTATTTTGCGACAGTGTTCGGGTAGCAGAGTAATTTGTGGTTATGTTTGTAGCTTGGTTTGTCTCTGTGTCTGGACTTATTATACATACTCTTTTGCTTGACAGAAAGATTAAGCAGATGTGACAAACTCACAGTTGTAACCTTATCTTTGCAGTCAGAAGCTTACAAGCCAGGATAAAAGATATGTTATTAAGACTTACAAAGGAAAGTACCGCAGGAAAAATGAAAAGGAAAAAAAAAAAGACATTTTTGTGCTTGATTCAACAGCTGCCTTTGCAAGTAGAGCTTGCAGTACTGCATATTGGTGTCATAAAAATGCATGTGATATTACAGGTCTTTTTTGTGAGTCTTAAGTTTTGTTCTGGGTGTAGTGGCCTCATTGTTTACTGTAACCTGGTGAAAACCCATGTGTAAATAATGATTTTCTGTAATTAAAAAATGAAGAATGACACTGATATGAACCTGAAAGCTAGTATTTTTAAGTAATTAATTGTAACTAGCTTTACATACTGCATTTCTTATTTCCTCTGACAACCTGGTAACTTTTCTCATACCTTATTTTCTTATCATTTAAAAAAGTCTTCTCTCCTTTCTGCAAAGGACCCATGCAAAGAAACTGGTTGTTTACTGAAAAGTCCATGAAGATATCCAAGTATAGAATCGTACCAACTGGGAACCACTAAAAGTACCAACTAAAAGAAAGAAGTTGTAAACCAGGGAAAAATCTTATCCTTAATTTCTTGTAGTTATCTTTGCTCTTAACTGTACCAACAGTACTAAACATTTTTTGATAGAAATGTCATTTTAAGTATAAGATGCCTTTGGTTAAAATAGCTTCTTGTTCCAGCCATAAACCTAGTAGGATCCAATTATTATAAATGGGATTATTATAAATTCACCTTTCGGTTTCTTTTTATTTCGTCTCCTTTCTTTCGCAGCAAACGGGAAGTGTGAATGAATCGGCTCTAGAGCCAAATGATCCTTATCTGCCCTTGGGATAACTTACTGAGGATTTTAAAGTCAGATGGTGAGAAAAATTTACACTAATATTTAAGAAGCCTCATGAAACCCTACAGAAGCCTGACTAAATCTATGGAAAAAAAGAAAGAGGGGGGAATCATTAGAAGCCGTATAATAAAGACTGGATGAAAAGGCAAATAGTACTTTACTCCCAAACTACACTTTTCAATTGAAGCTCATAAAGAGCTTTCCTATGATACTGTTACTGACACCGAATAGTACACTTCTCCTCAAGGAGTCCTGTTTCTTTTCACCAAGTATCTACCAAGTGGGTGCAGGGTGGGGTACAAGTTGAAGGTTTTGGTTCTAGCAGCTATAGTCAGGGGTAGTGAAACCAAATTTCGTACTTTGAAGCAAAATATATCTTGACATGAGCTAAGACTGGCAAGATCTGATTAGGTAAAGAGTGGCAGAACTGCTTCCTGATTAATCAAGCAGCTAATGGTCCTTCAAGGCATTGATTCACATAATTCATTTTAGCTGGACTTCTGCTGAGTGTGTATGTGAGCTGGTGCTTTATGGCTGTCCTGAATGCTTTCCTCAATCTGGGCCTAATACGTCTGTATATCCATTTTACACTGAGGCATGGTGAGTGACTTACAGGTGTGTGTTCTTAATATATAAATAAAAATGAAGAAAAGGATAAAAATCTGTGTTTGGAGGAAGGCTGAATATTCTGTCAAGTGTTTTGTTGCATTGATGGGATTCTCAAAGTTTGTGCTTGAGTGTGTCACTATTTCTGAAAAGTAATCTGATAAGCAGTGTGCAAGGTTGTTTTCTTGTTTTGGTTTGGGTTTTGCGGTTTGTGGGGTTTTTTTGGTGTGTGGGTGCTGTATAATTTTAATTGACCCTCTGAGAGAATGGAAGGCTTCGTCATCCTGGCCCGAAATTCTTTCCAGGGTTTGGCATCCAAGTTGTTTAAAAAAAAAAAAAGGCTGGCTTAGTAATACTCATTCTGGCTGTTTTATATGGTATTTCTTAATTATGGCCAACAGGTAAGACGAAGATGGCACATATATTAATCAGTCTAAAGAAATAATGTTTTTCTTGCCAACCATGTTGGTAAAGCAAGTGTGTTACATACCATTTCTGGTGAGGTAAACTGTGTGTCCACATCCTTGGAAAGGATAAAAATGTTGTTCAAGAAAAACTAGGGATTTATTTAAAAGGTTAAATTTTGAATTATGGCAGTTAGAGGAGAAGAGCCTCACCTGACAGCCTTATTTACTTCTGATCACTGCATAAATGAGGAATTTGTGTGTTCTCCTCTGCTGTACGGCCTTGCTGTTTTCCACAGCTGACTTACAGTAGCCTTGTCCCGTTGCTTTTTTCTCAAATTCTGCACTCTTATGTTTATATACTGCTTATTAAATATTTATTAAACATATCAAAGGGAATATTGTTGGAAGGTACATAATATGATAAGTTGCTGGGTGCACAAGCTTCTCTTTCAGGTCACCTGAAGGGCTTGAGTGCCTGAAAACCTACCAGTTGTTTTTTAACCCTGCTGCATCCTTTGACTTAGAGGGAAATGTAATGATTTTTATTGTCTTGCTTAAATGCAGACCTTTGTGTTGCTTCTGTTGTAGTAGTACTTTAGCCTGTAGCAACACCAAAGACTACTTCAGCATGTAAGTAATAGAAAATTTCTGTATGTTTTCCATTTTTTTTATGTGCTGACAGAGAAGAATAATGAATAAACAATGTGGTCTTGTTAGATGTTAGCATAGGTTTATGTGTGTGTACAACCGATGCACTCGTATCTGTAGATTTGTGTAGCAATTAGCATATTTATGTTTGAAAGTTCAAAAAGATCTGGATACCAGTGTTGTTAAGTACCTCTGAAGAGCCTTCTAGTAGCATTTCATGGAGATTAATGGGCTAATATGCGTCACTCCTGCAATATGTTACCAGTGTTAGATTTCATACGTGGGAAATAAGATTTATTATTTTCCAGATGTTAGAAATTTGGATTCTTTCCTAAGATGATAATTTGTGCCTGTTTGGGGGTGCTGTTAAAGAGATAAAGGTAATAAACCAGGTGCAATGACAGCAAGTAATTTTACATGACAGTAGGGAATTGGCAAGATTTCTTTTGAAGTTGACTTTAATGAAAGTATGGAAAAGGTCAGATAGCAGAATCCAGTTGTTAATGATAAGTCGTCATTTCAGCCACCATGCTACTGCTACCATTTCATTTCTTTTTCTACACTCTCTTACCTGAGAACTGCTCTGTAACATGCATGAATATAGACAAATACCTTTGGATAAGTTGATGATGTCTCCAGGGTTGAAGCCTTTATAATGGGGCAATGGTTCCACAGTCATTATTACCACATATACATGCAAGCAGATCAGCCGGCAATAAAAATTTGATCCAGATCATGCAGTGATGCACAATCCCATTTTGGTCAATTTAGTCAAAGTACACGGAGGCAGCAGAAAAGCATAAATCCTTGTTTATGTCAGCTTTAGGAGGACAGGAGATACTTGATGCCACATAAATCTTTCTGATAAAAAAGTTAACCTGCCAAAATTGTTTGAACAAATTTGAATTCGTAGAGTTCGTTTATGCTGTGTCATTTCTTTCTTACATGTGACCTCATTTTTTCTGATCCAGTACAGGGAGTTTGAAAGTCACGCTTAATATATCATTGAACCATGACACGAGATGCTTCTCATGCAGATTTTAGCTAGTCCTTTTGGAGCTGGTCTTCTGTATGCCATACCTGGTAAGAGAATTGCACCTCTAAAAGACGTGAGCATAGTGAACACAAAAGAATATGGCCTTTTAGCCATATTTATAACTTTAAGTCTAATTTTAAGGTTCAGTGTTGGTATTTTTTCAGCCTTTACAGTTGGAAAGATCTGCCTTTTCCTCCCTTTCCATCTTCTGTTTCTTTTTTGTCCTCTAGTTCCCAATACTCCATAGTCCTGGCTGACAAACTTAGTTATTCTGCAGTTTTGCATGTACAAGAATTCCTTGTGCTCTTCCACAAACATTATCTATCACAGAATTTTGCTTACAAAAGCCAGCAAAATAAAGTGTATGTGAGTTGCTAGTGAGTTTCAGTTTTGGTGACAAGATGAGCAAGAAACATTTTAACATCATCTTCACAATTCTGCCATCAGAAAAACAGTTGAAGCTCTTGAAATGTGAAATTGTTTTTCAATTTTTGTTCAGTTGGAATTCCAAGACATCTATAGAAATCTAGTGTGATTTTAAAAATTAAGATTCTGAGGCTGGGATGTGCTGGTGTGAATAGAGGGGAAATCTGAGGTGGACTGAATATGGAAGGAAGTTGAGTTCAAGGTTAGATTTAAATTGGCCATTGTTGCTGCTTGATTATATTGATGGTATTGAACATATGAACTATTTTGGGCCCTCCTAAGCCCCTTGGCACAAGCAGATCAATGACTGAGTTCTCATCTGAAACACTAGACTGCATGGGCAGCTTTGTCAACATCGTGCGCTGAACTCTTGTGGCAAAACACTGCCAGGCTTTACAGTGCTAAATTTCCTGCCTTCCACAGTAAATTATGATAATTTATGAATTGGCCAGGTGGAAAACATTTAATCTTAATACTTGTGAAGTAATGGAGAAATAATTGTTTCAGATAAATTAACAAGTAACTGGGTCTTCAGTGCGCTAATCAAGAAACAATCCAATGCAAACGGGGAAACAGTGGAACAATAGGTGCTGTTGTCGTCATTTAACTTGATTTTGAATTGAGATTTATAACTAAACACAGGCTATATGTTCACCATATAAAATGGCTTTTGGAATTCGCCTCCTGTGCTTTACAGTACTATTCATTCTGGTGCAGCGTGGAGGTGGGAGGGGTGAAGGTAAACCTGAGTATTGCTACATCTTGACAAGAACCGGAAACATTGGCCTGTGTTGCATAAATATAAGAAGGGTATTAATTTACTTTAAAAGCCCTAATTTATTCCAGCCAGAGGAATCCCCAGTGAATAATTATGCAATTAAAAAAACCCTTTTTATCATAATATACCAGCCCTTTGTCCAGTAACTTGTCAGATTAATTTAATTAAAGAACAATCTTAAAAATATACTTGTCTACAATTGAAAGTGTGTAATCCCTTGAGATGCAAGTGCTAGTTAAACATGAGTTCAGCCCAACATAATTCTGCCACATTAGTGTGTATTACAGTATATTAATTTAGAGAGCAAGTTCCATAGATGACTGATCATTAATGTTTATTATGATTACATTATAATAATCTTTGTTTAGTCAACAAACATTTACACTGAATCAAAAAATGGTGGTGTAGTGTGTCATATTGCAGCCACTTATCCATGTTCAGATAATTTTGTCCTAACGATAGAGCAAGCTTACATGGCCTTCTGTTAATCGGTTATACATTAGGCACTTTTTTTTTCCCATGTGCTTGCACTGTGCCAGATGAACGAATGGATGCGATAAGAAAATAGCTGCACTGTTTCAGACAACAAAAGAGTATTTCCAAAACCTCTTTGCTAGTAATGGGTAGAAATAATCCCTTTACTTCAGTGCTTTCAGAACTGGGAATGGCTGATACATGCAGATATTTATACGCAGTAGGGAAACAATTTTTATTTCGCTCTGACATGCTCAATTCTTCCCATAAATAGATTTTTGACTCCTTGCAGCAGAGAAGGTATGGCAGGGTGGTGGGGGGGGAAGAGACCTTGCTTATGTATTTCATGGTCAATGAAATGACAATGCATCGCTGGTTTCCCAGTAGAGGAGGAAGATGGGTGATGGGCAGTCTGTAGGTTCAAAGTATGACCTGCTCTCTTTACCTACCTTCTCCAGTCCTGCACAGAGGTGATCACTAGCATTATAGAGGCTGGCAAGTCGCAGTATACTTTGAGATTGCACATAGTATATAACTGTGGGAAAATGTTTTATTAGGTGAGTGAGGTCTGCATGGCACCCTGCAGTCCGGAGTCAGCTCTCGGAGGACTGGCAGGAGTGGCCAGAGTTGGGTTTACGTATCCCACAGGCGTTGTTCATGGCCCAGGACAGCCTGTAAAGGCCGTCCCAAACAGCAATGCAGCCCCTGCTGCAGGCAGGGCGTGCTTGTGCTGTGCTAGGCAGTAACCCTTTACTTTCCTATCTCTGTCCCACTCCAGCATCTGTACTATTTTAGGTAATTATGCTCTAAATTCTTACATACAAACACGTGCGTATGTGTTTAAAAAAACCCAACCAAACAACAAAACAAAAAATCACCAACAACAACGCCCCCCCCCAAAAAAAACCAAACAAAAACTTAATGAACACGTCGCGCTCTCTGAGATGAAAAATAAGTCTGTCCAACAAAAACTAAACTTCTCATTTCAGGAGCGTGCTACACAGTGTACACCATCTTCTCTGCTGAGAATTCACTTTCTTGCATAGTGTAGCAAGTGGTGCTTTTTCTATTTTGTATACAGTGAATGTTTTCTTTAAATGAATGCACTGCTGGTTAAAAATTACCCAGTTGATGGCATCAGAAACTGAAGTCTGATTTATCATCAGAACAAGTAGCATGTAGGCACCTCCTCCCCTCCTTTCAATGTTAATAAATTTTTGTTCCAAACAAGGTTTGAACCAATGGGGCTTAAGAGGATGCTTCAAAATTACATTTGTCATCTTTGTTCAAAAATGCTTACTCTTTCTGTGAAGTTACTGGTCTCTCCTATCTTTGCTGCTATACATCCATGTGGTGAACACAGAGTTTGCTTTGTATTCACTCTGGTAACTCAGTGGTGAAAATTGTTTGAGTACCAGGTTTTTGAACCATCAAGCTTCACCAAATGCTATATCACAAATGAAAACCACTGCTTAGAAAATTACAGTTCTGATTGCCAGTGTAATTGTAAGTGCTAAGGGAATACAAAGGCATTCGCTCATTCAGTTAGGTTTCATCATTAACAGTCTAAGCAGAAATAGTATAGTGGGATGAATTCTTAAGCCTTAATAATTTAGGAAGTTGTACAAATAAAAGGAGATCTGTCTGCAAGTTTCAGACAGAATTCTGTTCTAATAAGTACCACAGTAGCAGTAAGAAATGTAGTGGACTAAAGAAACACCTGTTCTGCAGTTATGGACTTTTCATCCCCTTTGTTTCTGGAGCGTCTTCAACCTTGGAGGTTCATTTATTCATGTGCAGCCTGAGAGCTCAAAATCTGATTGTGCCAGGAGTTCGAGAGATGAGAAGAGAGAGAACTTGAGGCAGGAGAACGTGGATATCAGCAAAGCAGAGGGTTGTGTTAACCAGCAAATTTGGTGGTGGTTGCAGATGAAAAATTATGCACGGAGGAGCTAAGCCATGGTGAAGGAACTAGGGAGAAGGTGGAAGACAAAAGAGTCGTGGTTGCAGAAAGAGACGAACAAAGGGGAAGGCCAGACAGAAAGAAGGAGGGGGGGGAAGAACTCGATGGATGGGAAGACAGGAAAACAAAGTGAGAGGAGTTAAATCAAAGGAGGAACAAAGAGCCACTTGAATGGGCATGGAGAATTATGACTTAACATGATCATGGAGGAAACGGCAAGTAGCATGTCACTGACTTCCCCTCCTTCTTCCCATTGCCAGTGAGGATCAGGTTTACCAGAGAGTTGGCATTTGGCTGAACAGAAGACAGGATTATCCCATCCTGTATTGCAGTGGGAGTGTTAGAAGAGTGCAAGCACAAAAAGCCAGGAGGGAGTCGCCAGCAAAAATTGACATCAAAACCAGAGTCCCTAGACCTAAGAGCAGTAATGCCTGGGAGTAAGGAAATAGGATTTGGGGTACAGGCTCTGTAGGGAAGTCACGCACTGGGGGAGTGACGGCCACAGAAGTACCAAACACCAATAGCATGCTGTCCACAGAAATTGCTCTGCCCAGTCGAGACACCAGCCAGGATTTCTGCACAGTACTAGACTACACTAGGTGGCTCTGCCATGGGGAGTTATTTTTGCATGGTTCAGATTTACAATGCAGATATGCTCTGAGCGGCCCAGGCGTTGGAGGAGCAAAGCCACATTTCTGTTTGGCTTCAAAACTGCAAAGAAACAAAGCAATTCAGGTTTTGGGGGTTGGGTAATTAAAGAATAATGCTATAGTATTTATCCAGGAGTAAATACTGAAAAAACTGCTGCATGGACTTGGGCTTCTTTCCAAGTTTAGGACAATATATACCATCATCAAGTAAGCACTGTTCTCCTATTTTCCAAGCACTGAATGGATGACCCTAGTAGAAAATTGCTTTCAGAGAAATCAGTGCTGTTTGATCAGTGTGTAACTTGGTGTGATAGAGCATAGAGACTCATGACAGGGAGACTGTCTTCCTTTCTTTCTGATTTTCAAGGCCGTGTCTCAATCCATCGCAGGAATTAACCTTTGTGTGTGCCCTCTCTGATCATTATATGAAAAGAAGCTCAAAATCCCCCAAACTAATGTGACAGAGAAAGAATAAAGTCTTTGTTTGGCTTCTTTTTAAAGCCATACACATTTCATTTTTATTTTTCCTTTCCCATTTTAACATAGTATTTTTCATCTCAGCCTGAAAAACAGAAAAGTTCTTACATTATTTCTAAGACAGAGTAGTGATGCTACAGCACAGTGTTATTTTGTATGGAGATAGGTAGTTTTAACCACTATAAATTCTTTAATGTTTTTGTTAATTCTGAAAGAACAAAGGTGTCAACTTAACATGTAAGAACCCAAACCATGTTAAAATTTATGCACAAGGTAAATGCTGAACAGTTGCAGGGATATTTCTGATATTTTGCTTTAAATTTTATCATGACATTTTTGTGTATTAAGTGATATGGAAATCAATTTATATAGATGCAATTAAGAAGAGTGATTATGCTTTTAAAGTTGATTGAAATATCCATATATAGTTGGATAACCTTTTGTAAACTTGCATTGAATTTTTCAAAATAATAATTTTCTAATTGTAAATATTAATTTTATCAACCTGTGTATCATCATCCTTCAAATGCTTTATTTTTTTTCAATTTGCTGACTTATTTTATTCCTTTGAAAATGGATTTTTCATTGAAAGTTTGGTTAAAAATGTTTTGACATTGCAGAGACATGTGGCCAGTTCTAGAAATTTGTGTATATTTATCTTTACCGCACCAGAACCAGTGAAACTTATTACAGTAGTAAAATTAATTTGGGATTAGAACCCAAATGGAAAATTTAATAAAATTAAAACTGTTTAAATTTTCCTGAATTTCTGGGTTCAGTAACGCTTCTTATCAATATTGATGTGTGGAAGTAACACTAGAATATTTACTTTTCCAGGCTTCACAGTATTTTCATTTTGAAAAGGGTATTTCAGTTCTGTGCAAAACTGGAGATGCAGCCATGCAGCTTTGCTTGCTGTGTGCAAAGCCCCATTCTTGCAGAGTATGGGAGTCCAGGCTGTAGGGTGAATCTGTACTGGCTCTCAGCATGGAAGGAGAAGTCATTGCAGCAAATAGGAGAACCCTTTTATTTTAAGAATAGTTTCATCCATCCATTTTGATTTTTTTTTTTTCCCTTGCATACTTCCCATTTCTGATCTGGTCAGCATGGTAGGTACATTGGGTGTTTAAATCACACATCTGCACATCTCTATTACAGACTGTAGGCCTGACTTTAGGACCCTATGTTTGTACTGGGCTTGCATGGCAAGGTTTTGGTAGCAGCGGGGATACAGAGGTGGCTTCTGTGAGAAGCTGCTAGAAGCTTCCCCCATGTCAGACAGAGCCAATGCCAGCCGGCTCCAAGATGGACCCACTGCTGGCCAAGGCCGAGCCCATCAGCCACAGTGGTAGCGCCTCTGGGATACTGTAGTTAGGAATTGGGGGAAAAGACCTGTGCAACACCAAAAGGACAGTTGCAGCTGGAGAGAGGAGTGAGAATCTGTGAGATGAACAACCCTGCAGACACCCAGGGCAGTGCAGAAGGAGGGGCAGGAGGTGCTCCAGGCACCGGAGCAGAGATTCCCCTGCAGCCCCTGGAGAAGGCCATGGTGAGGCAGGCTGTCTCCCTGCAGCCCATGGAGGTTGATGGTGGAGCAGATATCCACCTGCAGCCTGTGGAGGACCCCCCAAAGGAGACTGTGACCCCATGGGAAGCCCACGCTGGAGCAAGCTCCTGGCAGGACCTGTGGCCCCGTGGAGAGAGGAGCCTAGTCTGGAGCAGGTTTGCTGGCAGGACTTGTGACCCCGTGGGGGACCCAAAGGTCTGCACCCCATGGAAGGGACCCACGCTGGAGCAGGTCATGAAAAACTGCAGCCTGTGGGAAGGACTCACGTTAGAGAAGTTGGTGAAGGACTGTCTCCCATGGGAGGGACCCCACACTGAGCAGGGAAAGAGTGTGAGGAGTCCTCTCCCTGCACCACAATATTCTCCAAAAGATGCAAGCAGCTGTCAGATATAACAGAGGGTGTGGCTGTAGGTTGTAGGCTCCCTCTTCCTTCATGCTTGGTGTTGGGTGAAGGTAGAGCAGCAAGCAGAACTGTACCACATCTCCTCCCTACGTGCAGCGGTAGCAGTGTGTTGCCCACTGTCACGATGCTAGGAAGGCAAACGAAGCACCAGCTCTCGCAGGAAAAGAGATGATTTCGTGTTTGGTTCCCCTCCAGGGAAATACTATACCAAATGCCTCCAATAGTTTGGGGGAGTCTGGGTCCTATATGTAAAACTCTGCGAATTGTTTGGTTACATCTACAGTATAAACAGCTGCCTGAGACAAAGAGAGAAGACAGGCTAGAGAGAGCAGAGGGTGAGAGAGGAAAGGGTAGCTGGGAAGTGTTAGTGTGGCAGCTGTAGATTAGAAACAAACAAACAAAAACTCAAAACAACAAACACAAAACCAAACCGCCTGCCTGCTGCCAAGTGAAACATAAGAGTTTCCATGGTGTGATAATTTGTAGAAACTCCAAAGAAGAAAGGATTTTCCATATTTTCACCTGCGACGCAGATCTCAAATAACTCCAATGTTCAAAAGTACTGGCATTTTAAAATGAGTCAGTATGTACTCCATTCCGTCAGGTTGCCCGCTCCCACACACGCATTTTGCACAGGAGCAGAAGCTGGGAGAACAAGAAGAGTTGGCTGGGCATGGGTGCTGCTGCAGCAGAGGCAGCCGGGGGATCGGGGACATGGAGCTTGCTGGAGGAAAAGGCGGCTCTGTGAAGAGGCGCTGAGCAGTGAAGGAACCCTGCTCGTATTAACTTGCTTGGGCGTACAACTGCTCTGCTGCTGAACTCTGGTTTCCTTTTTAAAAGCTAATCCGTGCATTGTATATGTGGAAATACAGTAATCCTTTTGATTTTATTTACTCTGTCACAAAAATCGGTCTAGTTTGCGAGAGACCCTCTGAGTAGCAAGGCAGGCTTTTGACATTAGCTGAACTAGACCCACATCAGTCCCTAAAACAAAGGAGGCCCAAAGAACCACAAGCCTGGATGCTCTCCCTGGCAGTCGGTCCTCTGGGTGTCTGCTTCCTAGGGGTGGTCTAGCTGATTTACACCAACATATTGCCAACAAAGAAAGGTAGATTGATAAAGTATATGGAAATAAATGATGTAAAATACCTGAAACAAACTGCTAATGAAGAACATGGGCTTCGGTTTTGGTAGCCATCGTGTAGGAAACACACCAAGGAAAAATAGTTAGAGCAGAGAACTTATGGGAAGAAAAGCAGGATGCTTTGAATACACTTTTCACGAGTACATTATGCACTCAGCTCATGTGTTGCTGTGTTTATAAATTCCATAGCAAAGTTCCTGCAGTATTATAAATAACAAAATAATCTTCTGAAACCACTTTACCTGGTTTTGTAGACAATACCCCTTAGCAAATACCGGGTGTGTGTAGAATTCTCATCCTATCAAAATGTAAATTGCAGACTGCTGTTACATGGTGAGCTGTGTCACACCTTTTAAAAGTAACAAAGAATATCAGTGGAAGGCAAGAACATTAGGAGGAAAAAAAAAAAAGAAGAGAAACCACGCTATTTAAATTTGAAGAAGAACATATCTGACAGCTGAGTGAACAAAAAGAATAGGCATCAAAGACGTCTGCGCCTTGACAAATGTTGGGAGGAATCCCTCGCCTTTGGACTATCCGTAGATGCGAGTTCATTATCAAGCAGTTCTGCGTGCATGACTGCCTTTATTTTCCAGAAAGTAATGCCCTTTTAGGGGTGTCAGTAAGTAATAACCTTGCCTGTGGAGGGATGTAGGATGTGGTATTTTGTAAAATACTTCCAAATTTCTATTATTAATGAAAGGCTTGCAGTTTGGCTCTTTTCAGGGCTTTTTTTACTGCCTTTTTGGCGGGGCGAGGCGGGGGAAGGCACTAAATCTGACAGTTTACTAGAAATGGTGATACGTGGCATGGAACGCTATTAAGGAGATTATGTTATCTCCTAGGAACAGAGAATGCTGTGGTCAACGGGAAATCAATTTCCGAGGGTGCTACAGTAAATTTGTCTTGTAACTGGAAACTTTCTAATTGCTGCCCCAAGGGAATGCTAAGCTGAAAACCAGGCAGATGGTTTCTTCCCCATTTCCCTTCTTCTTTGATTCCATCTAAATTATTTCTAGCTTCCTAGTAACTTTGTGTGTTAAACATTTGCAAATGTTTTAATGCTATCATAGTTGCTCTCACTTGTACAGTAACTTTGCTGTTCAAAAGCCAGATGTTTTTTGGCACATTTTGGGAGAGATTTAAATCTGTCCTCTTTAGATTGAGCTCACTGCTTCCAAGTATAGTGTTAGCAATTAGTATGAAGGAGAAATTGGTTTTTATTCCATGCTATGCAGCAGAAGGATTGTATCTTTCTTTTTTCTTCAAGTGGGGGCTCAAGGAGATGGCGCTTTTTTTCCTATTCCATCAGTTCATTGAGACTTTCATTACTCACATCATCTGAAGAACATTCTGGTGTCAAAGATATAGCCTAGTTCTTATGACTTATGATTTTATTTATGATTTACAGTTAAAATTCAATAGGATGGAAAAGCCTTGTGTAAAAAGACACATTAGAAGGAAGGTAGTGCCCCATTTCCTTATAAGAGCTTTGGGAAATACTTGGTTGGGATGAAGTCTGTGAAGATCAGATATATTGAACATTGGCTTTCTTTGTTTAGAAAGTTTGGCTGAATGCAGGTGGTAGTTGTGGTGGGTTGACCCTGGCTGGATGCCTGGTGCCCCCCAAAGCCGCTCATTCACTCCCCTCCTCAGCTGGGCAGGGGAGAGAAAATATAACAAAAGGCTCATGGGTCGAGATAAGGACAGGGAGAGAGCACTCACCAATTACTGTCACAGGCAAAACAGACTGGGCTCAGGAAAATTAGATTAATTTATTACCAATCAAATCAGAGTTGGGTAATGAGAACTAAACCCAAATCTTAAAACACCTCCCCCCACCCTCCCTTCTTCCCAGGCTCAACTTCACTCCCAATTTCTCTACCTCCTCCCCACCAGCGGCACAGGGGGACGGGGAATGGGGGTCGTGGTCAGTTCATCATACGTTGTCTCTGCCGCTCCTTCCTCCTGAGGGGGAGGACTCCTCACATTCCTCCTCTGCTCCAGCGTGGGGTCCCTCCCGTGGGAGACAGTCCTCCACCAACTTCTCCAACGTGAGTCCTTCCCATGGGCTGCAGTTCTTCACGACCTGCTCCAGCGTGGGTCCCCCAGGGGGTCACAAGTCCTGCCAGCAAACCCACTCCGGCGTGGGCTTCCCATGGTGTTACAGACCCCTTTGGGTGTCTCCACCTGCTCTGGTGTGGGGTCCTCCTATGAAAACTAAATTGAAAAACATAACAGAAAGTTACATTACAAAGAGGTTATTATGGTCAGGTTCCAGCTTCAGCAAAGAGCTGAAAGGCCTACTTGAAATACTTGGTGGAGTTGGAGGCCAAGAGGTGTGAATACAAATGTAAACGTTTTGTTTAGGAAAAAAGTTGGGAGCAAATTGTTCAGTAAGGTAGAAAAAGTCAACTTTCCTTACTTTGCAGATAAATTTTGCTTCAAAAACATTTTTAATTTTTGTTTATTCAGTGTAGATACTTATGTACCATTTACTCCTGACCGTCGCAGGTATTTGTGATCAGATAATATACCAAGTACTTAGGAGCTGAACCATGTACAATACCTGTCACAAATTAGTTGCTAAATGAAACATGAATCATCACACTAGTTGCTAATTGTTAGTTTTAGAAATGTCTAAATACCACTCAGAATAATATTAAACTAATTAATTACTAGTTAGAATATCAATCACTGTTTTGTTTGCATCATAGTTTAAAAACAACAATGGAATTATCATTTGGAATGCTATGTGTTAAAATTAACATGAAATATATCTGGACCAGATTTGCTTTCATTTTTTATGAAAATTGTTGCTCAGTGAGAAATTGCAAAATTTTCTCTTTTGAACTTAATGGGACTTTTCCTTTTGTATGTGCTTGTACATTGAGAGTTTCCTGTAAATGAAGATAATTATTTTCAACAAGAAACAAATAAGATTGTTATAAAATAGTTGGTGACTGTTTGAAAATGTTCAAAGTGGTAGAACCTTGTTCATATTTTATCTGTAGTGCAGCAAGTTATGGAAATGCATGGTTGCCTTTGGTGATAATTACTGTTACATTAGTATCAGATCTGTGAAAAGTTTTGAAAATTTCTGGAAAATCTTCCTTAGCCATCAGAAGCTCTTTTAAATATTGTGAATGTTATGGTGAATGTACTTATTTCGCTGTAGTACTTGGGAGGTGTAGTAATATACTAGGATGCAAAGGATAAACCCAAAGGAAGACTTCGCATTTACTGGTTAGAATCCGTCTCTAGTTCACACATGTAGCATCAGATGTTTATTAGCTTTGTTGATGTGCAGTTTATTTCTAGAAAACTACTTATATATTCCTTCTCTGTTTGTTTTTTTGGTTGTTGGTTTTTTTGTTGTTGTTTTTTTAGAAAGGGTCTTATCTAGCTTTCAAACTTGTGGGTCTGGAATAAACCAACTTAAGCTTTGGGATGTGCAGGTTGGGCAGCAGCAAGCAGGCAAACTGGTCTTTTCTTGGTCCAAAATTTCCCAGTTTCAGTTCTTTGAAGTAGCAATACAAAAATCTAACCTCTCGGCAAAGAAGAAAAACATCCTTGTGCATGCCTTTTCTCAACAACCAACCCATGAATTTGCCTCTCTTTATTTAACGTGTTTAGATGAAACTGAACTGGTATGAAACGGGGGTGGGGTGTTAAATTTAATTAAAAGGAGAGTTATAAAAGCTCAATTTATTTCTCACCTCCACAACCAAGTCTGGATTTTAATTTAAGGGAAGCACTCATTTTGCCTTTTCGAGCAGCTGCTTTGGAAAGCAGATCTTCTAAATCATATTCTTCGCTCCCGATGCTCACTTTGGGTGTGTTACTTAGTATTCTGTTTACAAAGCACTCCACAGAGCATTTGACAAAAAGCAGTGATTACGCACAGGAACTGCTGTTTTTTCAGGTTTTTTATATGTTAATGCTCACTTGAAATTTTTATGAAGCTCTTTCATGTGAAATGTGAGGTATAGACCATTTCCTGTAATAAAGCTTAAAACTGTTACAGAAAAAGTGACTATGGTGTGAGGGTATGGATTATATATATTCTTCTTCATCAGAGAAATAAAATTAAGAAAAAAATAAGGTTTAAGTTGTTTCTAGATGTGAATTAATCTGCAATGCTGATATTTATCATTCAAAATGTGTAATATGTATGTATTTTGAAGAACAACCCCCCTGAAATAAAAACAGGTCAATTTGTTGAAAGTCTTGTTATTACACATAGGTTTTCTTTTTTTTTTTTTTTTGGACTACTGTTTTAAAATACTTTTATAATACTTTGTTGTAAGAAGATGGTGCCCAAACACAGATGATCAGGTTCCTCAACAATAATTGGGCGGTAGGATTTGGGGGGTGAGGGTGGGGTGTGTTTTCTTTTTATATCTGTACAATGTGCAAAAACCACCACGTTGTGATGACAGATACTTTTGTTTATTTTTGTAGGGTTGACCCAAGGACCATTTCATCCTGCAAGAATCAGTTAGCAAGATCTGCATAGACTTGTTCCTAAAGGGAAACATGTCTGAGATTGACTATGAGAAGTTAGCTGAAATAGGTAAATATTTTTTATTATACTTCAAATGGCATCTGTGTAGCCTCACAGGTGATTTAATAGACCGTCTTCAGTAAGTGAGAGGCTTCACCAGCATTTTGTAATACTTCTTGGAGCAATCCAATATGAGTTACAGCCACTGTACTGATGTGTACCCTATTAAAGCCATTAGGGTTGAAGGTTAGTTTAATACATGCAGCTTTTATGAATTATTGGTAGATGTTCCTAGTACAATTCTAGGCTATTGGAATATCACCATCATCACATATTGTGGCACAAATGGGAGTCATTACTCCAAAGAGACAAGTATTGAATGAGCATAGAGATTGCTGTATTGCATGTTATCTCCAAAGATGTTAGTCGAGCTGAGCAATATGACCATGGCATTAGGGGCCTCATCATTTTGAAATATCAGCGCTACGTTTTTTTTTCCTTGAGGTTTTGAGGATGCCAGGTTGCACTGCAAAACAAGAGCCTTCCAGAGCTTTTTTTTTTTTTTCTTCCTCCCCCCTCCACCTCAGTCTCCCTTTCCCTGTCCCTCACCTTAGCTCTGATTTCTCCATGTCATGACTTTGAGCAGCAGCACTTGGCTGGCTTTTTACTCCTAGGGCCTGATTCAAAATCCACTGAAAGCAATTTTCCCCCTCACCTTGGCAAGCCCTGGATCAGGCCCCTCATGTTGTCTCCCAGCCTGGGTTGAACAGAGATAACGGTGTGAGTAGTAACAGATGATCCTCTGCTATGGGTCATGGAGCAGGGCAATAAACTCCCCTATCATCTGCAGGAGAAAAATGGACCTGTGGTCTCCCGCAGTTTGGAACAATGAATCATCTTTTTTATTTGTGTTTATTGCGAATCATCTCTTGAGCTCCAGTCCTCTTGCTGGCATGTTTTTTGTAAAAAAAAAAAAAAAAGGGGGGGGGGAAGAATATGCAAAGAATTATCTTACTAGGTTAGGGTTAACTAGCTTTTCAGTAGATGTTGGGATTTCTTTAGTCTCTGTGAATAACTGCAGTACAAACTGGCATGTGTATTTACTTTACTTCTCTCCTTCTTTGCTGCTTCTCAAAGCCAGATATCTATATTTTGTTTACAAACCCTTACCCCTGCTTTTTGGAAATGCGTCAATTTTTATGCATAGTACAAAATAATTTTTTACACAAGGAGTTAGCCTCTGCCCCTCTGTACCAAAGGCTGTAGTTAACATATTGATTGTTTCTGTTGTGTTTAACTTGAATATACATTTCACTCTTAATAAACCCTGTTAAGATTCAGTGGACTCCGGTAAATGGTTCACAGCTTCTGCTTCATATCCCCACAGACTAGCATTTTCTATTTCTTTTTCTCTCTCCCTTTTGCAACTTTTTGTTACTTTTAAGTGGTTAGAGTGCTCAGCTGTGAAAAAAAAAAACAACCCTACTAAACAAAATAGCGTTTTTCTTGTTTTGAGTTTTAACATGACTTAGATATATAAAAAGGGAAAAGAATTGTGAAATTTTTATGTTTGTATTATTATTCCTGGGTCTTGTGACAAAAACATTCTTTAAAGTGTAAGAATACTTTTCCAGTTAAGGTTAGTGTAGCTTTTCATGTATGTTACACTTTTAAAGGATAGAAAAATACATGTTTTGGAGATGATAATAAGAATTTTAACTTTTTTCTGTGTCTGAGGAGGACTCTAATGGTATATTTCTAAAAGCAGATATTTTTTTTTTCCTATAAGACTGCTGATCTATTTTCCAAGGAGACTTTAATGTGAATACAGACATAAAGAAATGTAAAAGTAGTACATACATTCCTGATTCCACTTTGTCTTTGAGAAACCCGCCACTAGTGGCATTTTTCATTCTTGTGAAATGCATTTTTGGTACAAATCATGTTAAAAATAAAAATTGAGACAATAAAGCTTTCACGTGGTTGTTTATAGGATAGAAAGATACTGGGAAACTGTGAGTGGAAAGCATTCCAAAATATTTAGTAGGAGTCTTTCTCTAGCACTTATTAGCTACTGGCATATAAATCTGGCTGAAATCTACACTTAATATATTCTCTCTGCCCTAGTGTTTCTTGCATGGTGGTCAAGGCATAGGAAATATGCAGATGATCAGAAGGCAAAATATTCTTGAAATACTTTTTAAAGTTGCACTAATAATGTTATAGATAAAACAGTTAATTCTGCCTTATTAAAACTTGCATGATGAAAGAAATGGATGATGCACAGCAGGTGGTGCACCTTATCAGAACGTTCATTTTTCTCTTTACATGTACCTTTTCTTGTCTTAAGCTACCAAGACACTTGTGTGTTAATGTGTCAGTATAATGTTATTCCCGTCAGTTTGTAGAAAACTATTCATGTGAATGGCATAGAAACGTTTGTGACAGTAATTATCCCAGAATCTGTCTTCCTTTGGGTATGTACTTAGGATCAGCTCTTTCTGAACCTTACAACAGTTTGGAAAAAACTTGGGAAGAAATGAAAACAAAACCAAAACACTCTGGAACAAGATTGATTGACCTTGTATTGCTAATTTCAATGTAGAGTAGATTTTAACTTGAAGATTTAGTCCAGAATGTACTGAAGTGGGGAAGGATGCCCATTGATTTCACCAAGATTTGAGCAGACTTTTACACCTTTTCTTGGCCTCTAGGTGGAATATATGCTAGATGGACATTCGGCTGCCTTGCCTATTGCAACTTCAGAAGATTAAAGGATTTCAAGGAAACAGTGGATTTTGGCAGAGGGGAGGTGGAGATTTGTTTGCACTTTGCTATCTTTATGCAAAGTACTAAGTCTGCCCTCAGAGAGCCTTCACGTGGGGTCTTAAAGCGCAGTAGCTGTCAATGAACACATTAGTGTACTGAAACTTTGACTTCCCCATTTGGACAGCCTTGAAGTAAAAGACAAGCAGCTGTAGATGGATATAACAAGCAGATTGTCGAGTATAGGAAATGATGACACAATACCAGCAGTTGTGAATAGCAAGGTCACAGCTTGCCAGCTGTCCAGTCACTGTCAAGATTTTTGTGAGCATCACAGTAGATAGTAATCTTGAGGATGTGAAGGTAGCTTTGAGATATTAAAGGGTTGCTTTTCCCACATGTGACATAGGGTAAAGAACAAGAAACTGATCTGAAACTGCAACAAATGGTGATAAAGGCCTATGTTTTTGTCAAACTGAGCTAAAATCCAACCCTTCGATATTGTGTCACAGGCATAAGTTTTTCTTTGGTCATTAGCACTTAAGCATTCTTGCTTGCTCCTTTAGAACTGCAGAAAGACGAAGCGGAAGATACACAATCAGAACAGGAAGAAACATATATGTCTCCACCACTTGAGGATCCTGAGTTAAATATCAATCACCCTTACTATGATGTTGCGAGACATGGCATCATCCAGTTAGCAGGTATGTTTGGAAAAATACTATGGTTTCATGCTTACTAGACCCCTTACCACATTTTTCTTACTGTACTCCTCAAGGTGATGCATAGGAATCATGTTGATGCTTTCAGCCTTCATCCTGAAAAGCAGCTGAATAGTAATATGTGAACTCAGTGCTTTTCTGCGGATGAATTATGAGTCAAATATTTGAGCGTAATATTGCTTTAAAATATAACTATAGCAATATGTTATAATCTAAAGCCTAACTGTGGCTGTAACAGATCTGTACTTTATTTCAGTGATAAGCTGTTTTGTTTTCTGAATAACCTGAAGTGTTGCATACCCACACATAATCATTTTTCTAGTCTGCCCTGGAAAGGGCGTGCAACTCTGAAGAGATATGGGTTACTGTATAAAAACTAATAAAAGGCAGAAAGGAAACTGTTGACGTAAATGTTAACTGCATTTATCACCTGACTTTCTGTTGTGACATGGAGAGAAGCTATGGGTACATGGCGTATTTGAATATTGGATTATTTAATGTTTACAGTTACTTATTTTTAAAATGTTATAGCAACATATAAGATATGCAGGCATATTTATGATATAAAAGCACCTCTTTACACATTGCATACTTTTTCCCTTTGGCTTATTTTTAGCATCAATGTGCTTGTTAAAATAGCATTAATAATCACAATCCTGAACTAGAGATGTATACAATAAGAAACTAATAGCAGTATTTAACATTGCTCATCCTAATGAAGTCTAAGATTATGTTGTATTGTGCATACTTTTTGTACCTCATACTTCAGTGAGCCTAGATTATGTTTTTTCAGGAAAATTATGAACTCAGGTTATACATATGTACCTTCCTGAATTTGAGCCGTAAACAGGGTGTCATCCATGTGAACATATGAACTTCAGCAAAACCAGTCCTCTAGTGAGGTATGATTGACTAGGGCAGAGAAATCCATGGTAATTTGACTTCTGACTGTAGTGCGAGGAGAATTTTACCCATAGTAACTTTTCTTCTTGAAGCTAGTTATGCACAGGATAATAGTTACCTTTTACCTTTTTCAAAACTAACCCTGCAACATAAGACTCAAATCCATAAACAAGGGAATAAGATTTACATTCTTGTGATTTAAAAGCTACTACCTGCTAACCCACCAGGATGTTTCTCACTCAAGCACCAGTTTTGGGATGGGGGAAATACAAAGATATAAAAGTTATTAATGAAAACATTGAAATCAAACCAACAAACTGTGAAATAGAAGTGTTAACAGACACACTGGATACACCAGAGTCACTGTAACTGTCCATCTAAGAACCTCTTCCATCTGCTGTGTTAGGCAGTGCTTCATAATAATGCTTTAAAAGAGATCTTCAAGACTTTTTTTTTCTCCTGCTAGTATACTCAACATCAAATTGTGATGGGCCACGTATTTACTGCTTCAACTTTAATCATGCACAGCTATTTAGTAAATGTTTGTTGTTGCTCCTCATTCTTCATTCACTCAAAGCTGCCCTGGAAGTCATAAGCACTTGCTACTTGTCTGTCCTTGTGTGTTTATTTTCCTTGGAGGAACCATCATCATTTTTGCAGCTGTGGGCAGAGCTGCTGGGTGGTGAGCTGAAAACCCCGAGTCCATGCTTAGGCAAAGCTCCTCTTCTCCATCCCTCCAGACTGGGGGAAAAGGGGACAAGTTGGCAATTTTAGTAAGTTCTCCTCAGCTGACCAAGACGACATTCCCTGCTGATTTAAAAAAATAAATATATAAAGGTTCACTTACTACCAAGGCAAACAAAACCTGTAACTTTCATAGTCTCAGAAGGGCCCTGTCATTTGACTCAGAAGAGTTGAAATGGTGGGGGAACTCAAAAAAGGGTAAAATTTTTGAATGAGAAGATTAAATATACTGGAACAACTCCTTTTAAAAAATCATACTTTTTCTGATGGTGAAACAGAGAACACGTGATGGGGACAGAATGATAACCTGCCTGCCCTTTCCTGAGCAGTCCCACCTGGCTTCATCCTATGCGTATGCCTTGTTCCTGTGTTAAAGAATGGGAATGTGCTTCGGTATAGTGGAGCGAAAGCCACAGTGCTTTTTAGAGACCTACCTGTAGCTTCCATAGTTTCATCTTGGAACTTGTTCTGTATCAGTATTTGCTTGGAATAAAGTCCAAACATTAGGTGTACTCCTGGCTTAAATTCACCAAAGCAAATGGAGGTATTTACAAGATGAATCTTACAAGATGAATGTTGGATTATCTCTGATGATTTTGTCCTTAATACTGCAGTCTTTTCTATGGGGAAAAAAGTCCCCTAGCCATTGTTTAAGCTCAGAAAGGAATTACTTTAGCTGCCATTTCAGTCAGAAATAGATGATGGGGTTTTGCAAATCTCCTGGACAATTTAAATGCAAAGCACAAGCCAGGAGCTGTGCTTCAGAAGGCAGTGTGCACCCTCTACAACAGCTCTGATGGTGGGATGTAAGAGGAGAACGCAGAGATGTGCGTATGAATGCAGAACACGGGGAAGGTGAAATATGATCTGAAGACATGCTTCACCTCCACAAAACAAGACCTCCCTATCCCCAGCGGTAACTGGCGTGGAGTCAGGTTTGAATGTTTTCTGGATTTAGATTCCAGTGAGGAAAGGCTGAGCTCTTCAGATCTCCTTGCCATCTTGGAAAAGGCCATTCCCTTTTGAAACAAATCATTTTTAAATGATTTGTACCTGGTTTATAATGGTTTTAATACTCTCTCTGAATAAGACAAAGTATAACTTCAGTGTTTGGAACAGCTGATTTAAAGCAATTCTGAAAGCTGTACCTTCAGTTTTAATTCTGTGATTGAAAGATAATGAGATGTATTATTTGAAATGATTGAAGAAAAAGAAAGAATTTAGGTGAAAATATTTGCAGTAATTTATCCATCTCTTACAGTGATCTAGTTTCCAACAGTTAATTTTAAAAAAATCTAAAATTCCTTCTTGCTTCTCACAAATTAAAATGACTCGTACCTGCTTTCCATAACATTAGCTTTGACTATATGCAAAGGAGATTTTTTTTTTAGTTGTATTCATATACTGTGAAAAGACAATTAATTAAATAAGAGTAGGGGACATTTTAAAAAGATGTAAGCTTTAATAATTGTTTATTAATTACAGACTGATTTATGTCACTAATACCAATGTGCAGCTGACTAAGCAAATGTAAATGGAACAGTGCTGCAATGCTGGTTCTTTTTATTTCTGTTTTGAAGGAGAAATTTCAATCTGTTGCCTAAAAAGAAACTCCAGATTACTTTTCTTTGTGGCAAAAAGGAGGGGACATACAAGGATATGTGATGCATCAGTGTTCCTTATTTTCTGTAGTTTGCTTCTATAATATGATTGCTGACAACTTTTTGCGATACCTTTTTTTGAATATGTGCTTATTTGGGAGGACTCTGTCTCTGATGCTTGTGTTTTCATTAACTGCCAGTGACATCCCTTTATGTCTTAGACAAAACTTTCTGATGCAATTAAACTCCATCGTTGTTTTAAAACTATATTTCCCTTCTTAGCCTTTTATTGCTTTTCTAGTTATATTTAAAGATTTCAGCTATCCAGCCTGAATCTTTGTAGAGATTGTCCATATTTTTCTCTAAGATCCAGTTGATTTCATGCCCCTTTCTGATTTTGAACCAGCGCATTAGAAACTGATTAGAGTAGTATTATGTAGATCAGACTGTGAAAGGTAAAGTTGTAATTTAGTTTTTGTACTATGTAAGGAGAAACTGTAGTGAATTACCTAATAAGTCTAAGACACAAGTCCTAATAATTTTCAGTCCATCTCAGTGACAGCTTTGCTACTTCTTGCAATACCTTTAGGAGCAGATCTATGGTCTGTAAATTGCAGGAAAGAACTGGGTTTAAAGATTATATATATATATTTTTAAAAGATTTACTTTGTTCACTTTTTTTATTTGCAAAGTGTATTCCTGAAGTCATTATCTCTGACACTATTTCATGCGTGCCCTTTTGGGGAAAACAAAAAAATCAACTGGGGAGACCTAAGACTTGGGCACTTATCAAGAAGGAAGACGAGCGCTCTGGTTCGTAACCTGTTTGCAGCACAAGAACAGATTTTAATATGGGCTTTGCACTTTACAAAGTGTGTTGTGACCATTTGGATATTGTCATGTTTTTCTCTCAGTTGTTGTGAGAGGAGGTCCAAAATAAAAGTTGATATCAGTGAAAAGTATTCCCTGCTATAGTGAAGAGGGAACTTGCCTGAGTGACAGAAACATGGGTTCAAATCCTTGGGCAGGAATTGAACTCGAATTTTCCACATTCTGCACCAGTTTTTCTCTTGCTTCTTTCTCCAACTATTTTTTTCTCAGAATGTGAAAGGAAATAAATCCTTATTTACCGTATTTCTCATTTCAAACATTAGACTGTAAGTAATAGTGTCTTTTAAATAGACAATACTGAGTTAATTATATCAAAGCATACAGATGTGCTTTCTTGTTGAATCTGAGAAAATATAACGGGTTTGTTTTAAACACCATTTAATAGAGAACAGGCTTGCTAATGATGGCTCAAAGTGCCAAATTCAAGTGTGAATGTGAACTCATGTATCCTGACAATATACCACAAGTCATTCTACACCCAAATATACCCTATCAAAAAGAAAAGCCTAGCACTATTTCCCCTTAACCAAGTAAATTTAAATTATATTCCCTTTCTGTTTGACCATTCTGCTGTTTCTTTGCTTTGCTTAAATTCTCTTTTACGCTTTCTGTGAATTATCAAAATACTTAGTTTTGCATCACAGAAAGCAGTTTTGATTTTCAGTGCCCCTTTTAAGACTAGAGCATTGTTCTAGTCCAGAGAGTCAGCCAGATATAACTGTACTGACATTAGAGAGGTTAGCTTCAGGAAGGGCTTTAACTCACCCTTTTTTCAACTTATTTGACATTCTTCAAGAGGAGCACAGATGAAATGTAAATAATCAATTACATTAAAAAGCAAGCTATCCTTTTGCTTTCAGCTAATCTAAAGAAAATGTGCTACGGAAAAGTATTTTCCTTAGACAAAATTTAAAAGAAAAATTGCTCATGGAAGAATCTTTGATGGGGAATCTTGGCTTCCTGAAGGGAACGAACAAGATTCCTGAGGTAGGAAATCTCCTGAACATTCACTTACAGTTGTTCCTATTTAGAAAGACACCTGAGCAGGTACTTGATTTTAATAACAATTTTAGCATTTTCCAGAATTTTCCAGGTGCAGTACTGCTGCAATCCTCTCACAGAGAGTTTCTAAATAAAAAGGTGGACATGAGTGGAATCCAGAGGAATGAACACGGAAAAGGAACTTTATGAAATCAAAATAAGTTGACTCTTGGAATTTAAAGTTGGTGTCATTTTCTGTATTCCTTTGGTGGATCTGGTCTCTGTCCCAAAGGATAAACATTACAATGGATATTTTAATACTTCATCTTTAAGCTGGCTAATATCAATTGTAATGTATTTTTGTATGATCAGCTGAGGTGATCAATGCCAGGAGAAAGAGGACTCAAATCTCTACAGACAAAGGTGTAAGCTGCTTCTGCTAATGTTGAGACTCAGCTGTGTTATCTTGGCTGTGTATTTTGAACTGACTAAGAAGTTTGCCATTATGCATGGGCAGACACCCACAGTGGACTAGTTGTGGGTGTATTCACTGTCCATTACTCAGCCTAGGCAAAACACAGAAGTTTCATAATGGCTTTTTTGTGACCCTGTATTTCCCTGAGTTGTAGAGAGCAGGAGGAGGCTTGGAAGCACAGTTTGTCTTGCTATTTACCATACTGTAATTGAGGTTTAGGCTCATTTTCTCTAGCTTAAATTCTATGAAAGAAACCAATATGTGAGCAAGTGTTTTCACTGTTGTGGCCAGTCCCTTGGATTTTGAACCCGCTTCTACTGCCATCGAAACCAATGGCAAAACTTCTGTTGACTTTAGGATCTCACTTTGCTGTAATGTGGTAATGACAAGCTTCAGTGAAGTAAAAGGATATTTCACTTTTCATTTATAAGATAGTAATGTTTAGTATCATCAGAACAAAAGCTCTTAAAAAGTCATGCTAAAATTACAGCATTCAAAAGATCTCATTTGCAAATTAGAATGAGCTGTATCATTAGAAAGAAACTTTTCATTTGCAAGAAGCAGTTAGGAAGTGCTGTGCCATCCAAATTCTTAATTAAAAAGTAGAACAAAAATCCGCTTTCCCAATTGCCCTTCCCTGTGTTTTACTGTAACTTTTTTTTCTATTGCAAAGTTAGACATCAGAAGCGATGTATGATTTATATCTGTTTCGGTGAAATCCAGACAAATAAAACTCCTGCCGATAGCTTGTATTTTAATGTGCATAAATCTCATTCTGGACAGCTCGCTCCACACGCCCCTCTTTACTCACCAAGCACAGAGGAGGAGGCTGGCGTCTCCGTGCTGTGCTCCCAGGAGTGGCTCCGTGGCCAGCACAGCTGATAATCCTGAGGCTGCCCGGGAGCGCATCTGCACGATAGCAAGTCCCTGGTCCAAAGGCAGGAGCCTCCTATTCATGGGCGAGAGGTCTGTTGGACCTTTCTGTGCATGAGGGCAGAATCTGAGCCAGGGACTTTTTTTTTTTTTTTTTTTTTTTTTTTTTTTAAAAGTGTAGGTAGGTGGCTAGAGGAGTGTGAGTGCCCAAGCAGTTAAGGCACTTTGGAAATGCCTCCTGAATATTTGGAGCTTAAAACCGGTGCAGAAAGGTAAGGGGAGGGGCACATTTTCCAGGGAGGGTAGAAGAAGTTACCAGCTTTCATCTGAAAGTGTTTGGTGACATTAGACTGTGCAATAAAGTAGGTTAATGTGAAATTATGTTTTTGACCTGAAAGTGAAATGTTAAGGAGCAAAGCTGAAATTGCAATACTGTTTTTGCTTTGTCCCCTGTAAAGAATGAGGCATCTTCTGGTTCTAACTTGTTCAAGTCCAAGTGGTAGTGAAATACGGGTTTTGTGGGATAAAAATGTACTCTGTGTTGATTTAAAATCAGTGTACTTCCAGTTACACTGTCTTTTGAATGTGCAAGTAACTGCCACTCCCCACTTTACCGTTCAAACTGCACTTTCACATGTTTGGGTAAAAATTCTATCCTCAAGGTCATGGGATTCAAACTATGTCGGACTGGGAAGCAAATGCTTTAGCAAATGCGATGGAAATTTCCCAGGGTGCTCAGTCACAGCCCTTCTGGTAGAGGGCAAGAGAAGCCTGCTTCTGTGTTGATGAGCACTTCATGTGTCATGTTAAAATGTCATAGAATCACAGAATGGTTTGGATTGGAAGGGACCTCAACAATCATCTCGTTCCAACCCCCCTGCCATGGGCAGGGACACCCTCCACTAGACCACGTTGCTCAAAGCCCCATCCAACCTGGCCTTGAACACTTCCAGGGAGGGGGCAGCCACAGCTTCTCTGGGCAACCTGTTCCAGTGCCTCACCACCCTCACAGTGAAGAATTTCTTCCTAGTATCTAATCTAAATCGACCCTCCTTTAGTTTAAAGCCATTACCCCTTGTCCTGTCGCTACATGCTCTTGTAACATCGATGTTTTTCAAAATGTTACTGATGCCTATGAAGAAAGAACAGACTCTTTCCTTTCATTAACTGTGATCACTAATGGGAAGCTGGCATTGCTTTGTTTGGTTTTTAAGAGTTGAGGTTCTCCGTCACCTTTTCTGGTTTGCTCTTGTTGCCTGCGTGACAGTGTGGGGTGGGAGAACGAGGTGCTCTGCTCATGATTTTGAGAACGTTTCTCTGCCTCAGTTTTCCCATTATTGAAACTAAGCAATTGTGATTATTTATGTTCTAAGTGTGTCTGCAGTCTTTTATAAAGCTGGTTATTTTTTTCTAGCTTTTAATTCAGGCAGTCAGATGTGACCAACAGTAACAATTAGTGACTCATTTAGTAATTGAACTGGAAACCTTTCTTAGATTTATTTTGCTCATAAATATGATTGTCTCTAACAAATAAAATCTACAGTGCATTTTAACACACCAATTTTTTCACAAACAAGTCATGATTTAGAGAACAATCTTTTATTAATGTTTTAATTTAATTTTTGTTCATCATTCATATTAATGCGTCTCACATTATAATGCCTTTATAAGTACTCTGAGAATATCAAATAAGACACTTAAGAATAACTTCAGGAAATAAATTATGGTCTGTTTAAGAACAATATGCAGACATACCTGAGCACATATAGTTTTGGCATTGTGCATATTCTTCCTTTAGTGGTCCTCAAGCACCTTATTTAACCCAGGAGTCAGAATTTATTTTTAGTGTGAGAAGGGACACCAGGCCTTGTGGGATGAAAACACACCTGTGAGAAAGATAATAAAAATAAGCAATCAGCCAAAAAGAACAGGAAGAAAGAACCAGCCAGCAGAGAAAGCTATGTTTTGGAAGTCAAAATTACAGGACTAAAGGGGTAATTACCAAAATTCAAGGTGAGTTAGATCTTTAAAGGATGTTAAAGCAAATAGCAAAAGGTTCTTTGGTTGTATAAATCAGAGAGAAGTGATCTTCTGTGAAATAAGAGTCGGGTGGCCATCAGAGATAATCCAGATATAGCTGTCAGACTAAATTAATACTTCGTCTTGGTTTTCAGTAAAGACAATGATGATGATGTTATTAGGAAATTTTTTTGAAGTCTCCTATGTGATGTTCATCTGCAATTTATTATCTAACTCTTGTCACTCGTGTTTAGGAAAGATGCATTCAGTCTGGAGCAGGGTAGAGAATAGCAAGGTCGGGGAAGAGATAGAAAATCTAACTTGTTTACAAGCGGTAAAATACAGGCTGAGAGGGGATATGATTATTGTCTAGAGAGTCCTTCAGGATGGTAAATAGTGCTGAAGGAGAAGCGCTGCTTCAGCTGAGTGATGTCATTGTCACACAAACAAATTTGCTGTGACTTTTAGATGAATTGAGAAAGCAGGTTGCTAGTTCTCAAAGCAGTGAGCAGAAGGAGCAAGAAACAGAAAAACCTAACTTGTTTTTAAGATAGAGCTCAACAAATCAATGGAAGGATTACGTGGTACGGTTCCTGGTAATAACACAGGCTTGGAACTGATAGTGCAGGAGATCTGTCCCAGTCCATGTTCATATGTGAAAAGTCATTAAGCGTTAATCTCACCTCTTCCCTTCCTTTTCTCCTTCTGCACCTAAAATGGAATGGGTTTAAATAGATGCTGTCCCATCATTCCTCTGAAAGTACTGTTGAGCACTTACACTCAACATACTATTGAGGAACTGGACAAAGCAAATGCAGGATTTTTTTTTTTCTTAGAGAGGAATCCATCAGATGAAGACAGTCACCTCTTCCTGAGCTGAATGAAGAAAAGCATATTGCTATCGGTGGTGGGTTTTCACGGAAAATGTGTGTTTGCAAAGCTGGGAAGTGTTCTGTTTGTTCAGGTCACTTAATTTGAACCAACATCAGTAATACAAATTAGAACAGCTTCAGAGGTGGTCTGAAGTTGTTCTACCCAGTTTTCATAGAAATGCTTATATGATTTTATTTATTCATTAAGTGACTCCATTACAGATTTAACTTCCCCCATTTTACTTCTTTTTTTATTTGTTTATTGTTTACAGCTACTTACTTAATTATGGGTTAAAAGAGGACAACAGAATTAGAAAGAACATCTGAAAAAACCCCAATGTGTGACAAAGCAGATGCCCAAAGGGCTTGTAGCCATAGCAGTATTCTTATGAATTCCGGAAATAAGGCACGAAGATTTTGAAAACATGCCAATTCCAAGACTACTAGGGAAAGCAGGCCTGTTTTCTTCCATGACTGAATACTGCAGGACTTAAATGTTCCCTACCAGGAGCTGAGCACTACCAACCACCTTTGAATATGACTTTCTCAGCTGAGCTTCCTCCTTTGCCCAGCACCTGCTTCGTTTCACTGCAGCAGTGGCCAAATTGCTTTCTGTAGGCAACATGTGATTTGCTAGTGAAGTTTCATGGTATGTTTTGAGTAACGATGAGAGATACAGAGGTAGCCCCACATATCAGAAGGTACAAGCCATTCCTTCGGATCACTGAGGTCCCACTGCATAAGTAAATGAACATTGTCTTTACTAACTGTTTTGTTCACTAGGTGATGACAATTCTGGAAGGAAAGTGATTACCTTCAGTTGCTGCCGTATGCCCCCCTCCCATCAGCTCAATCACACCAGATTGCTGGAGTAAGTTTTTCTCAGTGTCCTGCATGGACTACTTTACATTTTATCTGTGAACTTCTATTAGCTTGTTTCCAGGTGAATGGGCTTTCAGAGAAGAGAAGCAGGGGGTAGGGAGTGAAACAAAGAAAGGATGTAAGACCTACTGGTGTTAATATTAAGTGAATGAGAGGTGGATGAAACTGCCAGAATTACTTCACCTGGAATCTTGACTAGAAGAAGCAATTCACTGTGTACTGAAATTAACTTCTTGTCTTGATTTTTATTAATGAATTCTGATAGTATTTTTAAAAAATGGATTTATGATGAGGACCAGTGGAAGAGAAATTCTAGTATTTTAATGCTCCGTACATATGTTCTCATGAATAGCAGTTTGCCTTAATTTGCTATACTTTATCTTTTGAATCGCTCAGCAAGAGCATTGTTTAGTTATTTACCTCTTAGTGGTGGTTTTCCTCTTTCTGTAAAAAGATCTGCATTAGGAACAGAATATTATGCTTAACATTTTTATATGTATCTGACTTTGAATATGTAAAATCACAACATTCTTTCTTATAAACTTGCTGCAGCAAGGTACCGGGACATGTTCCTGCCTTGTAGTTTGTCAGTACAAGGAGATCTATTCTGTTGTGA
Organism: Grus americana; assembly: GCF_028858705.1. Classification (NCBI taxonomy): domain Eukaryota; kingdom Metazoa; phylum Chordata; class Aves; order Gruiformes; family Gruidae; genus Grus; species Grus americana. Next base: position 78,665,859 of record NC_072852.1, read on the forward strand.
GAGTCCTGTCTTTGTCAAGGATTTTAAGCCTATTTGGAGTTTTTGTACAGCCTCCATTGCCAAAACATTTGAGCACCTTTCAACCGTCAGTACCCGCCACCTTTGGAAAGGACCGAAGTGCTGTTGGCTCAGCTTTTCAGAGACAGAGAGAGATTAGAAGGCAGATTATTTGAGAGATGTTTGAGACCATGTTGCTTGAAGACGTAGCTCTTCACAGCTGGGGTATTTCCACAGCCCTACACCAAAGCTTCCTGCATAGCATAGAGGGAGTGTTAGTGCCTAGGAGGAAGAGCCTCACCAGTCAGCTCCTCACCTAGAGGAGCTACCTGCACCGATTAATAAGACATGCCAAAGAAAGGACAGCGACAAACCGTGGTGCTACCAGATCCAAGAACCCTTCCTCAGTTCTTTGAGGAGGCACCTTGATGAAACTAGGATTTCCAGCCCTCAGACTCTTCTAGACTTGAACACTTACACATTTTCCTGTATTTGAGCCCACATCAAATTCACATGGAGAGTCTGTGCGAAGAGAGAACTGAAGGCAGGTGTCTGAGTGTGAAGCTAGCAATATAACTATCAAGTGGTCTGCTTTTGAGGAGTTAGACCCAGATGTTGAGTTTTGAGGGAAAACTGCAGAGTAGGCTCAGATTGGTAGGTGTTTTGTGATGAAATCACTTAAAGAATTGATTTGATAACACTTTTGTAATGTCCCTGCAATTCTCTTACAGCCTTGCAACAGGTAAGTGGCTGTACAAAAATACTGGTTATTTTATGCCCACAAAATTCTCGCAATTTTTTTTAGAAGTACAGGCTTTCCTGTATGCAGTGTGCCAAGGAATTTACATGCTGTAAAATAAAACGTGAGGCACTATGCACCTAAGAATATCTGTTTCAATATATTTTAATTTCAAACTCTTCTTTTAAAAAGTCTTGAGTGACTGTTACTACTCCTTCTTCCATTAAAATACCTTGAATACTTAAGTCAGGGATCAAAACAGCATTATAATAATTGCAGTGGCAGTCCTTGTCTCAGACTATTCGCAGTCTAAGATTTACAGTATGCTGAGGGAATAAGCAGATAAATGAGGCTGTGGGCGTGCAGTGTAACAGTAAAGTTATGTGCTTTTCCATGCAAAGGTGGATAGTCAAAATGGCCTTGATCCTTACAGATAGCCACAGCCTAATAAATGGCACATGGAACTATCTATTTTATTGAATGAAAATCACATACATGCAATTAAGAGCAATAGCTGGGGCTCTGTCGCAGAATAGTAAGGTAGCATTGAGAATGACATGAGAAAGTTGAAATCTGACACAGCAAGAGATGAGGCTAGATTGTACTCCTCCATCATTGCTTTATTTGAATCACTGAGCTGTGTAATAGGCCCTACAGTGTTCTCAATTGTAGGAGAAAGGGAAGAGAAAAGAATCTTAACTATACCATAAAAGAATGAATACACAGAAATCTCCTTATAAGAGGCACAAAATTATTTCAAGATGGGATAAGTAGTATAGTTCTTTAAATTAGGTTTAAGGGAAATGATCTATGAACACAGTCCCTGCAATACAAACAAGGGAAAGGCAAATATATTCAAGAAAACAGTTTACAGTAACAAGCTGTAATTGGGAGTAATTAGGTCTAATGGATTTTTCAAGAATTTAAAAAGTTTTAGATTAGGAAACCCCAAGATTTATTCTTTATTATTCTGAAAAGTCAAAATGACATTATTTGCTTGGCTAAAAGAAAGGAATTTACACAGACCAGAAGAAAGCAAAATGGAAGTTGCTGTCAGTTAAAATGCATCTTTTAAAAAATTTCTTGGAAAACAGAGTCCCATATTGTCTTCATATTTTAGTGATTCATGAGCACCATAGTTTTTGTAACTAAATACATTCTTTCAAATTTCAGGCTTTGCAGTGATATGGAATTACTGGCAACACTGTCACTACAGCAAGATGAAATTGTTAGATAAATACAAATGTGAATTTGCAGTCGCTAGCGTTCTGTGCAAAAATAGCACATTTTCTTTCTTAGTTACTGCTTTAAAAATCTCATCCTGTAAACTGTCTTAAAACTAAAATGTTATCTTTCTCCTCAGGTACTTAAAGTATACGCTGGACCAGTATGTAGAGAACGATTACACAGTTGTCTACTTTCACTATGGCCTGAAGAGTCTGAATAAACCATCTCTGAAATGGTTACAAACAGCCTACAAAGAATTTGACAGGAAGTATGTCTCCAAAATATTTGGTTTACTCTTCTGGTTGTGTAATGTCTGTAACTTAACTTCCAGGGAGGAAGTGTGTCTTTCCTGATCCGCCTCCAGCTAACTGAGTTTGTTTTGCCACTGCAGATTCTTGTAATGATATTGGTGCTGTTGGGTCTCTTGTAAGTGTCTTCTGTACAGTACTAAGGAATGGCCTGAGTGCTGCAGTGGTTATCCAAAGTTATAAAAAGCCTTGGGAACAAAACCAAGAGCCATTCCCTTTTCTGTGCACTGTTTAACAAGATACCTGTGACACCTTATTAGTTATTATTCTTGATTATCTCACAGTTGCGTTTGAACCTTTGATCATCCCAATGGCTACAGCTCATGGCTTCAGGCTTTAGTTGGTTAGGGTGCAGTCAAGGCCAAAGCTCCTAGATAAATAGCATTTTAACAGTGTAAACTAAAGTTCTGATGTTTATTCTCTGAAAATGCACGCTTACCTGTGGGGCTGAAAGTTCCTGGTGAAGTAAGTTAGTTTCGTTTGCAAGTTGTTACTTGATCTACTTGTTTGTAAGTTGGCCTCAAGAGGGCAACATAACCAAAAGTAAAAATGTACACAAATAGCTCCTTCCTGATAGTGAGAGCGTACATGCATGTGCATTTTGGGGGGATGGATCACACATGTCTGATGTTTTTCAATTTTGGAGCTGGAACAAGAAGCAAATCTCATAAAAGAGACCATGAAAAAGATTATTGGCTGTTTCTAGACTGGACTGGGATATAAATGCCTGAGCTTTTCACAGGACTGCACACCCCGCTTTGAAAATTGAAGTTGAAATGTGCACAGCACCTTTTGATGGTCTAGTACTAGAGCTCACACTCTTGAATCTCCTGAAACTCTAAAACTCACTAAGCAAGAAGAAGAGGTGGTGCCTAGCAGCCCTCAGAGCTGCCTTGGGAAGCTGTCATCTGAAGCCTCTAGCTGTTTTCATGAGATATTGCTCTCCACTCAGTAACAGACTGAGAAAGCTCTTTGGTTTTGCTAGTAGGTTTGTGAATATGATTAGTACAATGCATCTGTTTTATCTGGGATTGAGTAAGAGAGAAGAAAGGTAAAGGATCTCTTAAATTTTGTCTTAGATGAGAGATTTGGACTACAATACCATTTTTGCTGTGCACTGACAGTTCCTGAAAATAAAGCACTTTATGGAGTTGGAAGCCTACTCTACCGTACTATTTTCCTTCTAGGGGAATCCCAAGTCAAATTTACAGTTGCTGTAGGGGGAGAGGCAGTATGAGGGCAATATCTTCTTCAGTTTTGTCACCTTCTGACATGTGTACATCTCATGTGCACAAAGTTACTTTCATTTGTGCCAGAAGTCTGTTTTATCCATTCCCCCACCCTGACCCAGAAAGTAGGAGAACCAAAGAGGAACAGAGAAGCGCAGGTGGCTGGGTAAAACCAGGCAACCATGCACCCATCATTTTATTCACAGTTGGGACTTCTTAGCATACTGTCGTTGAGAAGCTGAAAGCAGCATTCGCAGCCCAACATGTATGTTCCACAGTACTAGCCAGAGGAAAAAATAAAAAAGCACCTTTCAGACTTCTGCATGTATGTTTTACGAGTCAAAGGAAAGAGAGACCAAAGGAGAGTACAAGGGACAATAGTAATTAGCTAGTATCATGAAAGCAAATGTTCAACAGGAATAGTTTCAAAAGAATAGATCTTGCTTTGCAAGTTTAAAGCAGAGGCTCAGTAAAGTTTTGTGGGCATTTAATTCTAATCTAGGAAACTATGAAGTACGTAAACTTCCACAGAAGCGGTGGCTTATGTCCATTGCTTCAAGGTACAAAACAAACTTAAAATGGAAACTTCAGCAAAGCAACTCAGGTGTTTTGCTTGTTGGTTTTTATTGTTGATTTTGGGTTCTTATCCACAGTGGTGACAATGGCACTGGGATGGTTGTTTGCTTATGTACGATCATGGCTTTGTGAAAACAACGCCTTTTTCGTTCAAAGATCTATGGGCCCCATTAAACCCAGACGGAAAAACTGTTGTAATTGCTGACTTGGTCCCTTTTTCCCCTCTTACCATAACCTGATACAAGAAGGTTTTTCTTAGGATTTCACGATCATTTTTTTTCCATGATCATTATTTTTCTAACAATGAATGGTGAACACTTGGGAGGGGCGCTTCTTACTGGGAAGCAAACTTGGCAAAGTAATAAGCAACGATTTATATAAAAAAGCAGGATATTTCATTATGCGTTTCTCAGGTTCATTTTGCAATAACATTAAATAAAAGCAGAGTCTTTTTGTGCAGCCTGGCTTCCATTTCAGTTTCAGCCTACTAGAATCTATTGTTTGTGTATCATGATATGACACTGTAGAATCAAGCAATGCTATAATGGAGAAAGGTTTTTGTTTTATACAAAGGGGACCGTCCAATATAACCCAGCGGGCCGCTGGCTTCACCTTTAGTAATTACTAGCAAAACAAGACAAAAGTAGTGGTAAAAATAAAAAATTAGGTGTAAATTTTACATCTGAAAATTTAGAAATATTCTCCACCATGAAACTCCTGCAAGCAGAAAATAAAGGGAGATGAAGGAAAGTTATTTTTTAATATCACGTAATTTTTTTATCGACTCTTCATTCTCAATATTTTTTCAAGTCGACTAATTTCCTTTATGTTCCCCTGATATTAAATCTATGAGGCAGCAGACATTGGTTAGGAATGTAATAGTGTTATCTTGGCCTACTATTGTGTCATCAAAACTGACCATTTTTAAAAATTGGAGGGTTTTTTTCATTTTACATTCAGTTACTTCTGAATTAGGTCTTTTTTAATATATTTGAAAAGAATGCTGTATAATGTTCCTGTAATAATACCTCCCATTCAGTTGTAGCTATTCAGTAATACCTTCTATGATATTCAAAAGTCTTCTAACAATTTCATTTTCTTTTCCTAGGTATAAGAAAAACCTTAAAGCACTCTATGTTGTACATCCAACCAACTTCATAAAAATTCTGTGGAATATCTTTAAGCCTCTTATAAGGTACTTGGCAGTTTATTCAACACATTTTCCCATTTAGTCTAAGGATGGTTTGTTCTCTAATAAGTTGCTTTTAAAAAGGCTTGAGGTAAAATATGTCAGGTAACAGCACAATAGCCATTTAAACTGTCTTGAACTAATGAGTAAGGTGAACTTAAGCCTGGGTATGAATAATAGGGTAGAGTTCTTTATAAGAAAAGGGAGTCTCAGTTCATAGTAGTTTTACTGGTATGTTAAAGTAAATACCACTTTAAAACATAGTTATTCTGTGGACCATGAATGACTTTTTTGTCCTGTTTGACAGCACTTAGCACAATAGAACTGAGTCCATGGCTGGAATTACTAAGCAGTACAGAAAAGCAGATAATAAATGGTTAACCTTCGCTCTGATCCAAGTGCTGAGATGAATAGGAATGGTGCTACTTGTGTGTTCAAAGTTAATGGCAAAGCCCTGAAGTGCCCATAAGAATTTGAGGTGGAGGGTATAACGGTGAAGGTAGATATATTTTACTAGTGCATTCTTTTCCTTTGCCTGGTAAAAATTGTTGCTACCTAGAAGGAACTGGCAATGGGGGCAGATATTGCTAAGTGCTAGGATGGTTGGGCTTGCTTAGTTTCTGTTCCTGAATTTCTGTCAAATTGAAAGTAATTCTAACATGTTGCAGATTATATTATGAATGTCCTGAGGGCTGAAGGACGAAAACACCTTATCTTGTCATAATAAACCAACTAAAAATGTTCATTACAGTAACTTGCAATTGATTCAATTTCTGACTGGTAGAAAGCTGAATAATTACAAAGGGGAAGTTTAACTTCTAGACAGATCAGAACATGTAAGAAGCATGTGAAAATAAAAAAAGTAATTACAGCTAAAAACCATTCCAGAATATGCTGTTCTTGCAACAGCAAGACTGACTATAGTGCTTTATTTTAACTGGCAGTAAAATAATGCCAGAGATCCAGGACGTAGGCCAAAGGTGGGGGAAGTGTGTCAGAAGCAGGAGGTTTGGTAGCTGATGGTGCCTCAGGAATGGGGATGGATTTTTTTTTTTAAATTTTTCTCCTGATTTGCTGTAGGATGGGTGTGAAGAGCTTTTTAGGTAAAAAAAAAAAACAACCCAACAATAAAACCAGAAAAACTCTTGATGGACAGTACAACACTCAGGTGAAATCAACTTCTTTCTCAGAGGCAGTTGAGAGCCGCTTGGGAATAGCTGCAGGCAAGCGGTTTTGGGACACTGATGGTTTTCAGTCTGTGCGTGTTAATGCACTCAGTGGAGCCACAGCTGGACAACAGCCATGCTATTTGACTTTAGAGTAACAATTGTCTGCTAATTCTTACTGAAGAAAAGTTTACAGGTACCTGTTCCAAATACTCATTTTCCCTGGATCTCACTATGTCTGTGTAAATAAGATGAATACTTTTTTTCTTGGAACAGTATACTACACTAGCAATTAAATCCTTGTTTACTTTGGATGTGAAAATGGACGATCCTGATAAGCTTAAGCACCCATATCTAGCATGGAAAATTCCAGCCAGGGTTTGTCATCTTAGAGGCATCATCATCCTGACCTTCTGAACACCCTGCTTGCATCAGGATTGGCTGTTACTGTTTGTACTTGACTTTTACTACTGTGTACCTGGATACTTGTTTTGAGTCTAATTTAGTAACACTCTGTTGTTAAAATGTAACCAACAGAAACAAAGGTATTTGTACACTGGGACAGACGAAGTAATTGAATGTATGAGTAAACTCTGAAAAGGTTCATAAACCAGAAGGTGGGATTAGCTGAAGCTAGGATAAAATCCTCTTTTCTCCTTAAAATGGTTTGATTGCCAAATGCTCACATGCATTTGTGCTTTGGCTTGACTCAAGTTTGGATTTTTCAAGTAGGGGAAAAAGTAAGGATATAATTTTAAAACTGAAGTGTGAAAGCAGCTATGTCCATTTGCCTAAATTGTACTCTCATTGAAGATTGAAACATATAAACATTGTTAATTTACTAGAATAGTACAATTTAAAATTTGTTCACAGTACTTTTTCCTTCCAGTTTAGAATAATCTTATCTTAGCAGATCATACTTTTATTTAAGTGTCAATATTAAACCGAAGTTCCCCAAAAGAAGGGAGAAAAATCCTGTGGACTTGCTGTTACCTAGCTTTGCTGAATGGTAGCCCAGACTCATTTGTAGATAGTGTTTCCAATAAAAATCACAGATGTAAAATAAATTTCATTATCAAGAAACATGTATTTATTTTTCAGAGGTCTGTTAGTGCATTTGGTACCAGTTAGCACATGGCCTAAGTACTTTTACGTGAACAATGTATTTGTTAAGAACTGGACAAATGGCAGAATTATTAGAGTGAAGAACAAAAGTAATAAGCATTTTAGCATACTTGTATTTGAAAGTATTTAAGAAAATGGAAATACTTGAAATTTTTCAAGCTCCAGAAGTCAATTGATCTCCTTTCCAGTCCTGAAAGAGATGAGCAAGAAGGTAGTGTTAAATCAAATGTATATTTTCCAAACTGTAAGAAGAGCACATTTCTATGTGTGAGCTACTAGAAGCCACCCACCTGTTATCAAATTAATACACAGTTAGGTGATGATGGTGATGTGTCATTTTTAAGGAACAACAATAATTCCTAATTGCCCACGATTTAGTTACAAATTATGTGTTCTGTCACATATCCTGTATTACCAGGGGTGATGAGTTACAGAGAATTCTGCACTAGCCCGTGGCTTAGGTAAGATGGTGAAATCGCAGACTGTTTTGGATAAAAGACACGCTGAACAGCTCTGAAGTTGTACACGCACAGACTGATATCAGTCAGTGTCCCAGAATTGCTTGCCTCTTAGCAAAATTTAGCTCATTTCAATTAAAAGCTTCTAAAATGCTGAAGTGACTTGTATTTGTACCATCTCCCACTAGAGGGAGTGTGTGTATGTGTATTTGACAATCCAGGGATAAATTCTTTAATGTGAGAGAATTTTTCTCCAATTTTACTATCGAAGTAAGTTGCAGCGAAGTACACTTTTTATCATAAACACCTATTATTTTGCTTGACACTTCATTACAGGACAGATATTTTGTGTTGTGGAAAAATCTGAAATTATTTCAGAACATGTGTATAAATGTGTCACTGAACCTAGTTTGAACACCAGGTAAGTAGTGTATTCTGGCTGAAACTCAAGACCTAATTAGTGATACTGGGTGCTTCAAATTTGGAAAACTGTTTTGTGCAACTCATGGAAAAACCTTATTATTCAGGATGCTTCCTAGAAGCTATCCAGCCCTTTTCAAAACAGATAAGGCTGATGGCCCAACACTTCAAGGGTACACACTGTCCACGCTTTGAAAATCTTGCCTGTCGCTCACTACTTAATAGTTTGTGTCTACTGGCCCATTATTTTGTCTTTTGGCAGGGAGGAATACCTAAATAACACAAACATGTTGTTCTGTTGGCCGTGTAACATTTTCTCCAAAGTGAACAGTTCTTTTAGTGAGCTTTCTAATGCTGTGTGAAAGCTGTTTTTCAGGGGCTTTTAAAGCAGTGTTTTTCATATCTATGCAAATCACAAAACATTCAGATGGAAGTCAGTTATTTTTATTCAAATCAGACTCTCGGGCATGCACTGTGTATGTTTGATCATATGAAATGAAATACATCTTATGTCTCCTGCTGCTTCAATTACAGTCTAATTCTGAGTTGCATCAGCACTTACATTTTTGTAATAGAAACTAAACCCTTCATAAATGTTCCTCCCATGCTGATTTTTATACTTCTTTGTTTTGTTTTGTTTTGTTTTTTAAAGTCATAAGTTTGGGAAAAAGATCACCTACTTGAACTATTTAAGTGACCTGAGAGAGCATCTCAAATATGACCAGCTAAATATCCCTCAAGAAGTCATCCGGTATGTGGCAAGTTTAAAATACATTGTCTCACCTTTTCTTGGGTAGTGTTGCATCCTGCTCACAGTATTCCGAGCAGAATCTAATCCTATTTCTTCAATGATTAAAAGTCTAATTTACCTATTTGTGCTTGGCTGGATTTAATTCTGAAAGCTGCATTGCCATCAAAGACGTGCTGAAGTATGTCAGGTGTTTAGAGAAGAGAACGCTGTATAGTTTTCTAAAGATTTGGAACATCTCCATCTCAGTTGTGGAGCACTTTCTTAGTATAATTGCAGCTTCTATGTGAGTGTTAACAAAACAAATCCATATGTCATTACCGCTTACGAGTATTAGGTAATGTTCATGGGCAAAAATGTAATCCTGACCTCTTCGCTTGTGTATTGTAGCAGATTAAGTGACTTCCTTTTGCTAAGAGCATTCCCAGTCAGGAAAATGTTGATTGATTTGAAGCTTTATGGATACAACTATTGTTAGCTGATCCATTACTTTTATATCGTGCATGTATGTGTGTTAGGGAGGAATACTGGAGAGGGGGCAGGAGAGGAAAAGAAAAAGAAATGCACAGGGCTAGAATTGTCAAGTGCCAGTATTAGTATCAATAACAGTCTTTTCAACACAGCACTTTACATGGAAATGCTTTGATGTACTGACAGGAAGTGATTTTATGTCACTGCTGAATGAAAGTAACTGGAAGCTTTGATTATGACTGTTATTGATGCCTGGTGGGTTTTTACACACCTTTTGTGTAAATACGGAATAACAGAAAATACCTTACAGCTCTAAGGTTATAAATTGGATTGCATGGTTGCCAAAGAAAGGGGAGTTGTATTTTGAGTAGCAGATAGGTTTGAGTTTTGCTGTTAAATTATAGTGTATTCCCATTTTTTGGACACATTTATTGTTACACTCCATTGGCCGAAGCAAAAGAGCTCTTCTGTGTCTTGCTTAAATATGCCACCACAAATACTACTTAAAGATTTCCCTAATGCTTAAATTAAATTTAAGTTCTGTAAGACCTGCAGCATATACATTATTGTCAGGAAATCAGCATCACAAGCAATACTGGTAGCTGTATATAGTTTGTCAACTGAAGTGCGGAGAAAATCAGTGATTTCTTGACTTTTGCAGACATGATGAAAATCTTCGGGGGAAACAGAAGGGAAAACTGCCACCTGTGGTTAAAGTTCCTCCACCACGACCACCTCTGCCTACCCAGCAATTTGGAGTCAGCCTGCAATAGTAAGCTGTGAGATTTCTAAAATATGAGATTTCTATACCCTGCAGCCTTCTGTAACGTGCAGATTCACCGGACAGAACATCTGCAACTATTTTGTTTATTATATGTTTAGTTTCTCATTGTCTTCGAAGCCATGGAACTACGAGGCTAGACAATAGGTTTTATGAATTCAGGACAATCAGTCCCTGTGACCTGCCTCGTCTTTGTGTTTACAGTATCGTTGTGGTATTTAGTGCCAGCACAGCTGCACAACTTTTCTCCCAGTGGATAGAAATTTGCCCATATATGACAAAGCCCCAAGCTCATCTGTTGCTGGTGGATGCTGGCAGTTTGAAAGTGTTTTGGAGATATTTAGATGGTGGATAGCAGAGCCAAAACGAAGCTTCAGGTTCCAAAATGGCTGCGTAAAGCTAAAATGGATGCTTGAGCCTTTATATATTGTTGTTTTGTTGCTCACATATTGTTCCGTTCAGAATTTTATGAAATGAATAAAATCACTCTCTTCCAGAAATGCCCTGACAGCTGTTTATATAGATTACAACTCTATGTGGTATAAAAAATGATTTACTTTACACAAGGAATGGGGTGGCAATAGTACTTGCAAGATTCAATTTTGGTTAAAAAAAAAAAACCACACAACCAAAAAAACCCACAAAACCTTCTAGCTTCCTACCCACAGTCATTTCTGTCATCTTTCTATGGCATCCTTCTCAAAAACAGCTGAAGAATATTGTTCACATTCAGCAAAGGCAATTTAGGCTGTCTGATACATGGACATTTGTTGAATCACCTCCCACCCTCAGTCTACTTTTCTGGTTCTAATGATTCAGCTGTAAATGAGATGTAAAGTATAATTTTTCCCTGGTTAAATGTTAAGCATTAGTCCTCTCTGGAAGGCCTGAAATTAGTACAATCAATATCTATTGTGTAAGAGCTACTATGACATTAACTTTTATGATACCTCTTTAGACTTCACCCTAACACTTGAAACATGGCTAACTCACTTCCCTAATTCAGAGAATATCTTTTAGGTGGGCTCCACTGGGCCATTAAGAAGGACAATGTTTTATGCTGCCACTTCAGTAGTAAAACTCGGACTGTTTGCAGGCATCAGGACACACTCTGTCACTTGCCTCCAGCCCAGCCTGGCTGCTCAAGCAGCTCTGTGAAACTTCTTGCAGGCTTATGCGATCATGTTGTGCCACTCTTACCATCTGCTAGTCATATTTTATTTCTCTAACTGTGCCTGAATAGTAAACAGTGTCTTTTGCTGAGCTACACGTGATGAGGGTGTGGTGGCCACCCTTCCTGGTTCTACCACTTTCCAGCTGTATTACCATCAGCAAACCACATCTTTGCTGTGTGCCTTAGCTTTCCCAAGTATAAAAAAGGTAACTACTTATAAAGAGCTTTTCTATGGGAGATGTGTGGGTGGAGAAACACCAAGCAAGGCATTACTATAATTTTTGACCCAGAGAGTTCCAGCGTTGGCAATGGAGGCGCTGACAGGTGGATGTCTTCCGTGTGTGGATGCGCTCACAGTACTTGGGTGTCTGAAATCGATGTACATGGGGAACCTCAATCCACCCTACTCCTACCAGTTTGATGCCAGTGCCAGCAATAGATGCCCAGAGCCTGGACAAGGATCACAGGTCAGCAGGAGAGCACCTGAAGTGCAACACAAAGGAATTCCAGCCAGTAGGTCAGCTTCACTGGGGGCCCAGCTTATGCCTCTATGCAAACGCACGTAGCATGGGGAATAAATGAGAGGAGTTAGAAATGTGCACACACGTGCAGGACTATGATCTCATTGGCATCACGGAGATGTGGTGGAACGGCCCCTATGACTGGAGTGTTGGAATGGCAGGATACAGGTTCTTTAGGAAGGACGGGCAGGGGAGATGAGGAGGGGTTGTCACTGTCTACGCTAGAGTGCCTGGAGCTCCACCTGGGGATGGATGAGGAGCCAACCGAGAGCTTATGGGTCAGGATTAAAGGGAGGGCAGGGACAAGTGACGCTATAGTGAGGGTCTACTACAGGCCACCCGATGAGGAAGACTGAGCAGATGAGGCCCTCTATAGACAGATAGGAGCAGCCTCCTGTTTGCAAGCCCTGGTCCTCATGGGGGACTTCAGCCACCCTGATATCTGTTGGAGGGACAAGACAGCAGGACATAAGCAATCCAGGAGGTTCCTGGAATGCATCGATGATAACTTTTTTCTCCAAGTGATAGAGAATCTAATGAGGAGAGGTGCCATGCTGGACCTTGTTCTCACCAACAGGGGGGCACTGGTGGGGAATGTGAAGCTCAAGGGCAGCCTTGGCTGCAGTGACCATGGAATAGTGGAGTTCAACATCCTCAGGGCAGCAAGGAGGGTGCACAGCAACCTCCCTACCCTGGGCTTCAGGAGAGCAGACGTTGGCCTCTTCAGGGATCTGCTTGGTACAATGCCACGGGACAAAGCCCTGGAGGGAAGAGGGGCCCAAGACAGCTGGTTACTACTCAAGGGTCACCTCCTCCAAGCTCAGGAGCGATGCATCCCAACAAAGAGGAAGTCAGCCAAAAATGCCAGGAGGCCCGCATGGATGAACAAGGAGCTCCTGGGCAAACTCAAACAAAAAAAGGAAGCCTACAGAGGCTGGAAGCAAGGGCAGGGTAGCCTGGGAGGAATACAGAAAAATTGTCCGAGCAGCCAGGGATCAGGTTAGGAAAGCTAGAGCCCTGATAGAATTACATCTGGCCAGAGATGTCAAGGGCAACAAGAAAAGCTTCTATAGGTACATGAATGATAAAGGAAGACTAGGGAAAATGTGGGCCCTCTCCAGAAGGAAACGGGTGACCTGGTTACCCAGGACATGGAGAAGGCTGAGGTACTCAGCAACTTTTTTTCCTTAGTCTTCACCAGCAAGTGCTCAAGCCACACTGCCTAAGTCACAGAAGGCAAAGGCAGGAACTGGGAGAATGAAGAATTCCCCACTGTTGGAGAAGATCAGGTTTGAGACCATCTAAGGAACCTGAAGGTGCACAAGTCCATGGGACCTGGTGAGGTGCATCCATGGGTCCTGAGGGAACTGGTGGATGAAGTTGCGAAGCCGCTATCCATCATAGTTGAGAAGTCATGGCAGTCCAGTTAAGTTCCTATTGACTGGAAAAAGGGAAACATAACTCCCAGTTTTAAAAGGGAAAAAAGGAAGACCCAGGGAACTATGGACTGGTCGGTCTCACATCTTGTGCCTGGCAAGATGATGGAGCAGATCCGCCTGGAAACTATGCTCAGGCACATGGAAAATAAGAAGGTGACTGGTGAGACCCAACATGGCTTCAGTAAGGGCAAATTGTGCATGACAAATTTGGTGGCCTTCTACGATGGGGTTACAGCATTGGTGGACAAGGGAAGAGTGACAGACATCATCTACTTGGACTTGCCCAAAGCATTTGACACTGTCCTGCACAGCATCCTTGTCTCTAAATTGGAGAGATATGGATTTGATGGATGGACCACTTGATGGATAAGGAATTGGCTGGATGGTCAACAGAAGCTCAACATAACCTGGCAATGTGTGTTTGCAGCCCAGAAAGCCAACTGTGTCCTGGGCTGCATCAAAAGAAGCATGACCAGGAGGTCGAGGGAGATGATTCTGCCCTTCTACTCCACTCTGGTGAGACCCCACCTGGAGTACTGCGTCCAGCTCTGGGGTCCCCAGCACAAGAAAGACATGGAGCTGTTGGAGCGAGTCCAGAGGAGGGCCACAAAGATGGTCAGAGGGCTGGGGCACCTCTCCTATGAGGACAGGCTGAGAGAGTTGGGGTTGTTCAGCCTGGAGATGAGAAGGCTCTGGGGAGACCTTCTAGCAGCCTTCCAGTATCTGAAAGGGGCCTACAAAAAACCTGGAGAGGGACTGTTTACGAGGGCATGTAGTGATAAGACAAGGGGTAATGACCTTAAGCTGAAGAAGAGTAGATGTGGATTAGATATTAGGAAAAAAATTCTTCTCTATGAGTTTGGTGAGACACTGGAACAGGTTGCCCAGAGAAGTTGTGGATGCCTCCTCCCTGGAAGTGTTTAAGGCCAGGTTGGATGGGGCTTTGGGCAACCTGGTCTGGTGGAGGGTGTCCCTGCCTATGGCAGGAGGGTTGGAACTAGATGATCTTTGAGGTCCCTTCTAACCCAAACCACTCTATGATATTTGTTCCTTCTGTTTGCCCACGCTTGTCCAAATTCTTTCTTGCAGAAGAGATGGTGCTGCATCACCACATAAAAGTCACAAATAAACAAATCCCATATGACTTCTAAATGAGAAATGAAGGGCTTAGCTTAGACTGTGAAGAAAGGTAAAGTTAACAGAGTAGAGAGAATGATATGTGTGGATGGCTTCTAAAATCTGAACCAAAAAAAAGTATCAACTTTCATCTTGATGAATGAATTGCTTTTGCCAATTCCATCTCTTTTTATGAGCTCTATAGACTGTAATGGCAAAATGGTAGTGACCTCCCACCCATCTAAGAGCCAGATTTGAAGTCTTCTCCTGGGTGAGGAGGCCTTTCCATTTTTATGAAGAGAGCTACAAGGAGACGCTGATTTTATTTTGTACAGGCTCATGGGAATACGTGTGTTGTGTATTTCATTACACTTAGTAAAAATTGTACTGTCAGAGTTGCTGGTCAGAGAAAGCTACTGTCGTTAAAGGACTGTTTCTCTGCGGAGTCCTTTAGTTTAAGAAGAGAAATTATAAGGCCCACAGGTCTGAGGTTTCATCAGTTTCAGTACTTCTGGGATGATGATTTTTATTCAGTTAGTAAAAGGTTGGTGAATGGGATTTATCCCAAGCTCTCATAGGTGGCCTAATGTTGATAAGATGTTTGATAATGGTATCCCAATTACTTCTGGCTGTAGAATGTGGTAAAGCCATGCCGTTTTGAATATCCCTCCCTAAAAGCAGTGGGCAATGCTGTCTCTGGTAACACTTCCTCATTTATCTTTTTTCTCAGTTTATATTGGTTAATGCATTTGCTTTCCAGAGCTATAATTAAAAATTAGAAAAGCAAAAAGTGACTAAGCATTGGTTCAAAATATCTCACTGTTGTCCAAGTGGCAAAGGGGAAAAAAAATCCTGTTTTGTTAGGGCAGCAAAATGAAGCTGAAAGAAGTTTCCATCTAGACACTGATAAATGACTGTCTGGGACCAGTGCCTCGTCTTGGAGGAATCTGTTAACTCACAAAGACATTTTTAACCTCATAGAGTCAGATTTTCAAAATGACATAAGGCAACTGAGCATTTAAAAATCATGGAAGGTCTCTGAGAGCTGGGAGTATAATTCTTTGAAATGTAATCTATACTGAATTGGGTTTAATTTATGAGCGAGCTGAAGGGCTTATTATCAGGTTAGTTCAAAACTTTTCTTTCTTATGTTACCCCCATCCACTCAGGATCCAAAATCTGAATTTAAAATGGCTGCATTTGATCTCTTTAACCCCTTAGTATAACCCTAAACTCTTTGTGGGGAGGAAAAAACAAACCCACACCAAGGTGACTTCATATTAAGTGTCCATCCAGCTTTGTTTACATTTACTTGTCTGGGATTTAAGCGTGTACTTTGTTAGGCACAGATGTGAACTGGAAAACATTCCTTATTGTGAGCTCCTGTGAGGACTCAATAACTTGGTCTTTGCTGCTAGAACTTGAATCTAGTACCAAATTGTCCTGAAGTTTTCACTGAAATGACCCTAATTCAAGCAATAATAAATGATCTTGGTAAAGGCAGTTAAATCATTTAAAGCTGGCTTATAGGATGTCTTTAGAATAAAGTGGGGGGGACCAAAAAAGATTGGCTGTCTCCCTATTTAATTCTTTATGCCTACACATACAGAGCAGATTTGACCAGTTTACTGAATGACAGTCTTTCCATGGCATTTCTGATTCACAGCCTGGATTGCCTGGTTGCTAAATTGCACCTTTAAAGGTTTGAACTCATGTTAAAAACTATGTGATTTTCTTGAAAATATAAAATAACGCAACTGGAACAAATGTTCATCTTGATGGGGATATCAGACAGAACAATCCTTCTGAGGAAGTTTTGTCCACACTTAGTTTTTCAGTTATAATTTAATGGGAATACATGCTCGGATTTGACAGGTACTTAAGAATGTGTAGCACAGAGTGGGTGGGATAGTTTGCCTGTTTAGTGTTTATTATGTCCTCCTCTATCTGCGCATAAGAAGCTTGAATTAGCAAGTTAGAATGAGGAGAACAACAACTGTAATGAGCTGGTTTAAACATTTATCAAACCTCCTGTCATGTCCCCAATAGAGGGCAATAGCTGTTGTTAGCAGGGAGCGGGGTTAGAACAGGGCAAGTGCGCAGCGATACTTCCTCGGATATAATGTCCCAGCTTGTAGTGATCAGAGACTGGCAGGGGAGAGTACTACAGTACTATGGAAATGGCTCTCTCTTACTCACCAGCAGCTATTGCTTTTATAAATCCAGACATTTCAAAGAATGTTCAGGTATTGTGTTGATATAGCAAGACTGTTTTTCTGTTCATTCAGCAATGCTACCTTCACACACAAAATGTAGAGCAGCAGGAATTAGCTATTCAGAATATATGCTCTGTAGTTTCCACTGCATGTCAGTGTGAAAAATAGAATTTTTATTCTCAAAGTAAAGATTTTATGTTTAAAAAGGCAAGGAAGAATTTAGGGAACCCTCTGCTTATGTTGATCAGATAAATACAGTTAAAAGGCATGAATGAAGCTTCCTAAATTTGCATGCTTTAAAGGAATTAATAATTGACTATATGGGCCAAGCGGCATCGTTGTCATATGCTGTATGTTCAGCAGGCTCCTGTAAACCCCTGTTGCTGCACCCGGGCGCCTCTGTAATCAAGGAAGGCTACAGCGGAGCCCCAGCACAGAGCACAGAGTTGACCTTGACTAGCTATTGACATTGTTCTGTTTTCTCTGGTTGGTTTGAAAAATCTAAAATTAAATATCTTTTGTGGGAAGACAGGAAATGTTTTGGTTTTCTATCCATTGCCATGGATGGGGAGAGAGGGCAGAGAAAAATGCACAAAATTGCCACAACTCTACAGCTTTTGCTTGTTGAATTGTTATCATAAACATTTCAGGTTGCTTTCCTTTTGGTCATAATCTTTCCGCTTATGCATGCTGTGCATGCGTGACCGGGGAGGAAGAATGCATTCTAAACCAAATCTCAGTATGTCTCAGCAGGGAAAAAATGAAAAGAAGAGGAAAAGCAGAGAGAGAGAAAGATTATCAGCCAAGAATACTTAATGACACTTCAGAACAATGTGTAAAGACCTTTTGTGATAACTGTCCACTGTCTAGAAATGAATCATTGGGTATATAATGTGTTGCAGTAACTAATCATATATCCTATAGTGAGGAGTATTCTCCCTGGCTGGTGTGTTTACCAGAATAGATCCTTCTTGGATCTGACATGTTGATGAAATACAATACAGATCTGTGAATCAGTTACAGAAAACTATATTGTGCATTGAAATGCTGTGCTATGCTCATCTCTTAAGCAGAAAGCGTAAGAGATCTCTCATTTCAAATTGCCTTTAGTAGTGCCTGATCTCCAGTGTCAGTTTGCACTGGCCATCGTAAAGCACAGCTGCTCATCACACCGTCCTGAACAAGGCAAGAAAAATGCAGATTACTTGACATGATCCACAAAAAGAGGATAGAGGTGTGATTTCATTGACCTCTGAGCTGGTCTGGTTTACATTAGCTGCGGTAATGTCCCTATTATTTTCTGTCACCTTAGGTCCAGTAAACTGAATGCTGTGTCCCACATTGTGAAATGTGATGAAAATATCCATCCCAGCTTTCCCAGCGTTGGAAAAATAGAACAAATGTTTGCATGTGACTTTCAGTGAATGTCTTGCTCTATTTTAAAACACCATTTATCTTGAGGACCTCTTATATTGTACTGAGCATGAAACCTTTCCTTCAAGGGAAACAGGGATCTGGTAGAAAATGGTAGATGTGCAGAAACTGTATCTTTTTTCCTAGAAAAAGAAAAATGATGTGTAGGTTTTATTATTACAAATTATAGCCCAGTTATTTGTCTCACCTCTCTGACAGATAAACTAGTGCTCAGCAGGAGCAAGTGCTGTAAATAATCAGTCTGCTATTTATACACTGAAATGGGAAACACATTTATGGGTAACAATAATAATTAGAAAACATTTATAAAAAGCTGCTGGGTTGCTGTTCGGTGCCTCTGGAGTGAGCAGCTGTAAGAAAGCAAAAACAATCAGTGCAACTTTAGAGAGACTGAGAATGGGTTCTATGAGCTTAAATTGTCAATAATAAAGATGTAACAGCTTCCAAGCAAATTAAAGTCTTGATGATGTTCCCATTTAAGTGAATTAAGCTTTTGACTAATTTTAATAAAAGTTGCCCTAAATGTTTAGGGTACTGATCTGAATACATGAAACAAAATTATTTGACACACAAGGATTGTGTTATAACTCCCCTATTAGAAAAGCTAAAATAAATGTTGGGGGTTTTTTTCCTTACCTTGATTTGCTGCAGGCTTTTCCTCGCTGGTATCCTGAACATTGACCTCGATACTGACCTCATCTCCCACCCCCTTTTCTTGTTTAGTCCCTTACCAGGGGATATCATTTCACTGGGGATTTCAAGTTCGCATGCTGTGCAGAGAACACCTAGAACTTCCTTCCTCATGTGGTCTATCAGCAAGGCTAATTTATTAACAGGGCTGCAGAGTCACTGCCTGTTTTGTTCTATGTTCTTGCAGCAGGGTTGTTATACAGTACTGATCTGCTGCGAGAGAAAATAATTCAGATAGAGAAGCTGCCTTTCAGAGCAAGGGTTCACGCGTTCTGTGTTTGCGTGGCTCTCTTCCCTTTGCTGTTTACTTTTGCAGGGGCTGGTATGAGAGCTCGTGGTACTGAAGCAAAGTTAGTTGTTAATTTTTCCTCTCCAGGGTCTAGATGGAAGGCAAGGGGAAGGGGAGAACAACCTGGGTCTCGGAGCTGGTCTGAGAGCACTGCACAGCTCCTGCATGGTTGTAACACTAGCACTGACCTTCCGCTCTACAGTGTCACCAGCACGCGTGAAACTGCTCTAAGGTTGCTGAAGCTGGAAGGAGCCGGGGAGCCCGGGAATGACGGGATACGTATCCTGAAGGGGGCTGAGATGATTTTAGTCCTAGGAGAGATATTTTATGGAGATGCCTGATTGTCACTGTGGGTAAGAAGAGGATGCTGCTCTGAGGACTAGGTCATAAACTTGGTCCTGGTAGCATCTCAAGCCACAGTCTTCTCTTGTCAGTGAGGTTTTTTCACTTATGGCCTCTGGTTTAGCTCTCATGAGATATCTGTGGTAATGGGGAAGACTGAGGTTGGACTTGGTCTTACAAGTCAGGTCATAAATATTTCTTCTGGCCGTTAGCATGTTGTTGTGATACTGCAGAGAATGATTACTCCAGCAAGTCCGGTACTGTTTCATATTGAAATTAATGGTGCCTTGCCAGTGTGTAAGGACAAGAAGTTGTATCATTTCATGCAAAGATCATACTTGCAAGCAGCAGCAAATACTGAGAATTACTAACATGTAAAAGATCATACTTTAGGATTATCTGAATTAAACTCATTCTTTGCTGTAAGTCTTTTTCTTCCTGCAAGTGCATTGCATACATTGTAGAATTTATTTGGGCAAAAGTCTACAATTATCATGTTATGAACCTGATTTTGTGACACTTAGCTATATTTTTATTTAAAATTCCTATATCTGTTTACATCAAGGAAAATGCCCCTTTCCTGAAGAGTTCCTGTCAGATATAGATACAGCAGCGTCCACAAAGTAGTATTAACCCACACATAGAACAGTATTGAATTTTATGCGCTTCAGATTCTGGTATGGATACTTTGTTGAAAAAGAGCAGGAAAAATTTGTTCAACAGATTGATTTTTAGTTAAGGCCATGGCTCTTCCGTGAACCTATGTCAACCAAATTTGACAGAGGAATCGAGCTCTCACAAATACTACAAGGTTTTAAAAATCTTTGGCTCGAAGGAGAGAAACTGTAGCAGGAATTCAATTTTTCTGTTGCATTTGGTCTGCTGGTGCACCGGTTAGTGTTTAGATGGTGACTAATTATAAGCTACTCCTTACCTTATGAGGAAATATGAGATAAAGAGGTGAGAGGAGGAAATGAAAATACTCTGTAAAGGAAGAAATGTTTTAGATGACATAAGGAAATGATCTTGGGTTACTATGATGAGGAAAGAGGTAGGACTTAGGATACAAATCCATAGCAGATCAACTTCCCTCTGCAGCTGAGGGAACAACTTATTTCCTTTCAAACAGCAGGGTGGTCTAGGTATTTGAAATAGTAGAAAGAGCTCTGGGAGCTGGATTAACAAGTTTATTACAATCACCTAACAAATTGCATTGTTTTCTATAGCACTAGGGGTACCGATACATAAAACATGCGCAGTAGAAGGAAAAAAAAATACGGTCTAGGAGAATCTGGATAACATACAGACATTAGTGCCTGGGATTAGATTGGATGGTGAAAATAGGAAAGAAGAAGAGTAGGATTGAGTGGGCAATGAAACTGTTACTGGAAGAAATGGCACTGGTGGCTCAGCGTTGTGTTCCTCGAGTGACGAATGAGGTCAAAATGTTTGATGGTTGAATAACTGAATGACATGGAGTATATTCCCCTGTCAGTTTATGAGTAAGAGAGGCAAAACCACAGGGTGATTCAGTACCTAAGTCAGGATCTTGCTCTGAGTCTTCCCGTTGGAGGAACTCCTCCATTCATGAGCCTCCATTCATGAGGCTGGGGGTGACCAACCTCCTAAGCTTGGAGGTCCAAAATTAACCGGTCCACGTATCCTCTTCTAACTCCCTTCACAGGCATTGGGAAGACAAATAGGAGGAGGAGGGGAGGATTTGACAATTTCCCTACCCCTCCATGCTGACTTATGTTGCTGTAACATCTATTTTAAGGTAGTTTTTATGTGTAGTTTAAAGAAAATACAATACTAGATTGATGATTCCCTGCAACAATGTTACAGAAATTGTGTCAAATACACTCCAGTTATTGTAAGTTGCTTTATATTAATATAAAGTAATAAGCCTAGATAGAGAAGAAATCACAGTATTTGGAAAAGAAAAAGACTAAGAATCATTCTCCCCTGCAGGTGCAACCTCAGCTAGCAGCACTAGCTTAATGCTATGTTGCATGTTGTATAAACATCTCGCATTTTCTGTGGATGAGCTGCAGCATTTGAAGCCTCTCTTGATATAGTCACAGATCTCTGTGCTGTTTTATGCCAGTGCTTTAGAGTTTGTTAGTAAAGCTGGTCACCTTTTAAATACCAAATATGAAATTGTACCGGTAAATATATATATAGTCTACTTTAAAATCTGCGATTTCTCCTTTATTTTGTTATTAATTACTTTAAAATCTGCGATTTCTCCTTTATTTTGTTATTAATTACTATAAAAATGTAGCAGAATACTCAGCAGATACTGACCATCTCTTTTGTTATACTTTTTAAACTGCCAAAGACTTTTTTTTAGAATAAGGAAGATAATTGCAGAATTTTCTGCGCTGTCTAGATCAAGAAAATGCTATGTTCGATTTTTTTTGCCTCAACTGTTCACTCATGAAAGAGAGAAAAATCTCATTTCATGGGAATCATTCAAGGCGTTAATAATCTCACTGCATCACTTTGCCTTGAAAATAAATAGTACAATATCCTTTTAATTATACATACACTGTGGCTTAAAAAGAGACAAATGACAAAGAAAAATCTGCATGATAAAAGGCCCCTAAACTTGCAGCATCGCTTGATCAAGACTTACTATGAAGCATTTGCTGCAAACTCCTTCGCCTGCCTCTAAGCTGCTTTGAAACCCCATTCCACCAACGGTGTCCAACCAAATCCGATCACAGCCGCCACCGCCGTCATCACTGCGTCATGGTTAAATGCAGCTGTGCCTGGGGAATGCCAAGCGAGGGGTACAAAACTGGAGCAAAACCAATCTCAACTGGGGACAGGGTTAGCCTGGAACACTGTTCTGTTCTTCTGTCCTTGACTCCCCTTCAGTACAGTAAATAGCACTTATTTATTACTCAGCGCTGTTGCAGTTATATAGCTTTTCTAGCAAGAAGAAAGCATTTAAGAATGGCTCTTCGAGTAGAAGCCCAAGTCACCTGTTTCAGCGGCTCCTTCAGCGCCTGTTAGTGTTGCGGAGGACTCTCATGTTTGGTGCGGGATCCTTAACTTGCGGAAGGGAACGTATGCTCTCAGTTCTCTCTCAGGTTTTTGCTGAGGCTGTTCTGTCTTGGTTTTGACTCTTTGTCTATGAATGCCATTTAAAGGCTGTTACTTTTTCTTTTTTTCCTAACAGTATCAAGGACAAAAATAAAGGCGAACTAATCCCCCCAGTAATGAAGGAAACTGTATCCTACCTAAAAAGAAAAGGTGAGTTTTGTGTCAAAAGATGTGTCTTTCAGAACAAGGACAATAGTATGAAACTATATAACGCTCAGTGCCTGGTTCAGCAAAGTTTACAACTACACAGGATATGTTTATGTCCTGAAAACTTGAGTGGCAATTGGGCACTGCCTCGAGAGCTTTTATGGGTAGGGAATACTTATTATCAGATTATTGTCCCACTGTGGAAAAAAAACCCAAAACCTTTTTGCCCTTAGGATTAGAGAATAGCAAATGAGAAAAGATGCCTTGAAATACACCTCATCAACTCATATCTATTGCTGGTTTTAAGTAGGACTCACAGTAAAAATCAATGAGAAATTCTGTTTTTATCAAACCAGTGGCCATGAAACCTCATTGAAAAAACATGTTTTGCAGGAGTAAGCCTGAAGTCCTCCCTTCACAAAATATTTTTCCTGGTATTTACAGACCCTTTGACTGCAGTTCCTATCTATAGTTACATTACATAGAGATACAGATTGCAAAGACTCATATTTAAAATGGGAACGTCCAAACCTGAGTTCCCTGTATCACCTTCATGTACAGGGCAAAGAGAGGGTAGACTTTGCTGCCTATGCCACTGAGCTTCCCACTGTGTACCTGACCAACATAAAGGACCGAATATCAGGTGCTGTCTGTAGGGTAAAAGTGCGCTGTATTCCCTACACAGGGACAAAGGTGCACGCAGGGGGAAAGTCAGAGATAAGGCTGCAGTCTTGAAATTCCTTTTTCCAGTGTAATGTGATTTTACTTTTCGATCCCTGATTTTTAAGGCAATCACAGCAATGTTTCCATAGCCCTTTGTGCTCCAAGGCCTGAGAGTTTCACAAATGTTTGCTAAATCTTATAGTACTAAATCTATAGCCTAGGTACATTTATCTCACAGGTGACAGAATAGAAACAGAGCATGTGACATGCACAACGTTACACAGTGGTAGAACTGGGAATGATTCCTCAGATCCCTGAAAGAAGGGTGTGAATTTTTAATAGGTGTGTCAACAGAGGCAAATGAAGAAAATCAAAATGCGTTTGGTTTAGTTACTTAAAAAAAAAAAAAAAAGAAACATTACTGGTGTTTCACATACCATTAAGTTTGGTTAATGTTTGAACAAATTTTGAGGGTCAGCATGATTTTTGTTAAGACAAAAACCAGACTCAGATCTCTATATCGCTGTTAAATTAGTTTTATCTGAGATTTTCCTCATTTAAAGAGCTATTTGTATTGACAGCACACAAATGATACAAAACATAAATCTTGAGTAAATTATATATTCTTCTGTAGACTGGCTCAACCAAAAATCTATATTCCACAATATTCCCAATTCTTAATTTGCATCCTTGAGCTGTCATTCTGAACAAGATAAATTTTGCTTTCAGTATTCTAATAGTATGCGTCATTGATCTCTGTTTATTTTAACTATTGCCACTAGGGTTTGGACTGAGTTTGTTTATTTGAACCCTAAGTGAGAAATTTCAAACGTTTTAAAAACTTGTACTGAATAGGCTTCACATTTGTGAAGACAAAGGTGGAGGGGCCAAGAAAAATGTTGCTTCTCAGCTTTATTGCTCATTCTCAAGAGAAATCCTGGCTTCATTTAAATCAGTGCAAGATGATACTGATTTAAATGAGGACAGGCTAGACACTTAGTATCTTGCTTCATTGCTAGGCTATGCTCCTTCATATTTTAGCTTACCACATGGTAAATAAGAACATTCAATAACTGCCCATTTTGTTTTTGTTTGGGTTTCATACCTTGAGTGAAGGTGATTATGCATTAGAGAATAAGAGAGAGATCCACTGCAGTGGATACCTGCTTGCAATTTGCAAGCAGTGGGGCTTCGCATCTATAGGGATGCTTGTGTACTGAAGAGCTAGCGCCTTGCCTCTTGAAATTGCTGATTTATCTTCAAAATACCTGCAGCAGCCAAGGCCAAGTACTGGAGTGGGGCCAGTTCTGCTATTAAAGGTATCTACTGATCTGCAGTAGATCAAGAGTTCCTAATAGACTTTATTGAAGGCCTCTTGGTCCAAATTTAGGATTTCCACTCAAGCCCATAAAGCTGTTTGGATGTGCTGTTTCCAGACTGGTGCTAAAGAGGAAAACTTTGCAGGTGTAGCTTGTATCAAATATTATGGTTGGATGCAGGGAATGTAAATAGTTCACTACTAAGAATGTTGAAGGCAAGTGACTGGCAGCTTGAGACAATCCTTGTAATTATAATTGTAAGTGGATAATTAGAGCTCGTGTAGTGTATCAGTGCATGCCCCATCTGCAGATGAAAGCTAGACTTTTTGTGTGTTTTCAATTGTTATGAAACAATCATCCTTACATATATTTAGCTTATCTTAATAGGCAAATACCTCTTCCTCACTACTCACAGGAGTCGAGAGCTAAAATGAGGATGAATGTGCACTAACATCATTACTTCTCACAGCTGTTATTATTTAAAAATTCAGTGAAAATTTAGTCACTAAAATGTTAGTTGATTTAAACTTTTGGTTGTGCTTGGGAGGGGGGCTTTACATATCTGGCACTTCCTTGGACCTATTTAAAGATTTTAAAGAAATACGAGGTTTATGGCCATCATTATATTGTGCCGGTAACCAGTAACTAATAATTCTTGCACTGATCTGACACAAAACCTCCTGCATATCTTGCTTTTGTTCTTTCTGGGTGTTTTGTCTCATCGCTATTGCACCAGTCCCATACTCTTTCCTCTCGACAATTGCTGAGTCCAGCTCAGAGACCCACAGTTTTCTGAAGCAGCAGTATCATTAACTGTGCAGTACAGCGCAAAAACGAGCAAGTTTTAGCTGTCATGGTTGTGGTAAAAGAAAGGGTTGGCTCAACCTTGTCATTGCAGAATTTCTCCTAGATGAAATGTTTGTTATTCTGAAAGCAGTAATCATCCTTGGGTTTTCTCCAAACTTCATCTTTTTTTGGCTAAAAACTCATCTGTTCAGTGCAGTATCAGCACAGTTTGTAAAGGATAGTCTCTGCGGAAATGTGATGATACTTCTGAACAAAGCCCTTGTCCTACTTTGTGCATCTGCGCAAGTCAGTGGCATGGTAATGCTGGCCACCGATACGCAGCCCACCCCACGCACTTGCTAGCTGGACTATCTCATTTTTTCCCCGGCTCTCTGTCCTTCTATGCCCTCAGGAAGGAAGGACATGGGTTCTGTCATCTTTGACATTTTCCAGCCAAGCCCAGGTTTGCTCAGAGCTGTCATATTCTCGATCATAAGGAGATCTCCACAAACCAGATTTCCAAGGAGAGATGGCTTGTCAGGTAGAGTGTTTTCTGACATTCTCAGCCAGCTGATGCTTGAAAGCCAAGTACCTGCCATGCCAAGGCTGTTAAGCAGTAGGTGATAGACATGCATTTTTTTGCACTTGATTATAAGTGTGCAGGTATCTGTTGTACCTGCTGTCTGCTATGATTTTAACTCTTTCTCTAAATCTGGAATATCTCAATGCTGCCATCAGCTTCAGCGAGTGTCGGTTCCTGTGCTGACAGCCCCGGGAGGCTGACTGGCAGCGTTCTTTGCACTCCAGACGTGGCCGTGAGCACAGTGAAAGCTTCAGTTCATCTTCCGGAAGTGACAAAAATTCACTGTCATTACCCTATTCCATTTGATTTTGGCATAGTTTCCAGCCTTGCAGAATTAGCAGGGAGCAGGTTTTGTTTTTCACCCTAGGTGCAGTATTTCCACTCTTTCTTCCCATTGCTACATTTTCACGTCTACGTACCTGAAATCAGTTTCTGAAACTCTGACTTAGATCACAAAAGCTTCTGCAAAATCATGCTTCTTCAACAGGGTTAAGATTTTTTTTGAAATATCAGAGACCCTCTGACATCCGTTAAGTCCATTCCGTACTGCTCAGGCTCTTATTTCTCGAACAGATCTGATGCAGGAGCTGTGGTGGCATTCCAACTAGACACCAGCCTGCAATAACACGCTACCAGGCTAAAGAAACTTTCAGTCCCCAAAGTTCACCCAGCCTTTTTCATCTTAATGACTCTGGTCCCTTTGACAGATTGCTTCACGTCACATTCTTCCTCCTTGATGTTTAAATTTTTTGCCTCAGTTTCAGACAACGCTGTTGGCAGAAGTGTTCTTCGCAGTGTGAGGCATCCTCATCTGTGCAAATGAGCCCAAACTCCCCTTCTCGTTCCGAGTTAGTGAGTGGGCTCTGACAGCAGCAAACATGGCCTCATCCCAAACAGCCAAATTAGCGTTACGACAGTGAGTGCGGGTTTCTTCCTTGTATATTTATTTATCTGACTGCATATTTAGATAGCTGTTTCTGAGCAAGATGACTCTCACTGGATCCAGTTATTAAGTCACCCAGTACCATAACAGAGACTAAAGAATGTACTGTAAGCAGAGATTCCTCTACATCTGTTTGTATTATATAAATGAGATCTGTTATGGCTGATGCCTCACACACTATTGCAATAAACACGATAAACTAAGTTTCTTCATTTCTATAATTATTTTTTCAACAAAGGAAGACAAAGTAGCCATTTCACCACTTTTATTCTAGTTCCACTTTAGAGTGAAAAATGTTTTTAAAGTTTTTAATACTGAATTTTAAAAATGCTTAATTTCAGTTCTTGCTAACCTTCACAGGGAAGAATTGGTTTCCTAAAATGAGTTCTGAGTATCTGAGAAAATCATCAGCTCATTAAGACTAAGCCTCAGAGTTCATCTTCTGGACCAAACCAGAGAAGTGCTCTTAATTTCAGAAGGTGTTGGTATCATCCTGAACCCAGCTGATGATTTAGTCAGGCCAAAGAGGAAGGACGGGTTTAACATAGCGCATTTGTGACTAGATCTTCGTAGCAACCAGCAAACCAGAGGACATTTTTTTTTCTACGCTCAGCCTCAAAACCACAGCCTGTTCATCTGTCTAGTTTATAAATGCAAGACTTGACTTGCACTTGCACTAAATAAGGTACGACACACACACACACACACAAAATCTTATCTCTACCATGCCATGAGAAATTACCTTGCTTAATTAAATATTCACTCTCTTGTCAGTACAATTCGTAAGTGTTTCTAACCTGGTGTCATTCCTCTGGTGGTAATGATTTGACGCTTTGCTCACAGGCCCTTTTCTCCAGAAAGCCCAGCTTATGCCACAGGGTAGTAATTTTCTTTCTCTGATTAATATGTCCCCACGTGTCCTCAGCAACCTATTTTGTGCTGAAACGAGACTATAAATGGGAGCTGCCACTTCTAACCGACTCTTCTGGTAACCGGGGATATAAGTAACGCCATGCTATGGAGGATGCATCTTTGTGTGTGCAGGGCTTCCATAATGCTCCGGGACGGGGCTGTGCGAGCAGCTGCAGCTGCTGGTGCAGAGAGGGGCCCGCTCCCTCCAGAGCTGCCCAGCCTCCGAGGCGGTTTTATCTGTCGTAGGCTGGAGGATTCAGAAACGCATTTCTGCTTTTAAATTCCAACAACATGTCACAGCAGAAGTTCCTTTTCATGTCCTTTACCTACGTGTCTTTTTTCTTTCTTTTTTCTTTTTTCTTTTTTCTTTTTTCTTTTTTCTTTTTTCTTTTTTCTTTTTTCTTTTTTCTTTTTTCTTTTTTCTTTTTTCTTTTTTCTTTTTTCTTTTTTCTTTTTTCTTTTTTCTTTTTTCTTTTTTCTTTTTTTTTTCTTTTTTTTTTTCCCTAGAAAAGCAGGTTACAGACTGGATATAAGGTATAATGATAAATTAAAAGCTAAGTGGTGTGTGGCTGGTGGTTTTAGTGTTTGTTTAGGTCAGTATTAGTACAATTCACCATGCTTGCATAGTTTTGAAACTCTGAGCTGCAGTTTGAGTGTGCTGATACACTCTAAAAATAAAACTGCATGGCAAAATCCATGTTTTGTTTGCAAACCCCCACCATCTGGAGGTCAGAAGACAGCTTTTAAGGGAACTTTTTTTTGATTCATTATACAAGTGGGTATAAACTGCACTATTTGGACCTGCATGAAGGTGTCAGATAGATTAAAAAGGGCAGGAATGTTGCTCAAGCCTATCTCAAATATTAATACATTGTCATTTGTACTGGTCTTATGCAAAATACCAATTTGAAATATGTAGGTAGGATTATTATTTTTAATGTATTTTATGTTTTAGAGATTATCCTCAAAGGCATAAACTACATGGTTGTCTCTGTCTTAAACAATCTAAAACCAAAGCTAACATGCTGGTATTATTACTAAAATTTCCCGAATTTGGTAAAATTGATGTTCTGAGGAATGGCCAAATAAGGAAACAGCTACCAAAAAATTGCATAGAGAACCGATAACTCCAGAGACCGTGTGAGATCATTAGCAGCTCAGAAGTGATGGAACAATAAATTCACAGTGAAGGAATTGCACTACCAAATTATGAAACAGAAAAGGTAACTATCCCCTGTAGGAAAATTATCTTGCAGTAGCCCCCATTGTCAAGTCTTTCTGTCTTACCTCATCTCTTTTGTTGGCTGGAAGTGCTTTGCAGCACAAAGTTTTTGTTTGATGTTGTCTCGTGGTACCACTGGAGAGTCCTGAGCAATGACTAAGACTTCTGAATGAAATGGTAATAACCATGCTATAGAAGTTTAATGATAAAGTAATAAATGTCCTATGGTATGATTATAGTGACAACTAAAGCTGTCCTTTATCTGCTCAATAGCAGAAGCAGTGGTAAACAGTGATTAATCTTTCCTCCTCATCCCCTCCATGAAGCACAACAAATCTTGCTGATGGAGAAAGTTTTGGTTCCATTTTTTAATGTGAATGAATACATCCTGGTGGTGATAGTCAGAATGGCTAGAGATGGATGGTTATGCATTCTGAATGCATTTGGATTGCTGCAGCTTAGCGAGTTTGCCTTCTGGCCTCCAGTTCTCGTGATCAATCAAATATCTTTTAAAATTGCAACACCGGGAAAGCTTGACATTGGCCATAGAAACATTTCTGAGTTCTTGGCTCTTTTGTTTTTATGTGAATGTTTTTATCTAGGGTTCATGGAGATGAGAGAAATCTCGAGACTGGTTCATGTGCCATCAAATAAAAATGAACCTTGTAATAAGCACAGTTTTTGGTTTTGGTGCTCAGGCATTGTAAATAAATTATGTTCAGGGGTGCCAAGTGTAAACTGAGAATATTCATTCATAAATCCAAAGGCTAGAGACTATACCATTCAGAACTGCAAGGACACAAATACACTTTGGGGTCTGTGGAGGATGCACAGTTCTATGTCCTTGCTGCTGTTCAGCTTTTCCATAGGGCTGGAACTGTCCCTTCGCTTCCGCTCTGCACTTGATCTGCTGTGCACCTTCTTGCAGTGCGAGTCATCTTTACAAACTGCGGATATCACGCTCACTTGTTCTGTATTCATTGCACAGACTACAAGGGAAGGGAAGGCTGTGCAATCTCCTCCTCAAACTTGCACTGTATTCTAGCTTTAAAAAAAAAAAAAAAAAAAAACCAAAAAACAACCCTCAAATCTGTCTTAAGCATAAAAATTCACAATTGCCACTACTTTGTGCATTTAAGATGTTACACTGAAGATGGACGATTAACATATGCTATAAACTCATCAATCTTCATATTAGAAATAAATTAGTTCCAATTTTTAAAAAGAAATCTTACTAGAATTAGGTAATCTGAAAGAAGATGTCTAAATCAGTTGTATTAATGAGAATAAAAGCTGCTTCCAAATCAGGATGGACACTTCCTGAGACTTGGCAGGACCCCAGCCAAAAGAAACATTTCCAAACTCAATTTGGGACAGAAGGAATTCAGATGCTCACTCTTTGCTGTTTCTCTTCTGAAAGCAGACAAATTAACAAAGGTTTTTGATGCCAGCAACCCTCAAATCAAGGATGATTGAAACAAAAAGAATGTAATTTTCTCATCTCTCTTTCTTTGACAAGTTTGCAGCAATGTGACAGCATGCGTTGCTTTAATTTATCTTTATCAGTTTTGATTTTCTGTGTCTTTCCTGTGGGACAACTGATCGAGGAGGGTAGAAGGGGCTTAAGTATTTTTAGCAACAGTTTATTAATTCGGAGTGTGACACAGTTGTGTCATTGCACTGTAAAATTTTGTCTACTGTGGTAGACATCTTATTTCAATGTGGAATGAAGTGCCTGCCTGTTTTCATTTATGATAACTGACATTTAAATAATTACTCAGTTAAGTTCTCAATTGTAGAATCACTTTTCATTGAATACAGATGGATCCTTCACTAGTCACATCACTACATTTTTTTCTGTATAGCACTTAATATTTAAAATAAAATTTCTCTTTTTTTTTTTTTTTTTGGTCTGGAGACCTTAGTGCAGGGTAGCAAAATTCCACTGGTCTCTATATCTGTCTGTCTATATATATGTTAATTTTTTAAATATTTTTTTTTGTGAGGGGCAGGCAGCAGTTTGTGCTGAGTTCTCTCAACAGAGGCTCTGCAGTGTGGATAGAATATGTGAGTGACATGCAGCTGCGTGTTTATCAGAACCGGAAAGTCCAGGCTCATGTCAGTCATCCCCTAGCAGCGTTCTGGCAAGCACTGCTGCTCCAGGGTTGGTATTCTCAATGGACTTTATTACCCATGCTATTCATGGCAAAATAGTTCAACTTGTACACAAAAAAAAATATTTCTCTTTAAAGAGACAGCTGACATGAGTCATGCTGTAAACAGGATTTGATTGAAGAACACTGCTAGCAAAAATTAAATAGGCTACTTCAAAATTATTTTTTTAAAGGACAAAAATGAATGCTTTGAGCTGCAATGACCAGGATTGTCTTCAGCCAATTTTGCTTCCTCATCCCATAACTCTGCTGGCTCTGGCATGTGTTTTGTCTACAAAAAGAAGACAAAGTGATTAATTTTATTTTAGTGTGGGTACCTTGTGTTAGCTTAATTATGGTAGTTTCAAGAACTGTTTGGGGTTTTTTTTCCCCAAGTGTCTGAAAAGGAAGAGACTGTTTGAAGAAAGTATTTGCTGACTGTGTATAAGGGTGTGTGTTTATCCATCACAGTAGAATAACCAACAGGAGGCTTCAGGTCCCCTTCCTCCTTCCCATCCCCTGTTATGAGACCACAGTTGGGCCATGTGCTAATGCTGTTCAGGTTACGTGACATGGGAAACACCAGCGTTCAAATCACGTTTTCAGGTAGCTTTGCCCTGCCTAAACACAGAAAGCACTGAGAGCAATTAATAGACCTACAGACTTCTAAAAAAAAGGATCCTGATGAGTTCATATGCATCACAGAAGTCAGAAAAATGTATTGCAAAAGGGCTGTCTCTGTACACAGGCTCATTGTTTTCCCCCTTCAATAGCATAATTGCTATTGACTCATATTTCCGTTTACCGGTAGGCTGAAGTTATGACCCATGCTTTATTTAAAAATTGCTACAATATATTATTTTCTGGTCTGAGCATCTTTTATGCAAAAAAAAAAAAAAAAAAAAAAGTGGCGCTCTTGTTGTTGCATTTTTTTCACTTTAGAATGAGAATATAGCTTTTTCTTTTTTCTTAACAATTGCACTAACCTACATTTATTTAGTGTCAGGTCATTTGGATTGGTTGCCCACAAATGTAACAAGGATTGGAGGTATCTGCTTTGGTAGTTGGCTTGTTGCCACCTGTGATCAAACAAATTGTTGTATATTGATTCAGTTTCAGCTGACCTGGAAAATGAATTCTGGAAGAAGCAGAGCTATCGCCCATATCCCACATTTCTGCAGATAAGGATAAAAGTTGCTTTTTTCCCCCTCAGAACTCCAGAAAACATATCCAGCAAGAGCTTAACATTATGTGCCATTACAGTAACGTTGATGGGATGCAGGGCCAGACAAGTACAGCTGCTGTCTACACTACAGATTAATGTCTTTAATTAGATTCTTGAAAGCTTAGCCAATAAAGGCATAAGCATGTTAAAAATTGATATTTATTACATTGTAGTTTATACAGTGAGATTCACATCAGATTAAAGCATTAACTATTAAACCAATTCCTGCAAACTGAATTGCAAGCGTTTATGATGTCCATTTTCTGAGAGACTTGTTTCTACAGAAAACCTCTAGTCCACTGACAGCCAGCATAATATTCTACAAATTCTCAGAGAATTATTTTATTTCTTGTTTGCTGAGGGCAATGCCTTGGCGAGCTAGCTGTTCACAGCTGCCACTTCCAAAACCACGTCTTTAGACAGGTTGCGCTATAAATCTAACGGAACAGTTTTACTACAGCGATGCCATTTGCCGTAACTTTATTCAACTGAAAAATGACCTGGTCGGGAATAAAGCAAGCGGTCAAATAGATCATAATTATTGTCCGTTTGGTTCCTTTAGTAATCACACGTGTCCTTCTTAGGTACTGTAGTTTGAGATGTCATACTCCTTCCAGAACTGAGTGCATGGACTAAAGTTTTAAAATTCAGCCTGGTATTTAACAGGCAAGGGCATAAATGCTGAGAAAGTAACTAGGAGCTGTGTTCAGCTAAACTCCAGCTAAGCCTCTAAATCGAGTCAGTGGAGCACTTTCAGGTAGAGCTTGGGGTTCCTTGCAAAAGTCTCTGAATCGTGTCTCTGAAAATTTACTTTGATAGTACATTATCAGTTCTTTTAGTCTACTGATCTAAATTCATCTGAACAATACTAAATGCTCTTCTGTAAGGAATGGGTTCATTAAGGAATTTTGTATTAATTTATTAATTTTTCATGTGTAAAATATGCATACAACCCGGGTGAATTTACAAGAGTGACTGAGTATCTTTCACTAATGTATGACTCAAAATTTTTCTAGAACACCATAAAGATTCTTGATCATGCAAATAGATGCACCTGTACTTTAATTGAAATGTACAAGCATTGATCTCAGTCTGGCTATTTACCTGCTGAAAGATAAGCATGGGGAAAAAAAAAAAGTCAATCCACTCTTCCACACTCA
The DNA here is from genome assembly GCF_028858705.1 of Grus americana. Lineage (NCBI taxonomy): Eukaryota > Metazoa > Chordata > Aves > Gruiformes > Gruidae > Grus > Grus americana. The sequence goes on from NC_072852.1 coordinate 78,699,738, forward strand.
CATGAAGAAACGAAAAGCAGTCCCTTCAAGTCAACGGGTGGTCTGCCACCCTTCTCAAAATACCAGCAATTTTATGTTTTGTCAGACTAGCATAGGCTAATATTTTAGATTACTCTGCTTCCAGTAGCAATCTCCAATTGAGACTACATCTGAGCCAAACTGCATTACCTGCTGGGTGGAAGGAACAGCAGAAACTGCAGAAAAGGAAAGAGAGAGGGACGTGATGATCTTGCCAAACTCAAAAGCAAGAAGTACAAGTCTCAAGAAAAGTAATACTTCTTGTCCTCATCCTGTTTTGCATAATAATTCAGATAAATAACTTGCCTTGAAAGCTGTGGTCCAAATTAAATCCTTGATTGGATGCATTTTATTGAAGTTTTTCCTCTAGCTACAGTCAGATTTCAGTTAGTCCAAGACATGAAAGCAAATTAGACAGATACCCTTCAGGAGATTTATGATAAATATGTCAGAAGTGTCTCTAGACTAGAATCAGGTATTTCAAAATACTGTGGGCAGACAGAGTGTTAAGTCTTACTGACTTCCAGAGAGAGGTGGAAAGAGCAGCGGTCTGCCCCAAACTACCTTTAAAGTGGAGAGGCTGGTATCCCTCCAATGGTAAGAAATAGGCTCCTTGATTCAAAGATCCTATGAAACGTTCCCAGCCTAATGGATCTTGTCTCACCCACTGACAGAAGAGGGAGCTTAGGGAATCTTTGCAAACACCCTCTTTAGCTTGCTAAAGGTTTAAGGCATTTAAAAGGAGAATAGCAGATTTACAGGTGTGGTTTGGGGCTCAGTTTGCAGATATGCTCAGTGAGAGTGGGTTCGTAAGCAGCCTGGGAATCTAAATCTCCTGCTTGTATGTCATTAGATGCAATTGAAAGCTACTTTTAAAGAAAAATGATGGTTGGCAAGACACTCTAAAACACTTAAGGAAAGGTGGTGGTATTTCTATGAGACACACTAAAGAAAGTGCTGTAGGCAATGTTGCAACATTATTTGATTGGATGTTGTATTCTCAAGGACTTTATTTCCAAAAAATGAATGTAGCAAGTGGGTTTTTTCCCAAGCTTTCTGCCTCTGTTCTCTTTTCAACTGAACTTGTAGAGAAAAACAAGAAAGTGAGAGCTTTTACAGATAAGACCTGCCTTAATTATTTTTTTCAGGACTACAAGTAGAAGGCCTCTTTAGAAGGTCAGCCAGCATCCAGACTATCAAAGATGTTCAGAAACTCTACAATCAGGGTAAGCTGTCATCATAACATTACCAGTAATAGTGTGAGGGTTTTGTTAGTCTTGGGTTTGTTGGTGAAGCAGAAATGCTAGCGTTCTTATAATTAATCATATAACTATTTGTAACATAAAATAATAAGAACACTAGTACAGAAACCTGGAAGATAGCAACAGGCTCTTACCGCTTACTGAATAGCAAGTCATCAGTTGATGTCAGACCAGAGCTTACAAAATCCATAGCAGCTAATGAATGACAAGGTTTGAGTCAAAAATGGTCTGTTTTTTCATAAACACTTATATTGTCTCTATGCACTTTGAGTTACTGTAGTTACGAAGTACAATGTCTTTGTGTCATTTTACCTCTGGTGTTTTTCCATGGTTATGGCAAAGAAATATAATTTTACCTAATAATTTATGAAATGCAGTGAGATAATTTTGAAAGTCACTGACTTCCCCATGAAGTTGTTTTATGAAATGCCTTTATGGAGAGAATCTCTTATAGCAAGATTAATAAAACTCTATGAAAAAATACAAAAAGAAAATGCCAGGAGTTACCAGCAGCAGAAAGCCAAGAGGTTTTCTGTTCAAAATGTAGTGTGAAACAGTTTTTAAGCAGCAGTTTCAAGAAAAAGTAAAACATATGATTGAACACCTTTTTTCTTCTTTTTCTCCTTTTAGGCAAGTCTGTGAATTTCGATGATTATCATGATATCCATATTCCTGCTGTTATCCTAAAGACTTTCCTTAGGGAACTCCCTCAGCCATTACTAACGTTTGAGTGTTATGATCATATCCTCGGAATCACCAGTGAGTATAAATAAGGTTTAGAAAAGTTGAACTGGACCTGGCTAATTCATAACCACTGCTGTTTGTTAACCATGACGCAGTTGTGGGTATGTAATATTATTTGTGCTTCACTGCAGCCACGAATGGACAACCTCATAATGTGTACCAGAGCAAGGTGGTCAGGGTTACTGAGACCCTCTCTGCTTTTTACAAGGTTTACTGGTTTATCTATATATCATACTGTATTATTAAGAATTAGATCAGACTTGTCACTGTCAGGGCTCTGGTTTTATGTCATGGCACAGCACTGAGTCAGTCTCAGTGATACAAGTTATGTTAAAGCAGCTTTACTTTTAGCAGCAGCCTTGGCAGAATGGTGGGAACAAAATTGAGTCAGTCATTTGTATGTTTCTTTCCTTTTCGTTCCTTTTTTTTTTTCAGGTGGAGGGGATTGTTTTTATTGGAACTATTCCCATGGCATAACATATTGGGAAGAAAGAATCTAAAGCCATGGGAAGAGAAGACTTTGATTATTTAAAATCTGGCACCACATGAAACTATGAATTATAAAACTTTAATTACATGGCCTTTGTCAGGAACTAGAATTTTACAATGCTAGCAAGGCCTAATAGATGGGGTTTGAATATCTGAGATCCCAGAATACCTGAGATTTAGTACCCAGTACTTTTAGAGACTGGTATTTTGCCACTCAGGCTACAGTCAAGCTAGCAGGGAGCTAGTAAAGCTTCCAGTAACAAGTCACAAGCACACATTTTTCCAAAATGTGCTTTTTGAGGAAATTATGTATATTATAGTGGAGTATGGCTTCCAACAGAGTCTGTTAGCATACCTCTGGTAACCGTGGGCTGATGCTGTTGCGAAGTGTGGGTTATCAGCGCTATCATGACTGTTGCTGTTGGGGTAGGTCACTAATATAATTCAGGTTGAGGATAAATCTCAATGGCAACATGTTTGTAAAGTGCAGAAGTACAGCAAGTTTACTCTACCTAGATATACTGGGTAAATTCTAGGTAAAATGCTTAAACTGTGCCCATCGCTAGCATCTGCGCATACTGTTTCATGTCATTAAGTTTATTCGTGTATTTCCATTAAAAAACTTAAATCAGGTCATGTTCGGAATCCCCTGAAGTTCTGTACTGTTTTGCTATTTGCAAGTCTGTAGATCAAATCAAGGATTCATCTGTCCACATGTTAAATACCTCAGGGCATTGAGAAAAACAGGTCTGTTCGCAGAAATGGTAGAAATGGAGGGACTAAGGGTAGTCACTCAGAACTGGAAAGAATAGGGGAAATTTGGAAAAAGGATATATAAATGCTAATTTTTAGCGGATGAATCTTGTGCTGACTTTCTGGACATGATATTACTTTGTGATAGAGCTAAGTGAAAAATGAGAACAAGTCTAAAAAGAGTCTGAGAGCAATGCATTGTCCTAGGAACACTGGGAGGTTTTGCTGGGCAAAACACCTGTGAAATGTTCATTCCACGTTATTTTTGTTTACTGTTGTTTTAAATGTTGTCAAAATATGTTGAAAAGTGGAGTTTAAGAGAAATTGTCCTTGGGCTTTCTTGTTATGCAGTGTCATGTCCACTATCTTTTCTTGATGCTGTGGTGAAATCCTGATTTTAAAAGATCTTAAGCTTGATAGCCAAGCTGGACTGCAGCAAAGGCATATTCTCTGTGAATACAGTGCAGAAGGGAGCTTTGAAGAGGTGTGATTGCAGACAGCTGTCTTGGGATGATTTGAAAATTCCCGTTCTGTCTTCTGGAAGACACCAGAACAGTGTGTCATGTATCTATTACATCTCTTAACAAAAAAATTCTTGGGATTCAGATTATCATGTCCTGCGGGAACTAGTAGCTTTGCAGTAGAAAAAATGTCGACACTGCTCACCACAGTACAGCTTCATGTACTTAATCCAGAGCTTAAGGGAACGTTTAACATGCTGGAATTTTGTGCACACATACTTATGCATGCCTCTAACTCTGTCAGGGAGAGGGAGAGAGAAATGCAACAAAGGCAGAAAAAAATCAGCACAAATGGGCTGGTCAGGTGTGATTGTAATCATCAGACCTTTCTCCAAATTGGTGTTAAACTTCCAGTACTAGAATAATTACAATATTCCGGGAAGGGAGGGGGGGGGGAATCACTTGGAAGAGTATTTGAAGTATTATCTAGTGTTACTGTAATTGTCACCCAGAATGTCTAGATGATGCAAGGAGTTTGGGGTCCAGTTCTGCTTTTGCCCATCTGTAGAAGTGAGTTCATAAACCTGCTTAGGTTCATCTCTAGAAAATTCTTACCCACCCAAGTGGCCATCTCATAATTTTTTGCCAAGACAGAAGAGATTCCTGCAGAATCACGAAAGTGTTTTTAAAGTTAGTAGAGTGCCAAAAGAGCATTTTGGGCAGGACTATGTCTCAGCAAGAATAAAAACAGAGCATAAAAAGTAGATGTCTGGATTCAGTGCGTGGAGAGATAATGGGATTCAAATCAAGACCTTTGCAAGTCCTTTCTAGCAAAGAAATTATTTTGGCTATTTCACTGAATCGAGAAAATACTCTGAAAGTCAGTCTTAGCCAGATATATGACGATACAAAATATGATAGGGTCATTCAAAGGGATAACCCTAACTGTTACTGTGGTCTTGGAGGTTAGTAGAGTTGAATTTTTTGTCAGTTTTACAGATGGATATCTAAAGTAATTCCAGCAGATATAAATAAGGTATTATTTCTTGGTAATATTTTGATGTTTTGGAGCTAAGACTGACTTTGATATTGCAGGTGTGGAGAGCAGTTTACGAGTGACCAGATGTAAGCAAATCATTCAAGGACTTCCTGAACAGAATTATGTTGTTCTGAAATATCTGATATGCTTTCTCCATATGGTGAGTATAGGCAAAATTTCTAAAGTAGCACCAGTCTTTTCTTTCTAAATCTGTTCTTGTTAATTCAACATTGAAATCTCCACGGAAAATAAAACTGAAGAATTTAAAAAGTGTGGTGAGGTGGTGGTGCAGTACGTGCCAATGGAGTGAACTCAGAATGCAGAACCCTCCAATTCTAATAAAAGTCAGTGCTAAACAATGGTCTGGCCATCCCTTCACCATGAAATTCTTTAGATGTAAAGAAAACTACTGTGTAAATTTAAATGGAACCGTGCCTGTACTGGAATATTTAAAAGTCTTGTTTCCCCCCTACTTCCCCAACTCCACATTCACAAATGTGTGGGTTTTATTGATTTAGTTTTGTGTTTTTTTCCTATTTTGGAGTGAAAAAAAGCCTGAAAATAGTGGTTGTGTAATTTTCAGTGCCGCAGAAAAACTAGGTGAAATCGCCTTTTTTCTCCAAAGTATAAATCTTGAACAACTAAAAAACCAAATAAGTTAGTGCCATTTTAGAAAATGATAGAAATATTAATGAGCTTTAAAACAACAATCAACAAAATATTTTATATTAAATCTTGCAAATAACATTTTCCTGTTTAAAATAGCCTTTCATCCTGTAATTTACTACAGTGTTAAATGAAAAACTTCAACTGTGCCATTTTGCAAGCGTTTTTGCTATGCTTCAGGATAAATGAAATATTTTGTCCTACTTTTTGATTTGCTGATTTTTTTTAACCCATTTTTGGAAACCCTACAAGTGTGAGAGTTTGGGGAACATCTATTACAAATAGTTCTACAGTTAGCCTAGTGACATCTTTTGGTTGCCAGGAAAAGACAGTAATAGGAGTGTAAATTCCTCTTCCTTCTCCCTTATCCAATGCATTGCCTTTTCCAGATTGCATTTTTCAAACCCAGGTGCCTAAAATTGAGGATCATGGTGTAGCTGACAGCTAATTAAAGTGATCTAGCCTTCAGAAGTCCTAAGAGCCCACCAAAGCAATCATATATGTGGAATGATGCGGATTTTCACCAGTGGAGGAGTTAGCCCTCAGTAACTGTTCTTGGGTTACAATCATGTTTGCCATATTCCAGCTTGTAGCATATTTCAGGAATAAGTACATTTAATCCCTTTTTCTATCAAAACACTACAGAAAAGCAACATTAAAGGAAATGCATTGATATGACCCTTACTCAGACAGCACTTGCAGGGTTCCTGTAATACCCGCACGTTTGTTTAATGTTGCTTAGCTGAACTCTAATGCTATTAAGGAAATCCTCATGTCATTTGCTATTATTTTAGCAACCGATATCTCTCCTCAGTGTTATGAAATGTGTAAGTGACTTTGTTCCAATAATAGATGCACCATCTCAACACACTTCTTAAGAGCCGAGCACTTGAGGTGTTAATGAGGTGTGCAAAAGTACTACATAGTGTTTTCTGTAATTGGGCAACAGCACATAGCATTATTTTTGACTATGCCTTGTTATGTAAAGCACAGCATCAAGTTGATGCTAGTGCTCAGATCTGCAATTTTTGCTGATCCATGGCTTTTCATCCTTAATGTCTCAGGGAATATTTGCATTTGGAAAGGTCAAGGGAACGTGAAACAATCTAGGAGCTAGAGATTTCTATTCACTGCAGATCGGTGTGCTGCACAAGCTGCCACAATTCAAACTTTAACAGAGCACTCTACCAATAATCCTAGTTTTTACCTGCAAGCATCAACCTTCTTACATATAAGAGGCAATTTAATTCTCAGCCTTGAGTAGTGCAAGAGGTACTTGTGGTAATTTCATGAAGTGGGATGAATTGTAATCACTAGGTACAGGCTTTGAACACTCAAGTTTGATACAGGCTTGTGGAAGAAAGAAAAAAAAATCCCTATTTTCTCTGCAGTCTCAGCCCCCTTACTTAATGAAACAGCTCCTTCTAGTCCAAGGGTGCTACAGCAAGACAGTGCAACTCCTACAGAAGTAACAGACTTGAATTTCAAAAATAGGTCCAAATCCTTTAACCTTAGATTAGCAGTGATTTTGCCAGTAATGAGCCCAGCGTGCTGTGAAAGGTATAAGCCGCCCATCTCCACTTTGCAGTGCATCTGGCTGCTAGAGAGGGATTTGCAGGGTCCTCTTGGAGCTGCGGTGGACTGAAGTCCCTAGGCAGAATTGGGCAACCAGGAGGAAGAGGGAAAACAAATTCAAAATGTCAAACTTGGACCAACTAGAAAAAATGGACAAGGTTTTGGGGCCCACGAGCTACGCTTCAGATCTGTAATTGAAGCAGCAAATTTAAAGCCAAGTACAAGCTGGAAAAAAATTGCTCTGAATTAATGTTTTGTCCCAGTCGCTTGTCCAATTGAAAAGTATAATTAGCACCAGCAAAGCTTGGGGGTGGCTGGAGATGACAGGGCGTGTTGGGAAGGATTAGATGACTAAGCCTAATGGAGCAGATACAAGCAGTTGGCACATTTGCAAGGTAGCTGAACGTGGGGGATAGAGACTTATATTTCCAGTCAGTTTGTGGGGATGTTCTAATATCTAGTAATTTTCTTTTCCAAATGTTTTGTGGAGTTTCTTCCAGCATTGCAACTGAGTGTTGTTCTTCAGCCCCAGCTGGTAGCTAAGCACCACACCACTGCTCGCTCAGTCCTCCCCACATCGCTGGCATGGGGAGCAGAATTGGAAGAAAAAGTTAAAACTCGTTGGTTGGGATAAGGACAGGTTACTGGGACAGCAAAGGGAGAGGAAAGCAACAACAACGGTACTTATAATATACAAAGTGGGTGATACACAATGCAATTTGCTCACTAACCAGAACCTGATGCCCAGCCCAGCCCCGAGCAGCGATCCCTCCTCCCCAGCCAGCTTCCCCCTTATACACTGAGTGTGATGTCATGGTATTGAATACCCTTTTGGCTGGTTTGGGTCAGCTGTCCTGGCTGTGTCCACTCCAGCTTCGTGTGAAAATGGACTTTATCCAAGCTGAAAACCAGGACACTGAGAAACCAAAGAGGTGGTGATGTCCCTATATTTTTAAAACATGATGGTAATTGGCTGTTTCTACCCCCTGTATTTCACTGTTTAAGTTCATTAGGTAGTGTATTGGCTGTCTGGTTTCACTCCTGCAGTAGCCATGAGGGTGCTGGGATGAAAGTATGTGTAATCCACAAATCATGACAATTTTGCTGGGGGGAGCTGGGTGTTTATTCTGGGATAGTGAAGATGTATATTTTGCATTTGTTGATTTGGCACTAAGTCTTCAGTGTTTATTCCCAAAGATGAGTTTTGCAATGTACAAGTTTTATCTTCCTAGAGGTCCTTTTTTCAACATAGGCTTCATTGCTTAATGATTTTTCTATACATGTTCCAATGAAAGCAGGAAAAAACTCAACAAACTGGAGCTGTGTAGTGCTTTGTTGTAATACTTTTCTGTGATGTTCAGATGATTCCTTCAAAGATACAGTCTCAAGGTCCTTGGAGAATTGTCTTTTATTAGCTTGTCAAATTGACAGAGCAAGCACATTCTCATTTGAAACAGAGATGATGGTTACTAACTTTGAGGGAATCAAAGGAGGAGTCACAGGGGTTAGTCCAAATGCTAAAGATGTCATTTGTATTTCTTAGATAGAACGTAGCTTGGGGGTGCAGTTATTTACAGGGATAGCCCATAAAGAGGTTGCATGCTGCCCTTACATGGCCTAGCATTGGAACAAAACATCAGCTGTGCACGATGGTGGTGTAGATGAAGTGGATGTGTTTATGTCATTTGAGAAAGAAATATGGCACTGGAGCAGTGAGGAGGTTGAGATGGTGTGAAGCCCCATCCCCTTGGGGACGGATAAAGCCATTACCACTGCTGTCACAGGGCCTCCTTGCTTGCAGCTCTTGGTGAGCCGGCCAAGATTATCATGGAGAGAGTTGGATTCAGTTGCATACTTTTCTTGGATCTGCTGAGGAAGGGATCACTGTGTGTTTTGGTGTGAAGCAACGTGCCGCGTCTCCCTTGAGTTCCTAAGTGTCAGCCTCGTTGATGACTCACACATAAGGCTTAGTGTAGCTCTGCCTCAGATGATAGAATCGCTGTTTCATTTTATCTTAAAGATTTTATCTCTCAGAGGGGAAGCTGTGTCATGGGTATTCTTGTTGATCATTTCAACATTGACTGTCTCCTTGAAATGTTCACAGAGCAGTGGTGGATGGGAAGAGATAGTTTAATCTTGGAGTTAGAAACATTATTTGAAATAGTTGGCCTAAAGAGAAAAAATAAATCTAGCTCTACCAGCAAGTCGCAGTGGTGTTGCTTTGAGCTGAAACATTGGCCTTTGAAAGCCACAGCTAGTTAAGCTGGGTGTGTTTCAACTAGCACTTGAAGACAGCACCTGTACACGACTTGTAGGATGGAGCATGTCAGGGAGCCCTCCCAAAAACCAGAGGAAGACAACTGCAACAGGTTTGGCTCCTTCCAGCCTCCACAGTCCTCCTGTACTATACCAGATGCTTCTGGGCCATCACAGGGTACTTGCCCCGTCTACACTTAAGGTACCTGCCCTAGGATATACAGCACTTATCTTTGGTTTTGTGCTATAGAAAACACAATGTGATGGGCTGTAGCGCTCACGTTATTTTAGAGACTGTCAACGGAAAGAAACACCAAAAAATAATTTGCCCTCGACCCACAGGGGTTTCACATGTACAACATTACACAGTGTGGATGCAGCCAGTATGAGCCACCTCACCCAAGGGCCAGAACGCAGTCCTTGACCTTGTTTTATTTATTAGTATCCAAACACCAGCTTCATTGTCCAACTACCTTCAGGGTAATATCTAGGTCTATGTCTCCTTGTTAACAGGGTACTTACTCATCGTTGCCCTAATCGTTTTCCCTCATCACTTATTTTGGTAGTAGTTTAGCTTTTGCTACATTGCTGTAGTATAATGAACTCTTGTTTGAGCTGATCTCATCTGAAGCAGATTAAATGAACAAAGATGGGCTTGTTGGTTTTTCTCTGCAGTTAAATAGTGCATTGAGAGTGGTATGTGAAGGTCAGCAGGTTATACGTGGTTCGTGCTCTAGAGAGAATGATGTGGGTTTTGCATAAGGTCATGAAGCAGGCATTGCCATTTAATCTGACAACTTTTTACTCTCAAGTTGTGAAGTCGATCCTTTGAAAAGGTGGTTATGGCACCAGTATCTCCTTCCTTTATCCCGCCCTGCTTCATGACCTTAAAAACAATTGAAGCCTTTAATCTTTGTAGGGGAAGTAGCATCACGGTAGCTCTGATGTCTCAGAAGGGTAAGATTGAGGCAAAGATTGAAGGGAAAAGTGGTACCTATTATTGGAAAAATTAATATGGTTAGGAAGAAAATTTTACGGTTTTGGGCACATAAGTCCTTCTTCATGTCCCCCAAGGAAAAGAATTCCATCTTGTGCACATGTCTAAAGGGCATTATATCCCCTCATGGCTGAGCAAATACACTTTTTGCTAGGTAGAACACTGAGAAGGGTTGGACTGCGCTATAGGAGATAGAGGGGATTGAAACCTGTGTTACCGGGCAGAGGGCAACTAGAGTTTATGCATATGCTAAGAAATGTTCACATGATCATAATGTTTCTTACATTTTCATCTAGTGCCCTCAGGCTTTTCATAGTACTACAGAGCTGCCTTTTCAGGAGGCTTTATGGCAAGGCAGAAGTGGAGAGACACTGAGAAGTAGAATTTTTGCTTTCCTATTCCACTTGAAATTGTAGCAGGAAGAATACATGGGAGATTTTGCCCAATAATTCCTTGTTCTGTTCTGAGACAACAGATTCAGAGTAACCTGTACATCGCAGTTTGTAACTGGGTGGTCTTCCCAAGTCAGATTACTGATCAACAACTGCAACCATCAGCCTGAGAAGAACTGGCTGAATTACCTAGGTCAGGAGGAATCAAGAGCACCTTCAGGTTGCTGGCTCTTTACGATAACAGAGAAGTTGCCAGATAGGACACCCAGACCATATTGGGCTTTAGATACCAGCCATGCAATGCAGGAGAGCAAAAGACACACAAATTCCCTGCCAAGCTCACACAGAAAAAAAAAAAATACTCCTGCTACCCAGGTCTGGGCTCACATCCACAGATAGAAGTAGGACACATCATCCAGGTGCAGAACAGATTTCAGTGCTGTGAATTTTACTTCCAGCCCATTTTCACCTCCATTGCTTCAGAGGAATTGGGTGGATGTGGAGGAACTCATGCATCAATGGGAGGAAAAAAAAATCCTTCTAAACTCTTGCAAACAACTTCAGAAGTCCTCAAGGTTTATTCTCTGGAGGACTTAGTACTGAAGCAGATGGGATAGCCGTTTGCTTGTGCTATCCTTCCCTGCCCCCCAGCAGAGATAGCAATAGATTTCACATAGAAGAATTGAAAACAATTGATTTTCCTAGCATAAGGAAACAATTCAGCCTTTTTGCTTGACTTACAGACATCTTATCTTGCACTTGAGGGACACAGACTCCAGTGGACCCATAGCTCTAGGCTGCACAGTCAGCCCTGAGGCTGTTAAGAAGCCAGTGATGCCTGTGGCCGGGGCCTACTCCCATCACGTGTTCATCCTCAATACAGGGAGGTGTCTGGCCTCTCACTCTCTGGGGCACATGTCTGCATATACCTATTCATGTTTATGTTTTTCCAGGTTTCACAGGAGAGCATATATAACAGAATGACAGCATCCAGCCTGGCCTGTGTCTTTGGTTTGAATTTGATCTGGCCATCGAAAGGAACAGCCTCCCTGAGTGCTCTGGTACCTCTGAATCTCTTCACTGAACTACTGATAGATTTCTACACGAATATATTCAACTCCCGAACAGTGCCTGGTGAGGTCTTACCTTAGTGCTCCCAGACAGTAAAATGGAGTATGGCTGCGGGAGGGAAAGGTCTCTGTGCCTCGACTGGTGGGAGCTTTATATTCAGGGCTCTCTCCTGTGCAGAAAACTTTCGATACAGAGATAAGTTTCTATAGATTTCCAAGTACCAAAGATGTTGGGAGAAGCACGCTGCCCCATATATTCTCATCACATGGGGGAGAATGTGTACATGAACATTCAAAGACCAACAGGTCAAAGTGAATCCCCTTATTAACTTGAGCAGCTGACAAAAACTAGTATGTTAACAAAAATCATGACACTACTTGCCAGTCTGTCATTTCTTTGGGGATCTGGAGACCTTACTATGTGGCATTATTTTCTGCATGGGCAGAGCTAAGTTCTGGACCACTCCTGAATGTACATTCTTTATTTTTTTTTTATTTGAATACAAGTTTGTTAGAAATTTCCCTATTAAGTTAATAAAAATGGAATCAATTTTTAAGATACTAACATTTCTAAACTATTTTTCCATATATTTAAGTGTCTTGTTTTACCAAAAAAAAGGTGTGGGCAGTTGCGGCACGTCAGGTTTGCAATTACCATGGAGAATAAAGTGTTTCCTGGGTAATTTGAGTTGTGCAGACAGCTAACTAATTATGCTTGCAAATATCTAATATATGCAGTTAATCACTGTAGCTGCACATGCGAAGTGTGTGGCAGGTTTTTTTCTTATTGTAAGTTCAAATGGGGAGCAATAATTTCATGGGTTTTTTTCTCTAAATACTTGGAATTTTCATCGGTGGAGTTCTATCAGTGAGTACACGATACGGAATATAGACTAACTTTGAGAAGGGTACTCCTAATGTTTGGGCTGCATGCTTTTGCGGTTTGAGTTGATAGAAATTTGCTCTTCAAATCGGTTTCTCTAGAAAGCAATAAGAGCAACAACTTGGATAATATACCTAATGCCATTTTTATACATTGAAAGTCTATTATTAGTCCCAATGTGAATAATTAGCCAACATAAAGGGAGAATTTTCAGTGTTTTCTTTCTAACTATGCTATTAATATCGCTTGTATTTGATGAACTGTAACACACTGCTATTTCATTGTTTAACACTGATTGGTAATGGGGTGGTGTAACGAAGTTATCATTATAGCTGCCTGCAAAGCAAAAGAAAATTAACCAGTGGTAAAAAAAAAAAAAATTAAGTGGTATTTTCCCCAATGCTCTGGTCTCCCTGCTTCTGTGCAAAGCGGAGCGACTATTTAGACTTCGGTAAAAGTAGTAGTCCCAGGAAGACAATTTAGGCATCCCTCCTCTGCAAACACAGAGACGCTTTTTACCCTGTAGGTTCTAGCGAGTTGAGGGTTTGTACACCTGTGTAAAGGGTGCAACAAAATTTCATTGCAGAGGGTAAAGAGGGTTCGTTCTTGTCAGCATTTTCAGGAAATAACCACGTATTCAGAAGGCCGGGGAATGCTGGATGTGCCAGGCCTTCATTTGCCCAGTAGGTGTCATCTATAGCATTAGACAATGATTAAAATTTGAAAATACAGAGGCTTTAGAACAAGATGTGTTAGGACCAACTTCTCATGTCACAGTTGTGTGTTTTTCCCAGTTCCCCAAAAGACAACTTTTTGGCTTTTGAATATCTGTAAGTAATAACCACCTACGACTCCTATTTAAATAAAAAAACCTTGCATAATACGAAGAGAACAATTAACAAGTATTCATGGTTGTTGCATTTCAGCAAAATGAGATTGCCAAGGATAAAACTGTCATAGTTTTGTATTGCAACTCCTCAGTTTTACACCGGAGTTATCAGTGACAGCATCCTAACCTTGCTGTATTATGAAGAACAAACACAATTATGCTCAGCACTGCTCAGCGACTTGGCAGCACGGTTCTGTGCATCAGCACCCTGTTCTGACAGGGGAGGAATTTGGCCTCTGGGAATTAACAAAAGCTGGGTATTTTGCCACACTCTGACCTTGGTCAAAATACACATGCGTTGGCTTTGCTGTCTGTAAAAAGAAGGAGCACCTGACATTAGAAAAGTGCTTTGGGATTAAATGCTGGTAAGTCCTATAAAATGGTTGTTTTCCATTTCCCCATGTCCTCTTCCAAATATCCGGCAACATCAAACAGGATTTAGTCTTCGGACTATGTAATGGGAACATGAGTCCTGGATAGTTTTAGCGCAGTAACATACCAGCACCCTGTGGGGTGAAATCCTGAGTTTGTGGAAGTCAGCTTTGCTCAAAAAAATCCCCAGAGCCTGGGGAGGGGGCTCCCTCACAGATTTAGTTCTTCAACTCATCCTGGGTTGGGAGAGTGTGGGAATTTGGCAGCAGCAGTCGTGCTGGTGAAGTGAGGCCTTGGGGCAGAGCTGCCTCTGACCCCGTTACTTTTACAAGTAAAAAGTACAAGCAACGAGCATCCCTTCAGCTAATTTGCCTGCCTGTAGACACACAAGATGATAGTTAAAGCCAGACTCCCTCTTTTGGTGTTGGTTACATGCCAAACTGCAGGTCTTCCTTGTAGTGCTTTGTAAACTACCATTTGCCAGCAATTTATAGCTCCTCTCACTTAGTGAATGAAGAACAAAATGGCGTTTTCTCCTCTCAAGGTGCCTTCTTCCTTTAAGGAACAGATAACATCTGTTATCCGCCAGCGCGGGTAATGTGATGCCGCTTAAGGAAAGCAGAGGTTCTGGTTCTGATTGCCACTAGCACTGGTCAGGGGGGACTGAGGCAGGGGGATGGGGGTCCTGCTCCCCTTTACCTTCCTGCCTCCCCAGCAGGCAGCCCGAGACAGAAGTAAGGAAGGTGCTCACCTCCACCCCAGCCTTTCCCTGCAAGCCTGCCCGTCACGGGGAAGGGACTTTCCCAAATCAGAGGTACCTGGGTAGCAGAACCCTCCTAGTGATGAGACCCCAGCTCGATCTCCCCTACCCCAAAGGAACCGGCAAAGTCCTCCATCTGCGGCAGAAGTCCCCGATCTCCATCCTGAGTGCCAGACTTAACTATGACATTAAATCAGCTCTCATGAATTATTCAGAAGGGTTTGGAGTGAAATTCATGTTAGAGAAATATATGTTTCAAATTTCCTGACTCTAAGAGGAGTCCTGGAGGTGTCCCCTGCAGTTACTTTGATAACAGTTTCTCTTTACAAATGATAATTGCACGATTTGAGCTTTTGTACAGTGTGGCCTTGTGAACTTTTCTCTCATATCAAAGAACAATTTTCAGATCATTTCCATAGCAAAAAGAAAGTGATTATGGAGATAATCTGTTGGAAACACACATGCTGGATTTCAGTTTAAAACAATAAAGTGCAGTCATGGAATGAGAAATCAAGTGTTACCTAGCTGACAATATAGAGAGAATAAATTGCCGAAGCATTTTAGTTTACTGAGCTGTTAGGAGTTGAAAATTGGTCCCAAGATTAGTCTGATTATCAGGATGCCTCTAGCAACAAGCACCGAAGGGGGAAGGGAATACTTTCCTACCTTGAATCTATGAAGAAATGTAAGAAGATTGAACAGTGTCATTAACCGAGGGGAGTCTTTACAGTTCCTACAAAAAACTTCCATAAATGAGTATCACTTACATGTGTGCAGATGATCCGTCTGTGCGTGCTGCACTCCTCGAGCGGCATCCATCGCAGAATCTCTCGGAGCCTTAGAAGCTTTAATATATTCATCCGCTCACAAGGAGACTAATAATAGAAAAGCCCCAGATACTTTATTCACCTGTGAAATGTGTACTTAGGTAGCAAGTTGAACTTTTAATGAGATTGATGGTACAGTCGTGTGTCCCCCGCTTCATTTCCTGAATAGTTTGTCTTCACAACCCTGGAAAATGTCAGTTTGCCAACACTCCCACTTTTCAAGTGGCCATGGGGGTGTTGGGACGTGGGGGGAGAAAGTCAGAGGTACTGCCAGCACCTGTAATTTGTGAACTGAGAAGCTCGTGGTCAGTTGAAGCTCTACTGGCCAGTCACGTTCCTGCCCATACTCTATTCATTTCTAACATGTTTGTACCTACAAAGACAAGTCAGAAGCAAACACACCCTGCTTTAAGCTGGCACATCTCCTTGAAGCCAAAGGTATGACTGTCAGAAATATGTAAATTGTGTGTTAAGTGATACATGTGGCTGGCGTGTGAAAGGTCTTCTGCCTTTCTCGGTGGAGTAATACTTATTTTCACCATCTGAAGAGCTGGATTCTTGTCTTTATCTGTGCACATCCTGGAACGCCATTTCGGTGTGTTGCACCTAATGTAGCAAAGGATTCCTGTGTCCTCCAGCATCATGTGGGAGCAGTGGAGGATTGTAGTGAGGAGCTACAAATGCTGTCTTCTTTCTTGCAAACTGGAAAGCTTGAGAAAGGACTGCCTTAACCGATGAGATTTCTCTGGGGTTACAACCAGGAAAAAAAGCTCTTTTCCACAGCAGACATGTCAGCACCTAGAAAGCGATACCTAGAATTGTCACTCTGAGGGAAAAGAGTCTTGGTTTGCCTCCCTGAGCTGGAGATACACAAACACACAATGATACGCGAGTTTTCCTGTTTCTTCCTAACTGGGGTCTGTTACCTGTAGTGTTAGGAAAGCCATGGTAATCGCACACAGAAGGACCGCAGCCCTACTGTCCTGGCTGTTCCTCTCTAGAATGGCTGGCAGAAGTTCAGCCTTAAAAATAATTAACTGATTGGAAAAATATTTCTGCTGCAACATGACAACTCAACAAAAAATAAAAGCATTTTCTTAAAAGGCACAGGTTTTTTGCCATTCTTTCAGAAATCGTGAAATTCTTCTAGAAAGCTGCCTGCATGCCTCTGAGCTGTGGACCCCCCCCCCAGGCTCGCCCAGGGCCTGGCTCTGGTGCTGCCGGCCTCTGCGGTGCTCTGGAGCGGGGGAATTGAGCATCGCTGCTTCCCATTCATGGTCTCTTCCGAGATGGCGTCACCTTTCCGCACGCAGCGCTGCAATTATTGCCAGAGGTAAGGAGGGAATTCTGCTGGAGCCGGGGGAGATGACACACATAGCTGACTGATCATTAAAGATTACTTTTTTTTTTTCCTGCGGCCCTGATTTCTCCACAGTGCAATCATCGTGCAGAAACTGCTTTCCTGGCTGGCAGTCCGTCTGTAGTCCCCAGAGCAGGAGCCTGTCACTCGCAGGGTCAGGGCTTGCGCCTGTTAACTTGGAAGCGGCTGGAGCTGCTGCCTGACCCAAATGCGGACTGCGACATGGAAACATGCTTCATTTCCCTTTGCTTCAATCCTCAAAAACTTACTCGTTTAAGCT
The DNA here is from genome assembly GCF_028858705.1 of Grus americana. NCBI lineage: Eukaryota > Metazoa > Chordata > Aves > Gruiformes > Gruidae > Grus > Grus americana. The sequence goes on from NC_072852.1 coordinate 78,716,831, forward strand.
ACTGCTAACCCAGACGGTAATGCCAACCTCCTCAAGCCTAATATTAAATCAAGATTTCTATCTTTTGGCCTTTTTTTCTCTATTACATAGATTGTGTTCCCCAATACTGAATTGTACTCTCACATTATTTCTGCACTTCAACCTTTAATTGTCCACAAAAGCAGTTTACAGCTTCTTACTCTTCTGCCATGAAAATTATCCCCTTAATTAATGAGACAATAAAAAGCAACTGTAAAATGCACCAAACTTCATCATCTTTAGTATCTGAACTGATTTCTGCAGCAGTCATGGAGGAGTCTTCGGATGGGTGAATTTTTGACACTTCACCCAAGAATATCTTGACCCAAAGCTCTAAAAACAGTAAGGGCTGTAGCAAGGTAATTAGTTTTTCTGTTTCAAAAGCTTCCAAAGAAATGTGTTCTCCCCCTGCTTCACCTGCCAGTGTTGTCTCCCCCCCCCCCCCCGCCATGTATTTCCCACCCCTTCAAAGCTGCATCCTCTGCCTATTGCCATTTATATCCTCCTCCATCTGCAGTCCGTCAGCGGTCTGCATCAGTTGGGGGGTGGTGTTCATGCTCACACACGTGCCCTCCACGGCATTTCGTGGGGATGGGGACGGTCCGAGATTCTCACGGCCGTTCTGTGGCTGGATAAACTGAACTGAAACCGCAAGAGGTTTGGTTCTGCGGGGGAGTTTCAGATTACGGTGTTTGAGTGAGTGAAATTGCCCAAATCATGTTTCCCCCATCTCTGAAGCAGAAAGATGGTTACGCGTTTGATAACTAGATTGAGCTTTTATAGGTAATAACCCAACACTTGTTTTCATGAAGGGGAAGTTAGGAAGATCTTTTCCTTTCCAGATTTCCCACTGCTCCCAGCCTTCCTCATCAGCCTCTATCTTTTAAAAAAAACCTACTGTACCAGTGCATACGTGAAGTGCAGCCACAGCTGACGTCCAGTAAAGCTAATATTGTATTTAATAACCGTGCCCAGAATAGAAACAGCCTCTTGTAAGGCTGCGTGGCTCTCCACGCTGAACGCGTGCACAGAGCTGAGCAAGGCGCGCACTGATGTCGGTGTCTGCCTTGTTCTGTGTTGGGGTCATAGAGAGGACCTGCTTCCCTCCTCCCTTTCCCTCTCATTTAAGAGCTCCCTCATGCTCACTGGGCTACCGAACAGCAGCAGCCACTAGTCCCCAGATGCTTTCCTGTTAGTCCTGTCTGCACGGAGTACTTCATGCTGCTGCAAAACAGCTACACAAGCAAGATGTCGAACTATCACAAACCACTTCCACCTTTGCAGAAGGATTACCAGACCTACATTCAATTCCCATCCCCGCATTCTATTCTGAAGCTTGAATAAATATTTTTTCTTATCTTTGGCTTGCGGCTGCCCTCCCAAGCAATACTGCAGCAAAAGCTTTCCAGGGTCCAGAGTGTGTGCTCCCAGCCCTGATGGGTAAGTGGCCATGGCACAAGGACAAAACAAATCCATTCCGTTATAAAATAACATTAAAATTCAGTAAGATAATATCACTGTCTTCTGCACAATAAGAGCTTTTACAAAATAATATAAATGAGAGGATGAAAATAATGAGAGGCTTTGTAGAGCTCGCTCAGAAGCCCTGACACCCGGCATGCTCCTGCCGAGAAGGCAATAAACACCCCATTCTCTGCATGTCACAGTATCACAACTTCTCTGTATAATTACCACTTGAAAGTTAATAGGACTCTGCTCCCAGCATGACGGCTGTATTTTCTGTAGTCGCTGCATGTCCTGCATCCACAGCCATCTCTGGGGACCCAGCTGTCGAAGCACCATCTTGGAGGACAAGTCGTTTGAGGCTGCCGCAGAAATTGAGCGATTTCCCTATAGGAAACCCCGTTGCACTGAGGCGCTGAAGACGATGGATAGTGCAGAGATGGAGAGGCTGGTCCTCCCCCTTGTGGGGGTGGGGGGAGAGCAGGAAAGGATGGGGTTGATAAGGAAACCAAAGCTACCTGGCTAACATCACAACCAGGGGGATAACCTAACCAGAGGCACTGGCACCTTTTGGTTCTTCTAAACAACCAATGTTTTGGTCGATAGGTACAGTGAAAACAAAGCAGTACACGCTGGCCAAGGCAGATTACAGCAGGCCAGATATCGGTCTCTTAATGACCCTTTAATTCGGTCTTATCACAGCTGCTGGAAAAATGCATTTTGGCCAAATAATTGTTTTGAACACCCTTGTGTGTCAAACCAGATTTAATAATATGCAGTAAAATTGTACGTGAGAAATGCCACCTGAAAAGCCATCACAGCAGTCATCAGCTGGCGGGTAAGAGGCACCGACAGTAGTGAAATGCAGTACCACAGGAGTGGGTTGCTTTGGTGGGGTTCCCTGGGTGTCTGCTCCTGGTTAGCCTGGTAAATCAGCTGGAGCTGACGCCTATCGCACACTGCTTGCGCTCCGTGATCGTAGTGGGTTGGGTTGGGGAGATTTTAGGCTAAACATGATCTGGACAGAAAGCATTTCAACAGTCATACGTTAAATCATTCTTAACCTGTTTAAATACAATCATCAGACTGTGTATGTGGATCGGTGTGTCTCTCTGTAACAGCAGACAGCCAAAGCAGCTCTGCTAGAACTGACTGTTGCCAAATCCAAGAATTGACTATGTGTCAAGTACGAGTGGGTTGACGTTAGATGTGGTGTGTCAAGCTCTTCATACGCACATCTTGCATCACACCTTTTTTGGTCTTTCCATTAGGGGGTCCCAAAGTTGAACAGCAGAAGAAAAGACACCATTAAGTTAATGATGTGTATCAGAAGATGTACCATACACTTTTATACACCCAATGCTTCTGTCTTGGGCACATTCCTTCTGTCTTTGTGCACACAAGTATAGCCAAGTGTAAATTAGCTGTTGATTTGATTATCATGAGCAAATGATCAGCTCCTGGGGAGAGGACTTTTTCAAAGGCACTTCTGGCTGTCCTTCATGCCAGTGAACTTCTCTGTCTACCCACAAGAGGTTTCTGGTGCCCTGTTTCCTGCCAGCAAGAGCCCCAAACCTGGCAATAGGCTGTGCTTGCTGCTCACAGCCCCAGGCTGCCTCGACTTCTGAAGGAGAGGAGAAGGTGAGGTGGGAAAGGGAAAGCACCCGGATGGACACATTTCTGGTGAATACTTGCTAAATGCTGTGAGTGGGAAACGTCACCTTTTTCCTACGGCTGGTTAGGTACCTCCATCTGTGCTGTGCCAGATTTGGTCCCTTGCACACTGGCACATCCCGCTTCTTGCCTTCACCACAGGTACTGCCAACCTCCTCCTCATGAAGCCAACCTTGGACTTTAAACCAGGTGTGCTGTCTGGGTCTCATCCCATTTGCTCCCTTCCTTGTCCATGGAGAGCAAGGTTGTCTGATAAGCTAATATCAGCACATATTGGGAAATTTTTCATTCCTACATCTTCCCTCGCCTAGGACTTTGACAATCATTTTATTTACAAAAAACTTTCTCCTTCATGTTGTACGCAGAGAAATTAAAAAGACACCTGAAAATACCCAGAAATCATCTAGTAAAGAGAGTCAAATTAATTATTTTTTAAAAAATTGAATTCCCTTTGTGGCTGTTTTTTCTCTGGCTGCGCTATCAAAAACGAGCTATCAAAGAAAACTATCACGAGTTTTTAATTCAGGATGACTTCAGAGAGCGGCTCCAGCGCTGCGGCTGATGCCTCCCTGACAGCCTTCTCATCTCCGCTGGCTGCCGAGAGGCACGGTGGCGGCGGCTCAGCCTGGTGGTGCCCCCGCTCGCCTGCTGCTGGTTCCCAGGGCCACGGCACCGCCTGCCTGCTGCGGTACCTGTATGCCTGTACCTGCAGCCCCGGGTGCCGTGGCTCTGGTGTGCGCTGGGAGCAGTGCTCAGAGCTGCGGCAGCGGCACGTCCGGGAAGGATTGCTGCAAAATGGTGAGATGTTTTCTCTGCACAGAATCACAGATTCGCAGGCTGGTAGCAGTTGGAAGGGACTTCTGGAGATCATCTAGTCCAATGCCCTTGCTAAAGCAGGATCATCTAGAGCAGGTTGCACAGGATGGCGTCCAGGCGGGTTTTGAATATCTCCAGAGAAGGAGACTCCACAACCTCTCTGGGCAGCCTGTTTCAGTGCTCGGTCACCCTCACAGTAAAGAAGTTTTTCTTCATGTTCAGATGGAACTTCCTGTGTTCCAGTTTGTGCCCGTTGCCCCTTGCCCTGTCACTGGGCACCACTGAAAAGAGTCTGGCCCCATCCTCTTGACACCCGCCCTTTAGATATTTGTAAGCATTGATGAGATTCCCCTCTCCGTCTTCTCCAAGCTAAACAGACCCAGCTCTCTCAGCCTTTCCTCATATGAGAGATGCTCCAGTCCCCTCATCCTGTAGGGGAGAGAGCGAGGCTGTGATGATGTCCCCCATACATCTTTAGTCACCAGAAGCTCTGAAGCCCACATGGCACAAGGTCCCTCCACCAGCCCAGCCTCGTGTACAGCAGCTGCCAGCTGGCAGCCAACGGTCAGGAGTCAAATCCCACCTCCAACCAGGAGCATCTGAACTCAATGCCCAGAATTTAATATTTGCTACATGGGCACAACTGAGATATAAAACAACAGCCTGGCAGCTCAGGCCAGCACCTACAAGACAAGACATGCACCCACACATGTTGCTTAAATGCTTAATTTCTCCCTGGGCCTGGGAGGGGGCAGGACACAAACACTGAAGCAAAGCTTTATGGATATACCGAGCATCTGGCTGGCCAAAATCTGTGTGCGCCACGGCTGTGGTGCCTAGCCGGCTGGCTGGGCTGGAACAGGCATTTTTCAGGCCGAAACCTCTGTGGAGGGCAGCTTTGGTGCTACACCAAGAGTCAATCCCTTGGGGTCGATCCTGTCTCCGACAGCACCAGTCCCAGGGTGACCCTGGGGAGTCTTTGGACCTCTGGTATCTGCTGACCACATCACGCTGCAGCCACAGAAGGAAGTCAGGGCTTAAGTAGGCATGTTTATTTTTAGCTGTGGTGTAATCATGATGATTTGGGAGCAGTGATTTGTTTCTGTCTGGGCAGAGAAAAGCAAGTCCATGCCCTTTCTGTAGCTTTCCCCAGAGGTCCAAGTGTTGCCCAGGGCCACTACAGGAGAAGCATAAAGCTCTCATGACCTCCTTCAACACATGGCTGGGCATCCCCAGCTCCTGGCACCGGAGCATAGTGCTCTGTTGGTCGTGTTGTAATAAGGTTGACGCGTTCCTCCAGCTGTACTAACAGCTGGCGAATGGGTCTTGATAGTTCAAGAGTCAACTTCAGTCTTGGTGCTTTAAATCCTGCCTGAATCAAAAATCCTGATGTTCATCATGAGCTTAGAGCAGCAGGGCTGTGGGGAGATGTCACTGCTGGGAAGCACCACCAAAGCTGGGGCGCAGCGCCCCAAAAACAGGGCTTTTAGGTTAGCACTCAGTTACTCTGCACTGTTTTCTTTGAAGATGCATGTCTGTGGCACTGCTAGAATTATTATTATCATACCCTGACAACACATGAGCTGTCGCTTTTTCTTTTCTTTTTGTAGACTGTGTTTTATTTTTTTCTAGGCTGTTAGCTGAGCTTAGAAATAAGGTCTGTCCAACCTGCCCCTGGCTGATACCCTTCAGGCTGTCACCATGTGGCCTTGTCATAGCATCACTGCAAAGAAACAACCCAGCTGGACCGCTGCTGGTGGCCGAGGAGTTATCCCAGTGACCACCACTGCTCCGTGCAACCTCATCTTCAAAATACAGGAGAGTGAAGCCCCGTGGTGTGTTCTTGGCTCTCCTTGGAGCTGTGGGGAGTCCCACCACCATTCAGGCATCTCCTAGGGGCTGTGGCAGCTGGGGGGTGGGTGAACCAGTGGCCCAGCTCCAGTAAGGGACAGAGGAAGACCTCCTTCTGCCCGCTGGCTGGGGAAGCGTGTGGAGCCATCCAACCATCTGTTCTCAGCCCTTTCTGCTCCTGGGAAGACCCCAATTAGTTACAGACAGGCCAGCACTAGCATGTCTATAACATGACCTTTGCATACTCATGCTAACGACCTTCTCAGCAAGTTGCTGCCACGAGTGAGTGGTACCCACACAGCAACACCTCCTTACAGGTTGAGAGCTGCATATGCTCAGTGCAGCCACAGCAGCTCCTGCTCCTCTGAGCACATGCTGTTTTCATGCTCCCTGATGATGCTGTTGCGTTGACTTTGCCTTCACAGAGGCCACCAGCCCAGCCAACCAAGCCAGGACAAGCCTGGGGGATTTCAAAGGGAAATGTCCCAAATTCAGTGTGCCTCCCCAGGTGACCTACCTGCCCCTGCTCTGCTGCCAGCCAGCCCTTGCAATGCCAGTTCCAATAAACTAATTACTTGTGTCTTTCATTAAGTAAGCTTTTGACCAAGGGAAGCAATTTGATGACCAGAGGAGTACAAGAGAAACCCAGACAAATCACTTCACCTGAAAGCCCAGCAATCCCCACCTTCATCTCTCGAGAAAAAGGGACTAATGCAGGCTGGGCGCCACAGGGCTGGGTGCCCAGCCCATGGCATGGTAGGGCTGGGAGCATATTTTATTTATAAACCTCACAAACCCACTCCTGCCTAATACACAGCCCAAAAGGAAGGCTTATACTAGAGTTTTACCATGGAAATAAATGTTTATGTTACTTGATAATACTTCATCTTACCAGTATGCAGAGGCTTGATGGCATTTGTACAGGGATTTATTTGTATTTACAAATGTACAGCACTGAATCGGTGCTGGAAAGCCGTACCCAGCTCCACAGTGCTTTTAAATTTCAGCATGTGGTTTCACCACAGCAAAACCCACCACTACTTTTACACCACAGGTCTCTGGTTTTGAAGGCAAATTTGTGGAGTGAATGCAAATCGGGAACTGCCGAGTTGAGACCCCTGGAGGCAGTGACATCTGCCTGTCTTTGATAAGAATTTCTGAGAGTGAGAGTAAAGTACTTAGAGTTAAATTAAAAGCTTTGATCTGTTTTTTTGTTTCATTATTATTTCATGTCTGAGGCCTTTACATGTGCCTTTCAATTCTTATTAGGCTGCGGTGTTCAGTTGCTGCTCCGGCACTCCGCGGGCAGGGCAGGAGCCAGCAGCCGCCTGGCAGGTGACGGGCATTGCTGGGGCTCACCTCCAGCTCCGGTCTGAGCCCGCTTAAATGAAACGGGTCACAGACACACACCCAGAGCAGCATTGCTTCACAACAAGCACCCTCTGGCCACAGCACATTGGGTACCCCCGTGCGAGGCAGCCCTGTGGCAGCCCCGAATGCCCAGGACACAGGAGAGAGGTGATGACAGAATCACAGAATCATTTTGCTTGGAAAAGACCTTTAAGATCATGAAGTCCAACTGTTAACCTAGCACTGCCAAGTCCACCACTAAACCATGTCCCTAAGCACCACATCCACATGTCTTTTAGATACCTCCAGGCATGGTGACTCCACCACTTCCCTGGGCAGCCTGTTCCAATGTTTGACAGCCCTTTTGGTGAAGAAATTTTTCCTAATATCCAATCTAAACCTCCCCGGCACAACTTGAGGCCATTTCCTCTTGTCCTATCACTTGTTTCTTGGGAGAAGAGACCAACCCCCACCTGGCTACATGCTCCTTTCAGGGCATTGTAGAGAGCGATAAGGTCTCCCCTCAGCCTCCTTTTCTCTAGGCTGAACGGCCCCAGTTCCCTCAGCTGCTCCTCATAAGAATGGCTTTTTTGGTGTAATGCTTGAGTATGGGAAGACAACGGGGGGTAAGGCTTCTGGTGCTCCTTGCCTGTAGCTGTTTCAGGAAGGGGATGGGGAGAAGCAGGTTGTGTGGTGGTTGAGCTGTCATGGAGCAATGCATTGGCAGTTCCTCTGCAGAAGAGTCCCTTGTCGTTCTTGGGTAGCCAGGCTGGTTGTCGTGATCCGCCAGTCACTTGCCAGGGCTTTTCCAAAGGCTTAGAGCAGAAGCCAGCAATGTCTCTAGAACAGACAAAGGCTTTGATGAAGGATGGCAGTGAAGGGAAAGGTGTGTGATAAAAGTCAGTGTGACACCTTTTGGAAGGGGAAGGGGATGCTGCTTTACCAGATCTCTCATCAGGTTTATTTTATGCACTTGTGCGTTAGGCTCCCATAGTCAGTGGCGCTCAGGCCAAGGTGGGGATCCCTTGTGTGTGGCACAGAGGAGAAGATGCCACCTGCCAGGTCCTTCCCTTGACCCTTGACTGGTGGTGAAGGTCTAGCTTTTGGGCAAATGGGGCTTGTGGTACTTTTGGGTTTGTTTTTCCAGGTGGCTTCTGTGGTTTGTAAAAGAGGTTTCAAGCTTCATCCTTGCCCTGCAACCAGAGGCCTTGAACAGAGAGTTTCTTCATGGCGCTTCTGCATAACCGCTGTCCATGGGACTTCCCTTCCCTGGCCAGATGCGGTTGGGCCTGGCCGGGGGTTCAGAAGGTGTTGAGGAGGTTATGGCGGGAGGTGTGTGTTCTTGGGAGCCTGTCCAGGGGCCATGGAAGCAGAGGGGTCTGCAAGGAGAGGCCGTGGAGAAGGGGCTGGCTGGCTGGCAACCTCGGGGTCCTGTGCCCAGGGCCTGAGGCCATGTTGGTGGCTGGTGTCATCATGCTCATTTGCATGTGGAAGCTCATTGGCTGCTTGTGGCATTTCTGTCTCCAAGCTGCAAACAGGAGGCGCTGGAAGCCATTGTGCAGTTGGAAAGCTGTGATACAGTTGCCATCGTAGAAACATGGTGGGGTGACTCACACAGCTGGGCTGCTGCAGTGGATGGCTATAAGCTCTTCAGAAGGGACAGGCAAGGAAGGAGAGATGGTGGGGTGGCCCTGTATGTTAGGGAGTGTTTTGGTTGTTTAGAGCTTAATGATGGTGACACATGTTGAATGTTTATGGTAAGAACCAGGGGGAAGGCCAACAAGGCAGATATCATGGTGGGAGTCCATTATAGACCATCCAACCAGGATGAAGAGGCAGATGAAATATTCTATAAGCAACTGGAAGAAGTCTCACAATCGCTAGCCCTTGTTCTCGGGGGGGGGGGGGCTTCAACCTACCAGAGGTCTGCTGGAAATACAATACAGCGGAGAGCAAACAGTCTAGGAGGTTCCTGGAGTGTGTGGAAGAGAACTTCCTGACACTGGTGAGTGAGCCAACTAGGGAAGGCTGGACCTGTTGTTTGTGAATAGAGAGGGACATGTGGGTGATGTGATGGTTGGGGGTCATTTGGGCATAGTGATCATGAAATGATAGAGTTTTCGATTCTTGGAGAAGGTGGGGGGGAGATGTGGAGTGTGGTGGTGTGCGCACAGACTTTGGCCTGTTTAGGAAATTTGTTGACAGAGTCCCTTGGGAGGCAGTTCTGAAGGGCGAAGGAGTCCAGGAAAGCTGGACACTCTTCAGGAGGGAAATGTTAAAGGCACAAGAGCAGGCCGTCCCCGTGTGCCGAAAGATGGGCCGGTGGGGAAGAAGACAGGCCTGGCTGAACAGAGAGCTTTGGCTGGAACTCAGAAACAAAAGGAGAGTTTATGACCTTTGGAAGAAGGGGCAGGTGACTCAGGAGGATTACAAGGATGTTGTGAGGTTATGCAGGGAGAAAATTAGAAGGGCCAAAGCCCAGCTAAAACTTAATCTGGCTACTGCCGTAAAAGTCAATAAAAAAATGTTTCCATAAATACATTAGCAACAAAAGGAGAGATAAGGAAAATCTCCATCCTTTATTGGATGTGGGGGGAAACACAGTGACAAAGGATGAGGAAAAGGCTGAGGTACTTAATGCCGCCTTTGCCTCAGTCTTTAACAGTAAGACCAGTTGTTCTCTGGGTACCCAGCCCCCTGAGCTGGAAGACAGGGATAGGGAGCAGAATGAAGCCCCCATAATCCAAGGGGAAATGGTCAGCGCCCTGCTACACCACTTGAACACCCACAAGTCTATGGGGCCAGATGGAATCCACCCCGGGGTACTGAGGGAGCTGGCGGAAGTGCTCACCGAGCCACTTTCCATCATTTATCAGCAGCCCTGGCTAACTGGGGAGGTTAGCAAATGTGACACCCATCTACAAGAAGGGCCAGAAGGAGGATCTGGGGAACTACAGGCCTGTCAGTCTGACCTCAGTGTGGAGGAGGTTATGGAGCAAATCCTCTTGAGTGCCATCACACAGCACATACAGGACAACCAGGCGCTCACACCCAGTCAGCATGGCTTTATGAAAGGCTGGTCCTGCTTGACTAACCTGATTTCCTTCTATGACAGGGTGACCCCCTTAGTGGACGAGGGAAAAGTTGTGGATGTTGTCTACCTGGACTTCAGTAAAGCCTTTGACACTTTTCCACAGCATTCTCCTGGAGAAACTGGCTGTTCGTGGCTTGGATGGGCATATGCTTTGCTGGGTAAAAAAACTGGCTGGATGGCTGGACCCAAAGAGTTGTGGTGAATGGAGTTCAATCCAGTTGGTGGCCAGTCACAAGTGGTGTTCTCCAGGGCTCAGTACTGGGGCCAGTTGTCTTTATCTTTATCAATGACCTGGCCAAGGGGATCGAGGGCACCCTCAGTCAGTTTGCAGATGACACCAAGTTGGGCAGGAATGTTGATCTGCTTGAGGGTAGGAAGGCTCTACAGAAGGATCTGGACAGGCAATGGTGAGGCCACACCTCGAGTACTGTGTTCAGTTTTGGGGCCCTCACTACAAGAAAGACATTGAGGTGCTGGAGCATGTCCAAAGAAGGGCAATGAAGCTGGTGAGGGGTCTAGAGCAAAAGTGTCATTAGGAATGGCTGAGGGGCTGTTCAGCCTGGAGAAAAGGAGGCTGAGGGGAGACCTTATCACTCTCTACAATGCCCTGAAAGGAGCATGTAGCCAGGTGGGGGTTGGTCTCTTCTCCCAAGAAACAAGTGATAGGACAAGAGGAAGTGGCCACAAGTTGTGCCGGGGAGGTTTAGATTGGATATTAGGAAAAATTTCTTCACCAAAAGGGCTGTCAAACATTGGAACAGGCTGCCCAGGGAAGTGGTGGAGTCACCATGCCTGGAGGTATCTAAAAGACATGTGGATGTGGTGCTTAGGGACATGGTTTAGTGGTGGACTTGGCAGTGCTAGGTTAACAGTTGGCCTTGATGATCTTAAAGGTCTTTTCCAACCAAAACAATTCTATGATTTCCCAGGAGCCTTTGCTCCCTGGCACCTCATCAGCAGGGCTGGTATGTCACAGGGGCCTGGGCTGTGATGCTGGGAGCTGCTGGCTGCTGCCCGCACTCCTGGAGTAACCACGGAAGTGGGGGGAGGCAAGAGAGGTGGCTTTCCAGTTCCTTCACCATGAGAGCTGGACGAGCAGTTCCACACCTTCCAACTGTCCTGTGACATCACCAGCACGGCCTCTGTGTCTCCAAGTGGCCTTAGTAGCCTTGCTGCATAGGGAAGGGCAGAGGAACAGCCACCTCAAGCAAGTCTGGTTCCAGCTCCCCACCAGGGACTGGTGGGAGGAGCATGAGTGGGAGACGAGAGAGGCTGCTGCTGCCGAGCTTTTGCCTCCAGCAGGTCTGTTGACTGGTTCTCTGTGTGTCTTGGTGGAGCGTGGGCAGATTGGCAAGGATGGCCAGCCACCATTCCAGCAGAATTGGTGGAGGAGGCTTCTTGCTCATCTGCGTGGATGGACCAAGCCCTGTGGAGCAAAGGCAGATGTCCTGGCAAAGGCAGATCCCCCAGAGCAGATTCACTCCCCGGAGCAGACAGATCCACCGTCGACGGAAATGCCGTTTTCACAGCCTGTTAATTCTTACTTTGTTTTGACCGATGTTTGTAATTAAACCACAACCCTGGGTTTCAGTAATGTAGAGCACATTGGCAGCGGGACAAAGAGGTGATGTGGGTGATGGAGCGAGAGAGCGCGTTTGGGGGGGGGTTAAAAAATCTCTCAACTCCTCAGGTACCTTAGAGGTTGCCTGTGCCTGGCTACCGAGGGAGGAGGGCTTGCCACTGGTGCTGCCCAGCGCCTGTCGCTCACGGGCTTGGAGCTTTGCTAACCCGTGTGCGGGGACACAAGGTCCTTTCCTGGGGCAGCGCGCATCTTGTTCTCCCTTGTGCTGCTGCAGCAAGCCTCCCCACTTCAGAAAATGAGGAGTGTGTCTAGAGGGGAGGGAAATGTAATTTTTAAAGAGATATTGGGCTCACTCATGAAGTTATTGTTTCGCGCCTCCTCAAATGGAAAATAACGAACCTAGCATCACTCTGATTTTCAGGGCAATGCCTTAGCCATGATTCTCGCTCGGCACCCTGGGCTCTCCTTACATTGCCCTGCGGCTTCCTGAGGGGGAGGTAAGCGTGCGGGAGTTCAAGAGTGCAATGAGTGAGCCAGACCACCCGCTCGCCGGGCCGGCCCACCTCCCCGGCAGGCGATGGAGAGTCGCAATCACGGGAGCACTTCTGCTCTGCAGTCTAGCCACAACCGTAGCGGGGGGCAGGAGTACACATGATCAACGCAATAGTGCCGTTCCCACGCGGAACGGACAAAGCACAGGCACCGAGATGTTTGTGGTGAAGTTTACATCTCAGCAACTGGAAGACTGCTTTGTCAACAACAACCAGACTCCGGTCCACTATGTTTCCAGCATGAATACTTGAGGGGAAAGACTATTTATTGCTGTAGCTCAAGCTCCAAGATGAAATGCAAAAGTGAATTAAAATTTCCGTGGTAACTGCTTAATGAGCGAGGCTGATAATCAAAGGTTGCATTTCTGCTGCATTTAAACAGCACAGAAGTCATCTGCAATCCGCCACTACAAATGCAAACAACTTCAAAGAGCAATGGCATCTTCTTTTTTTTTTCTTCTCCCTGCTAGAATCTCTATATGTCTGTGTATGCTTTGTAGTATTTTTTCTATCATCATGACAATTTACTTTTTTGTTTGCTTTTTTAAGGGAGGGGAAAAACCCCCAACCCTTTTGCTTTAATGATATTCACCATGGTGAACTTAAAAGTGGCTTACAGAAGAGGAGTCTGGCATTTTCTGTTTGCACCAGTCAGTCGCTAGTGATTGATCTCAGAAGCCAGGCTTCATTTTCTAAGCAAAATAAGCTGCAGTTGGCAAAACCTGATTAAAGTGAGTGGAGTTTTATCTGATGTGGCTGTTGCCACTCATTTCAGTGTAATGTCTCTCTTTTCAACTACAGAGGACCTGCAGAACACAGAACAAAAAGTACGCATCAGTTTATAATGCACTCTTCTAGAAGTTTAAGTGTTCCTAATAGGCCATCAAACTGCTAGGAAACCAGCATGCAATGGGTACGTTGGCATGTAGAATAAACCCCTAATATAGCTGTGGTAGAGTTTGTGCTGCCATCCTTACACAGAGGTCTACCACAAGAGAAGCCACAAGCTGGACTAATGCTACCATTAAATCCATTGCGCAAAAAATGCTGCCAGTGATCATGAACTAAATATAAAAAAAAAAAATAAAATTGAGGAGTCTTGACTTTTGAGCCTTTATGGCACAGTGGATTCATTGTGGCTTCTCCCTCTAAGGGTATAAAGCCCGAAAACCTCCGAGATCCCGGCACAAACAAGCTATGCCAGCGTTCCTCATTCTGCTCGCTGGGAAGGGCTGGCATCGCTCTGTGTTATTTCCCAGCAGGCAGAAGAATTCCTTTCCCTCTCGTTTCTGAGGAAGGAGAGACAGTGAGGGAAGGAAGAGTAGGCGAAATTACATTTGAAGAGGTGCAAATATAAAACTGACAGGCTTGGAGACACCACGTTTCATTCGAATGGCTATTTGCAGAGCAGCTCCTCTGCGAGATAACTAATGGCATGTGAAAAGGTCCTACGCATAGAAAACAGTCTGTCATGTTAAAATAAAGAGCTCTGAAGCTGTGAAGTCTGGCATAGCTGTAAAAAATAACTTTCGCTTGGGAGGGGAGGCTGGGAACCCCGCGGCTCCTGATTCTTTTCAAAGACAATGCCCGGTGCCGCAGCAAGGAGCACAGAGGCTACCGTAGCTCCTACAAATCTCCACCAAAACCTTGATTTAAATTACTATTGAAGATTAAAGGCTAGCATAAGCCTACACTCCCTTGCAACCACATTAATTATTAAGGCAACACGCAGAGCTCTGTAATTGGCTCCTGTCTGTTAGCACAGCACTGAGTTTACAGGTTAGGGTGGTGGCAGAAGGATGACGATGATGATTACATATGATTTCTGGGTTGGCTGGTTGGGGAAAGAGTTGTCTTCTAAAATCAGAAGCAATGGTAGGAAAATTCAGGGTGCCTTTCCCATAGCAGAGGCCAGGATAGAGGAGGGGGCAGCCTACCTGCAGGGGAAGCAAGGACACAGTGCTGAGCTCCTCCTGCTAACCGCAGCCCGAAATTAAATGGTGACGCTGCCAGGAAGTGAAGACAAGGCAACCTCTCCTCCCCAAAAATACCCTTTCCCCCTACCTGTGGAAAAATAAGCATAATGCATAGCATTAGGCACTGTAGTAAGTTCTATGCAGCTGCAACGTTGTCTTGCTTTCATTTTATTTTATTGGGAAGTTCTGTCCTTTCCACCGGGCGGAAACCAGAAAACTCCTGCGAGGGACCTAGCTCTCATTCTTTGCTACATCTATAAAGTGATTTAGAAACAACTTTACAAAATGGGCACACCACACGCTTGAAGAGCACCTGAAGGTACGGGCCTGAAATGAAAGCCCATGGGTCTGCCAGCAGATCTGCCGCAGCCAACTGCACGTCCTCAGTCTGCAGCAAGGCTCTCTCCGGTAACGCACCGTAAGCGAAGACCACACAGCCCGCAACACGCACGAAGGCTGTAAGGAGCGACCGCAGAAAGCTTGGCTGATGTATGGCAATGTGTCACTTTTTTTTCTGTCTCGGACCCCTAGGCTTGCTCCCAAGCTGACTCAATTCATCTCGGTTTGGGCCAAGCCCATTGCAGTGTTTAAATCCTGGTGAAAACTTTAAAAACGCAACCCATGAGAGATGCAAGAGGAAAAGGGAGAGATCTGAGGTACCGCCAACATCTCTGCGTACTGATCCGGGGAAGTGTGGGACGGGAAACTAATCCAAGAGGTGAGAAACCGAGAAAGGGAATGGACAAGATGCCCCTGCTTGGGAGACACAATGGCCCCAAGGAAGAGGCCATCTTCCTGGAAGAAGGAAAGCAGAAAGTATTGTAGTCATTCTGGCATTGTTTAAATCTGAAAATTGCATCCCGTCGGCAGTAGATATCACGACGATGACGACGACACCATTAAATTGTCAATCAAGTTTAATGCATCATAAAGAAGTAAAACTACATTGGCATATTTAAGACAAACACTTTTTTTTTTTTCTATGCACACTATCCACTGGACAGTCCCCTTTTCAAAATAACTACTTTTAACAGTCCAAGACACTTCTTCAGAAATTCTTCACATATTCAACCTTCCACGCTTTTCCTTTTTTTTTTTTTGTCTGAGAAGGAAAAAAAATCATTAAACCTGAAAACATTTACATTGCAAGCCACGTTAGAATGCATAATTGGCATACAATAACCAATGTATAACAATTGTGTTTTACTTAGTTCACTTTGTTCATCAATAAAAGAATATAAAAATCTTGCTCAACCGAGTGTTGTGTATTAAAATAGATTTGTATAGTACTGCACAGTTTCTCCCGGAGTTGTGAAAATGGTTGAAGGGACCATGTGCTGCCTAGTGATGGGCGACGGAAAAAGCCAGTCCCTCGTGTGTGTGTGGTTTTTTTTTTTATTATTTAAAAAGGAAAAAAAAAAAAGCTATTCGGCACCATGTGATATGCTGATGTGAGAGACTAGCCTTGTGTCGTGCTCAGGTGGCTTCTCGCTTTCCTTAAGTACCTGTTGTGCTATTTGACGGAGAACTCATAAACGACAGAGATGATGGCATCTGGTGTCTGTGTGTGTGTGCGCACGCGCGCGTGTGTGTGCGACGTTGAGAAAAACCGGGGTGCCCATCACTACCTTCCCGGGCAGGCCGCAGGGTGACGGGGGCTCTGTGGCCTACAGGGGGGGCCAGGCGGACCCTTGCAGTATCAGGAAGACTAGCTAGTGAAACAAGCAGGTGCACTGGGATTTTTCTCAGGCTAATGCTAAACGCTTCCCAAATGTGCTAAAAATCCAACAAAAGCTTCAAAAGGAATCAAGTTTCAAAAAAAAAAAACCAATACCACCCCAACAAACACTTAAAATTTTCCACAGCCTGTCCCTCCCCCAAAACTCTTGATATTATCCAGTATGAGAAACAACCCCTTGAGGCAGTTTTTTTTCCTGTACCATTTCAGCAGATATTTCTGCAAGCAAAAAAGAAAGAGAATAATAATAATAATAATAAATCACGTTACATATTTTTAACAATAAAAATGCAGTACAAAAATGTAAAGTTATCTTTTTGGCATATTATCTGTACTGGCAAGAAACAAAAAACAGAATATTTATTTGCTTTTTTTCTTTAAAAAGAAAAAATCCAAAATTAACAAAAAAGAAAACCCCCAAAATAATCTCTTTAAAAACCAAACCCAACCTGCCAAAGATATCCACTATTATGGTTGATGCTAAATCTTGCACAAAAACTCCATGAGAAAAATACACCAATAGCAAAATAAGTAAAAAGGACCTGCAAAAAAGTAAGGAGTTTTACAGTCATACTTTTTTAAATACTTCGGAACGCATATACAGAAGCATCAGCATGAAAATACTTCAATATTTTACTAGAAACGCTAACTTCATACAGTTTCTTTATTTAAATATCTGCAATTCTCAACTCTAATAATACTGAAAAAAACGGATCTTTTGTTTCGAAGGCTCTGTGAGTGTCCATGACGCCGTTCTGGTCAAAACGGCCCCATCTCCAGGTCACCTGAATCAATGGGGCCAACTTTGTTCCTCTGATAAGAATTCATGTCGAGTCCTAAGCAGTTCAGTTTCTGGTTATCATCATCTCACCGATTTCCCTCCCACACACAGCTTTCAGCCCAACTACTTCTCTACTAGCTCACTAACTCTTTGCATTGAAAATTTTTCCCCCTTACAGCAGAACTGGAAACCTGTCTGCTCCCCACAAAAGGATATCCCACGTCCTACCGGCCATACTTTTCCTGGTCATCCTCAGTCATAAATACATTAAGGCCAACATAACAAAAAAAATCTCATAAGCACTGAAGGTCTCGGCAAATACAAAACCGCAGCACAACCCGCTCCATGGGAACCTGCTGCCACAGTGACCTACAAACTGGACTGATTGGTTTGCAAGTTTCTACGCGTATCAAAACTGAGATTGTTCCTTCTCTCCTTTGTTTCAGTTTAATCTCTCCTCTGCGCATGTGTATAAAGTTCTTTTTTTCCCCCCTTTCCTTCGCCGTCTCGCAGCCGGCTCTGTCAGTTGTTACCCTGTGATTGCTGCAAGGCTTTGTGCATGGCAGCGGAGGCAGAGGAGGGTTTGATCCAGGGGACAGTTAGCAGGGAGGAGGTGGTGGTGGTCGTCATGGTAACCTGAATCATCTGCTCGTTTTGTATCAGTCTAATGAGGGTTTTGAGACGTTCCAGTGATGACTGAGTCCCTTTCTGCTGGGCCAACAGGCTGGTTTTTAGCTCTAAGCATTTCTGTCAAATAAAGAGAAGAGGAGAGAGAAGGAAAGACTGAGAATACATTCAAATTGGTGTCAAACATCTCTCCAAACATCCTCTTGTGTCTTGAGTGCACGTCCTGCTCAAATGAAGTATATTCTCCTTTGGGGATAGCAAAACCACAGCTTAACGAACGGAGTAATCACCAGCGCCGCATATGCTGCAGCAGCTGTCTAAGGTAACAACATTCATCCCAGTCCAAATGCATCCAGAGGACATTTCCGACCTCGTCCCGCAGACCGCCTGGCAGAAATGCCTTCTGCACTCCAAAGGGATGGTTGGCACGGGATTGGAATAGCTGTATCACTGGAAAGTACCGAAGCCACCAGTGAGGTGTCGAAATCTTACCAAATGGCACTGAGAAACGCTTGAGGGATAAACCTCACCGCGATGCATTTTGTACGTGCCACGCATTTTAGGGAGTCAGTACTGTGAAGATGAGTTGATCTCTCTAAACATGATGTCAATATTTTTCTGGCAGAAAACTTGATCTAAGACGCTACTGTTATATACCACTGCCATCAGAAGAAAGCCTTTTTCCTACGGGGTGGCCAAACGGCACCCCACAATCATTTCAAACATTTCATACAAACCTACATGAAAACGAGCGTGAGAGCAGGAGCCAAACGAAGGCATCCCAAATCTCCCTCATCTCCAAGAAGAGATAAGGAAGAATCGGGAATTCTCATTTCCCTCCTGTTTTCTTTCTCCCAGTGGGCTCAGGGGTCTGGCAAAACTGGTTACTTGTCTGCAGATTGCTCCTCTTTGGCTATGGTCTAGACTGCCCGGGGTAGGGGGGTGGTCTCCAGTCCTGGGGAAGGGGCAAATGCTCACTTGAAAGTCAAGTTGTTTGAAAACCTGGTCAGAGGTGGGTTTAGACAGATGACATCTCAGGTGAAGGATAAATCACATTCTGTTTTTCCAAATAATACCATTCCACCTGTGGTGCGTATGAGGGTTTTCTCTTTAATGTAAATCCCTGGTAAGGCAAATGTGAGAAATTAAATTGTTCTGTGCTGGCACAACTTTCATTGCTTTTCTCCTTTCAAGTGGATATATCTCCAATAAATATAATCATCAGCTGATATTACCATTTAAATAAGACAGTGTGGCCCACTGAAAGAATCTGATTCTGCTTAGGTGGATATCTTCGTGATTTTGCCAGCCCTGATACACACCTGATAGCTGACTGCATCCCCAAATGCTTTTCTTTTTCTGAACACCTCATCCCACCGCGCTGTCCTACCTACTAAAGATACTCTGTACCCCAGAGTCACTTCTTCATACATATGTGTGTTTCCATTAGTGCTGATGGTGGCTATACACACTTACAGGGAATATTCCCCACTGTGATGTCTTTTAATAAGTTATTGCTTTCCTTCCACTCTATTTTAAATGTGATAAATATTTTAACATGCCTCCTCTGGATAACTGTAGTGGTAAAACAACTAGTGACCAGTTACTCCTGCAGCTGCCACTTTGATTTTTCCAGGGTAAGGAAGTTTCAAATATTTATCAAGACTGCCATGCTAGCTACCCCTTAAGAGTGGGCCTGAGGTGAGGTAGCCCCAAATAAGTTCTTTCACCCATGAAGGACAGGAATTGTGGCATTGAACTCAGCCCGCTCATCGCGGCCTGAGAGCGGTCCTCATAGCACAGTATGTGTGGGAGACATCTCTAAGCCAACATTTAGCTTTGAAACGAGTTCACAGAGAAAAGGATTGTGAATGCATTTCCAGTCATGAGGACGTTACAACGTTCAGCCTGTAAGACAAATAACGATGGTTATTTCTGCCTAATCTCAAGAGTTTTGAGCTAATGAACAAGCAGGTGCCACTGGAGGACACGCTTGTGGCTGAACTTTTCCCCTGGAGAATGGAAGTGTCTTAAAGTCACTGGCCAGGTGAGAGCTGTGTATGGTGCTACATGGAAGGCAGGCACAGCGATGCTGTGGGAGGAAGGGTTGCGTGCAACAGGAGTTCAGTCACTGGTGATTTCTCCTCCTCAGCCTGCCAAAGCAGCTTGCTTTTCTGCATAAAGAAAACCCATGCGTTTTTCCTCAGAGAGAA
The DNA here is from genome assembly GCF_028858705.1 of Grus americana. Classification (NCBI taxonomy): domain Eukaryota; kingdom Metazoa; phylum Chordata; class Aves; order Gruiformes; family Gruidae; genus Grus; species Grus americana. The sequence goes on from NC_072852.1 coordinate 78,736,566, forward strand.
ACACAAACACACTTGAACATCTGTAGCTGGGGAGCACAAATCATTTTCTAGCCACAAAACACCAGGTTTTCAAGCATAAATTCTTTATAAGCATCTCCGCAGGAGACTCTGTGTCCCCAGTCAGGTGTCCTACCTTCACTGCATTGTTGAGAAGTCGATCTTTTTCTTCTAACTGTCTATGCTCACTCTTCAGCTCACTGCTTCTCTTTAATAACTTTCGCTTCTCTTCTTCTTTGACTACGGAACAATAAGATTAAGGATGCAGAAGTTAAGAAAAGGACACACGGCAAAACTGTGCGCTTGACAACCAAAAGCAGAAGCATGTATGTTGAATGGTGAGTTTCAGGTCTCATTAGCATTTTGTCGGCAGGTACAGCCAAATAAATCTGGAGTTTCTGCTTGCATAAGTCTACATCAATGGCTAGAACGCAGGACAATCCAAAACCTATACTGCACCTTTGAGATGCATTAAAATTAATCCTTGGACCACATGTGGTCCTGGAGGACTCCAAGAAAGAGGTGAATAGTATTTAAGAACAGGTCAGCCACCCAAAATGGCAATAGTTCGTGACCCTGGCTGAAAAGCACCATCATAACAGTACCAGACCCCTGCAAAGCTCCTTACAAATACAGTCTAATGCCTGAAACAGCCCATTGTAAGAGTGCAACAGAGAACTAAAAAAGAGTAACGGTCAATGCACAGCTATCGTACGACATCTGATACTAATGACTCTGATATAATACCGAAACAATTAGGAGCTGATATTACTGTAGTATCTGAGACGCTAGTCTGGCATCGTGCTACATACCCAATTACATGGCTCTGCCTACTCTGACTGTGTCTCTCTGCCTCCCAGCCTGATACGCTTCTGCCTCAAAATCCTGTTTTCAGTCCTGTTCTCAGGAAGGCACCACTTTGATGATAGCCTCCTCCACGGAGTGAAGTTCCTGAGGGATCAATCTCAGCTTTCTCAAAGAGAGAAGACAGCGAAGGAGCAGACTGAGGGGAAAGGGAGAGAAAGCGACCTGCTCTTCCCAGCCACAGGCCCTTACGGCCCTTTGCTTAACAGTGTCGTGATACCCGGTAGCATTACAACGCCATTTTAATATTAGTGCCACGAAGGACTCAAATGGCATCGCCCGTCATGAGCAAAGAACGCCTTGTCATTAGCTGTGTTAATCCCTACCTGTTTTATGAGTAACATAGGAGTGAACAATAGCCAGAGTTCCAGTCCATGGCACATTGTCATCTTTCTTTAACACCTATAAGCCCAGGAAACAATAAAAAGTTAGGACTCCACAAAGACAGGCATTAATGTTTTTTTTTTCCTCCAGCCTCACAGTTCTGCGGGACCAGATCTAGGGGCCTTGTCTCAGAATTTGCAAGCTGAAAAGTAACGAGACAATAATTTGAGTAGCAATCTCCCTTGGGGCTTACTCCTTTACACATGACTATAAACAGCACTGCCAAACAGGTTACAAATCCTCTGTTTCTTGTTGCCGTGGCTGGAAGACATTTCTCGGTCCCTGACAAGCAGACCTCCGCACTGTCAGGAGAGCTGTCTTCTCAGTGTGGGAGAAGTTGCCGGTCCATATGAAAATATGACTGCGCAGATCTAATCCTGGGCTGCTCTGCTCTCTGCAACTGCATGCTAAAATTTCCCTTTGACATTTTCAAAGGAACATAACAGTGATCTCAATGCTAAATATAAAGAATTCTAAGGCACAAAACCTAAGCCTCCACTCTACAATTTAGTGGCACTGTACTGTTTTAGTAATTGTTTTCCTGTTCATGCAATCAGCATTATTCACAGCAACTAGACAAATTAGCATTTCTGACATGGCTATGATCAATAGCTCCGTGTAATAAACATGATTTAAAGAAAAGGAAGTGTTTTCCTGACAGCTTTCAGATCCACTGGTGAACAGTGTCTCCTCCTGACACTGTCTCCGTCGTCTATAAGATTTACGTTACTTGTCTGGCAACGCTACATCCTGGTGGCTTTATTGTAAAGAAGGGAAACAAAGGAAATGAAGAGACAGTTTAAAAGGACAAATCTCAGCAGATGTGATTACAGGGAAGCTGAGGCACTCAGTGTATGTCCTAACTCTAGGACAATGAAAATACCAGAAACAAATGCTGCAAACTGTACTAAAAGCCTCTCAGTATTACCCGAGCTAATGTAGTGCCCTAAGCTGTGACCATAGGTTAGATTACTTTAGTGGCAGACAAATTCGAGGTTTCTCCCGTTTTCTTTTCTTGGCGTGCTATGTTCCATGTAGCTTACCTTCTGTTGGCACTTTGGACAGACCCAGACCCCCTTGGGAGCAGTTTTGAGGGGTGGGTCCAAGCAGTTGAGGTGATATGCTCTGGGACATGTGCCGCAGGGCTGCAAGTTAACGCCACGCTTGCAAGCAGTGCAGTGCTCATCGTGGTGGATCTCATTCTGCAAGAGAAGAAGGATGGCTTGGGTAAAGTCAACCCATTGAGAACTTCTGTCTATGCAGCATTCAAAGCCACTACTGCAGCAGACAGCTCATTCAAACGAAAAATCTAATTGTCAAAAGCACCCTGGCCGCTGTAGAAGAAGACAGAAATAATGGTGTATGATAGCAACAAATACAAACAAAGAAACAGACGAGTCAGAAGCAAGTTCCATAAATTGAAACAGATAGAAAGATAAAAAACAACTGATCAAACACAAGAGGGAGTCAACTAATATAGGCAGCTTGTGATGTAGGAATTATTTCACTTGCTTTTGACAATGTGTCACTCCGACACCCGCCATCACCACGTGCAACTCTATTTTGAAGCATGGGTCAAAGTCAATATCTGGATCACTTGTCCTTCAAGTTCAAAGCAGAAGGAAACAAGGAAGGAAAAGTTTCTGGGGGAAAAAGCAAAGTTCCATGTTTTATGCCCATTGCCTCAAAGAGCAGCTAGGAAAACAGTATGCTCGAGCACAACCTTTTGCTACGTACCCTCTTTTGAGAACTCCTCTAGAGGGCTCCTCCGTCCCTCGGTTCTCCCTGGCACTAATTGTTCTCTGCTCAGACTTGCTCTGACAACCTTTCTCCAACAAGACTGATTAGTACTTTGTCTGAAGCAATATATAAAATGAACTAAGACTCATCAACAAAGTTACAATGTCATGTAGTAAATTGCTATGCTAATCTGGTGGCAACGTTAATTACTCTTTGTATAATTAAGTGCATTTTAATAAAGGAGATACTGATTTTCAAACTCTCATGGCTTGTGAATCATTATAAAAAAAAAAAACCCAAAATTTTCCTAGTGCTTTTGCAGGAATAAGAATCATAATTTTGTACCTTTGTTAATTCTAAAAGCAAATTTTCATTTTTAGGGATATTAATTATAATGTTTCGTTATAGTTTTAGTCAGGCTTATATCTTGAATTCTAACTCAGTTCTGTCAAAAAATTGCTCTCCAAAACATAACTCTTTAGAAATTACCTGCTCAAAAAGTCTTTATTTTAACCTCAATGTAAAGAGATTTAGTCTATACAAACTAAAATGTTTACTCATTTTTCTTAAGATTTTCATTAAACCCACAAATCTGGACTAGCAATTTCTCAGTCAGTGGATTCTACAAAGGGATTAAACTCAAGCCTTGCATATGAAAGCCCAAGAGTTCACCCCTTTGAAATTCTAACTTAGAGGCTCAAAGATTTAGTTAAGTGGGAGATGTTTCACACAAGCCGTATGACATGCAAAGAGAATACTGCAATTTTGTACCTTGATAGAGACTACAATAACCGGAAGCAAGCACTGAATTACACGGTGATGAGAAAGACACTGATAATACACAAATTTTGCTACACATACCTTCCAGAATGGATCCTCATTTGCTAGCGTATGAAAGAAGGGCAGAGAACAGATTAGTCAGAAATACAACACTGCAGTGAAAGCTAGTTCTCAGCTACGGGAGTAATTTTAGTCAAGCTGTGACACAGGAGATCATGACGTTGCCAAAATTAATGCCGGCAGCACAGAATGCAACAGCAAGCAGTGGAATTAGCACTTGAGATTTAAAAAATTACATTGCAGGAATCCCGTGTCCGAAGATCTGATGCTAAAATGTCGTCGTATGAGAAGCACGCTCTGTTTCAAATTTTCAGAAATTTTCACGTGGAGCTCCTCTCCACATGCCAGTAGTCAAAAAGTCTTTCTTAAGGGCTTCAGCCTGCTGGGTGATGAACAGTCTGGCCCTGAACCAGCAAGGCACTTGAGCAGGCGCTTAACTTAGGAGTATGAAATCGGTGCCACTGACTTACCGTTAAACACATGTTTAAATGTTCGGCTGATTCATGGCCAAAATGGTCAGCTACTTGTGGGAGCGAGCTTTATGTTATCATCAACTCTTTATCATCAAACTACTCCCACCCAAAACGCCAAGATTTTCTGACCTTTTGGTGAACCGAGTCTGTAGTGATTGCATTCACAGCCTGATCAGAACAAGAACCATCAGAGCTCACTGGAAAGCAGGCCAAGCCTTTCATAAAAATATTTGTGAAATTCGTCACACTTTGGTCCAAAAATAAAAAGCGAGAAAATTTTAACAGCTTTATGGACACCGCACAGTGGGTTGTAATTTTTCTTGCTGATTTGTAAGAGGCTGATGCATGCTGTTCAGTGACAAACAGCTGATGGAGGGGCCTTTCTTTGGGTTAAACTGGAGACCACCAAACTGATATTTCTGTCCTTCTGTCCTTCTTCAGCTCCCTCTCTGATCACTGATGGCAATATAGCCCCCGCAACGTGATCCATCATATACAGACCGACCTGGGAGTTGCTTCCTGCTGTTACGCATTCATTTTATGCACCGATGTGCGCATACACGTGAAGATGCAGACACATTCACACACATGTAAAAAGAGGAACGTAAGAACGAAGGAACAGCTTCACCTAAGTTAGACCAAAGGTTATAAAGCCCAGAGTCCTTTGCTAACAGCATCCAGTGCTGCCACTCATGCGAAGAGTGCAAGAACAGGGCAAGCACAGAGTAAATTTTTCTACTCCAGAAGTACCCTTCCAGATGCTAGCAGTTTATGGCCTTTGCTAACCTGGAGTCTGCATCCCAATTTTTATATTTAACAGCCTTAGATAGATTTTTTTTTCCTTCCATAAATTTGGCTACTTTTCCCCAACAATTGTAGCATCCTTTGGCAATGAGTTCCATAAATAATCACAGACTTACAAAATCTGTAGATGTCACTTCATATACACAAATACACACATAGAGATCCGCCGCGATACGACACTGCGATTACTCAGGGGATATAAATGTTATTCAGATAAACACAGGCTTGATAATTGAAGAGTCTTTTCTCCAAATGATACATGTCAGGGGATGTGACCTCATTTCAGGTAAGACATTGTCAGATAAATGAATCCTGATTAATTGACATTTTGCTGAAAATTTACAAGAATTGTTCTCTTCTGCATTTCTGGAAATGACAGCTGTTTCCTGTACTTCATAGGGGTTTATTTTTAGTTTGTGTATTTCTCTTTCCAGCTCACTTTTACTATAAAGTTTTCAACATTTGAAAGCGTGTCTGCTTCTGCCTTCTAGTCGCTGAAAAATTAAACTGAAGACAACTTTTTTAAACGAGCATTTTATAGGAGGAGGGGCAGTCAGCTCTGCGCCGAAGCCGACAAGTGCACCGCTGCCGCGCCAAGCTGCCTTCGGTTCAGAGCTTACAGACCATCCGGCACAACAGCGTTCGGTGCACATAGCTAACAAATCCCTACAGAGGTGGGGAATCCTGCTATAAACAAGTCCAGCTTTAAATTGTCAGAATATGCAGAATCCCAGCGCAGATTCTGGATGCCGGGAAAACCAGAGATAAAGGACTCAAAGAGGAATTAACAATTAAGGAGAGCGAGTCCTGATTTCCAAGTGGCTCTGAGACAGCCGCATCGCTGGAGCTCTGTCACTTGCCTACTTCCTTGTAAATAAAAAGGGAAAGGCATGGTGGAAAGAAGGTCAGAGATATCAAACCCTAACTTAAATGAAATCCACCCAGGGGCTTAACAGCACGGCCTGCTAACATTGCCATTCTCTCCTGGTTTTCCCCATGTGTTTACATGGGAAAAACAAGTGCTATGATAAGACAAATAATAAATTATAATTTTAATTTTGAAGATAAAATTAAGCCAGGAATAATGTTCTTTCCACTGGGGCTCACATGAGCATGGGCTCCTGCTAAGAGGCATGTCATCGTAGCTGTTTACCATGTAATAACCCCTCTTGTCCTCTGAGACCCTGTGCATTACAGGCATATGGTAAGTAGGGCAACTGTCTGCATCTAGCACACGAAGTTTTGAAGGCAGAGAGAAGAACCGCTGCATTTCAGCTGGTGATCCTGTGGCGCAGGAAGTCAAGGCAGGGCCAGAAAGGTGAATCTCAAGGACCGAACGTGACGCTTGACAGGGATATCAAGCAAACACCGAAAAACTGTCAAAACTTCACGTCTTAATTGAAATTGCCCCTGTAAATGCTTCTAATGCTGAAATAATATTTGGCTTAGAAAAAGGGCTGTCTTCCCTTACCTCTAATGCACCACGGTAAAGCCTAAGTTATACAGGCAACACAAGGGCAAGGAAACAATCGCATTTCTGTACTGGCTTTCTCCCCTCTTCTGAAGTGCAACTCAAGCTTCTCGCGTTCTCTCTCAAAATCCTACATGGGCCTCGTCTGAAGAATTAAAGTGTACTCAGTGTTCTCCTTGTTTCATCTCCCACCTCTGAACTCTTTGCCTTCCTTATGTGTTGCACGATTTTCCTGGAATGCGCTTCTTCACACGAGCTAATCATCATCATCCCCAGATGGCTCCTCTGAGTTGTTCATTCTCAAGGCTTTTACCATGAAAGTTTCAGCATCTAAAGTTCTTGTAAATACAAGATTGGAAGGCATCTTCAATGCCATCAAATTTAGATTTATGGCTCCAGCTCTTGGAGTCAGAAAAATTGTGTGGGTTTTTTAGCCATAGTTTTTAAAGCAAAAGATATGGTAAATTTCTAGCCCTGGAGGATGGGCAGCAGTTTCTTAAAGGTGATGAAAAGAAGCAAATGAAAAACCCAGAATAATAATTATTTTTTGAATTCCAATTTTTCAATATACATTTTTAAGCACTTGGGGTTGGCAACACTGCCTTCTTCAATCCGTCCTCTCGCTGTGTGGTTCTTGCAATACTAAAGATCGGATTTTCCACTGATTGCAGAGACTCCAGATCCGTTTCTCCACAGTTTTGACCTTTAGCCTTATCCTTCAATTGTTTTTGCAGGAAAACCATCTATTTTCACTGCACACTAAAAAGTGCAGGGACCTTACGCAAAGCAATGCCCTATGGTACCCTAGCAGTAATTCATATGAAATCCCACTAATAAATATTTAACATGTCATTAGAATAGTAGTATATTCATTTTAAAATATGCTTACCTCTTGTTGAAAGGAACAAGGGGTTATTCAAATAATTTGATGCAAGGCGTTTCCGCTACAGGGGAAAAGAAACCAACCACAGTGTCATTGAAAAGCGCTCTGGTTGTCTCTTACTTTTTCATATTAACAATCTCCATGAGCTTCCCTCATACATAACCGGTCGGATCTGTGACTTAGAATATTCGTTGCTAACCCGAGACAGACATACGAACAGTTGCATTATTTACCTTTCCAACAATTCTTCATAGAGCAGTTTGATGTGAATTGGATTTTATTAACAAGAGAGAAATGGAAATCGCAAATTTTATTGATTGATTTCCAGGATATGTTCCAGAGGTTGGTAAGAGCGAGGAAACTGCAACAGTAACTCCAAGCCTACCAGATAAACAACGTCCATAACGGGAAAAACTGCGTAATAAATTGTTGCTGTGACATCTTAATTTGCATATATAGAAATGGTGAGGGGCTTCCCACCTGCAGAAAAACATCACTACCTTCTGTGACGCTTGCCTACAGTTCGTAGGAACATATTTTGTTTGCAAGCGATGTATTAGGGCCTAAGCAAAATATTTTTCTTTCTCAAGTTAATGTGTACGACCTCTAGGAGCTGGCAGTGATTTCGATCTGCTGAGGTCACCAAAGACTTTTGAACTCACAAACATAGACCACTGGAAACCTGACTGAGATGTTTAACTAATTTAATGCAGCCCATTGCCAGCTCATCAGATGGTAAAAGCTGTTGGTCAATAGCAAGCCGGGCTTCATTAACAGTCTCTATAACCCCTAATTGTTTCTCTGAGCCATCCAATACTTGTACAGCAGGACTGGAAACAGCACCATTTTCCTCCATTAGATGTTGTTAGACTCTGCTTGGAGGAAAATTAGAGGGGGTTTGCTAATAAATGATATATTCTGTGGTGAGTAAACTGTTCTCTTATACACGGGTGCCTGCTAGTCTGTTGATGAATTTTGAATTGATGTTTCTTCCTTCAAAAAATATCCAGCCTGGCACTTAACCCTTTCCTATGCAAAAATTAAAAAAAAAAAAAAGAAAAATAGAAAGAAAAAGAAAAAAAAGCTACTGAGGGTGGGAAAATAGAATGATATCTCTTTTTTAATTTTTTTTTAAAAAAAAGCTTTGAAAAGGAAAAGCACAACATTCAAGAGAAGACACAAGACCGTGATCACATTTCTGTAATCAAGGAAGTTAGCATCACCACTACAGATGCTGAGCTCCTGTCATTTTGAGGGGCGTTGGCAAATAAAAAGTCTAATTTATATGCAATTTCAATTTAAACAATCATGAATTAAAGATCATTCAGTAGACTAACCGTAAATTAAACTGCACCAAAATGCCTGAAATGCCACAAAATACCTCAACTCACTGATTAGCAAATCAATCTGAGCAGCTAATTGATCAGAGAAAAACCATCTGCCTCCATTTTACTTGAACGGCATTCCCCATGGTCAGTACTTAATGACAACTCCTAATGAGGACACAGCTGATCAGCCACAGGACTCTTTCACAGACATTTCTTTCTCCATGCCATCTTTCACTTCAGGATATACTTTTGAGAATAGATGTAACGAGAAGTATGAACTACGGGTGCAGCAGACCTCCTCCATCCCTACTCCATAATAACTGAGTTTCTCACAAACACCGATCAGACTATGGCCACAAACCTCTGCTGCAAGTATTTTAATAAACTCATCAGGAGAAAAAAAAGTCTAAGAGAAGACACCACAAATTTAATGCTAGGAAGGCTAAGGTTCCTACTGTGTTAAATACTGGAGGTATGGACATCAGTATTTGCTCTGAAGAGGTTGCAAGAGAAAAGTTGAGGAGTTCTGAAGGATTCAAGTGCCCAGAGCTGCTCTGGAGTATAAAAATCTCCAATACTTTCAAAAACAGAACAATCAAGCCAGTAAGCAGCTTGACTGCTGTGGTGGGTTACTTCTTAGCCTCATCTGTCTGCTGTCTGCCAACAAACACAGAAATCTGAAATGTTGGCATACCAAAAATTCTGCATCACTTGTACCTAAAGAAAGAAAAATCACTTTCTTTAGGCTTGAAGAACTCAGAGCACAGAGAAATTTTGCTTAAATGGAGAGCTGGCTGCAAATCAGTTTCGTTGCTGTAGGAAGTTCAAATAGTAACCCCAAACTGTGATGAAATTTTAAAGGTGGAATTCTAATATGCTGAATAAATGCATACATGCCAGTTCAGAAACAAAGAAAAAAACAATTTCAGAAAAATTTAAGTCTATTTATATGCTGCTTTTACTCCAGGTTTACAATCCAATCTTACATAGGACCAAATTTTGCTACTACCATAAATGTAACAGCGGAAGTTTAACAGACAACAGAGATTATCCAGAGCATTTTACTTCTAATTCTGCATTATTATATTTATTATGCAGGCTTCCATAATCCCTGCAGAGCACACTGATTCTTAAATCAACATATCCCTTTTATGAATGTCACTAATAAAAAAAGCAAAGTTCTCCATTTATTATTTGGCACATAGGAAAAGAGAAATAGAAATGCAAGTTTGAACATAATGCAACGCTTCTGTTCTTCAGTTCTGACCTGGAGGGACCGTCTGCATGGGCACAAGAGTAACTAGGTCCCATATTAATTTAGTCCTTTTGGCCTTTATTAAAACTAAGACGAATTCTAGTTTGAAGCAAGCAATGTTGTGAAACAGGTGAAAACCTGTTGCTTAGCTACTGAGATGAGATCTTTTCTTTCTTTTCCACATCAATATCTCTTTACAAGTAAATGTGTGGTTCTGCATTCATATATACTTTTGTAATAAGAAACACTTAAACCTTTTATTGACATGAAATAGAACTGTGGGGGGGGAAAAAAAAGTGAATGATAAAGTACCTCTGTTTCCAAGAGTCCACTGTAGGCTGGATTTGCTGTGCTTCTTCTCTTTCTTTCCTGACGCTTGCTCTGGATTTCTGTAACCATGGAAAGAAACACGAATTGTGTGTTTCTCATTCACCAGGGAAAAATGTAGATCTAACTTGTTAAGCAAGACACTCTTACCCTCAACCCCTTGGGCTTTGTGTTCAGTTTCAGTTTCTAAAGCATAATTGGGTTGCATCAGCAATGATATTTGCTGCAGTTCAAGGTTTGACATTAATAAGCTTTTCCTTGTAAGATTCAGAACACAGGCATTTTTTATTTTTTCCTTCCTCCAAGGCGGACTTCTGCTGCCCTACAAGAGTTCTATTATGATCCCCTCAGACACATATTCAGCAAGCATCGACAGAGAGCTTTCAAAATACTATCAATGTCTGCTAGTAACAAAAATGAAGCATTTAAAGCAGTTAAGCCTTGTAATTCATAACAGATGAAAGCATAGAGATCCTTTTAAATTTAATTTACATTACTTTTCCTCTGCGGAGGTTAGAAAAAGCACGGTCAGAATGGAATAGCTAGATTCAGTTCTAACTAGGGCATGATGATTTATTCATCCAAAAATATACAGCTTCATGATCCTGATCATGCAAAATGTTGTTATGAGCCGTACGTGTATTTGTGTCACTGGAAAGAGCAGCGCAAAGATAGGCTCATTGAATCGCAGTCCTGTTTGGAAAAGGGTGAAACACAAGAGAGCTCCCTCCCGCTAAATGGTAACACCTATCCAGGACGGTACTTGCTGAGGACTCCACCTAGCAACAATTAGTCTGCAAACTACTTCTGCAAACACACACAGAAAGAGTGAGCGGATTCCAGGCCCACTGAAATTTGCAGATTTAATGCTACTTTTATCTGAGCTAGGATTTTATTTCCGTCATATGGAATTTCTTTTTCCAGCTCTCTATGTAAGTTCAGAATGGTGAGATTATTATAACCGTGTATTTTAAAGCCTATTTTTTATTTTGATAATAAAGAGCAGACCTACTTTAGCAAGGAGAGCGCCCTGTATCCATCCCGTGACATGAAGTGTGCACGATTGGGGTGATGCTCTATTCTAAAATGTTTCCTAAGTGAATACTGTAAGGCAAAGTTTAGACTCTTGTCAGTCTAAATCCCCTGTGCGATCATGATACCTCCATTCTGCCTTGCTGTAGGTTGATCTCTCAGAACAAGAGGAACTGGCAGGAGCGCTAGCCCTTCGGCCCAGAGGGCCAGGGGCATAGCCAACAGAAACTCAGGACACCATCTGGTTCTGTAGAAGGTCCGGCATCTCTTGTCAATGTCTGAGCTCAAGAGGTCTATCCCAGGACATCCTCAGTGCCAGGAAATGGCCTTCAGGATATCGAGCACTATCTCCCGTTCGCAGTCCCACAGTAAGAGACAGTCCAGCTTTCAAGATGTTTACGATAGATGGGAATAGGATTCCCAACACATAGTTCTGGTGTCCAGGCAGCCTTTCCAAATGCTGATCGCTTCTCCACAGAGTAAAAGGGGCCACGTACCACTTTAAGTGTTGCTACAGTAAATGGTATTAATATCGTTGGGCATGTCTCATGACCCTAGAGACAAGGCCAACAGTCTGCATGGATTTTCTACTGTCCTTAGGTACAGGATATTGATTTGAAACTTTTCATTCATGAAGGACTATTGGCTAAGCCACCACTCTTGGAGTGACAGATGTTATCAGAAGGAAACTGGATAGACAAGAAAAGCAGAAGAGCAACTACTTGCATATTCTGGCTGGGTTTCCCACTGGCACAGGAACATGTCACCTCTCACACTCACAAGGTGTCTTCTCCTAGGGCAATTCAAAGAGTGCAGAAAGGTCTGTATTCACAGTCTGACATGAGCTACACATATGCTGCCATGCGACTCAGGGAGCTATACAGAATCTCACTACCAAGAAACGTGTGATCCAAGACTGCACTGAGACGTGCGATAAACGCCATGGCTGCAACCACTACCAGCATCTTGTTAACATCCTTGGGCTATGCAGACTCCAAACCTGAGGATCTTGTTTGGGCAACAGTTCTGTCCCAGTGTGAAAGTATTTCCTACGAAATCCTCATCTGACTATGCCGAAATCTCCATCCTGAAGCTTCCAGACCCTTTGGCATCCTCTAAAGGGAATCAGGCCTCAGCAGCAGGGAAAGTGCTAGACACGGATCCAGTAGCCTGCCACAGAGCCACCAGAAGCAAGCTGGTTGTTCTTGATGTCAGCATCAGTGCGTATAAGGGGAATGCTCTCGAAGCCAAAACGTGCCAGAGATGTCACAACAAAGGAACCATGTGCCTTGATGCTAGGAAAGAAATGGAGGGAGTGGACCTCCACCGACTCCTTACTTTGGTCCCAACAGTGTGAGCTGGAGCCGTGGCTCTTGCAGCCGGGATCGGTAACCCACGCCTTGTGGTCAGTGAATCCAGGGCTTGCAGCATCTCGGCACCCGTGTGGCATCGCAGAGAGAAAGCTGGACTTAGGGCAGCCCAGGCTTAACTCTTTCAAAAGTGGTCACAGGGATACAAGACAGCAACTTTTCACTGGCACAGAAAAAGAAACAAAGAATTGGACACAGCAGAGTTTTCTGTGTCCATAATGGGGCCGAGTGTCTTCACAAGAGGACTGTGATGAATCTGTGGCTCTCTGCCCTTTTGGGTCCCAGGTTTAAGAGAGAATTTCTTCAGTGCGTGCTCTCACCAAGGCAACAGAAATATTTGATGGAGTCTGAATCACACATGTGGTAGCTACCTGGAATGCAGCTTTGGAAGAGGCATCGCCATGGTACAGAGATAAAAGCTGGCTGGGGGGAAAAGTAATAGCAGTGGGAATAGATGGAAATTAAGACAGAGAGAGAGTAATGAACTGAAACGGCTCTAGATGTTCTCCACCCTATGCAGCCATCAGGGAGGGAGAGCACAATGTCAGCACTTTATTTATGGAAACTGAAAAAAAAAAAATTCATGTTTGTGATATAAGGAGTATGTACATTTAAGAGTGTATCTGTAAATAATCAGAAATCACTATGCTATGATAAAACAAGATGTGCATTTTTAGAATGACCTGAACTAAAGAATTCTTTTAAAGTTTTCTTTCTATCTACTTTTTCTTTTTCTTTTTTTTTTCTTTTTTTTACACAATGCTAATGCCAAAAGATGTTCTAAGAGGCTAGAAAAAGAGATTTAGTATGTTACAACCATGGACTGCATCACAGAACTGGGCTGTCTTATTCCTTAGTTTATTAATTTAAAAAACATAACCCAATCAGAAGAAAAAAAAAAAGCCACCTCTAAACTGTAATACGTTTGACAGAGATGAATAAATTTGAAGATAGCTTTATGTTGGAGGCAAAGCTTCAACGAGCCGCTGCCTTCATCAATAAACACTCTGTATGGTCATTCTGTGAGGCCCGTAATGACAATTTCTCTTCAGTGAAAGCCGTCCCTCGCAGAATGTCAGTCAGTGGAAGCGGCCGTGTTCACGTACTGGAAAAGGCCTCAAAAGATGCCTCACGCTTGGGCTGTGCAGAACAGAGCTCTCTTCCCGGTGAGGGGAAAGATGCTTCTCTGGGCATTAGGGGGAAAGGCTGCTAGGCTGATAAAGAAATCCGTACAGAAGTGGAGCATAGCCCTTCGCCACAAAATTAATGATTAAATGAAGAAAAGCAGTAACACTGTGAATTAATGATACTGAGTGAATAAGCTTTTAATGACCCAATCTTGATACAGTTTCATTCCAAAAATGTGAAATTGAGAAATACATCAGAAGTACTAAACTGAACTGTGTAATGACCACTGCTTCCTGATAAATAGCAATGGCTGATAACCGTAAATATGACATAGTACTAAAATAATAACCTTTAGCATATGGAAGCTATAAGGGTATTTTTGACAGTTGTAATCACCAATGCTCATGAAGAAATACCCTTTCCATAGTAAATAGCTCTTGGTGGGAGCCATTTATTTAAAGCTAGTAGGAATATAAAACGCAAATTTGTCTGAAAGAATCGATTCTGCAGGATTAGTATTGTAGCAGTTATGTTCAAAACGTGCGTCTCCGCACTTACTGTAGAACAAACAGAGCAGAGCGGTACTTGGAGTTTCGAACATAAGCATTAAATCCGCACAAACAATTTATTAGTTCCAATAAAATCAAAGGGTAAAGAACTATTCAAAATGAAGTTTTCTCTGTTGTAAGCATAATTTGCACTTCAGCATAATTTCAAATGTTGTCCTATTTTCCTTAGACAAAGAAAACAACCAGTCATCATTTGCACTTTTTGGATTATAAATCTTCTCCCAAAATTGCTGTAGCTTTTTAATTTCCATTTCAATCCATTACCATTAAGGGATTAAAAAGGCCGATGGCTTAAAGTTTCTTTAAACTGCTTTCAAATTCTCAGTCACTGGGACATTAAATGATTTTCTAAAATGCAGATTTACAGAGGAAAGACACTAAAAAAAGGCAAGAAGACCCGCAGAAAACTTGCTGCATATATTGAGGAGACCATACAATTAAGATGCTATATTCTCCCTAATTCACAACCTCTCTTAAAACCGAGGAACAGAAGCACAGGGAATCTTACTACAAAGAAGTCAAGTTGTAAAACAGTAGATACCTCTTGAGGCAGCAAGGTATCTAAGCATGTGCCTATGTCTAAAGCACATAAAATGTAGTGCACTGGAAATTCTGAAGTATTTTGCCGACAATGGTCCACGGGACGGGTGGTAAATGTCAATTCTCATTAACATCTTTCGTGATCAAGAACCATTGTCAGCTGACACAGATACCAGATTTTCCTCCTTACACTGGTGGAAACACACCAACATGTATTAGCTGAGCATGTAACTAAAACACATCAAGCTGTAGGCTTTTTCCTTAAAAATAGCTGTATCTTCTCTGTCCATGAGAACTAACCCATTCTGGCAAGAAACCCCCCCAGTGACATAGTTGCTGAACAAGCTCTTTTTTTTCCCCCCTCATGTATGTTTTCAGAAAGACAAAGCTGAGGCAAAAAAGGCACAAATCTGCTAACTCTTGCAAGGTATTTTTGGAAGGTTGGAAAAGTAAACTTAATGGTATGTGATACTGCATTTAGTTTATCTGTACTATTTGTTTGAACTCATATTCAGAAGCCTAGGAAGGCATACTAGCAGCTCTCACACAAAAGCAGGATCGGACTGGAAGATTGTTTATTTTTTGTTTATTTTAAAGGGCCATGATGACTGAGGTTATGCCTGCCAAGTCTGCTGGTGCTGGCTGCGGAGCTGGTTCTCACGCTCCTTGAGCTGTGCAATGGGATGGGAGGTGAGGCTGAAAAGCACAATTCTACATAGGTAACATCTGACCTGAGTTTTGATTGTCCTTCTGAGGACAGCCAAGAGAAAATATTTCACTGAAAAACAGAACTGTAAAACAACATATGCCATCTTACCTTCCAAATGTTCTGTTGTAACCAGTCCTAATGCTACCATGAAGGCAATTTTCTAAGGAAAAAATAAATAGGAGTTAGATTCTCTACTACAACAATCATGGTAGAAGTAAGTAAATAAATCCAGCATTAACAGAATAAACCCGGTACAGGTCTTTTAGAAATGTATCCGATTTGAATGCATAGTAATATGAAGAACTTTAACTGAAGATTTGCTTCAGATATTGCTGGTCAGTCATGTCGTACTTGCATGACAGTATGTCATGAACTTAGCAGCTCAGAGACTTAGGAATCGAATGCTGTATGACTACTGATTTTACGCAAAGCATGATCGAAATTCAGTCAATTCAATTTCAGGTTGCTAGTTGCTTTGTTACTCCACTCTTTAAAGAAGTAATTGTGTGTTATTATTACTATCTGGACATGGCACTGCTTTTATTGGATGTGAGTGAGCTGTATGAAGTAAAAAAAGATATGGTACACTTTCACTGAACTTCACAACACTAAACAAGATGTCTGAAGCATATTGAAAGTCCCCTTCCCCCAAAAAAAACTTTCAGAAATTTATTTTCTCAAGTTACAGAAAGAATATTATGTGCATGAATTATGAAGAGGTAGACTGATCCAATATTTTCCCTCAATGGGGAGTGAACAAACATCTTCCATTGACACTGGTGAACTCATTTTGCAGTGAGGAATCTGATTTAAAGTATTACTCAAAACTCTTGTACATTATATAGGCATAAAACAAATCTTCATACTACCAAATCTTCAAAACATGCTGTCCTGTTTTTAGCTGAGACAATTTTTCTTTTTTTCTAGTAGCTGGTACAGCGCTGCGTTTTGGATTTAGTATGAGAATGATGTTGAGAACATACTGATGTTTTTAGTTGTTGCTAGGTAGTTGTAGTGTCTACAACACAGTTTTAGTGTCAAGGACTTTTCAGTTTCTCACACCCTGCCAGGTGCACCAGAAGCTGGGAGAGCACAGGCAGGACAGCCTGGCAGAAGAAGTTTTGCTGAGGCTTTTATTCCATCTTTTTGATGGAAAAGCGAAATTCTGCTGTGTTGTTCCAAGCCCAAACTGAACTGAACTCCTTGATTTTTAATCACATCTGTGGTACTGTGGGGCCTCGGGGATCTCCTCCTCTTTCTGCTGTGCTGAACCATCTTGTTGGATCACGTTACCCAAGTGGCATTTTCAGAAGGTGCAATTCCACAGGAAAGACAATCTGACTATGAAACCCAAGCTATTAGGAAATCCAAGCAAGCAAAGACCACAATCCAACTCTGATAAAGCATCCAAAGACCACAGGAAGATGCAATTATCATACTCACCCAAAATAAAATGTGTAGATTTAGGTCAAACTAAAATTCAGCCTTTAAGAGGTAGAAGGTCAAAACATTCTGTTTCAGTCAAAGAAGTGTCAGGAGAACACATTTCAACACTTCCAAGTTAAAATTAATTTGACCTTCCTGTTTTGTGAAAAGCTTTTTTATTGTGAAGTTTTGTGAAAAAAAACCCACTTTATTTCAGTTCAGGATAAAATCAAATAGCAAGTCACGGGAACTACCATTTCCTTTGCAATTCTGACTTTCTCATAGGGAAATTGTGAAAGCAAGCACATCTTCATCTCGTAGATGAAAAGATCTAGCTATGGGGTGGGTTCTTCAAAACCCAAGGGTCAGGATTGGACATCTATATCCCTCTTACACATATGAAAATCTCTCTGTCAAACTGGTGCACTAACAACCTCATAAGAGAGGAATATTTTCTTTCCACAGTCTCCTAGTACGTAAATCTCCCTGTAGATTAAAAAATGGTGATGTAGATTTTCATCACTGGCAATTTAGTTATATTCATGCTATATTTCTGCCTTCCATAACTGTGGCAATGACAAGGACGTGTGTTCATTTGCATGTCAGACCTTGATTGCAATAACGTTCACTCCTTACATGTCTAAAACACCAGCTAGACACAGTGGGGGCTCCACACCTGAAGGGAAAGATGAACATTTGATCCGAGATCCACTGTGCAGATCTGAGAAGAAAATTAGTCAATTGAGTACGATTACAAGCTTCACCTCACCACCACCAAAAAGTAACTTTGCGGCAGTGCTCTGAGCAGATGTAATAACAACATTTAGGTAAAGAATCAGAAAGCTGGAACGGTTAACGTGCAATTGTGTTTTCCCAATGGAGCGCAGAATGCCTGTATTACCCAAAGATTAAACTGTAAGGGGGAGCGTACATTTTCTGACATCTAAACTAAAATTATTTGAGCACTGGAATGCTTGCTAAACAATTTCCTCTCTTCATGCTAAAATTATTTGAATACATATCTAATTAAATGTAATGACAGCATACTTGCTTAACATATTGAAGAACCTTCATAAATGGACTTGATAATTATCTCACTACTAAACACAGGAAGGGTTAACTTTTATAGATATTTGAAAGATGGCTCCTTTTAAAAAAATCCCAGTAGAAGCTGTATTCTTTTTAACAAGCATATTATATTAACAGCATATTTGTTTTTATGGGTTTTGCTATTTCACACTCATGTAGCTCATTGGATTCAACTCAAAATACTACTTCTGCTTTTCTTTCAAATACCAGAGCATATATTTGTTTCTCCTCTGTGCAGGAAGCCACAAAACCGAGGCTTCAGTTTGTCCAGATTCTCAATCCAGGCCTCGCACTAGCATTTAGTCCACAATTGCACTGTGTCTCTCTTGTCCTTCTCAGGTGGGATTAAAAACACTCTTAGCTAAATAACCAGCATTTATATCAGTAATTTTTCTTTTAAATAAAAAACTGCTAGAATGTCCTGAAAAATGTAGCCAGAAATTTAAAAATTTACTAATACAAAATTTTAAAAAATCAAAATGTTTTGGGTGATTCTTTCTGTGCTGAACTCAGATCCTTTGAAGAAAAAAACCCCACCAAAAAATCCCCCAAACCCTCAGGCCCTCGATCCCCAGAGGAGCAGCTCCCTTGCGCAATTCCCCTTCATTTCTTTGCAGAGGTCATTTTGGCGGGAGAAGGCCCATCACCAGACAGGCAGTTCTTGGCCCCCACGCCCTTCCTCCAGAACCGCCCCCCCCCACCCCCAGCCCTGGGGGGACTGAACCCACACGGCTCGTATCCCAGGAGAGGGCTCTGACCACTGGACCCGGGACGTCCTGGGGGGTGGCCGAGAACCCTCCATCCTGCTTCTGGGAAAAGCTACGCCACAGCATCCTGGCCGCGAGGCAGCGGGTGCAAGGAGGTTTGCTTTAGGCTAACGATGATGACGCACTTGGGAAATGAGACATCTTCGGCTTACGCAAAAGGAATAGGTATTGCAGGGATCGGCTTCGTGGCTTCCCAGCAGAACGACCAAGCCGGGAACAAAAGACAGCAATTATCACCCGTCTTTTCTGTTCATTCAGGTACGCCCAGTAACTGCATATGGGATTCCTGGCCGCTGATAAGTCTGGTGATTTCTGGGGGTTTTTTTGTTTTAAATTTTCAATTTAATTTGTTAAATCCCATCCTGTCACGACTAACGTTTATGTAGAGCCATGTCGGAGTTCCTGCCTCGGTTTTGCACTTTGAAGATAAATAAAGATGTGAAGAAAAGTGCCTAGAGTGCTTATTTTCTTTTTTAAAAATATCACGATATCTTTGTTACACTTTGCCTTAAATTTAATCATCTGTTTAAAAGCCGTGAGTGCTTTTAGAAATGCGCGGCATGTCTTTTCATGAAGCAAAACAAAGATTTTTACAAAACCATTTCATTTTGTAATTACATGTTCTATTTATGTCATTACATGTATTTACACTAATTATGCTGTTAGTTCTAATTACACTAATTGCATAAATACATGATAATCAACTAAAGTTTACTTTCAAAGAACAAAAGAAATTAACTCTAGACCTACATATTTACAGCCGTGAAACAAATCTATGAAAAGAACCATCATACTTAAGGGCATAGCTTCAGCATCCTACCCTGAAAATTGTGCTTGCCAAGACCTCCAGTATACACGGTACGAACTATGTTCTTGGTTACAAAAAAGGTAGTAAGGATATTCTAGGTAGCAATTTAACGAAAAGCCCATTAAATTTATGGATGCTATATCAAAAAGTGTGCCCAGTCCCATGGTCTTGCCCTGCATCTCTCTGGAAGATTCTTGCTCAATATTCTTTCCGGGGGGATAAGTTACAAGCAAAGAAAAATGGATGTTTTTCCTAGCATTCTGTTTTTAAGTAGGATCTACTAGCCCTTCTGCCCATAAGGTGCTACTCAATAAATAATCTTTCGGAAATACCTCCCTAAACAGAACAGGAGCCTACAGTCCCATTGTTCTGTGGCAATGAAGATTCATATGAGGGTCAGATTTTAAACTTGGAAGGTTTCCTAAGTGTAGTTCTGCAGAGCTTCTGCATAAAGCTGTGATATTCTAGGCTAAAAGCCACTATTTATCCTTAACACTATTTTAACTATACAAACCTCTTAAAATGGTAAAAAGAATGACTACCCACATGCCCCAAGTAACATTATAAATTTATATTGTAATAATCCTCTTAAACCTACAGCTCCAAGGATGCTTTCTGGCTACACATTTATTAGGCTGGTAAAGTTAAGATTTCACATCAGCCGAGCATTTCCACAACAGAAGTAGATTCAGTTTGTAAAACTTCTCAAATTGCCTCAAAAATACACAGAATCTAATATGAATACATCTAGTCAAAACCCAAAATGCCTGGTAAAGAGAGACATCATTTCTACAAGGACTTTGAATGTATATTTTTAGTTTACATTGCAAATATAGATCAGGAAAGGGATTTAATCTTATAACCTGCTTTCTACTCTCTTACTCAGTTTGAAGGATTTTAATGTATGTCAGACTAGAAAGAATCTGTGTACATGTGGGAAGAGACGTACACAGCAAATGCAAGAAACTGTATTGTTAAATACAATCTAAAAATTGTAAGATTCATTACAAAGAAGATGTAAAAGCTTACAAAAGAAATGTTAGTTCAACCCATTACACCGCCCGTAAACTCGATGTTATGTATTTAATAACAAAAGAATTTATCTCAAGCTTGTGTATACCTTTCACAAGAAATACAGCTGTACCCATGCAAGGCGCCTAGAATATTATGAGACCTACAATTATTACATTTTGTGACACTGGAAGGTTTGAATGAAGCAAACCAAATTTGTCAAAGCACCTCGCTGGTGGGGAAACCACCCCGACTGCGGGGAAATCACCCCAGTTGCAGTGATTGGGTAGTGAGATGAACAACTGGCAGAACCATGAGCACAAATGCAGTAATTACGTGTGCACGCAGAAAAATGCTGAGAAATGGTCCCCATAACTTAACCATACTGTAGCTCATTTATTTTTAAAAAAATAATTAAAAAATCACCTCTGGATTTTCCTCCTTTTTCTTTTTGGTAGCAGGGGGTCCCTGAGCTGACTCTTCAGGAGGTTTCTTTGTCTCCACTTTACTTTCTGTCTGGGTTTGGACTTGAGGCTGAATAATGATAACCTAAAAGACAATGTACAAATAAAAGAAGAGAATTCACCATATGAAACTCGATTTTTTCTGCCTGAAACCTTTGATTCTTCTTTGAACAGTTACTTGATACCTCTGCAGACAACAGATGCAAGTCACAAGCCAAAAATATAAAAAACTGGATACCTAGGTTAGGCTTCTAAATCCATACTTAAGTTTCTAAAAATTAATTTTTATAGGTGCATTATAAACCTACTGCAGCCTAAGGGAGCCTCTTCAGTGCCTCTGAAAATTAGGACACTTTCTATTTAGAGGACTTCAGCAGCTGACTCAGCAGCCTAGCTTTAGCACTCGTGTTGTCAGTGATTTTAAGGTCTTCCCTTTGATTTTATTTTGCGTACAGGTAGAAGAGGCGGAATTACTACGCATTCATAACCAGTCTGATCTCAGTGATACCAGTGTTATTTCAGAGTAAGCACCTGGGGATGGGAAGGAAGATACTCCTCAGTACTACTCATGTGACTGAGATCAGAGTTCAGCCCTCAGCTTTTATGGGTTATGAGCAGTGGATGTCCAGTTTTGCTTAAACGAAATAAACTGTATGTGCTTTAAATTAAAATTCATTCTGGTATAGACCCTGTAGGAATTACTGCACAGATCTCTTATACATGCGCGCATGTTTGTATATCCAGCTGCTCGCATTTGAATTGCCACATGAAGATTTACAGAGTGTAAATAACATTATCTCAGAAGCTACCAAATGAAAAAGAATGAAGGACAATTTCTGACCACAGAACTACACGTGTGCCTTTATACCCACAATCAAAGCTTCATGAAGGACTATGGAAGACCTTCCCCAGCTCACCTTCGTGATGAAGGTTATCAGATTTGAACGCTGGGCCTTTTCCATCTATTTCATTGCTAACTTTCAATCAATGTTACTTAATTGTTGGATACTTCGTTGCAACTCAGTCAGTCTAGAAGATTTAAGAGCATAAAAAGGGACGGTTTTCTTAACCAGTAGCCAATTTCAATAAAAGTAAAATAAATTTTGTTAGAGAAGTGGGGCAGAGATGCCTGCTTTTATTTACCTCCTACATCCTGTCTTCTTTTTTAGCACTGTATGAGAACCTGTGCTGCCAACAAGACCCAAAGCAGCAGGATCCCAGTAGCAAATTACAACGAACGTCTGTTGGGTACATTGGCAGCCTTTATTGAATCTGTTTCTGGTATAAGAGTGGTGAAGTTCTTGCATTTCAAAGCTGAAAAGCAGTACAAAGAGGAAACGAGTAATTCATAACTTGATTTTTTTTTTTCCTACTGATTCATCTGCTGATCGGTGTTGAAACCCTGAGCTCTCATTTCATTTGGTCTTCCCCTGAAAGTGTAGAAGGGAATGCCTGATTATTTGATATACTCCCCCGGGGCCAGTCGATATAACTAATATCACTGTATAATTGAAGAGGGAGTCCATAGGAAATTTGAGCCTGTGCAGAATTCAGGGATATTATTAGTGAGGATTGGTTTAAGGAAATGGAAGATCATGTGGTCCCATTAATGTCAGGCTACATCATGCCGCATTTTGTTTCTCCTAAAAAATAAATATGTACACAGACAAATGTCCGCTAGCATCCACGTGTCCCGTTAAGAGTTTTCCCATTGCTTTCTGATTATTTTCTTCAAAAGGAACAACTGACATCACTCTGCACAGGGCTGTGCACTCCCAGGGGAATATTCTGCTTACGTCTGCAACGTAATTCCTGTGTTTGATAACCAAAAAAAAAAAAAAAAAAAAAAAAAAGAAAAAAAAATGCCGGGAAAAGCAGAACCTACCTTGCTGTCGGCACTAATGAGGAGTGGTTGCACTTTAATGCTGTCGTTGACCACAGAGACAGTCGCGCTGGTGCTGATAGGAGTTGCATTGTTGGGGGAGGTGGAAATGATGGCGTACGCCACACCTGCACTGCTCAGAGGTGATGAAATAGCCGTAGACTCGGTGACACTTTGTGACTGGCTGTTAGGCGTCTGTACATGGCTGACGGTGTTATTGGCAGTCGGGAGGGCAGGGCTGGGGTTTTTGATGCTGACTACGGTTGCCTTCTGGAAGGTAGGAGGCTGCTTGGAAGGTTGGTCTCTGCACGGGGAGATAGGGAGGCTGTCTGGAATCAGGGTCTTTGGCCTAACCTACAAACAGAGAGCTAGACGTTACTAGGCACAGCCTCACGCCCTAACGAATAAACACCGCATACGTGTGCTCTCCCAGTAGAATCTCTAATGGCATTAACCGTGGAACAGGAGCATCTAGACAAACATACTGTAGCAACTCGAAGTAGCCAGCCATTCATTTACTTGTAGATATATTCCCAGCACTCCTCAGTTGAGCCATTTTGGAGTCCTCAACTCATTGCAATGCTGAACGAGAAGGGAGGAAAAAGTCAATTCCTCACTTTTATTAGCACACATCCATACACGTTACTCAAGTCACATCCAGTTCTCAGTAGGGATGTTTAAGCCAAAGCCTTTGCATAGAATGGAAACCCCAGGTGCAATAATTTCCTGTTCTGAAGGACACAACACTCTTGCTATGAATTAAGGAACCAAATCATTAAGGGAGTTGTGGGAAAGCATTTACAGGAACAGTAAGCATATGCATTTATAGTGGTGGATCGCTGAATGAAGATCCTCACTTTTTTGAGATGTGCCATGTCCAATGGAGAGGAGATTAATCATGCAGTCGCTCAGCTCACCAAAAAAAAAAAAAAAAAAGAAGGGAAAAAAAAGAAACCCACAACCATCAAACTTCCTATTTTGTTGCTGTAAGCGAAGAGCTAGCTTGCAGCTGCGGGTGGATGCAGAAGGAACTTCAACGGATGGAGGGGGAAACAAACTGCTTGCCAAGATGCGCGAAGGCTGCGGCTTTACCCAGAGCCGTGAATGAGAGCTGCGAACAATTGTTTTCAGCTAATGTGATGCGCTTCCAGTGGGGTAATTAACGTCACCCTGTCAACATGGCTCTGCCTTAACAACATGTTAAGTACAGTTCCAGGACTGAAAATAAATAATTTAAACCGCTTCACATGAAGTTAACTTCACTCCCAGATTATTCGTTAACACGGCCACATAAAACAGTCGGTTCCCTCTGTGCTTATTTCATCCTGTCACTTCCCGCACCTTCCATACTGTGAAACAAAATGACAAGTTGTAACAGACAGACATGGGAAACAGCTGCCCGTGTCACCGCGCCGCAGTCTACAGGAGCCCTTCCAACCATGCCGACTTCGATCTCGAGCCTAAGTAAGCAATTTAATGAAAAGGCAGGGATTAACTGGTGTGCAGAAAAATCAGCTCTTCAAGGCCGGCCATCATCCTCTATCGCGTCACGGAGGAGCCGTACCCGGTTGTCCCCGCGGCGAGCGTTAAGCGCGGCAACACGCGTGTCACCAGCTCTTCGTGTTTGGGTAACTCGGCCCTCGATTGCCAGTAGGATCCTAAACACCTACGAGCGGCACGAACACGTAGCGGAGGCGCGGTCCTGCTCGGGAGCGTCTCGATTGCTGGCGATCGAGGGAAATGGGAAGCGAGAGAGGAAGCGGAGCGGAAGGAGAGGAAGGAGGAGGGCTTGCCCCAGGTCCTGCAGCACACTCCTGACAAAGCCAGGAAGCCGCTGTGTTCGGCTCACGACTTCAGGGTAACGCTGGAAGGCCTCGCAGACCCACCGCAAAATGATGCAAAACTACGCTAAAACATGACTAACCATATTCAAGATACACTGACAGTAACTGAAGGGTGCTTTTTTTTTTTTTCTCTTTTTCCTCTATCCAGCCACTTTATGTAATGATGATTTATTTAGTTAAGATACCAGACAAATACCCTGGCCAGGATGTTTAAGAGAGGAGTGTATAATTAGCTTCATATCCATAATTAGTTAATGGTCTTATTTTCAAAAGCAGTGGACAGAGGATCAGTTTAAATCCATCTCTGCCCAGGCCTTCTGCAAAACTAAGGCTTATAACATAAACAACAGCTCAGTGCAATAGGAGACATGATACTTCAAGCAACTTGTTCGTGCCGGTCGGTATCAGTGTCAGTTATACAAGCAGATTGTGTAATATCTACTTCTATATTTTCATAATAATATCCTTTCCCTCCTATGTTATATCTTATGTAAGTCTCTCATATGTAAGCCTTCAACAAATTGCTCATCCTCATGTACTCAGAGACACATTCACAGAAATAGTATCATTATTCAGAAAAGAAAGTCTGAGAAGCTTGGCAAAATACAGTTAAAATGAATTGTCATGGCTAAACCCCCCCAAAATTAATTCTTAGCTGTTTTGCTAACATCTAAATTATACCATCTCTCCTTCAAACAAAATAATTTTCTTGTAAATTAATATAACGTCTGTTACCAACAGAAATACTGTAAACACACAAACAGATAAGCACATACATACAGAGAGAGAGAGAAAGAATAAGGAGATCTTCAGATCAAAGATTCGATAGAACAGTCACTGAGATCTTTAGGAAAAACCAAGACTGACAAAAAATCGGCTCAGGAGTTTTTCTAGCCAAAAACTGTCATGTAGTCTACCAGGATCTACTGTATCTGTCACTCTTAATTGCACTTTTATATTTAATCAAAAGCCTAATTAAAACTAAATGCCTATATATATTCCAGCTATCTAATTATCTTTTCTACACTATTAGATATACATATTGACTGTCAGATGTAATACCTCAATGAATCCTATACACACCCTTAACACACATTCTGCCAGTCGTGGATGAATGCATATTACTTTGCTATAAAATAAGCTCTTCCTGCACAGACAATTAAACAGACTTAATTTTCCAAAGGAACGTATTCTCTATAAAGCGCTGCATACTGAAATAGCTGATAGGACTTACCAAACTGGTACAGAGCAAGAACATACGCCAGGCGTTTTCTGCCACCGTGTGATACAAAGGAGGTATAGCGGTCTGCATAGCCTAAGCCTCTGCAAGGCAAGCTCAGCCAGCGTTGTGAGAGCATGTTTATTTGCAATTACAGAATAATAAAAAGGATTGACTACAGAAAAAAGTTTTGCGTGCTCCTGAGTTAAAGCTAAAATAAGTTAACGTTAAAAAAAAATGTTTATTTCTAGAGCCCGCAGGCATGAATCCAAACCAGAAAGCAAGCAGAGAAGCTCCTTTCCCTCTGCAGCGCTCTAACACTTATGAACCTTTCCCCCTTGAATATAAACACCAAGTGTAAGCACTCAATAAACAGCGAAGTGAAAGACCTTTAGCAGAGCTTCACGTTAAAAACCAAACTGCTACAGTAATCTGGGAGAATAAACGGCGTCAGCGGGGAAGAAAAAAAGGAAGGAAAGAGCTAGCGTAAATTCTTTTTCCTCATGGCAAAACTGTAGCTTAAATTTGGGAGATGAAAGGAGGACAGTGGCAGTAGCGGAAGTTTGGAAGCTGACAGTCACTGAAGAACTGGAGAAAAACTAGGGCAGGGCACGGACTGCATTTCGCACGCAAGGTATCACAAACGAGCCTACGATTCTACAGAAACTGAATCAGGTTGGATGACACCGGTCCCCATTACAAGAGCCACAGAAATAAAAGGCGCAAAAGTTTAGCAAAGGAAAAGAAAAGAGAATAAATAACAGACAGCATGCATGTTACCAAGTGAAAACTGCAACTGTTGGCGAGCGCTGCAAATAACAATTCTCCAGTATCTCAACCCTCCTCTCCCCAAATATCTTTCATTTAACTTCTGACAGCTGTCAAAACAGAATGTGATACTACCAGGGCTCTAAATGCAGGAGAAGAGAGAGCTTCTTCTTGAATATAATGATTTCACGAACTTGTGTTGTTCCTGAGTTTCCTCAGTACCCACAATAACAGAAACATTTGATTTTAGGCGGCAATATTCAGACACCTCTGGTACTTCTCAAATAGCCTGCAGGTGAGCACACTGTTCAAGAAGACATTCCCAGACCTGAGAATTCACTAGGTGGGAGCTGTCTGCTTTTCAGACAGGGAAATAACAGGGAGCCCGATCCTGTGAGATGTGCAGAGTGCTCTTTTGTTCAGCAACCTCTAATTTCACATATTTTACAGAGCTTCAGATCAGGAGGGAATCGGCTCCCGTGACTAATATGACTTCTTGTATATCCCGTGTCATTAAGCTCCATCCAGAGGTCCCTATAGGAAGCCCAAAGGCTTCCATGACACCGAAACATCACTCCTGCTCTCAAGAGCACAAACTGTTCGATATCGTGGAGGTGAACGAACCGCTGAGTGACAGAGGTGGGAGAGCCTGATGTGTGTCACCGCTGATGAAGGCAACTGAGATCATGGGCAATCTATTTCCCGAGCTACATCCCATCAGGTGAGCCGCTCCCACGCTGTAGTAAAGAAAAAGAAGGTAAAAAAGAAAAACTTTTACAAAATAAGCCCTCAAGATCCAACCCAAACAAGTATGGGGGAAAAGGAGGAGAAGGGAAGGAAAGCACACAATTCCTCCCATCTCTGTGGGCAATCCTATGTGGTCCTAAAGGACAGGATTTAATTAGAACAGTTATCTCTGTGCAGATCTGCAGGTGCTATGAGAATTGTTAAGGGCAATTCTGGAAAATGTGTTCTCCTTACGCCTACCGAAGAAAGGAACTTAACAAGAGCACTTCAATTACAAAACCAAAAGGGATCATCATGATCTTCCAGCTTACAGACTGGCCATAGATTTTCTCCCAGAAACTGAAGACTGATTTTAAAAGAAAATACTAAAGACTTCTTAACGATGAATTCATCACGAGCCCCAATAAACTGTTATAATATTTTATTATGCTCATGACTGGCATTTTATTGCGAGGTTGAATTTGCCTAACTTCAGCTTCCAGTCCCTGGATCTTGTTATAGCTTTGTCAGCAACACTGAAGAGCCCTCCCCCTCCCCAATATCGGATATCAGCTGGATCGTGCTCAGCATCAATCAGCCCTTCATACTGGCAGGGCCGATCTGTACGAGAGTAAATTTTTCAGTGCAACGCAATATCACATTGCCTTTGAGAGAAAGACCATTATTCACACTTTATTTTCACTTCACCCTTGTACTCAGAGCTTAAAAACAAAAACTCAAAATGGATTTGGCACAATTCATATGTCAGAGAGGCAAAGTGCTGGGAGCAGCAGACAGAGCTTTCATTCTTGAAAAGCTTTAGAGGATCGCACGGAAAACATTAGCAATGGCTGATAAAATGAGTGCAATATGGGGTAATTATATCCTTCACCAGAATGAACAGATGCACACTGACTTCAGTAAAGCTGTGTCTATTTATGCCAGCTGAGGACCGACTCTCTCCTTCTTCTTTTTTTAATCAATAAAAATGATGCAAAAGAAAAGGTTCTGCGTAACTTTACAGCGATGACACGCCCTAAAATGCAGGTTGCCCAACTGACCTGAACACAAGCGTTTCCAGCTTGTTCGATTTTGGGCTCCTCTCCCAATAAGCTCCTATGGTCTTCAGCCTGCTCTGAGACCGCAGTCAAAATAAACACAGTTTATTTTCTTGCCACATGGAAAGATTTAAAACCAGACATGACTATGGATCCACATACTCTTTTCTTCTTTCCCTTTGATGGGGTTGCACAAAAGGGAAGTTACTCCTCAGCCTGTATCATGAGGAAACCCCAGGCCAGGTGACCCGGTTCAGTGAATCCTGCGTCCACGTACGACGTAAGACTCTCCTTCGCATCTACCTGGAATGTTGGCCTGGGAAGCCACAGAAGAGTGGTACGAAATGCAGGGCAAAACCCCAGCGACTTCTCCAGCCCACGTTTCCAGTCCTTGCTGCTCTGGACAGTGAGGGCCAGGGAAGAAATCTGAATCTGACTGAAACCAACAGCAAATTTGAATAGGCTTCAGTAAGGCCAGAACTGCAGCGAGCACCTCAAAATGAGGCCTAGTCTCTCATGTTACATGCCACGCAACCCTAGAATCACTTTGTGGTATTTTCACATGTATTCAAATTATGTGCACTGTATCAGACATTTTCCACTGGACTGTATACTTACTGTGCTTTGGAATTTCAATTTGTTAGTCATGGACAGCCAACTTTAGCGTAAAGGTGACACACAGATAATACAACCCCTGTGCAATTTTTAAGAAGACAAAGCTGTTTCATTTCGTTTGCCTTCTCTTTCAGCTTTGCTTGATACTACAGAAATGGAAGTTTTGCTGAGAAGGATGTTTGTGTGGGAATCCGCCAGCTCTGCTTTTTGTGGATGTTGGCATAAGGCAGTCAGGTGGGAGTTCTTTATTAAAAATCTTATCGGTGTTTTGAACACAAAACTGTATTTTCACAGGAACTTGACTGACTTTTGCTAATGAAACGTACATTTTCTCCTCAGCTATACTCTCTATATTTTCTGGTTTGGCATTGCTGCTATTGAGTTGATGATTCATTAAGTGGCTCTTTTCCATTTGCAAAGGGGAAAACTACCATTAAACCAGCAAATTAAAATCGATATTATTCCAAAAAACAACAAGTAGGGGTTGAAGTTGACAAGGATTTCTGCTTTTTTTTTTTCCTTCTGCACAATGATTCTGTCCTTGAATATGCAGTTATCTATGTGCTCTGAGGAAAGAATTTAATCCTTATTGTTTAGGATTACAATAGAAATATAAAAGCTAGACTGTGATTATACACACCAGTCAATAACTTACTTCTATTTCTACTCTTTTCAGCATCACAAGTCGGCTTGCTTTTCTCGCAGATACACATCTACGACTAACTTACTTCAATTTAAATATAAAGTGTCCACGAAGCCTTTAGGCACACAGGAGTGAAGATCTGTCTGCTTTTCTCCTATCTGTCCACGTTCATAGGCGAGCACTGGACTAATCCACGCAGCCGGGCACTCACTGGACTCAAACTCTGGTGTCACTTCAAAGACCATGGATGTCATTGCTTTGTACTGTCTGTCACTTTAAGAGCTTTTCCTGCTTCTAGGCAGCAGTAATGGCACATTATAATGATCTGACCAGCCTCAACTCATTTACTCGCCAAAATCAAAAAACTTGAAAGACAAAATAATAATAAAAGTAATGACTAAAATCGTTTGTGTTTACTGGCAGCCTGAGCGAGAGGGAAGCACACAAAAAAGCTCAGACAAAAGGGGATGAAAAAGAAGGTTTTAGGGACAGGAAGCAGTGCAGTGAATTCCTCCAAGCCCCTGCTGAGGCACTGCAGACGGAGAAAACCTTCCTACCCACCTGTCATTGAGCCAGAGCCCTACCGCAAGCTGGTACACCGGGCACGGAGACTCAGAGGCACAGCGCAGCCCAGACCCAAGCCAGACATGGATCTGAAGCGTACCTGCAAATGGCATCGGTGGAGAGAGGGGACGTTTCTTCTCGCCTTCCTGATACTCTGCAAAGCAGTATTCAACGTGGAGAAATATGAGAGTTTTCACCTGGGCAACAGGTACCATGTCAGGTGTTAAAATGGCTTGAATCTTTCCTGGGGGTTGTATGGATACTTCAGGCTCCTACTTGCAGACTATCACGGGAATCAGTCTTCCCAGGTCCTTTTCAAAATGTTCCCGACACTGATAACATCTGAAGGACGTGAGCACCAGTAACAGCCAGGTCTGCTGCTCCTGCCCCACCACCCTGGATCAGTTCTCTCATTAAGAACAGACAACTGACACTGAAACTCAGAGAGGCAGAGGTAACAGAGGGAGGTACTTTGGAAAAATGGCATCTGGGTGTACTCCCCCTCGATACACCACACACATTCATCTTTCTCCATACAGCAGAAGACTGGATTTCTCATCAGTGCCAACCTCGGGCATACCACCACCCACAAGGAACAGTTCTTATCGCGCCACCTTAGTCATGCCTTCATGGCTGTACTACAGCAGTGTAAAATACACACCACGGAGCACTTCAGATGCTCCAACAAACCCATGCCTCCCTCAGCAACACAGGCAACCTATCAAACCTATCCACTAGCGTGTAACTGAGATTCCCACAAACTTTTCAATGAAGTACGGTGTTTTCATCCCAATTTTCAAAGCTCTCCCTGTAAAGACTCAGTATGAAACGCCAAGGTGGCCATATATCTCTGGTGCGGGGAGTGTCTACAGCAAGGCCAATGCTCATACAGGCAGGCGTCTCAACCCTCTTCTCTCCAAATTAAGAGCACGAACCTCATCACTTTCTACAATAAACATTTTCTGTTATACTCCTCTGACAGAAATATACAGTGGCATAAAATTAATAGTAGCATGCCTATTTAAAATAAGTAAACTGGTAAAAAGGAACCCTAACCAGAACTCTCAGCTGCTCACACTTCTTCCCAAAGGGAAAGGATGAGAGAAGAAATAGCTTACAACAGATGTTAATCTTTGTGCTTAACACGTTACAGGAAGGTGCTCCAAATACAGTGACAAGCATAGCATAAAAGCTTATATAGAATAAAACAGATTAACAACTATATTTATTAAGGACTACATTTTCAGTCAGGCCTTTGCCTTTCTTTTGAAAAAGCAATTTTGTTTCTGTTTTCTGCAAGCATACAGTCAATGAATATTAAATACTGTTGCAAAACCCTTAGCTTGGTTATATACCACGCTGATTAAGTTACCTTGAATTAGATTATCTCTCTTCTCCTCCACTAGCATTCCAACACATCCCCCTGGAAGTGCTGAGGGTTATATATCAGAAAGGTGCATGACATCCCTTAGGGGATTATAGTCCTTTTCTCCTCTGATATTGTAATTACGATTTTACCCAATTCAATTATTCCATACTCAAACAAACAATAAAGTGCTCTTGTCTCTCCGCTGCACAATTCCGTGTAACTTTTTATACAAACATGCATATCCGTTAGTTTCTTTTCCAGTTTCACAAAAGGCTGACTTGCAGTTAGTAATATTTTTCCATTTTCTAATGGCTATGCACAGTCTTAACACCTTACACTTAAAAATAATGGGCTTTTTTAGACTTGCATGATGCAGAGAGAGGCTTTGCCACAGACCGATCTGTTAACACATTTCTCCTACAGTACACAGCGGCATCACACAACTTGGGTTTTGACTACAGGAGTCGTTTTCCTTTCAAGAAATCTTCCAGAAGCCCTGTCACCGGGGAAGCCAGGAGCAGTGGTTGGTTTTGGTACACACGTGAAGAGAAGCAGCGGCTATCAGTAGAAATGCGCTCATGAGAACTATGACAAGGAATTTTAGAAATGAGAATGTGCGTTGAAGTTTTGGGAACATCTAGAGATGGCTCTGGCTGGGCTCACATAGTACCCCAGCGATGAACAAGCACATGGTAACAAAACAGCCCCGGTCCCAAAGCCACCTGCAGCCCAGTGACCAAATTCAGACCCTACTGAAACATGGATATTAAAATCAGTCCAGAAGATAAAAAAAATAAGCAGCACTTGACAGCAGAACTGGCTAGAGTTGATCGAAAACCAGGCACATTTCCTCTAAAGCGGCTGTGCGTACCTGTTTCTTTTCTCCGCTAACCCGCGTGATAGCTCCGCCGCAGGCGTCTGCTGCACGACTCTCTGCTCTACCCTAATCAGGAGCGTCATGAGCAAAGCCATCCCAAGCCCTACCTTCAACCAGGACTGGAAAAATAGGTCAGGGAAATAGCATTATAATCTGATTTAGCTGCTATTCAAATCATCACAGTCTCTCCATTAATTTGAATGAGAATTGGATTGGGCCCAAATTACTGACAACAAAATGGGAGGTTTATTTTAATATCTTCACCATTTCATTTAAAATCTTCCATTCGAAGAACAGAAAATAAGATTTCCCACATGCCTTCAGGTGGCTACAGTGAGACTCAAATTTTCATGTAAACCAGTTCAAAACATACAGGCTGTCTGCACTGCAGCTGGAAATTGGAGCCCCAACCTGCCACAAGGCCACCCCCTCCTTACAGCTGATGGGTGCCACAAAGCAGAGGAACTGCTCAAGAGTAAGAGAGTGCATCGTCCATGTGTTTGAGTAGAGGACCGCCAGGATTTGCCTCTCAGAGTGCAGTGGAGAGTCTGCAGTTTCAAAACATCTCACCCAGCTGGAAACCTCAAAGGCCAAAGTAAGAAGAGAAAGACTATCTGGAATTAACTTCCCAAACATCACAGCTCATAGCAGAAAATTTATTCATTTGATGAAAGCAAAAATAACTTCATATTCTGTAAAACAAACAAAAAAAAAAAAGAAAAAAGGTCTGCCAAAGCGGCTTATTTTGGCAAATAATGAATGCCTAAAGAAATATTGTTTGTATTGTGCAATGAACTTGTAACTAATGTTTGTTTGCTCACCATTTAATAGCAGTTCTGCACTAAGTGATGGGATTTTGCTGCCATTTGTGAATGTGTAGATTTTGAAACTTCATTCCCCATATGGAAGAGCTCCCAGGGGGTCATATCATAAACCCATTCAAATGAACAAAATAAATGACAAGTATCTGTACGAATGTGGAAGATGAGAAAGCTGGATGTATTATTTTACATAAGCATGGTTAAGTGCCTCAGTTTACTTGTGTGGCATTTTCCTGCTTGACTGCATAGAGGTAAATCAAAAGGGCCTGTCCAGATGAGGAGAAATGAAAGCATCAAAAATATAATACTCCTTCAGATGTGATAAGGGGCCCTTAAATGGAGGAGTCCCACCAGCCGGGCAACGTTTATTCCTCTCATGCCTACATCTAAGTCTAAAGGGAGTCTGAAATCCCAAAGAGATGATGCGACTGGCCAAAAGGAGAAATGTCAGGTAGCACTCGCTGTGCTGTCAAGAATGCAGACGCTGATCCAAATTAATCCCACTTATCTACATGCACCTGAAAGAGAAGTGCAATCTGTCTGGCTAAGAGAGAAGCCACTTCCAGAGGACGACTCAGAGACAAGTAGGATCCTAACATGGCAAGGATCTCCACGGGGATCCATCCAGGCCTTCCTCCCCTCCATAGAGAAGAAGAGAGGCAGCAGCACATACAGACAAGATTGAGCCAGCTTAGGTGATTGCCACTGCGTCTGCCACTGCACTGGCACAAACTATGCCTAAACTTAGCTGCTTGAGTACCTAGGCCGGCACGCAGGTGGGCTTACTGAAGCCTTTGCTGCTATGGTTTCATTGCTATTAGGGCTCTACACAATTCACTGTTAAAGCTAGACTTTGCAGAGATGGAGGTTGGGGAAGGTGCAATACCTTGCAGAACAAGATTCAGCTACAGCTAACACGCACGAGTACAGACATTGTACTGCTTTAAGTCTTTGTGCAAAATACTATGAACTTATAGGTAGAGGAGTGATGAGCATTGCTTTGTTTTGACAAAGCTGTCCCTTTAATTTGCTGCTACATGGGTACCCAGAGTAAAGGTACCAAACTCTGTTGGACCCTGCTTGTTAATATGCTTGGGAGATGGTGGTAAAGCTGCCTCTCAGAAAGTCAGTCCTAGAATCCTAGGACTGTGCCACTAGCTCAGAGCAAGGTACAGGAGCCATGCCTGTCACCCAGGGGGGACAAAAGGAGGTGAGTAGCCAGCCTGCTCTGTAACTAAGTCTGATGCATAATAGCTGAGAAGACTTGAACTGCGAGAGGATTTAATTCTGCATTTTTTCTAGCTCTTACTGAAAGATACTACATGCCCCTTAACTTGCAAAATAATTTTTAATTTGGCGCTTGTTTTCTCAGAGCTATGAGGAAGAAGAGGGAAGATAAGTTCTTTATGTATCTTCATGGTATTACATGGCCTTGCTTTCTGGCATTTTTTTATTTCCTTATGAAGTTTCCAGTTCTCCTGCACCACAGATTCCTATCAACCCTAAAAATTTGCCAGAGATGACTATGCACTCTCCTACAGTTAACACAAAGCAGAGCCTTCACAGTGATATGGTGCTGCAGATTAGTTACAGTGGCCTCCCAGATCACCTGTATCCAGCTGTATCTGAGGAATGACAGCTTTACATCACTCAGATTTATGGCTATATTAAATGTATTTTGAAGGCATTTGACTATTTATAGAACCATAGACTCATAGAATGGTTTGGGTTGGAAGAGACCTCAAAGATCATCTAGTTCCAACCCCCCTGCCATGGGCAGGGACACCCTCCACTAGACCACGTTGCCCAAAGCCCCATCCAACCTGGCCTTGAACACTTCCAGGGAGGGGGCATCCACAACCTCTCTGGGCAACCTGTTCCAGTGCCTCACCACCCTCACTGTAAAGAATTTCTTCCTAATACCTAATCTAAATCGACCCTCCTTCTGCTTAAGGCCATTACCCCTTGTCCTATCACTCCATGCCCTTGTAAACAGTCCCTCCCCAGCTTTCCTGTAGGCCCCCTTTAGGTACTGGAAGGCTGCTAGAAGGTCTCCCTGGAGCATTCTCTTCTCCAGGCTGAACAACCCCAACTCTCTCACCCTGTCTTCATAGGAGAAGTGCTCCAGCCCTCCGATCATCTTCGTGGCTCTCCCCTGGACTTGCTCCAACAGGTCCATGTCTTTCTTGTGCTGGTGGACCCAAAGCTGGACGCAATACTCCAAGTGAGGTCTCATGAGAGTGGAGTAGATGGGGAGAATCACCTCCCTTGACCTGCTGGTCACGCCTCTTTTGATGCAGCCCAGGATATGGTTGGCTTTTGGGGCTGCAAGCGCACATTGTCAGGTCATGTGAAATTCTCATCCTTCTCCTCAGGGCTGCTCTCAATCCATTCTCCGCCCAGCCTGTAGTTGTGCTTGGGATTGCGCTTACCCATGTGCAGAACCTTGCACTTGGCCTTGTTGAACTTTATGCGGTTCATGTGAGGTTCACCTCTCAAGCCTGTCAAGGTCCCACTGGATGGCATCCCTTCCCTCCAGCTTGTTGACTGCACCACACAGCTTGGTGTTGTCAGCAAACTTGCTGAGGGTGCACTCAATCCCACTGTCCATGTCGCCGACAAAGATGTTAAACAGTGCCAGTCCCAGTACCAACCCCTGACGATGCCACTCATCACTGGTCTCCACTTGGACATCAAGCCGTTAACCACAACTCTTTGAGTGCGACCATCCAGCCAATTCCTTATCCACCAAGTGGTCCATCCATCAAATCCATGTCTCTCCAGTTTAGAGACAAGGATGTCTTGTGGGACAGTGTCAAATGCTTTGCATATGTACAGGTAGATGACGTCTGTTGCCCTTCCCTTGTCCACCAACGCTGTAACCCCATCATAGAAGGCCACCAAATTTGTCATGCACGATTTGCCCTTACTGAAGCCATGCTGGGTCTCACCAGTCACCTTCTTATTTTCCATGTGTCTGAGCATAGTTTCCAGGAGCATCTGCTCCATCATCTTGCCAGGCACAAGAGGTGAGACTGACCAGCCTGTAGTTCCCCGGGTTTTCCTTTTTCCCTTTTTAAAGATGGGGGTTATGTTTTCCCTTTTCCAGTCAGTGGGAACTTCACCAGACTGCCATGACTTCTCAAATAGGATAGAGAGTGGCATAGCCACTTCATCCACCAATTCCCTCAGGACCCATGGATGCACCTCACCAGGTCCCATGGACTTGTGCACCTTCAGGTTCCTTAGATGGTCTCAAACCTGATCTTCTCCAACAGTGGGCAGTTCTTCCTTCTCCCATTTCCTTCCTTTGCCTTCTGCAACTTGGGCGGTGTGGCTTGAGCGCTTGCCAGTGAAGACTGAGGCAAAAAAATTGTTGAGTACCTTAGCCTTCTCCATATCTTGGGTAACCAGGTCTCCCATTTCCTTCTGGAGAGGGCCCACATTTTTGCTAGTCTTCCTTTTATTACTGATGTACCTATAGAAGCTTTTCTTGTTGCCCTTGATGTCCCTAGTCAGGTTTTAGAAGATCCCTGAAGAAGCCAACGTCTGCTCTCCTGAAGCCCAGGGTAGAGAGCTTGCTGTGCACCCTCCTTGCTGCCCTGAGGATGTTGAACTCCACTATTACATGGTCACTGCAGCCAAGGCTGCCCTTGAGCTTCACATTCCCCACCAGTGCCCCCTTGTTGGTGAGAACAAGGTCCAGCATGGCACCTCTCCTCATTGGCTCCTCTACCAAGGAAGTCATCATCAATGCATTCCAGGAACCTCCTGGATTGCTTATGTCCTGCTGTCTTGTCCCTCCAACAGATATCAGGGTGGCTGAAGTCCCCCATGAGGACCAGGGCTTGCAAACAGGAGGCTGCTCCTATCTGTCTATAGAGGGCCTCATCTGCTTGGTCTTCCTCATCGGGTGGCCTGTAGTAGACCCTCACTATAGCGTCACTTGTCCCTGCCCTCCCTTTAATCCTGACCCATAAGCTCTCGGTTGGCTCCTCATCCATCCCCAGGTGGAGCTCCAGGCACTCTAGCGTAGACAGTGACAACCCCTCCTCATCTCCCCTGCCCGTCCTTCCTAAAGAACCTGTATCCTGCCATTCCAACACTCCAGTCATAGGGGCCGTTCCACCACATCTCCGTGATGCCAATGAGATCATAGTCCTGCACGTGTGTGCACATCTCTAACTCCTCTCATTTATTCCCCATGCTACGTGCGTTTGCATAGAGGCATAAGCTGGGCCCCCAGTGAAGCTGACCTACTGGCTGGAATTCCTTTGTGTTGCACTTCAGGTGCTCTCCTGCTGACCTGTGATCCTTGTCCAGGCTCTGGGCATCTATTGCTGGCACTGGCATCAAACTGGTAGGAGTGGGGTGGATTGAGGTTCCCCTCCTCTGGCAACTTCAGTTTAAAGCCCTTTAGTTAGAAGCCAAACTTCTCACTTGTAGATGAAAACTTGATCTCTCTTAAAACATCAAGCAGAAAGCTTTGATGGATGGAGGGAGTTCCCCACTGGGAAACAATATGGAAATTTTAAACTTTTCTGTAAGCTTTGAGCAGGAGAGGAACATATAGACCATGATGAACTGCAAAGGAGGGGACAGCCTGTAAAAGGGGCAGGCTGCTGCTGAAGAAGGAGGTACCAGCCTGTGAAAAGTCAGAAAAAACTCAGAACATAAGACGTACCTCTCATAATGTGGTACTACATATAGCCGCCTACTTCATTTTTAGTTTTGACAGAAATGAGATTGCTATGTGGTTATTTCCCGTGATATCCATATGAAATAGGAAATGTAGTGAACTATGGCTCAGAGCTGCTGAGGAAGGGTTGGTGTTTCATTAGTATCAAGTATGATTGCATAAACAGGTCTGAAATTGAAGGCTGTGCTAGGAAAGGAGTGAAGCAAAGTGAAATGCAAACAAAAATATTGCCATAAACTAAACAGCAAGACAGAAAGGTTATGGGGTTCTTTTCAAAAAGTTGAGGAAATCAGCTTCCTCCACTTTTTCCAATTCTTCAAAATTGAATCTAACACTGAATGAAATTTTTTCTACTTAACAAAAGTATGGAACATTGATGCTTCTCTAAGTGTAGCATTTGCAATACCATCATCATTGCTGAAACATAACCTTAATGATAATTTAAGCCCCTGTTACAGGTCTTTCAGCTGCTCTTGAACCTCATCTATTTTCAGGAGCAATCTGCTCATCTTTGACACCCCAGAATGGCAGAAATCAATGTGTTATTATGCTGTAAGAACAACTGAAAAGCAAAGTCTTGAACTTGATAAGAAAACTATAACCTTCTTTTATGTTCACAACTTTGCCTTCCACAAAATGTAATTTAAAGAGAGAATTTAAGAACTTTATCTTGGAAATACTCCTTCCTCCAGGCAGAGTTAGCTCACAGATCTTCTACTAGATTCTGCCACTACGAAAATATTAGGAAAAAAATAAAGGAATGATAGGAAGATCCAGCATCGACTTCACTGCTAGAAAAGTGTTCAATTATGAGAAATAGACCTCCAAGGGCCACACAGGAAGAAACAGATACTTAATAATCATGAGTCCCAAAAACAAACCACAGAACTGCAGCAAAACACTTGCTGAAAATGACATCCCAAAATTTTGAGAAAGACGGCTGAAATGGGGAATAAAATTTATGGTTAGGGAAACAGTGATGGATATTCAGAAAAGACAACACACTCTGAGGAGATTTTTAAAATCTATGAGTCTAACTCTCCTTTCACTCCTACCCAGGTAAGCTTGCCTCAGTCTGGCACCTGGGTTAGTTGGGCCACAACTTTGTACTGGGATAGACACGGATAAGGCAAGTAAATTAATAAAAGAATGTGTAAGGCTAAATCTTGAGCAGAAAGGTTAATACTTCCAGCACATTTTTAATTACAGAATTGCAGATTTTTCACTTGTGATTTGTGATTCATCTTATAAAGCATAAATTTACAGTTCACCGTATGTATTTTGTTCTTCCACAATGAATCTACAAGATTTTTTTATAGCTTTTCATTGTGCTAACAGTATGCTCCCAGAAGTAAACTGATTTATCTTCCCCCCTCCCCCCCCACCCTTCCCGCCAACAAATTGAAGAAAATCACAGTTCTGCGGTTCAGCTCACCAAAGGTGAGTCTTTATTCAGCAAAACGAGTGTGCTGACCTACCCAGGTCTGGGCACCAGACAGGAACAGAGCAGAACACGTATACATAGACACAACCCCCCCTTCAGAACTCTATATTGTACCTGAGGTAGCACTGCTGGTCCTTGTCCTGCCAACCTCTGCAAGGAGCTGACCTGAGGAACCTTAATGGGCACTGCAGTGATAGTTCCCAAAGTCTGTTGGAAGAAAAACAGTTGAACAGCGTTTAAAACACTTGCACAGCTTCCCCCGATAGTCTCTGCCCTACCCAGCAGCTCCCCTTCCAGCTCTTTGTCTCTTCCCTACTTATGACGGAAGGGTATAATACACGAGTCCATGTGAAGCTCGCTCTCTCCTGCTAAAGTCTCAGAGACTCTTCCTTCTCTTTAACCTTCTCTACAAAGCACTGTTAAGTAAAGCCTATCGTCTCCTTAGAGCATTTGGTAATTCTCAGTGCAAAGGATACGTCTCATTGTTGTGACGTTTTTTTGGTGCACAAAGAAAATACAAGTGTGCTGCCATGGCTGAAGGCTGTCTAGGCACTAGCTTGTTTTCGAAAGAGATCTGAAGAAAGGTGAAACGCACCACAGTGAAACTTCAAAATGTGCATTGTTAAGATGATGCATTTCACGGTAGCCAGGGTCACAAAAGAAGTTCACTGTGACTTAGTAAATAGTAAATACTGAATTATTAAAACTGCAAGCTACCTATAAATCTACTACAGCATACTGTAACATAACATTCAGCTAAGACAACATCCATTTAGGTCAACACAGCAGCTGTTACTATCCATGTTTATTTTCTCTACTCACCCTTCTCTTAGTTGTATAACAAATTTATTCAAAGCTTATTTAAGATAAAATAGACTATTTCATTTGGAAGGAACCTACAACAGTCATCTAGTCCAACTGCCTGACCCATTCAGGGCTGACCAAAGTTAAAGCATATTGGGGCATCAACTACCTCTCCAGGAAGCCTGTTCCAGGGTTTGGCCACCCTCTTGGTAAAGAAATGGCTCCTAATGTCCAATCTAAACCTCCCTTGGCGCAGCTCTGAACCATTCCCACGCGTCCTGTCACTGGATCCCAAGGAGAAGAGCTCAGCACCTCCCTCCCCACGTCCCCTCCTCAGGAAGCTGCAGAGAGCCATCAGGTCGCCCCTCAGCCTCCTTCTCTCCAAACCAGACAAGCCCGAAGTCCTCAGCTGTTCCTCACAGGACATTCCTTCCAGCCCTTCAGCAGCTTTGTTGCCCTCCTCTGGACACATTCAAGGACCTTCACATCCCTCTGAAATGGTGGGGCCCAGAACTGCACGCAGTGTTCAAGGTGTGACCGCACCAACGCTGAGTACAGCGGGATAATCCCCTCTTTTGACCAGCTGGTTACGCTGTGTTTGATGCCCCCCAGGATGGGGTTTGCCCTCTTGGCTGCCAGGCGACACCGCTGACTCCTGTTGAGCCGCTGCTGACCAGCACCCCCAGATGCCTTTCTGCAGGGTGGCTCTCCAGCCACTCCTCTCCCACCTTGCACTTGTGCCCGGCATTACTCCGTCCTTGGTGCAGAATCTGGCATTTCGACTTGTTAAATTTCATCCCATTAATCATAGCCCAATGCTCCAATCTATCCAGATCCCTCTGCAAGACCTCGTGTCCCTCAAGAGAGCCAACAGCACCTCCCCGTTTGGTATCATCAGCAAACTTGCTAATGGTGCGTTCAACTCCTGCATCCAGATCATTGATGAATACATTGATCAGAACTGGCCCTGGAATTGAGCCCTGAGGGGCACCACTGGTGACCGGTTGCCAGCCAGATGTAGCCCCATTCACTACAACCCTTTGAGCTCTGCCCTTCAGCCAGTTCTTCACCCAGTGCACCCGCTCATCCCCCAGTTGGACAACTGGTCCAGAAGGATGCTGTGAGGGACAGTATCAAAAGCCTTCCTAAAATCCGGAAAAACTACATCCACCACCTTCCCTTCATCCACCAGGTGGGTGACCCTATCATAGGAGGATATCAAATTAGTTAAACAGGACTTTCCTTTTGTGAACCCATGTTGCCTGTCCCTGATGACTGCATTATTCTTTAAATGCCTTTCAGTAGTACCCAGTATAAGATATTTGAGGTAGCTCCTTCTATGAGCAAATATATTGCTGCATTCTACATAAAGTTTACTTTGTAGATGGAGAAATGATACTTTTTAGCCCCGTATTATCTTCATGCCTTATGAATATAGTTGGATGCCAAGAGCAAACAAATTATATTTCTGTAATACAGTCAAGCACACACAAGTTTCCCCCCTCAAAAAAAAAAAAGAAAAAAAATCTGTGCTTGTTTTGCTCCAATCCTTTGCTGACTTTTCATCTATCTGTAGTGATACGGATATCTACAGATGTACATTTACGTGTTCTGTTATGGATGGTCTGAACGTCACCTCACCCATAGAGCCTCCTAAAATACTGGATCTGAGATGTTGTAAATAACTTGTACTTTATTTTCTCCATTAAAAAGGACAGACAACTTACAAATTTAAGATTGGGCCATAGGTCTAAAGCACATAGCTAACTTTTCCCCTTCGACCTCTTTCATTCCTTCATCCCTGATTACAGTTCATATTTTGGTGAATTGGCTAATATTCTTAAGGCGAGGTTTTATAACTTCTATCTAACGTTTCTTAATTGCTGTTGGGACGACATGGCAATATAAGCAAGCAGATGATTGTCATTATAACAGCAAGAGACACTTAGTCACTGATCACAAAAACTTATCAGGCTGCTAGAAATAGCAAATAAGGAAAGAAAAATAGATTCAACTGAATTTCTCTAAATTTAACTCCCCTCAAAACAAAAGTATTGGATGACAGCCAGTAAGATAAAATATGCTAATATTACCCCAATCTGGTAACGAAATTTGTCAATAGAATGGAAACTATAATGTAATCAGCTCAAGGAAAGCAAAACTGTGTCAGGTCCATGCCGATATGTTCTCCTCAGCCCTCAGCAAGAGAGTGGTAAAACAGTCTGTTTCATTCTAACTACAGTGTTTGATAAGAATACCATGCATTTTCATGCAGAATATTTTTAATAAACTTGTCCTACAGAGTTTATATTTTTAACTCTGCTACTCCTCTTGGAGACATTTGGGGGTGTGATATTATATATTCAGCAAAGATTAAAATTTGCATAAGATTCGCCTGAGTTAAACGACGAGAGCTGTACAGTTATAAACATGCAAGGCAATTTTTCCTGAGTACTGGTGGATTATCAGTACCCTGGATTATCCATGGAAAAATATACTCCATTAAAATTCTGTTTTGAGCCAAGGGCAGAGCAGGGGGGGGACACGGGCAAAGAAAGCAGCATTTCCACCCACGGGTGCCAGAACAAGTAAGTTATCCCTATAGGGTGACACATGGAATAAAAACAACAGGAAGGATACTAAAAACTATCTGAATGAATGACTTCTTTGCCCTGTCTACGACATCACAGCCTCACACATCGGGAAGAACAACATGATGAATTCCTGCAGTGTGG
This sequence comes from Grus americana, assembly GCF_028858705.1. Classification (NCBI taxonomy): domain Eukaryota; kingdom Metazoa; phylum Chordata; class Aves; order Gruiformes; family Gruidae; genus Grus; species Grus americana. The sequence goes on from NC_072852.1 coordinate 78,779,912, forward strand.
AGAGAAGGAGAACTTGAGCTGCCACCTGCTGCTGTTGCCACTTAGACATATCACAACTTCCCGCTTTGTATTAGCATGAACTAAAATTAATTCAGGCCACTTTGCTTTTTAAGGTGAATACCAAAATGAAATTTCCAACCCACACTGGAGGAACTGAAAGTTTATTACAAGTATGATCCATATTTTCCCTCCATCCCAACACTGTTTATAAATAGACTGAGATTTCTTTCACAACGTAGTGAAGCCTGAGTTTTTCCCTGGAAACACCAGGAGCACCACAGCTTCTCCTGGGCTCCATACATACCCTCTACAGAAAGTCAAAACAAGAAGTTCTTCCTTCTGGAAGGTTGTGCTTAAAGTGTGGCTGCACCTCTCGTCATTTTTATATATGCTACCTCTGACCTTGAAAATACACATTTTGATATTCCTGTTCCTACAGATACAAGTGGATTTGCAAGGATTTTCAAACTGCACAACAGAATACCACGTATTAAAATCCAAAGTGGCAACACTGAGTGAAATCAGGAATTGACTATAAAGATAAGAACCAAATTACTCAGAAGTTAGATAAGATACGGTTATCAATTGGTAGGATGCACAAAAACTCCACGTCTGAGCAACAAATCACTTTTCTTGTACTACTTCAAATATCAATCACAAGAAAACAAAACAAAACAAAACAACCCTGAACAAAACACAACAAACCAACTCTGTCTAGAAGCGAAGGGCTCTGTCCCGTGAGGAAGGAGCTCCTCAGCCTCTGGGTGCATCCTTGGGCCAATTCTGGCTTACGTTTCAAAACACTGAACGACTGAGCCAAAAGGAATGGAAACGAGAGAAGAAACAAGAAATGCCATAAAACTACTCTGCACTGTTTTCTTAGCTTCACTTGAAGACAAAGCCAGGATGTATTGGCTGTGGGTATCAGAGAAATGAACTATCATTAGTTCTGTCACCTGCACTCTCAAAAAATTTGTTGGATTTATTTTCCTGAAGTAGGAGTTCTGTAGGGATCTCGAGAGAACAAAAACAAATTATGGCATTGTTAGGTTATGAAATTTTCAGTGACAAAGATGCAGCCTCCTGTTTACAAACGTTTTTATAGTAAGGATCCGTTATTTAATATTCAAGGAAACAATCTCAGTATAAAAATCATATGGCCAAGGGAAAATTCAAAACTTTAATCTCACATTAATAATAGCACTATAGTATGTTCAGACAGAGAGATATGTAAGAATCTATTTTACTTTTCACTATTTACATTGTTTTGTTATTGTTTCCCAGCTTGGGCAATAAATAGTTGAAGCTGTTGTGTCAGCAGAATTCGATGACAGAAACCTCTGTACTTTTCCTGTAACACATTTCATCTGTTATCTCAGGGTACTTCACCTAGGTCAGTATTATTGTCTACATTTTAGCGATGAAAAAAATCAAGATTTAGAGGTAAAATAATGTTGTCAGGGCTAGACTGTTGAACAGGTGGAAATGCAAGCCAGACTCCTATCTTCCAGCGTCTCGTCCATGTGATTGATTACCTCATCTCATCTATTGATGCAAAATCACATCTGAGTCACCTAATTTTTAGGTCAGATTTTAATGATCAGACCAGGATGTCTCCATGATGATGGGTGAAAGAGGTGAAGTATAAAAGAGAGGGAATGGCAGTTGCGGTCTCCGCAATGCAGGAGGTGCAGGTGCTGGAACGGGTGGTTGGGCAGTTTGGCTCTGGGTACATTTTTCAGTGCGTTTCAGAGCACCGCTTTGTTCCAATTTAAGTGGTAAATAAATGAGCAGAGAAAACCATTTGCCTGGCAAACAAAAAAAGTAAATGTCTGATGTTCTTGGCCAGGCAATGAGGACTGGAAAAACTCCCCGTGGCTCAAGCCGTAACGGGACAAACACTGCTCACGCTCACCTTAATGCTTCAGTTCTAACTGGGTCCTCAGCTCAAGCCCAGGGGCTGCGAGAGGTGGATAATCAAGATTCCTCCCCTCCAAAAAGGGAAATGTACTTCTTTTTCCTCCTGTTAACAGTGACACCTATTTTTCGCTCACAAACTGTCCGGGCTTGCCATGGTGAGCCTGGTGGATCAAAGACTTGTCACTCACTGATTCCACACTATCATTTTCATCCATGTAGGCCTTTTTTTTTTCCTCCTTCCTTTTTTTCCAATTTGTCCAAAGAGCAAGCTGGTGCACATTCCTATAAACCTTTAATTAACAAGCTGAAAAGACATTTTTCTGGCAATGCCTGACCTTTAAGCACTTTGTATGAATTTATCGATACCAGCAGAAACAATAATTTAAAAGGTTATTTTATGAGTGCTGAATAGTTTATGGCAGCACTTTTGTCAAGATAAATGAGTTTCTTATTACTACATTTACAGCTCTAAGCATTTTAATAAAAAAGGTCCATAAAAGTCAAAGATAACTCCAAATCTCTCCTCTGTCTAAGTCTATTTGGGCTTTTCTGGTGACCCCCTGAAACACCTACAACGTGGAGGGAGCACTGAAATGTGCAGTGCTGGGGGAAAGTGAAGAGCCAAGTTTCAGTTTGCCTCAGAATTGTTTTGATTTGACTTTATGCCTTAAGCCAGATTTACTATCTTTATACTGAGAATTTATTTTTTTTTCCCCAAGCAAAAACAAATTCATCAGGTATATTTCCTACTGTCTATTTCACTAAACTTTACATCCGGCAGCACTTACTATCCCAGGGAAGCAACTGGGAGCTCACGACCCCTTGCTAACTCCTGCCTCAAGCACCAGCCCCAGTGCTGGCCTGGAACAGGACCCTCAGCCACCACCTCACCCATCGTAGGAGTTACTGGCTAATCAACGCACATGGCTGCAACACAAACCACTTCCAAACCCATTCTTCAGTGACCTAGACTGAGCAGACAGGTATCTGGCATGTCAGGGGACACCTTTTTGGCTTGAGCAATCCACAGACGCCCTCGGACAGGAAGCGCAGCAGGCTCACTGTGTAGGTGACCTGCAATCTCAGCTCTTGGGTAAATGTCATCCAGTAGCAAGCTCCAAAGGGTCACATTTTGAATTGCAAAAACAGGTGAAGAGAAGCAAATGAAATAATCTTTTTCAGTGGTCAGTTTACTCACTAAGAAAATAATAAAGATAAGAATGGGAAAAAAAAAAAAGAAAACCAACCCCAAAGCCCTAAAACAGGAGGACACAATTGTATTGAAAGCCAAAAAAGCTGTTCCTCCTGTGTAACCAAAAGAAAAGGAAAACTTTAGGGCATATTGCCAAGTGCAGTTAAAAAAGAAAATCACTTCTGGCCCTCAATTCTCCTATTAATACCCAATAGCATTGTAACTATTTGCTGTATTTTCTCCTCCTGTGCTTCTCCTGCATTAAATCAACACCATCCCTAGATCAAGGCTCTCAAGGAGAACCGAGGGACAGGAGTGTAGGGACAGTGGCAAGTAGAAGACATAAAAAGTGAAACAAAGAAGTATGGTACGGACAGAGAATAAGAATTGAAAGGAAGAAGGCTAGAGATGGTTAGAGGATAAAAGGATGCTGAGGCAGAAACAAGGAGGAGATTTACATCGTCGATGATCAGACTAAGGGCCATACATTCAGTTTCCTACTGTCTATTATGTTATGACTTCTTTAGTCAATGCCTGTGTTTTTAAATCCATGACTTATACACATTTGTGATTTTAGTAAACTTCCACATTTCAGCCCTGAATAGAGATATACAGATACAGAGATATGTATCTCTACTTCATTGAAAGATATTTACATTTTACTCAGTTTGGGTAAATCCATTTGTCAGAGCATTGCTATGTTTGCTTTGAATTACAAATTCCCTTCCCCCCCGCCCCCCCTCCCCGCATTGGGATGTACTAACAGAAGCTTAAAGACCCGTTCGTACGATTCATTATCCGTACAAACTCATTGTTGAGCTTGGGTATGTGAGCAATTTAGGATTAGATCACAGACGTAAAACTGTTAGGGGACACAAGTCTCCTCCCATGCCAGAATTACACCAGTACAGATAAAATCACTGAAGTTGATCACTGAAGAGAATCAGACTCAATGAGTAGCAGAAGGTTAAATAGCCGCATAGTTTCAAAAGCCTTTCACTACAGCATGTTACCAAAATAAATACTTAACTAGGGAACATATGGGTTTGTTATATCTTAGCAGAACAGTTCAATTATTTGAGTTGAACTGACACTGCACTGCTGTATTATTTGCAAACTATTTTATACTGGCATCTATACCGCAGCACAAATATTGTGTTCCTACAATGCACTATAGAAATACTAATCTTTTTCTTTTTAAAGTGCATATGCATCTCTCCAAGATCTAGGTCTTCTTCGTGTTGCAAATAAGACACCTAAGCTATTAAAAAAATGTTTTTGTCTGTTATGTGTTCAATATTGGCAACAACAGTTTTACAGAATGGATTTTTAATGTGGTAGTGACAGGGGAACAGATTGCTATGGCAACAGCAAAGATGAAAATTCTTAACCTGAATGGATCGTCACTGAAGTAATTGCAGGTTTTTTTACCCATTCTACATCCATTTTACAACTTGAATGCTGCATTCAACCTTGAGCTTGCTTTATATAAATGCCAAGCACTATATGGAACCTCCAAGTTCATTTGACTTAAAACTTGCTGCACCTTACCTCAATAATCCAGGGTACTTGCTGTCCTCTAGCTAACCTAAACATCTGAATGCTATTATTTTTCCATATAGTCCACCAGTAAAAGCACTGTGCACTCAGATACAACTTTGAGGCTCCTGCATGATGTGTGCACATGCATATTTTTTCTTTCCCTCTAGACTTAACTTCTACAAAAATCTGCGGAAATCATTCTTCATTTTCAAAGTATTGTGAAATCACTGTGCATTGTATTTCTAATAATCTGGTGAAATAATGGTATGCTTTAGTTTCATACTCAGATTGTATCTCAAAGAGACTGCAATTCAGACAGATATTTTGTGTAAACAGTAGTTTAATTGGGATTTCATAGAAATGTAAAGATTTCTCTTCCAGCTTTTAAAAGTGTTTGGTTTTTACCCACTTCCTTTCTCTCTATTCAGAAGTCATTAATCACGCTCCTGTATGCACATTTATTATTGTTACAGACAATCAGAAACACAACAAGCCCTGTTGCTTTTTTAAAATATCGGTATTTTTGAAACCACCCTTTCTTCGCCCACTAGAAATACCATTTAAACCAAGCACTGCTATAGGCAATTAACGGCAACTGAAACTACGCCGGATGCTTTTGCACTGAAACAGCCGGCAGCTGCTCCCACTGCCCGTTACCAGGCCCAGCACCCGGGTAGCAACAAGCAGCAGGAGGCGAGGTACCACCTTAAATTCCAAATCTGCTTTGAAAAAACCACAGCGTGACCAAATCTTTAATTGCTGCTGTGGTATTCCTACTCGTCCCTTTCACCACCACTCATCTGCAAGGAAACCCGCAGTGGTATCAAAGCTCATGAGGGTATCAGAGGAGTATATGCAGAGATAAAGCAAACAATTTTCTGCTTTTACCGCAGCTCTTTGGCTTTTCAGAGCGCCATCTAATTTATCTCTGCTTTTACCACAGCTCTCAGACTTTTCAGACCACTATCTCTACTTCTTGCCGCTTGCACATTCCCATCTGGGTAAATTCAGAAATACAAACTCAGTCTGAACACACTGTGGGCATGTGTCCATTGCTGTATTCTGGCAAAGGAAAAACAGGATGAATAAAGTTCATGAGTTTCCCTGGTTCAGAAATCCCACTGGTTACTTACACGAGAGGATAGATAGCTGTGCCAAATACCTTTTCTTCAACGCAGCTTCCATCACATTATTTACCGGTTAGTATTTTTATGAAGGCACCCTTATTTTTTTCAAGGGAAACAGAATTTTCCCTTAGTCATCAGCTCGAAGATCAGGGGGTGGGGAAAGAAGGAAGTTCATTAGCATGTACATACCTGTTCTGTGATTTGAAGCTTTATTCAGAAATCAAATTCAATTAATTAAGTCTCCACCTCCTGCACAAATGAGTATAGTCTCACCGAGTTGTAACACCACCACTCAGCAGCTGTGATCACACCTATAGTCTCTTGCTCAGCTGATCCGTAAAAGATTTGCTGTTTAACTACTAAACTGTTCCAGGTTGATGTTGTTTTTAATGACTAATGTCTTTTACTTACTTATTCTTGCTTCTGCAGAAATATTTCTGACTAAAGAGAAAAATGCACGCACAGCGTGTCACAGAAAGCAGATTCTAGCCTCTCTCTCAAGCGAGTTTAGGCATGAGTAAAAATCTTCAGCAGAGCCCCCAGCAGCTGCTAAAGTACTACTGCTCTACCCCAGTTGCTGGACATGAGGATTAGGGTATGGGAAGAGATGCTGGGGGGAGGAAAAATGATGGAGGAGCAGACAGACCATCATTCCTGAATGATTTAGGAATGCCACCTATCAGAACGGCCCATGCGGCCTATTAGGAGCCACTGAAAAATCATCTTCCAAATCTTTCCACCTCAGCACCCACAGGGCTCAGAGCTGCTTTGGCAGTTCTCGCTCTGAGTTTTTATTGTGCGCTGTTTAGTCACTCCGAAGAACGGGAAAACGCGGGGGGAGTGACAGCCTGAGACGCTCCGCTTGCTCACGGCCACACCGCCCCTTTTGTCAGGCCCCGAGCTGAGCTCAGTCAGCTTGCTAACCAGCATAAAGAAAGTTTTCTCCTAGCTGAATTAGCTTGGGGAAGTATCCGACAAGCAACAGAATAAATACAAGGGAAAAAGCAACATTTCTTAGCTGGGGGGGAGGGAGGGGAAGAGAAAAACACACAGAGGCAGGGGAACAGAAAAATGGAATGATGGTTCCAAGCTTTTTTGGAGAAAGCAAGCTATTAGATCAGCTCAGCCATAACAACTGGATGCTGTCAGCAAAAATAACTTCCTTGACTATACAACTTGGGGAAGGAACATGAAGACTTTGCCTGAATTTCATATAAAGTGTGTATAAATATGACTTATCTTAAAATTCTACCGTTAAGATAATTAGTTAGAAAAAAGGAAGCAATAACTTTCCCAAGAAATGTTAACTTGAATGTGCAGAACATCCCATCAGCTTGCTTTATTTATCTGTAGGCAGATTACTCAGCAATATCGAGCCACTCGCCCATCAACAAAAGCCAGTGGGAAATACTGCTTTAGTACAGCACGGCTGAATTATCGTTGCTATTGAACACTTAACTTTGGTATTCCACAGTCCTAGGACTGCAGCTGTGAAAAATCATTGTAGATGTTGCCACATAGGTGCCGCCTTCTAATTAAAAGAAAATACTGAAATACAGCAGCACCTTATTTAGTTTTGGAGGGTGATAAACTCTACAGTATTCACTTACAAATGTAGTTGATTCTTTGATGATCCAAATAAAAATGCTGATGTTTTATGTTGATTTGTTCAGACACTAACAGGATTTGGCAAATTTATGCTTATATAAATTCATAAATATATACATAAGATACATACATATACACTATATGTATGTGAATACACAAACACACGCTTCAGAACACATAATAATATATTATACATAATACTTTTCCGGAGCTGCAAATATCCCAAAATGAGTACCAGTGTTTCCCTACAATGACAGAGCCAGGAAATCTTAAGAGTTAGTAAGTAGAAAATCTCCTCTTCTTCCTGTGATGCTGCAGTAACATTAGTGCCAGCAGAACTAGCCTTATAAATGCTAAACTCAGCAACGGTTCCTTTGCTTCAGAGCATAGAAATTGTATCTGTTTCTGGAGTGCAGAAATTTTAAGAAGAAAACCAGAAAAACAAGCAAACAACAACTCTGGTCTACTGTCTAGCCCATGTGACTTTTTCTGGCTCCTACTTAGGATGTTTCATCCTGCTAGTCCCAGATAAACCTGGATACTGGGACATCTTCCAAGGTCCTAGTAGGCTGAGTTTCAGAAAAAGCCCCAAGGTGCCTGTGTCCAACCTAGCTCCAGCTAAAGAGTTCAAAATCACCTTCTCAACACCCCCGCCCCAGCTGCTGTCAAGCTTTAAAGACAGTAAAATCCTCATGTGCTTCAGATTTAACCATTAATATTCTCTGGACACCTGAAAGTTTGCTTCTTGGCAAGCCTGGAAACATCAACTTTGAGGTGTCAACAACTAGAACGGAATCCACAAACGCGCGAAGGTATCGCACAGTACAATGTCCAGCTCTTAGGTGCCTTACTGCAGTTCTTAATTAGGCACCCGAGTTTCCCTGTGCAGGGCATGCAAAGAGTATGGCGGGGCACCTTGGGAAGAAATTTGCAGACCAGGACCCAAGGGCAGAAGACAGAGGTCTAGACAGATGTGCTCAATAGGAGTGTTTTACTGTGTTACTGACTCCAGGCCTTGGTACGTTGCTCTGAAAGAGGAGACCTGCTTCATTCCCGCTGGGATTCACCTCCCTGAGCCCCCTCCTGGAGACTAATCTGTGTTCAACCACCTTCATTCAAACCACACTCCGAGAAAGCTTTCCTTTCTTCCTCCTTCCCATCTTCCCCTTCAAACAGTTTCTCAGGAGTTCAATCACCTACTCCAGAGAAGGAAGATTTCAGTTCCTACACTCACACATGGCTCTGTAAGCCATTTAACTATCTGAACATACTTGGGAGAAAGATGACTCTTCCAAGCTCTTCTGCTAAATTAGTCAGTGAGAGAAGAAAGAATGGGGTCTTGTGTCCCAGCAGTTAGAGAACTCTTGGGGGAAAAGTCAACTGATAATTCCAATCAATGCTTTGGCCACCTTCTTGTTCAACCCTGTTAATATAATAGCGGTTCTTACAACACCCCAGTGCAAACATTTTGGCGCACAGGGAATATGACGAGCCGCAACAGAGGCATTTATGGATTTCACCTGGGTCCAGACTTGAAAGCTACTGAGAAGAGTTTGAGGATCTAAGTTTTGAACTCCAGACAGCTAGGTGCACTTCAACACTGAAGTACTTCCAAAGATTTAGTCTAAATCTCTTTTGCTAGAAATAAAAGACATCGGGAGAAAATATGTCCTATGTTCTCAGTTTGCATACTTTGCAAATTAGACAGCACAACAATAATGTCTTCATAAAGGCAGAACCAGGAACCTTTACGAGTCTTAGCTCAATGAAGGTCTGTGCATGTATCCATACGGAGATCACTGCAGAGATCGGGACTTCAACCCAGCCATTCCCAGAGCTAAAAGGGGAAATACTATATTCTTTTTTTTTTTTTTAATTGGACAATTGTGTCTTAAATCCAAAACAACTGCCAGGAAACACAAAGAGAATTTTACTACCTGAAATTTCTATTAATTTTTTAGACTGACTGGCTCTTACTCAAGCAGGGCTATTTATATCGTGCCATTGACCCAAAAAGCAAAATGTTGGTAAGGGATGCTATTCAGGTCTTCAGTTTTCTTTTAACTGCAGACATGAAAGTTCTGCAAAGTCTACACCCTGACACTGTAAATTGCAAAATCATAAAATTCAGGATGAACAGGTCACAAAGATTTATTTTTTTAAATCAAAAGTTCCTTTTCAAAGAAAATGTAATAATAATCATTAATGGCATACTAAGCCTATTGTATTGTTATTAGGAAAAAGGTTAGAGACATCCTAGTGATGTAATCTTGTAGAATAACTCAGCTGGTATGAATCTAGCTTCACTATACTTGACTTCAGTGGAGATATTCCAAATTCACACATTTGAAAATGCTCATAAAATTTGTTGAGTACTACTTTGTTATTAAGAAGACTTATAAACTTGAACTTACTGAAGGCCCTCGTGTATTTCAACCCATAGGTTGATTCTGGTTCTATGTAATAACTTCTAAATTCAGAAACAATTTCTGAGCTCAGGCTAGAGGAGCCAGAGTTCGAGCTCATATTCCTCAAGACTTGAGAACAAAGTGTAAACACTTTGACCAATCATAGTGGTGGTTCAAAGCCACTCACTCTGGCTTTAAAGCCCACATTAAGAACACAGATATAGCAGAAACCTGAAGCTTTTTATCTTCTCGTACTTATTAGGGAGGTTGGGCTTTTCTTTTCCAGCAATACTAACAAATGCAGTGTGTAATTTCCTGTATAACAAGAAACATTAAAAAGTGATACAGGTCAACAGAACATAGATTATTGGCTTATATTTTGAAAAGACGAGTGCAGGAGAAAATTAATATAGTAATGTTTCTCAGCGGATAGGGTGGTGGGATTTTATTAGAGCAAACGCTAATTAATTACCACATATAGTCTCCTAAAATCATACCCTGCAGTATCCCTGCCAAATTTCTACAATATTCTCATTATGCTAAAATAGCTGTCTTTTAAAAATATGTTAGTGTACTGATTCTTTAAAGACAAAGGAATATTACATTAAATTAAACAAGGCTGACTCGTGGTTTTATTTTACACCCGTAAGGACAGTAAACATTTAAGGTAAGACCCCTAAATCATCATTAGTACTTCAGGAAACTACAGGAAACACAATGTTACTTAAATCTTATCAAAGCTGTCATGCACTTTCTGGTATTACCTATTCAATCACAGCTAGTTCAGTGATCTTGTATGTAAAAATGAACTTATCTCCAATCCAGCCAGTCTCGTTGTTTGATTCAATGAGGGGTGCAACAATCAAGTTGTTTGTAATGTCACAATCCATCACTATACGTGCAAATTTGATGACACAGTCACTGAACTGGGGTCTTAATAAAATCAAACACGAGAAACAGGCTAAACAGAGGTCTATAATAAGGATCTCACTGAGGGGAAAAAAAACCACAACCAAACAACAGCTGTACCCATTAACTAAATGTCTTGTATAAAAGCAGTGGGGACATGTTCTTGCTTTCACTGGCCAAATCTCCAAGGGCAATATTTGGCCAAAGAATTAGAATAATCAAAAAGATTAAGACCCTGGCACAGAAAAGCAGGTAAATACAAACTCACTTACAAGCACATGACTAATGCTACTAAAGACGTGAACTATCTACATGTTAAACTCAGGGTTATGCTCAAGTGAAGGATAAACTTGAACCTGTTTTCTGAAATTACTGATATTGAAGCCTGATCGTAAGATCAACAAAAGAGAATTTTGGTTTGTCTTACCTTGCCTGGTACCTGGCTTATTTTAAAAAGGTCTATGTTTCAGTTTTCATAACGATAAAAATCCAAGTCCAATGCAAGCCTTTGTACTCAGAGGGCAAACCCGTGACTCAAGGCTACAGCGCACCTTCTGCGCAAGAATTATCTGCACTGAAGGAACATCAAGCCCAAGAGTGATTTAACAGCAGTCAAAGAAGAAACAGGCTCACGATAAATAAAAGTTAGTAACTAGTCTTTTCCCACCCATACACACATATACGAGTATCAAAAACACACGATATAGCTGTTAACAGGCATCCGCCAACACTCTGTCCTTGTCACTGATGGAAATTGAAATATATCTGTCTTGCCATTCAGCTATTCTCTAAATTTAGAGATGAACAAATTTGGTTAAATTTGGATCAGATCACTTTCTGACTCACATTATCCTGCAAGTTAGCAATCCTTCACATGTCACACGAAAAAGGCCACTGAATGTAATACATAATCTCTTACCTTGATGAGGCACTGCACACAGTCAAAGCAAGGAATACAAAAATATATCGCTAAAACCCAGGAAACCCATACAAACAATTCTGATCTAAACAGCAGAAGAGTGCTTATGTGTTGAAATATGCATTCAGAGAGCCAAATCTTTAACTAGTGGAAACTCACATAACTCCATCATTTTGAGCACAACTCTGTAGATTCCTAGGCAGCGAGGGTCTGCCCTTCCATATAGGAACATCTCCACAGACAGATTTTTTTTTTTTTTCTCTCTCACATACACAAACACTTTTAATTGCTTATTGTGTAGCAATTTAACTGGAATTTTTATAAAATGGCTGTGATGTGAAGAAAAGATAACAACTAAACCCTAACATCAATAAGTGCTAATAAATATTAATATAACATAAGCACCACTTTTATTGCAATGTGAAACCAGTTTATTATCCACAGATGAAATCAAATTGCTGCCTTTATTACTGTCAGGAATGACTTCTAAGATATTTCTATTTACTACTTAGGTATTCATCAGCACTCTGTATTTACATCATCTAGGCTCTCTCTCCCTCTCCCTCTCCCTCCCCTCCCCATTTATACATAAAATAATTTAAAAGCAGTATTTTCTGATACAGTTTTCCAAATAATTTAAATACAGACGCAAATGTACATTATGAGATTAGTAGCAGATCAATTGCCAAATCCTGATACGGTTATAACACCAACAGGAAATCTTATCATGCTTGTATTTGCAATATGAACGTTGAAAGAAGATAAATACAGAGTTTGCAGTCTGGTATCAAACACTCAAATTCCTGCAAATTATTCAACCACCCCACCAACTCCACGGATAATGAAAAAACCCCACCTTTTGACGATAAATGGAACTAAGACGTTTGGCGATAGTCCAAAGCCTTTCATTTCCTAAAGTGGTGCCTTTTATTAAAGTAACAGTACATGTAGAGTAAGTGGATGTTTTTATGCATCCTGTAATTTAGAAAACCTAAGAGATGATTTCCCCACCCCCAAAGTTGATCATCTTTCATTATTACAAACTGCACTTCAAGTTTGAATCACGCAGCCCTCAAATCTTCTATCCATCCCCTCGCATTCTTGCTCCCCCATTTTAAATAGAACTAACTTGAAAATTCTGACATTTTCAAGAATGCTTGCCTGGTAATTTCCGTGAGGCACAGACAGCCTCCAATTACAATGAAATAGCTACAGTGTATTACCATTTTTAGAGCATTCTTTGGTTTTCTGAAGTGAATCAAAGCTCTCCACGGGAGCTACTCTGATTAGCGTCAAAACAATAATGCGCTATGAACTCTCAGCATTCGAACAAGGGACTCGGAACTTTGTATGCATGGGTGATATATAAGCATGTACAAAATTAGCACAGAAACTTCCATAAGGGGGCTGTCTATATATTCCTACATTTTAAGACTTTCCTTACTAGGAAGTTAAAATAGCTCCCAAGGAAAGGCATGAAATTCAAGCAAATGCGTTTCCCTCCTTTAACCTGGTCTCTTTTGTTTGCTTCTCTATACACAGCGCAATTAATTACTTCTGGCTATGAGGACCTACGCATACCAACAGGCCGAGAGCTCCGCCGTGCTTCTGCAGCATCAGGAATCACTGACAAAACAAAAGTAGTTTTAGTTAACCTCCTTCCACTCGTGTTCCTCGGTAGAGACTCTTCCCAGACACGAGTAGGAGGAAGCTCCGTTCCGGGAGCACCGAAGCAGCGCGTCCACACCTACACCCACTTCGCGTGAACCTGCCGAGGGGACGTGTAGCGGCACGGAGGTTGCAGAGGACAGAACCATAGCACCGTCTCCAAAATTGAGACTCGCTATTGTTTCCTGGTCGTTTTGGTTCTTGCAGCGTGGTGTTTGCTTGCCAGTCCCCACAGAAACAAATTCGGAAAGGTTGCTCCTAGATTCTCACGACGAAGCGTCAGACAGTCAGCGTGAGTCCATTTTTGCTTATCCTTCCCTGCTGGATACTCCACTGCCTTCTCTGGGAATTTTTGGCTATGGAAGGAATACCACGTTGGGCCTAATCAGGTTTTATTCAGTTGCTGAGAGTCTTTATTCAGTCTTTGATACCCGTGGGTGTTTGACCCCGTTGTAGGCCAAATGAAAATGCAGATTGAGGAAAGCAGAAATCCACGCGCTTTAGATGTATTGACCATATACGTACGTCTGGGATATTTAAAAGGAAGGCATTTATAATCAGGAAGCATAAGTGCTTATTCTGACTCTGACATTTAAATATCCCATCAACAGCAACCAGCATCGCAAAACAGTTTAATTAACCTGAAAGGATGTAATTTTATGCTATTTAGCAAGAAATACAAAATTTAAAGTGCTTTTACGCGGTATATATCAGAGTAGTAAGGCCAAATCCTGCTCTTAACTACCCATATTTAAATATGGAGTAAATTCATGTACCTCCCTTAATAAACCTACAACTAAGATGGTGTAAATACAAGCAGAATCTGTCACACATACTCTATAATCCATCTCCTAAAATTACCATGCTCTTTACAATATTCTAAAGATAGAGTTAAAAGTTAGTAAAGCCCCAATGACAGAATGGATCACTGGATGGTGTGCGGGGCTGTGAATCCTTGGGGTTCTCTCTCTCTCTCCTCGTCTTTTTCTTTATTATCTTTATTATTATTTTCAATTTCATTTGGCTGAGCCACCTCTCTTCTTCTACATTTACACTTATCTCCTGAAGATAACTTGCCTTAAAGCTATCAAAGAATGATGCAGGAGATATAAAATAATATAAATTATTGTACAATATATTACATTATAGAAAAAATATATGTGATATATATTTCTATATAAATAATTTATATTTATATAAAATATATATTTATAAAATAACCCAATGTCTTTCTCGTACTCATACCCATGGTGTGGCTGACACCCTTCTGAAAGCCTGAGAGGTGCGGTCCACTGGACGAAAAGTAGGACTGTGACGGATGAATCGGGGCTCTCTCCTGCACTGTGACCCCAGAATTCACTTCATCTCTCTGCACTCTGATTCCCCCACAAATTTTGTCTTGCCTGCTTGCATTATATGCTCTTTAGCAGACGCTCCCTCCAACAGGTATGCCTTCAGTGTCTGCCATGGAGACCAAACAGGAAGGCTAATCAAGTAGTTAACGTGCTAATAAGACTCTGCTTCAACTCTCTGCCCTATTAGGGCATCTGTGTGTCCCCACAAGAAGAATTTCCAATGGGATTTAGGACAGGGACTACTTCAGAGAGTCTCAGTCTCCACCTCTGCCTGTTGTAATCTCTGCAAAGTTCTCAATATAGAATTCCCTACCTATGTTACTATTCTTCACAGCAGCTCAAGTGGGATCCCAGAGAAGGATTTTGGTCCTCAGGAGATCTCCGTAGGTTCCTCTAACACTGTCTACTAGGACCATACTTCAGAATTCCTCTGTCTGCAGTAACTCTGGTTTATGAACCCATGGGCATGACAGATGGGCAGTACCACAACCATCTCATCCTTGGGCCTGCCTGTTCAAAATCTTCCTGCCGCAGGCTTTCTCTGTAGTTCTATCCTGCATTGTTATTTCTAATAGAACACTGTTACCGCACCAAGTTGCCCTCATAAACTGGCAGAAGCAGATCGCTCAGAGTGTTAATTTGGCCTCAGCAGACCCAGCCCCCATTTCACATTTAGGGAGATCGTAAAAAACAGCACAATTTGGGGAAAGTCAATAGGAACTGTCACCCACACAGAGCAGTCATTGCTCTGTTCCTCCAGGAGAGACATCCAGAAACCAGCACAGTGCCAGATAAAATGAAGCTCAAGTAAGCCCTCAACACAACTCTTCAACATCTTGAAATTCATAAGCCGTTGCTGTTCAACCCATACCTGGAGAAGGATATAACTGGTGTGACGGTAAGACCAGAAGTCATGGACTCCAGATACGCAATGATTTTTTTGGTACATTACAGACAGCCTGGTAAAACTTCTGATGCCAACAAGACTGCTGGTCCTTCTGTAGATTGCCAAAATGACCGTGGTATTCATAACTCGAAATGCAATGTCTTCATTTTTCCCCTTCCCTAGACCTATGCAGAGCCTCTGGATCTTTCTTTTGTCCTTCCCTGTGCTCCCTAGTTCTCATTTCCACCTGCATCTCGGCATACTGGTGCTGAAGACTGAGCAGCAGATCAAGAAGTAACTATGAGGCAGATGAGTAAAGAGCTGTGGCAAGAGCTAAAAGGCACCACAGCATGCTCCAAGGACTTGTGGGACAGTTCTTGTTCCCCAGGACACCATGCACAGCATGGACATGTCTGAGGCATTCTCAAAATGATCAAAAAGGCCAGTAGTGTGGCTGCCAATAGAGGGACCCTGCCTAAGGCAACTCTTGGGAGCTTCCTGTGAAGAAGTATAAATGGATCCTTTATTTCTCAGTTTTCCAACAGCAAAACGTGGGATAATAGCACCTTAGTCATAACAACTCCATATTGCGAGGACAAATTAACTATTGCCATGTACTCAGACACTGTGGTAACGTGGATCGTAGAAAAAAAAAGCTATATATAGCCACATAACCAATACAGATAAAAATATCTATAAATAATACCTCTAAGTACAACTGCAATACAAATAATAAATAAAAGCCAAAAAGACTTAGTCATACACGCAGGTGGATTTCCAATTATGGAGGAAGCACTTTTACAGAGCGCAGAGTGGAGCACATTAAGTGGGTTGGTGAAGAGAAAGGTAATAAATCATTCTACAAATAAATTATTCTGAAAAATGGCCATCACAAGCAGAGGTATGTTCTTAAACTTCTGGAATGCATTTTTTTCTAGTAAACTGAATATACAGATAGCTAAGAAGTATATATGAGCATCCTGCTATCCGTATAAAAGTCACTGTTTCCTGAAAAAAAAAATGGACACCCATGTAGCCTGCTCAATCTAAACATGGATACAAGTAGTTCTTTGAGCTGTGGAGTTAATGAAGCATTTGTGGAGAACAGTTTACTATCTTGCCAAGAATTTATAGCACTATAAATCCTCATACTGTATTTTACTTTGAAATAACCTCCCTGTATAGACAAGCCCCAGGACGCAACAGCACCTGTGCACGGGGAAGCTTGCCGAACTTTCCTCCAGCTGACCCAGGGAACACACGAGTGGGAAGGAAAGCATGGAGAGGAGCAGGAGGCAGATTTTACGCTGTTCCTTGTGGACTCCTGACGGACAGGCAGTCAGTGCCTCGCTAAGATGTTTTCTAAGAGCGGCATAGAGTAACGGGGGACAGAGCATCACACCAGGAAAGAGACGGTTCTTTGATTACAGCTGTATCCAAACGTTCCTGCACCTAGTACCTACTTTGCACTCTAGAAGCCTCTGGGACTTAGGGTGGGCGACCGGCGCGCATACAGCACACGACCGGTATGCACAGAGAATACTGTTTATGCTGACAAAGCGAGAGCCAGCTCTGGCAGCACTCTCACCCCAGGGTCACGGGTGAGCAAAGCCAGCAACGCCGGGCTGTGCAGAGCGCGCTAAGCTGGCTGCAAACGACGTCTCTCTGGAACTAGAGAAGTGGAGCTGCCCGAGAGGCAAGGGTTGCCTTGAGCACTACCCAGTGTGCCGCTTCCAGGACACGACGACCCCTGCAGAACCACTCTGCCCCACGATCCTGCGGAGCAACTTGTGTGCCTGTGTTGTGGTGCTTCACGGCCCAGATATGCCCTTCCAGTGCTTTTTTCTTTCACCACGGCTCCTGAAAAGCAGCCGAGGGGTCTGACAGCTGTATTCCCCGCCCTGTGCTCGTTCTCCCAATGGCCGGCTGATCCAAGTGTCTTTCAAACGGCCAAAAGGCTTTCTGCTTTCCCCAAATCAGGTTCTGGGATGCCTGCTGGCCCTCAGTGTTGCTATTCAGTAGAGAATGAGGAGGTAGCAGAGGGGCATTTTCTTTACCCAGTACATTGTTCCAGCACAGCAGATGGGACTTTGTCCTTCAGCAAAGCAACCTCAGATCCTGCTTTCAGTCAGGAAATGGTGGCTAGGATAGCAAATACCACATAAACACAATTACAATAAAAAAATATAATTTGAGAGGTTTATATGAAAATCTCTTTATACCAAGAGTGCTTTGTAGGTACAGGCATGCTGATATCCTGCACCTATCCAGTAGCTCTAGGGCATTCTCTACACAGAATAGCAACAGCTATTCTCTGAAGGCAAAGCACTCCTGGCGTGTATACAGCGTATGCCAGCAAAATTCAGCTTATGCCAGCAAAATACTGCTTTTGCCAGCAAAATACTGCTTTTGCCAACATAACTTGCTCCAGATCATCCAAATGAAGCTCTAAGCTTCATTTCTCCAAGCAGGAGAAAGAGCTGTACTCACGACATCCCTGCACGTACGCTTTCATCAATGTGGCTCCATCAGTCATGTCTTCATACGCAGGACTGATGCCGAAAGGCTGCCAAGGAATAGTGTGGACCTAGCGCTAGCTTCTGGAGCTCAAGATTTCCAATGCTTACAGATTTCAATCTTTGTTAATATCGCAACGTTTCCTGCTTCTAATAAAACATGTGATAAATATCCAGGCAATCCTCTGGTATCTGTTATGCATGCATTTATTTAGGCACTTTTTTCAACGCAGATACGGCTTCCATTACAGTCAACGACGTTTCAAAAATCACTTTAAAAATCTGCTGGGTAAACAACAGCCTAAGATGAAAGTGCTGACACGCAGCTGCCCAAATGAAAATTCTGTAACAAACTTACATTTAATCCTATCTATATTTGAAAGTTCTGTATTTAGATTATAGTGTTTGATGCCCTATTTTTTTCTGCTGAGTTTCATTTAGCATTTCATTCTTCCTGCTAGATACCACTCGAGATGACCGTATGCACATCCTGATCCCTTAAATGCTTTCGAGCAGAAACCACTGTTCAGAAACTCGTAACATTACATTTCATGCCCTTGCCCTCTCCCTCACTTTGCAGATGCAGAGGAATAGGCTACACTACACCAATAATCTCATTTACTACTATCAGCTTGCCACCTTAACCCAGTTTGCAGAAAGCTGTCATTACCCTCCATCTCACAAACTTCATACATTACAGCAGAAAAAAATACTTTTTCGAGCCATAACAACACCACCAAAAAAAAAAAAAAGAAAAAATAAATGCTTATTAATAAATGTCAACAATGAAATTTCCCTCTGACACTACGGTGCTAGTAGCTAAGGTGTTACCGCTATTGGTTTGTAATCCCCACTCTGGGAACAATCAAGAATACTGGGCATGAAGCAAGAATAGATTTTTTTTTTTCATTGGACCAGAAAAAGAAACCTTGCAAAACAAATTTAATTTGGGCAGAGGAGTGATAATTAACATGCAATCCAGCACTAAGCTTCCCGACAGCTTAGGACCAAAGGTCAGCTTGCATTTTTTTACATTTACAATTCAATATATCTAATTGTTTTTATCCATGTCTGCTGACTGTTCTCAAAAGATGAAACTGCTATAGTCCTCTGCCTCAGAAACTTGCCATTGATCAGCTTCTTCTTCCATAAATTACTAACATAATCAGAGATACTAAATCACAAAACTACAGTTGCTGAAAACTTGCAATGCGAAGACATTTCTAAAAAAAAACCACTGGACCTCTTCCTCTAGCACAACCAAGGCAAACCCCAAATGCTGGACAATATTCCCATGCTATTCCAGTAACAGCCAGCTTCTGCTTAAAATTAAGCTGTTCTCTGCGAGAAAAGTTGTAATGCCAGGGCAAATGCTGTTTCAGGTTCGAGAGAACACAGGACAGAAACATGTGCACGAGCGTCAGTGCTTTGCTCCAGCAGGTTGCAACACGCCGCTGACTGCAGCCCGGCCGGGGACGTGGAAGGTGGCAGTGGGACCCGTTTGCCCTTTTGAAAAGATAAATGGGAAGCACCCCGGATAATTCAACAGCTCGCCAGCTTACCAGGTTAGAAAGTCTTTCCCTCTAACAACACTTGCAGAAGTTACATGTTTGCAGCCAACTGTTCCAACCAGGGCTGTTATTTCACTATTCAGGATAAATACATTGAATGTTATTTCAAGCTTCTTCCTTCACTGTTTTGATTCTTTTCTTCCTATGGCTCCTGACAGTGACAGAAAAAGACAGTCCTTCGCAAAATGATAGACCACTGAAACATTGAAACTTTTATCTTTTATATGATTATCATTTATATAGTTATTTTCTGGGATTCTAAGAAATATCTACTGGGATAGCTTCAAGTATCTTTTCAATAAAGCATAAACAACACCTTCAATAAAGGAAATTACCCAGCATGAATAGAGAACAGAGGTTCAGAATCGAATTCCCCACACAGCTACTTTAGTGTAACAGCTAAAGACAACACCATTTCTCCACAAAAAGTGACAGGATGATTTGGTTCCCGAAGTGGCTGGATGTGCTTTCCCGTTTGTTAGCGGATGCAGCAGGTGACGGTCATTCCCTGTCCGATGTTTAGGAAGGGGCTTCCTGGGTATTAAAAAGCCTTATGTGTTCCAACATAACCTTGATTTACAAACGTCTTCAGGTACAGGTTGCCTGTGGCCCTTATCCATATTGTGTTCTTCTTTCCTGACTATTAGATTCATATCCTGAGCTTGTGAAGGGGAAATAAAGAACAAAACCAGACTACCACAGCCTCTATGTGCAGAAAGTAGAAAAGAAATCCACATTTCCAATGTTAGCAATAATAGTTTACATCCTCTTCTCCAAAGTTTTAGGAAGGCTTTGTCACTTTCTTCACATTTTAACTTCACCAGCATCATCTCCCTCTCTTGACACACACCACGACTGGAGTAAAAACTTCTCTTTTGTGGCTGTAAACAGACTGCACAAAACAACACGTCTGGCAAAGAGCACTCCATCCTCTTTTGCCCTCCTTTCACTAATTCAATCCGTTTATTACATATTTAGATTACTGTGAACATAAGCATTAAACGTATACATACATCCACACCTGGAGGCAACAGCCATGCAGTTTGTGCTTTTGTTCCCTCTCCCTAAGTGAGGGAAGGGACCGGCACCACACCAAGGACACCCGAAACGAGGGCACAGCCCGGACATCCCCCATCCCCACAAGCAGCGGCTAAGCTCACAATTGGCAGCCGACATTTCTTCACGCGTACCTAGCTGTTTTTAAGAACTGCTTCTTAATCAGAAAAGTAGCCACAGAAGGTGGGCGACTAGGGGCAAGCAACAAGAGGCAGTCAACTCCCCTCTGCTCAGCGCTGCTCTCCTCGACCAGGGCCCGTGTCCCGTCCACGCTGTCAAGGTGGGGGGGCCTCGTCTGTCCCCCAAACCCGCCGGACACCCGCAGCCCCGTGCTTCAGCTCAGCTCCCCGCTCCCCAGCCTGCTCAGCGCCCCGGGCAGGGCTGGGGAGTCCCCGTACCCCCCAAGAGAGCAAATACCCACAGCAGCTGTGGGGCGGAGGGTCCCCATAGCACCAGAGGGAGAAGCCCTCCCCCCTCCAGGGCAGCGGGGCGAGTCTCCGCGCCCCGAGGGCACTTGGAGGAAGGGGCAGGTCTCCCCCCCACCCCCCCCCCCGGCACCCCCTCGTAGCCCTGACACCACCCGGAGCCCCCACGCCCCCCATCTCCTCGCAGCCTCCCCCCCGCCCCCGCCAGCAGCCGCCCCTC
This sequence comes from Grus americana, assembly GCF_028858705.1. Lineage (NCBI taxonomy): Eukaryota > Metazoa > Chordata > Aves > Gruiformes > Gruidae > Grus > Grus americana. The sequence continues at coordinate 78,801,234 of NC_072852.1, forward strand.
CCCGCCCCGTCGGGGCGCCGGCCCCGCCCCCGCCCGCCCCTCCCGCCCCCCGCGGCGGCGGAGCCCGGAGCGCACCGCCCGCCCGCCCGGCGTTACCTGGGCGTTGGAGCCGAGCTCGGGCGGCCGGCGGGCGCCGACCAGCTTGGCCGTGGTCTGCAGGTTGATGGGGGCGCTCTGCGGGGGCTCCACGCCCGCGGCGCTGCAGCCCAGCCCGCCGTTGAGGTGCGCCGTGACCATCGCGATGGGAGCCTTGGCCGGCAGGACGGAGATGGCCAGGCTCTGCCCGGGGCTGCCGCTGGGGCTCCCGCCGCCGCCGCCGCCGGGTGCCTTGAGGAGAGCCGGGACGCCGCCGGGCTTGGCGCTGCCGCTGGCGCCGCTGCCCACCAGCACGGCCGCGGGGCAGCTCCGCACCGCCAGCTTCTGCCGGGGGAGAGAAGGGGAGAGAGAAGCGGCATCGTCACCCGCCGGGCTGCAGCTGGACCCCGGCCCCCCGGCCCCCGCCGCCGCTCTGCCCCCCGGCCGGCCGAGCTCCCGCGGCTGGAGCTGCCCTGCCGGGCTCGGCCCCGCCAGCGCGGATGTGGGTTCATTTTCTTGGGCGGTTTTCTCCTTGGAGGGGCAGGCGGCGGGCAGGGAAAGGCTGGGCTTCCCCTACTCGCCCGGGAACGTGGGGTTTCACTCGGGGGGGGGTCAAAGTCTTTTTTTTTTTTTTTTTCTTTTTTTTTTCCCTTTGGCATCTGTTTATGCCCGGAACTAATGATCCAGGTATAGGTCTAGATAATACTGCAGCTTTAATTAATAATAAAAGGCTTTTAGACGTAAAGAATGTTATTTTCAACTTTCTTTCCCACTGGGCTGAAATTTCCATTACACGTGCTCGCCTCCCTCCAGCGCTCGCTTACTTCTCGTGGTCTTTCACCCTGACTGACTTTGGAGTCATATTTTGGTTTCCCCTTTAACTTGTTTTTTTTTTCCTCACAAACTTCCACTATTTTCCCAGTGTTTTGGGGTTTGTTTGGTTTGTTGGGTTTTTTCTTTTTTTTTTTTTTTTTCCCCAAGCTATCTTTTTTCTGTAGCGCCGTTTTAACTGACAGTTCTCTGTTTTTCTTAACAGCTGTACTTTTAAATTGCTACAGGGTGGCTATTCTGTCATCTGTAATAGGAATGCATTGATCATGATCTATTTACAGTATCTCTTACAAGACTTGTATTTGAGTTTTCTGTAGGCACTGTGAAGTTGCCATATGGTGAACACCAGTGTCTACGTAAAATGCTCACTTTTGGAAAGAAAAAAACTTCTATAAAGTTATTGCACTTTGAATCATCTCAGAAGCTGCTTAGGCAGGTTAGGTGTATGCGGAAAAAAATATCCTGGTTCAAGACTCTTTTGATGCTTTGAAGTATTAACCATTTCATTTTTACAAGAGTCTGTATCAAAGCTACTTAATCCTGCAAAGACTTCTGCCCATGTTTAACTATTCGCTGTCCGATCCTCTCTGCTGCGTTGCCATTACATCTAACATGTCGCCTTTCAGGAAACTTCGCCGCCTGCCTAGGTCTGCTGCTGTACTATTAAAGTCATTAAGCAGTTTGTTGTCAACTTCACTTGTTTAAAATACTCTGTGTGTGTATATGTATATATGTGTGTATATATATAAAGTCACAGACATGCTTAGTTCTTTCCAGAATCAAGGCTGGAAACTCTTAATTCTGGGCATAAAGTAGAAGCCTTGTACAAAACTACCTGACTTCTAATACCTTCCTCCTTACCTTTAAACACGTTGCACACTTTAAGGCTGTAAAGCCTTAATTGTCAAATATGTTTGCTCCAGGAACTGTATGTAGTTTTTGTATTTATGTGAAAAATCAAGCATGCACTTTATCAGAGATACGTACTTCATATTTTAATATAAAGAAATCACTTTGTCAGACTTACTCTAGTAATCATGACTTCATATAAATTGTTTTAAGTTTTGTTTGGTTTTGCCTTTACCTTTCTTTCTCCATTATCCTAACAGTCATTCCAAGGAAGCATAGGCAATATTTTCCTTAAACCATGCTGTTGCATGTCGTGGATGTCTTGAAGAGGAACTAACTTTTCTTTCAGTCCAGAACTACACCTGTCTGTTAGTTTAAAAGTACTCAAGTGAAAGCCAAGAAGCTCAGGTGCGTTTTGTGGAGGTGGAAAAAGTTGCTCATGACAAAATTCTATGAAATGATTATTTTCTGTTTCGTTGTAGTACGGTTTTCCACTGGTGTTCCTTGTACAGGTATGTTGCTACAGATGCAAAATGACTGCGTGTGGGAGAGCTGAACACTACCTCTCCCCGACTCTACTGAAAACCTCCTCGCGCAGCGCCTTTTTAACCTATACGGTAACCCAAAGCTTTCAGATTAAAGGTTCAGCTTTGTAGTTGTATTTTGGTTTTGATTTCCGTCATGTGAAAAACTCGAAAAGCTCACAGACTGTCAGAAAATGCGGTACTTGGTTACAGTGCTATAAATCCGTTACCTAACTGGAGTTAGTCCAGGAGTGAAATCCTAGCTCTGCTGCAGACAACCACAGGTTTGCTGTTGACGTCAGCAGCACCAGGGTTTCTTTTTTTTTTTTTTTAATGTGGAACTAAGAGCATTCGTGATCCATGATGATAGGTGCCTGATAGGTATTGAATTATATTTTAATATCTGTCCTCAGAAATGTATTTTGATTACCGAATGAAAAACTTCTTACAGAAATACTGTTACTATACTGTTTTCAGATTTTCACTTAAATGCAATTTCTAATATGTAATATTCTAATGTAACAGCTTTACTTTTCCCTCAGGCGATTCAGCAACAGAAAAGATCCAAACAAACAAAACTCCACGATCCCATACAATACTTGGTAGCTGGGTGGAAAAGGCAAGTAAAGAAGCAGAAAGAGATTATGACTTTCCTGCCACAATTCAATAGCAAGTAATTGCTTTTTATCTTGTTCCAAAGGAGGAAACTGTACCAAGAATTACAAAAGTAGAAATGCTGGAAACAAACAAACAGACAAGCAACAAATTTCACTACTCAAACTACCATCAATGCATTTCCACTGTTCTCCTATATGCATTAACAGTGAGTTAGTTTTGCGTGTCTGTACGTGATGTGTGTGCGTATCTTCCTAATAAACTGACAAAACTCTCTATTCAGATGTATGTGACCAAAAAAGCTAAGGAAATAAGGGTTACTGCTTGTTTCAGTCTGATCTGAGATAAATATTGAATGCTTTTAAAATTGAACACTTGTCTCCTAATGGAAAACTTTCATTTTCATATAGGTTTTGGGGCTTTTCTAAGTAAATCCAAGAAAAAAATGTGTCTCTGTGATAGGCTTGCAAGGACCGATCGGCCCATGCCAGTCATCTCCGCAGGGAACAATGCTATGCTAAATTTATTTAAATAACTGCAAATTTTAGAAACTAAATATGGAAGCATATACAAAGGATCAGGTGCTCAAGATTAGCTTCCAAAAGAGAATTACAGAAAAATTGTCTGTTTGGGAAAAGCAGCTACACCATCTCTTCTGTGTCTCATTTAGTAATTTTCTGAAAATGTACCTACCAAAACTTCAAAAATACCCCTTTAATCAGATTAACGTTCATAGGAGACAAGCTATTATGCAGTTTTTCTTTGTAATGACCATTTTTATTTTATACCCCCATAAAGACATTGATAAAGGAGTGTTGGCAGAAACAAAGATTATGATATGAGAGATTAAAAAAATCCTCAACAAAACCTACATCTGCTGTATTCTATTTCTGCCAGATTAATTAAAAGAATAGTTTTGGTTTTTAAAGAGAGAGAAAATCTGCATTTTGAGAATCAGTCAGCATAACATATTCTCTGACACTTTTGGAATGATGAATAATAAGAAACTAAGCAAGCTTTGGACACTGCAGCTGAAAACATGTGCTGATATAGTGGAAGAGCCAAAAGAGGGGGGGGAAAATAATAATAAAAAAAAAATATTGGCTTTAAATGCTGGAAAGCAGGTCGCCGCTTCTCATCCACAGCATAACAGTCCTCACAATACACCAATTTTGAAGCAGCGCCTTTTCAATAGCAACACAACTTTCATTTTCACTGCAGGATGCCACGGGCAAACCGGAGTTTGAAATATGTATGCCAGTCACATGCAAACACACTACAATGTGCTGGAAAGCTGCCGCTTGTTTATGATTTCCCATCTTGTACGTGGCACGGTCTCAACTATTCAAAGCAGAGCTAATATTTTTTCCATATGTATCAAAATAACTCTGACCTTTCTATTTATTTGTACACGTGAGCCCTCTCCCCACTCCCTCCTTTCTATCGGGGTCTCTGCTGTAAAGGTTTGCAGGTGAGAAGGCAACCGGGCAACGCTTTTAGCCTCCCTACTAGCCGTTACGCAAATGCTACTTCTCCCATCACGTACCACGAATCACGCTGTTTAGTGAATAAAGAAATGGAAAGAGCAAGGGGAGAAGGGATTTGAAGGCGGCGGTGCCGTCGTGATACGCACGCTGAGCAATACGGGGTACACGTACACGCATCCACGTGCGCACAGACTCCGGCCAGACTCCGCACGGACAGCATCGCTTTCACTGGAAGCTTTCGGTTCCTTCATTTTCACTCTGCTGCAGCTTACATCCCCTCTTCAAATCCTTACCAATCTGATGTCAACTTTACTTTGCACGTACATCTCCAACAAGAATATGTCATGTTCTACAATAGGGGAATACTCCGCTACTGGCTTCTCTTGCTGCGGCAGTGATTTAAAACAGACTCGTGCCTCTCAACAAACCTTCACATTTTCATAGTAAAATACGAGACCTGTTTAAAAAGGACCTAAAATTCACTGTCCATCACATTTATATTTTAACACCTACATGCTGTAGATAGAGACTTCAGTCCATTAATCTTTCTAGAACGATGCTCTCCTGACAAAGCAGTTTCGCCGTGAAAAACTGCAATTGTTTTCAGAGCAATATCAGCTCTTTTCCTTAGTGGCCCCGTGGCTAAGAGAAAACATTTGGCATAACCCTGAGAGTTTATTTAGCTTGCAGAAGACTGGCAATCCACTTTCAAACCAAAATGATGGCCTGTCAATTAATAATTTAACATTCGGCACTAATCTAAAGCCCTGGATGCAAAACAGCTGAACAGACTTCTCCAGCAATGAGGGCCGTGACCTCTGTTCATTTACTCAATTGTCACAATAAAATTCTCTTGAACGACGGAATATTTAATATTCAAAGGGTGGTAACACACAAATGCATTGCGGACAGCTACGGCACTTTCGTATAGCGTCTTAGGATTTGGGTACAATCCTATGAATTTCCACGTATTTCTTCCGTATTTCCAAGTTGCTACTTCTATACACGGCTGATCCTGCCTGATCTGCGCCTTAAGTCACGAACCAGCCACCCGCGTAACTTTACACACTGAAACAGGAGTGAGCAGGGCTTCGGCTGAGCATACGTATGTACACATACACGGGCACCCACAGGAGTCTGGTGGATGTTTATGGAGGCGAAAGGCTCCCCAGTCGGTATTTTATCCCTGGACTCCCACAAAAAATGCTTCCCTTTGCACTGGGTTGCCTGTGTCCAAAGAGAAGACATTAAAACATGTTTTCAGACAACCAAGGATGAAGACGCTTGCGTGGAAAAGTTTTATGCGCTGTTTCTGAACACACATAATTTTGATGTAATGGTGTTCAAGACGTGCAACCGAGGAGGAGGAGGAGGAGCGTTTTGGAGGAAGGCTGGGGTAGTTCCTCCCGCCAATCTCTGGGTAAATGACCTGTCAGTTTGATGCAAGCGCTCTCCCTGCGACAACGCCCAAGCTGGGGCGGGGGGAAGGGACGGGGAGAAAGCAGGGGAGGGAGGAGAAATTGCTAGACAGAAGTATTTTTAATGACCCCCAGGGAAGGGTGACTGCGGCAAGGGATGATGTGCGGTACCCGGGGGCGGGAAGCCTTCCTCCTCCTCATCCTCCTCTGCGGACACCCCCTCGGCTGCTCCGTGCAGCAAACCCCTATCCCCCTGTCCTTTCCTAAAGGAAGCCCCCTAAAAGCGCAATTAATAAAGAAGGAGGTAGCGACTGCCCGACTAGGTGGAACTCGGGTGTTTAGTTTTTGTCAGGAGGATTAAAAAAAAATAGCTGAAGGGAATCTGGGACTCGATCGAAACAGCCTTTCCAGGGGCGGACTTTCAGCGGAAGGAGGCTGAGTGTGAAACACAGGCAGGAAGGTTTACGTGTGCTGAAGTACAATCTCAGCATTTTATTATTTTTTTTAAGGCTTCTTTTGTCTGTTGGTTTCTTCTCCTTTTTCTTTCTCTTCTTTTTTTTTTTTTTTGACAACTTCCTGCCTGCCTGTCATTAGAAGTAAGAATGTATTCCTTTCTCTCTATCAGATCTCAGTTAATTAGCCATCGCTGCAGCAGGCTCAAGGATTTAAATTCAAAGTGAAACTCATTCTAATCAAAACTGCAGCAAACTGGGGGTTTTGTTTGACTTTAACCTGAAAGTCAGTTATTGTACCACTGATGTACATACCACATTACCAGCTGAGTGCTTTCAGCGTCCCTCTATCAGTGTGAAATATTTAATCGGCACAAGGATCCAATCAGCACAGCAGAGGGGAATCTAGTGTGTGCATTAATTTACTTTCGGTTGAAAAGCAGTAAAGCAGGTCAGAAACATATAACCTCCTCCCTTCCCCCCCCTCCTCTTTCCCCTCCCAAACAAATACACAGCACATCAGAAGAGTTTTGGTGGCGGGGGAGGGAATGAAAGCCACCCTGTACGAATCCAGATTGGAGAGTCAGACAATAAATTAGTCGTTCTTGCCAAAGAATGACAAGCACTGCCTGGAACAGAAGAGGGGAACACCCCCCCCGTCCTCCAAACATACCCCCCAAAATCCCCTCTCAAATTAATTACATTGGGTAATTGTTTGTTTTTTAATCTTTGACTCTTTTTAAGCTAGAAAGATGGCTGAATGATTACCCCTTCTGTGTATGACATTAATTAGAAAGAAAGCAAATGCCAGGAAATAATGAAACAGTCTTTCCATTAAGGTGCAATGGCTTTGGATTGCCTGACCAGCCACGTTCTCCAGGAAAGGCTTCCATTAATATTATTGGTATTAAAAATCTGGTTTAGAAGCATTCCCAAGCTCTTCTACACATCAGCAATTTTATATATTGCAGAAGCATACTGCAGCGTAAAAAAGCTAAACTTCTTCCGCTACCAAATCTGCCCTGGTATTTCTCACTTATTCTCTGAAGACAATCGAGTTCCTTATCTCCTCGATATCGTAACGAGAATATTGGCACGCAGTTTTCTTACAACGTGAACGAACTTGTACAATCCTGTGAGCAAAACCGTCGCGCAGAAAGGCAACGACAGGGAACGATTAAAGTTGCACCAGAAAAACCCCACCCCAGCTCATCAGTCTGATGTGGCCAAAACTCTCGCCGGGGCTGCTTTCCAGGACAGGGCAGCGATGAAAAATTAGCAGATTTATGTAAAGAGAGAATTTTCCGAACTGGTAAATACTTAATAATGGTAACAGTGGGCTTAGAAAAACACATATTCGCTCAAGTGCAATTAGCCTTTAATTTCTGAAACCATTAAACAGCTTGCTGACTGAAAAAAACAACACGTTTTCAACTGTATTGCTAACTGGCAATCCGCTCGTCAAAGCTCGGAATTATCTGCTTAGTGACTTGTAAACAGCACTTTTTAACTAACAAGGAGTAGGGGGGAAAAGAGGACGATATTTAATGAGAAAAGTCAGATTCATATTATGGAACATTCTGGAAGTGCCTGTGCATCTTGAAGGAGAGGAGGAGGGGGAGCTAGGGTGGGTTTTTTTTAATAACCTCACAAATAATCCCTCCTCCTTTCTCTCTCTCAAACCATGTCAATGATCAAGGAAATGAGAACAAGGCGCTTGATTCACAGCTGACTCTCTCTTCTCGTTACATCAGATCAAGAAGGAGCAGTCTAATAGGGGGGCCGATTTCTGCAGGGGAAACAAATCTACAAGCTGGCATTTTGTCTCCTACTCCTATTAATTAGCCCGCTTTTCTGTCAGAAGCAGAGCTTTTAAAACTTGCAATGGAGTTACACGTGTGCCCGCTCGCACATACGCTGCATATATGCATCCAGAAAATTAAATATTATGCATGTGGGATAAACCCCTCCCAATAAATCTTCAAGGCAAGAGTGGTTGGTTTCCTATTTTATCAGATGGCTGGATCTCTATTCTTTCCCTTAATCCCAAGAAAAAACTGCATAGTAAACTGCTAATGGTAAGACGCAGCCTGCGCTAAAGCCCCTGTTAATGACAGCCTTTGGATGGGGTGCATTGTGCTCTGGATCAGGTCCGTAGCAGCAAGACCGCAGCTCAGCCTGCACATCTCTGAAATGCTTCTTTTAAACCCAAACTTACAACAAAGGAAAAGTTTGGCTTGATCTCACTTTGAATAAAGCAGAGAGCACACAGGCATCCTCTGGGCAGGTCGGAGGAGGGTTTAAATGACTCCCCGCTGGGTAACACGGGTTCTCCCCTAGCCCCAAAGCTGGAGTCCTACTTGCCATTAGCAGCTCAAAATTTACATCCTTTTGCTGTTGCCAGCGTACGTTTCCCATGATTTGCCGTGTCCCGTGCATTGATGAGGACCGCGTTCATCTGCCTTGTTTAACGTTAAAAAACAAAACCAACTCTCTGCAAACAAACACACAAAACCCCGAAAGAAACCCGAGTGTACACCATATAAACACTAATGTGCTTCTAATTTAAGTTTTGAAAAAACAAAGGCAGAGTGATTAAAGGCCAGGAGCATGCAGCTCAGCATATGGAGCCACAGTAAGTGCCCTAGAACAAGTTGAATGTTTCCATTGTGTGAAAGACTCATTCATTATAGCTACAAGATGCGGTGCAGACATTTGCATTTTTAGAGGGGCATCTTGTCATTTTTAGATAAATCATGGGATCCAGACCCTTTCTAAATGGCATCAAAGCTCGCATTTCTTGATATCCTGCCTCCCTTTGTTTCAGTACTCTGCCTCACTGTTTTCTTTTCCTCTGCATGATTAAAGTTTGCATCCTAGTATGTCTCCAGACCAAGATGTGAACTCAAGGGCTTCTCATTTTTGCTTAAAAATGCACTGCTTCCTATGATCAAGCAAGGCAAAAAGAGATGCAACTGCATGCAATCAGAAAAATAAACAATAAATTAATTTATTGTATCCAGTTTCAAAGCTGCTGCCTCCTGATTCACATTCCCTCCCCCCATATTCCTCCCACCCGTCCCTCCCCCCCCGGCCCCCCGACCTGATAATCATTTCTTTGATTTCTCCCTCCTTCACCCCAGCTTAAAATCAAATTTGGATATGCATATCTTCCTTGGTGTGGCAGGAAGCACTGGCAATACAATAAACTAAGCCAAATCCTTTTTTCCCCCCCTCTTCTTCCCAGATAACACAGAATCCTCCTGAAATGAACAAATGTAACTGTGAACAGATACAGACTTCCCATGGGATCAAACCATCAGTTCCTCGGTATACATATAAAGAAGAAAGAAGTTAAATGGTTGCATTTCCCCCAAGGGAAGGCAGAGCTCTAGTTGTGAAGTATTCCCATCAGAAATTCTGGATAAGTTGCAAAGGAAAAAAAATAAATAAATAAAAATTCCCTGCTTCCTCTCCAGACCTTGTATAGCCATTTCCCCAGCAATTCTGCATATGCACAATTCATCCCGACAGCACGAGCTTTTAGTATTACTGTGTTCCTCTGGAGTGATTACTATTTTCCAACGGCAGGCATATTTGCATGGTAGTCATGAAACTGCTGGGAGCAACCTTTCAATTTTCCGACACTCCAAAGTATAGCTTTGGCGAAAGCAAACAAAGTGGAAGGGGAAATAAAGAGCCCAAACTGAGTGCCTACGTCTAGAGAGGCAAAGTCACCCTGTGCTCATGCACCCCGAACCCCAGTGACCCTGCTCATTTTTGCAAGTGAATGTCGGTACGTGAATGAAACTGAGCTCTAGATTTTGTCACAAAACCTGAAGGGAGTGCTTCGTTCAGAGGACAGAAGAGGAAGGCAACATTACGAACAGGTTTGTTTTTTTTTTTTCAAAACCCATCAGCTAGTAGCACATCTTACTAATGAAAAACCCATATGGGTTGGCAGCAGAGTGAGTAGTATCCTTCCACCCCAGCCTCTGCCTGGACTTGTGTCTACTTCTGGTTAAGCATATCAGAACTGAAAGGTAATCAGAGGTGTCTTCTAAGATTCAGATAAATCCCTTTGCCTGTTTCCCAACTTGATAACATGTCTTCCTCGCAAAGGTATTGAGAAAATTAACCGGCTAGCATCTATTAAATGCTGTTTGTTTGATATTAAAGGCAAGTTAAGTCATATGATCTCATTGCAATCCAACAGGATTATGGCTGTCAAATTGCACTGTTTATCTAATCTTGCCTGCCAATATTTTCTAATGTCCTCCAAAGGAACCCTTGTGGAGATGAAGACGAGACTTCACAGCCCCAAGTATTTTTCTGGGTCTGTGTGTGCGGGCCTGGCCACATACTGAACTAAGTGGCAGGCACAAAGTTAATTACATGTCTCTTCCCTACCACAAGTTGCATAAAAAAGTGATCTACAGATCCAGAAATGTAGCACAGCCCAGAGCCAGAGATGACAAACACACAACTGATAACTACACCTCCAAACAGAGGTGCTACAAGTCTAAAGAATGATGTTCAAGGGAGCTGGAAGGAATGGGAGAAGAGACACACTGAGGGCCAAATTTCTCACAATAGCCCTCTTGGAGCTCTGCTTGTCAATGGACAGAAAAGGGTTGAAGCGGCAAGCTTCTGAGAGATTTTCCTCCTGCATCATAAGATAAAACAATTTATTATAAATTACAGAATGAGAATAATGAACGATTGTGCAGGTGCTTTGCAGGTGTAAATTAGAAGGAAGAGTTTACAATGGACTTCCACCTCAAGACGTCCTGCTTTCTAATACACCTTAATATACAGTAAAATGACAGTCTCAATGCCTTTCTCTGTCCCTTCCCAGGATCTCTGAGCATGCCCGCATCATTCCTAGAAACCCCTTTGAAGTAGCAGCTCAGAGCGCAGCTGTGGAAGGAGGCTGCAGGAGCTACAACGGAGGCCGCAGAGACACACTCTCATGATGCATCAAATCAAAGTTGGAAACCGAACCTTGACGTTGCAAACCCAAAAATTTAGTTGTCCAGAGAGCACCCTCACGCTACCCTTCCTCTTTGCTTTAGTTGCACCACTTCGTTTGCCATGGGCCCTGTTTAGGGCTATCCAAAACACAAATTTGAATAGTGAACTGCCCTGTTTATCCAACCTTACGGTGGAATGTGCAGGCACGGTGGCTGTCGCAGCACTTGAGGCAGCAAGAGCAGTGAGTGGTTTTTTCTCTTTCAAGAAATGGGTGTTCAAAAAGGTAGATTGTCAAACAATGGGCTATCGAAAACACAAGGTAATTTTCAAAACCTGGCGGAATCAACACCATCCGATGAAATATCACCCCTTACGGAAGGCGGCGATACTGGAAATTAGGAACTCCAAGCCCTCTGTTGTGTGCTCAGACCACTACGCAATGCTCTACTTGTTTTTATGTGGGACGTACAATGGCCTAGTTCCTCTAGAGACACCGGTGGGTTAGATGATAGATTAAAAAAAAAAAATTAACTTCCCCTCCCTAATCCCCCCCCAATCTGACAAAGAATGCTGTGTGAGTGCATACATGTGAAAATAAAAAAGCAAACTTTTACAGTTTGAGAATCACAAGTAATACCACTTGACTAGATACAGATAATTGATCAGTCATAATAAGAGGGGGATGCGGCATGTAATATTTTTCTTTTAATGAGACTTCAGAGAATGCATGAAAGAACTATTTAGAATGACTGAACTGTACAAATATATTAGCAGATGTTGAAAATATTGGGTAAATTTAAGAAACAAGGGAATGATATGCTTTCACTCTAACTTAATGGAAATGCAAATGATAAGATAATGCTTAAAGGGAAAGAAAGGTATACAGCAGCAATGTTGGGAAAGAATATTAAAAAGAGACAAAGGAGCTGCTAATGAAGGACTGTGTAGATCCTAGGATGAAACTAAGACACTTCACAACCATTATTCCAGAGGCCAAAGAAAGAGTAACGAGCAATAAATAATGCAGATCATGCCAATGGCAGTAAATAAAATGGAATGTAGAAGAGAGAATGAGAAAGAACAGACTGGGCCCACTTCAAAACAACAATAGGGGAGGAACACAATGGCTAAGGAGAAAGCAAGGACGCACTACACAGTAACTCTGCCGTTGCCTTCACACGTGAAGATGGAGATGATTCTATAACACATAGATAAAATGGAAATTATCTGCAAAATATAGACGCTAGTCTGCAGTTGTGAGTGTCTGAACTGGTTTCTAAACTACTCCCATGAACAGCGACAGGAGAAAGGAAGACATTTTGTGTTGATTTTCTTGCTGTGGTGGTGGAAAGCACTTAAATACTTTGGCCGTGAGAGCTGTATAGGGAGCTGCGCAGAGCGACACAGATCTCTGTGCATACTTAGAAAGGATTCAAGGGCACAAAAGCAAGGCGAGAAGAGAATGAGAGAAGCTTTAGCAAACTTTTTCACAACTTTGTTACATTTAAGGATCAGAATAAACAACATCCTCTTGGCCTTATTTCCCATTGTGTGTTATGGAGTGCAAAACATCATAGCCACTTAAAACAAACTCTGCCTCAATCAGCCTCTCAGATCCTTTGCCTGGAACATTTATAGCAGCCAATAGCTTTTCTTCTGGTAAAAGCCATTTTGCAAAGAAGTTGAACACAAAAAATGACAATGTGGTCAGTAAAAACCTGATGCTCTGGCTCTCCATTTCTGCAGCGCACCCAATTTTTAATTTTTTTTTTTTACATTTCCATTTGGGCTAGCCTTTTCTTCTGCGAGAGCGGAACCACGTTACATCTCTTCAGAGCAGAAGACGAGGATTAGGACACGGCCACGGAGTTCTGTGGCGGGTTTGTGCAGCAGCCCCCAGAGATCTGAGTTCAAACACAGGTCAAACCATGAGGGGGAAAGAAAAACGAAGGCCGCGTTCTAGTTCCCATGCTCCAACATCACCTTGGGTGTAAACACACACACACACACACACACACACACACACACACCCCCCCGGATAAGATTGGGCTGCAGTTGTGTGAATTGCAAAGGCATGATGTAGAAAAAGGATGGGGCAAATAAGGGGTAAAATGGTGCTTTGCTCATTCCAGTGGATTCCAGCCGAGCGGGAGGTGAGGATGTTAACAGCACTCAATCTGGAAGAAGTAGCTCTCTGCACAGCTTCTCTATCGATACTGTGACTGCATCCAGCCCTGTATCATTTTATTCCTGCTTTTGCCTCTGCTTTTATTCCTTTTTCTTCCTGAAGAACTAAAGCCTTTAAAAGAAGCTGTGGAAAAATAAAATAAAGCCTAATAACGATGGCCTCCTCCAGGAGGTGAGGGGAACAGGCCATGTTTTACCAAACATTGTACACTGATATAAATCAGCAGTGCTTCCAAAGGAAGCCGTCTCCTGGTCTCTTGATCCTCCTCCTGTGCCGTCCCGACCTGTGTGACCGCACCAGCGTTCAGATAGCTGTGCGATAAACCGTAAGCTCTACTCATTAAAGCTAACCTGGCAGAGAAAGAAAAAATAAAATTCTCCGTTTAAACGCAGATCGGTTACCCATCTCGGTTCACACGCGGGCCAGCGCGGCAGGAGGAGGCAGCGGGGAGGAAGGGTGAGGCAGGAGGGAAAGGCACCTTCCAGAAGCGTGCTGGCACGGTGTTTGGGCAGCTACGGGCATGGGCTTGGCAACCTCCCAGGGAATTGTGAGGAAAACTGGGAAATATAAGGGATTAAAGAATAAAAGAGAGAAACAGAACACATGCAAGAGCCCGTTAGGACACTTTGGCCAAAGGAACCAAGCAAAAAGCCACAGTGCCTTTCACCGCTAGGCCAAGTTGTAGTAATACTAATTCAGGTAGTAGTCAACACTCTCGTCCTTCACTTGGTTGTTCAGCAGCCTGTGTGGAAACAGTCCCGTTTCCAGCAGACCGCTGCCTACAACATAACCAATGATAACACGCAGACTCAGCAGAGAGGCTAAAGACTGTATGGACGCAGGGAGTAAATTACCCTCTCAACCCTCAGAGGATTATAGGTCTCTGTCAAGTCATTTAGCTCTAAAATTTGACCTGTCTTAAAGCATTTATAGCTTGCCAGGGAATACGTTCTGTATTCTCAACAGCCGTTTCAAGGAAAATAAATTTCTTGATTATAAAAGTATTATATTGTTATATTTAATAATTGTAATAACAATTTCTACCTACAAACAACCTTTACCAAAAAAGGTGCACTGCAAGTTCACACCTCTGCTTAATATACACTAACATCCTCATGTAGACAATGTCCACCTACAAGATGCTATGTTGAGTCTTACGCTGGCATGAAAAATAAGAAATAAACTACAAGAATGGAAGCTATCAAGAAAACAACTCAAGAAAATTTATATTAAAAAAATCAGTCAAATGCGGAGGGAGACAGCAGACAAGAAACTGGACATTAATGGAAAGGCATTCAAAACTTAAGATTTTTTGACAGCATTCTTTCCAGGAACCAAAAGCAAGATAACATGCTGGAATCCAGTGCTGTGCTAGGCGAAAGGCAAATGCATTTGATTTTTTAACTAAAAGTTTCAGGAAGAAGTAAGTGCAGCATCAGAGATGTTTTCTTAATGTGAAGATGGACAAAATGGCAAGAGACAAAGACTGCTGAATTCAGCAGTAGCTAAATCTATAAATGGGAAAAGCAATCTGTAAATGGAAACTTTTCCAAGCTGGAAAGAAAGTGAAGCTCCTGACTATTTTAGCAGTGAGCATGACTGAATCTCCTGCTACTTATTACATCAGTATTGTCCATTAACATTACTGCACTTAAGGACTTATCAGTATTTCCATTCTAAAACTCAACATGACAGAAGTTTATTAGTTGATTGCTTATCTGGGGAGGGTGTGGATGAACAAAAGACGGCACATATGTTGAAACAGGGCACATATGTTCTCAGCTGCGAGATTTGTTGGGTTTTTTTTTAAATGTGCTCTAAGACATGTGAGCAATTTCCTAAGAGAGTTTGCCGGTTAACTTACAGTCTGTGAGTCTAATATGACTTGCAATGCCACCCATGCATAAGCTGCAGAAAACCAGGGCAAGTCCAGTCCAGAATGACTGGAGTACAGGGGGGAAATAAACCCGGGGTTTTGATCCTGACAAACATGGCTTCACAGCAGCCAGTGCAGTCTTCATGCTGAGCAACTCTAGGTCTGAGAAAACAAAAAACAACCCACCTGTTTTGGGCTGGCAGATGTCTATGTCCAGACTAGCCACTCTGCTGGCATAAAGGGGAGATGAGGTGCCCGCTCTCACAGCAAGACTGCTACTGGGCCAAGGAGATGAAAACAGGGCCTCAGATTTTGTGATACTTACCCATCTTCCAAGATTTATGCCTCTGCAGTTCCCTCCTCGCTGAACTTTGTAACTGCAGATCTAAAACTGGCACACCTCCAGCTCAGAGCATTGCTGGACCACAGAGTCAGAAGAAACTTCTGCTTTACTTTACGCGCTCACTGAGCTTTATTCTTCTCTCCTACAGCAGGCTAACACCTATCAACTTCAGCAGAATTAGTCTTGGTTGAAGCTGGCATAAAAGCAGAAAGAAATTCAATTGCATGTATGTAAATGATTCTGCTACTTTCTCTCTGGTCACTATTTTCATAAAGAGTAATTACAAGCAAGGCAGCCTAACTCAATGAGGCTCTCTCCCTGTCAATTGTGAGAACTAGCTCAAACGTGGAGCAAAGCACGAGGCTACTCAGGCAGCCCGTGGGGACCCTACAGACCCCACTAGTCCCTCTGGGAGCATCCTACTAGTCCTTTACATGGAAAGAGATGAGCACCGCAGAGGGAAAATCACCCCACCTGATAGGTGAACTGTCCTCTGAGGAGGTCCATCTTTCTCCACTGACGTTGGGCATGTGAGCTTTTAATTTAATCATCTCTATTAGGTGATGAAGGTCGGAGAATTCAAGCCCAGAAAACCAAACGGTGCGATGTTTGGTCATGCAAATGCTCTGTTCCTTATCTTGGGAGATATGTTTGCATAAAATTGGGTTTATCTCAGTGGGGAGTGAGCCACAGGAATTCTGTTCCCAAACCACAAATCGGACTCACCTTGCCTTTATGCCTTAGACCTTGAACATCTGATGTTCAGAGAAAACTCCTGAATAGCTGATGTTAGCATTTAGTTTGGCTTCAAACATACTAAGAATTCGTCTAAATGTCGAAAGTAGGAAAATTTGTGTATTGGTCTCAGGGACAGGCAATTCAGGTATAGACATCTCCCATCCAAGTGTTCAGGACCCAGACTGATGCAGTCATGATGGTGCATAACTTGTCATCTGACAAAATATCCTGCCATCCCTGAACTGGATCTGCTGTCACCATGCACCTGCAGCAATAATCTCCCCCACAAATGCATGGGACGCTGGCCAGCCAGCATTCACCTAGTGGGGCACAATATCTTCCTACTTTTAAACTAAAAGCAAAATCAAAACAGCTCCTAAGACATGTTCCCCTTGGTACACAGGTAACATGCATGTGTCTTTTTGGCACAGCCTTGCGTAGAAGTCCTCCTACCTTGGAAAGTTCTGGCTTTCCTTGAGAAGTTGCGATGTAACATGAGAATGATTTCTGTTGGGAGGTAGGCTGATACTGTCAAGGTTGCTCATGCTGAGCAATGAAGCTTAGGTGTGACCTTATCAACAAGGATTTTTACAACTATGCCTCAAGCAGAGCAAAATGATCTGGACAAACTCAGTGTCCTGGCAGAGAGCACAAGAACAAGCAAAAGTTGGCTCATGGCAACAAAAATCCACCCTTGCATCATCGTGACTGTAATTAGATACCTCCATTTGTTTTTAATCACTTGTGATTCTTTTTAAGGAGTGGAAATATGAGAGCAAATTTCTTACAATTTTACACAGAAATATTGTTAAAGTGACTTCTAATCGCTTTTCATGCTGAAGTAAAAAAAAAAAAAAATTCTCACAATGCCTGGTTTCTTTCAGCTGACCGATAACTAATAGGACTTTGAGCCTGGTACAGTAAGAAAAGGTAAGTGAGTTTTAGGACAATTACTCTGCACTGTGTTATATTAAAATACCAAGAGGCATGTGTCTGCTGGACCACAAGCAACCATGGAAAATATTTTTTTTTTATGAAAAATACAAACTCTTCAAGGGCTATAACAAACTTTTCACAGCCATCTGCAGGAATGGGAATGCATTTCACCATTGCCTGCCACCACGCCTGACTTCCGTCACAGGAGACAACAGGAAGCTACAAGAGCATTTTTATTTTCCTTGGCCTCTCACTATGTTTCCTAGCACACGGGCAAGAATGAATGAGCGCTGTACGCCTCCACTAGCACCTTGAGGAACTGTTGTCCCTGAAAAGCAGGTTTGCATCTCACGGGCTATCATATCCTGCTGGTTATCACGGAGTGCTCTGGACATGACTATGTGCACAGCTAAAAGTTTTAAGGCAACTTTAGGATTATTCAACTAACTGATCACATATCACCATCTGGAAAACCTAACTCAGGAATTGTTGCACGAAGCTTACAATTTCTTCCCAGAAGCCATTCTGAAACCAAAGTTAAACCTCAATTTAAGGATTTCAAGTAATAGCATCCACTGCTTTACTAGGTTAATGACTTTCACTCTCAAAAATCCTCATCTTATTTGCAGCTTTAGCTTCTAGCTACTTACGCCTTTTTCCCAGCTACAGAGAATAGCTGCCTGCTAACCCAGACGTTCCTTTCCCCGAAGACAGGGATGACGATTCTGTTTTTCTCCATGAGGACACCCATCCCCAAAGAGGGCACTGCAGTTGGAGTAGAAGATAAGGGAACATTTTTGGCTGCTTCAACTTATGTCTGGGGCCAAGTCAGCTTGTCACATTCCTGGGGAATGCAATGCTTGCTCTACTGATCCCTGAACCCAGCTCAATACTAGGACAAGAATGAACTGGGCCAGAGGACCCACCAGCAAGTTATATTTTACCTTCAGAATTTTATGCACTGAAACCAAATTCTCTTGCTTCAGGTCAGGCGATTTTCCCAGGAGACAGTTGCCTCAAATAAAATTAACCCATTATATTAACTAATGGTGTGTAAATAAAACCCATTTCAGTTACACTAAATCTATATTCAATGTACAGTTATTTGTAATAAAGAGCTGAGTCAGAGGGAAGCTTGCCTGTGGCACTGTGTTAAAACTTTCAGTAAGATGCATTGCTCTTTGGTAAAATAGCTTTGCAAACTCTTTTATCACTGGTTTTGCTTTTAAACCTACTAGTGTAATAATAATAACTAGGAGCAAACTAAAAGAATATAAGCACATCAACCAGGTACCTGTAACATGCACAATCTGCAGACTTTGAAGGTTTAGCAGTACGCTTACAGACCTGTGCTGGAACTAAATGAATTCCCATCCAAGCAAAGACCCAGTAGTAGCAGCAACAGTAGTAGTAGTAGTAGTAGTAGTAGTAGTAGTAGTAGTAGTACAGCTGAAGGGAAGAAAACCCAATGCATTGCCATTCATAGATTCTCAGGCTACAAAGGATGATCCAGTTCACCTAGTCTGACATCTCATATAACACCACCATAGTATTCAACCAATTAGAGACTCATCACTTATTTTCAGGTAAAGCTTGACCTTCCAGAGAAGGCATCCTGCCTTGATATGAGGTTCTCATGAAATAGCAAATGCTCTTATTTCCTTTGGTCATCCCTTCAAACAGTTAAATCTCCCCCCCATCCCCCGTCCCCCTTAACGCCTTAAGCCTGGTTTCTGACTTGAATTGCTCAGGAGTTTTACCTGCTGTGGTTGCTAGGTTTGCTAGGGCTACCGGGCCTTTAGTATGGCCAGAATTTCTAATGGTTGCCTCGTTGCTCTAGGATTTCTGTATTTTAATCAGACTTAGGGAGCCAAAGCAGGCTGAGCGTGCAAGGAGCATGTGGTACTCCTGTGCAATGCAGCATGCAATCCAGCCTTTCGCCCAGCTCTCAGCCATTCGCATTCTGGCAACATCTCCCTTTTAAGTCCCCAAATACCCCCAGCCCAACAAAGAACAAATACCAGCTTCTGTGAAGCTACAGCAGAGAGAAAATGGTAGCTAAAAAAAAAAAAAACCAAAAACGCAAAAGGCCAACTTCAAAGTTGTTGAATTTGGGGCTTGGGCTTTGAAAAACCTGTCATTTGGGAGGAAGGGTGCGAGGCTGCTCTTTCCCCCTCCTTTTCATTAAACGGCTCTTCAGAACTTGGGAGAGCTACTGCTCTCATTATGCATTCCTCCTTCTGGAAATAAATACTTGTGTGGGTTGTCACATTAGTCAGTAGATAGATGTCAAAAACAAATTACAGCCTGGCATGGAGCCAAACATTGTGTGTGTGTGTGTGTGTGTGTGTTATAACGGAGTATCTGCTATTAAGAAAGTGGTTGGTTCTGCATGTCAGAGGGTGGAGCTTTTTCCGGGAGCAGAAGTCTTATAATGAGGGACTTTCTAAAGAAGGAACAGAGAATCACGATCTTGTTTCATTCCTTTCCCCACAAGGAGATATTACACAAACTCCCCATATGGCTCATCGCTACACAGAGAAATCCTACTCCTTCAATGCTGCTTCCAGCTCTGTGAAGTCAAAAACAAGCTAAGCAGTCCCACAGCTCACTTCAGCCTTTAAATAAGCCGGGGCTCTCCAGAGGGATGGGAACCAAGAACTTATTTGTCCTTACGAGGTCCAGAGAATCTCTCCCTGCCCCCACCTCCCTTTCTCTCTCTCTCTCATTTTACAGGTTTAAATCAGTTCTGGTGTCAGATACGATGAGCGGCCCCAATCAAATTATTTTTCAAAAATAACAAGATTTAAAAAACACACCCAGCATCCAGCTCTCACTCTGAATGACTAGTTTTTTTGATCTGAGATCAGCATCCTGGATTATTACCAAACTGATCCTCTGTGAAAAAGATGCGCCATGCTGCGCATTCCTCCCCCCACGTTTCGCATGTGTGTAGGTATGAGGCAGGGAAGGTATTCAACAAATAGTCAAAATCCTGCACTAACCTTGATAAACAGAGGATTGCTTTTGAGAAACTGAAGGCAGAGGAGACTAAGTTCCATGATTAGATTATCTGATGAGAATCAGATAATCCAAGCTCAGAATTGAGAATCCAAGCTCAGGAGCGATGCATCCCAACAAAGAGGAAGTCAAGCAAATCCACCAAGAGGCCCCCATGGATGAACAAGGAGCTCCTGGGCAAAGTCAAACAATAAAAGGAAGCCTACAGAGGGTGGAAGCAAGGGCAGGTAGCCTGGGAGGAATACAGAGAAACTGTCCGAGCAGCCAGGGATCAGGTTAGGAAAGCCAAAGCCCTGACAGAAATTAGTCTGGCCGGGGATGTCAAGGACAACAAGAAAAGCTTCTATAGGTATGTTAGTGATAAAAGGAGGACAAGGGAAAATGTGGGTCCCCTCCGGAATGAAACGGGTGAACTGGTTACCCAGGACATGGAGAAGGCTGAGGTACTCAACGACTTCTTTGCCTCAGTCTTCACTGGCAAGTGCTTGACCCACACTGCCCAGGTCGCAGAAGGCAGGGACTGGGAGAATGCAGAACCGCCCACTGTAGGAGAAGATCAGGTTCGAGAATATCTAAGGAACCTGAAGGTGCACAAGTCCATGGGACCTGAGGAGTTGCATCCACGGGTCTTGAGGGAACTGGTGGATGAAGTGGCCAGGCCACTCGCCATCATATTTGAGAAGTCCTGGCAGTCCGGCGAAGTTCCCACTGACTGGAAAAGGGGGAGCATAACCCCCATTTTTAAGAAGGGAAACCCAGGGAACTACAGGCTGGTCAATCTCACCTCTGTGCCTGGCAAGATGATGGAGCAGATCCTCCTGGAAACTATGCTCAGGCACATGGAAAATAAGGAGGTGACTGGTGACAGCCAACACGGCTTCACTAAGGGCAAATCATGCCTGACAAATTTGGTGGCCTTCTATGATGGGGTTACAGCGTTGGTGGACAAGGGAAGGGCAACTGATGTCATCTACCTGGACTTGTGCAAGGCATTTGACACTGTCCCACACGACATCCTTGTCTCTAGATTGGAGAGACATGGATTCGATGGATGGACCACTCGGTGGAGAAGGAATTGGCTGGATGGTCGCAGTTAAAGAGTTGTGGTCAACGGCTCAGTGTCCAAGTGGAGAATGGTGACGAGTGGCATTCCTCAGGGGTCAGTACTGGGACCGGCACTGTTCAACATCTTTGTCGGCGACATGGACAGTGGGATCGAGTGCACCCTCAGCAAGTTTGCCGATGACACCAAGCTGTGTGGTGGGGTCAACATGCTGGAGGGAAGGGATGCCATTCAGAGGGACCTTGACAGGCTGGAGAGGTGGGCCCGTACGAACCACATGAAGTTCAACAAGGCCAAGTGCAAGGTCCTGCATGTGGGTTGGCACAATCCCAAGCACAACTATGGGCTGGGCGAGGAATCGACTGAGAGCAGCCCTGAGGAGAAGGACTTGGGGATATTGATTGATGAGAAGCTCAACATGAGCCAGCAGTGTGCGCTTGCAGCCCAGAAAGCCAATCGTGTCCCGGGCTGCATCAAAAGAGGCGTGACCAGCAGGTCGAGGGAGGTGATCCTGCCCCTCTACTCCACTCTGGTGAGACCCCACCTGGAGTACTGCATCCAGCTCTGGGGGCCCCAGTACAGGAGAGACATGGAGCTGTTGGAGAGAGTCCAGAGGAGGGCCACGAAGCTGATCAGGGGGCTGGAGCACCTCTCCTGTGAGGACAGGCTGAGAGAGTTGGGATTGTTCAGCCTGGAGAAGAGAAGGCTCCGGGGACATCTAATTGCAGCTTACCAGTATCTGAAGGGGGCCTACAGGAAAGATGGTGAGGGACTGTTTATCAGGGAGTGTAGTGACAGGACAAGGGGTAATGGGTTTAAGCTGAAGGAGGGTCGATTTAGATTAGATGTTAGAAAGAAATTCTTGACTGTGAGGGTGGTGAGGCACTGGAACAGGTTGCCCAGAGAGGTTGTGGAGGCCCCCTCCCTGGAAGTGTTTAAGACCAGGTTGGATGGGGCTTTGGGCAATGTGGTGTAGTGGAGGGTGTCCCTGCCCGCAGCAGGGGGGTTGGAACTACATGATCTTTGAGGTCTCTTCCAACCCAAACCATTCTATGATTCTATGATTCTAATATTTCAATGAATAAATGGAGTTATTTCAGTTATCCCTGGAAGAGTTTGAAGATCAGCTGTTGCTATGACATGCCTTCCCACTGTTGTGCTACCCTAACTTTGGAACCGTAGTGGAAACAGAGCACAGGGTCTACAATTGCATCATTCTTCACCAGAGAGTGTTGAGAAAGAAAACCATAGCCTTCCTTCCAGTTTAGCAGATACCACATCTCCAATCTTAAGATACCTTTACACACTGCAGTGCAAAGGCTACACATGATTTTTAGGAGAACTCCACCAGTAACATCACTGTTCAAATATTTCTGAACCAGGTCACTGGTAGTGAATGTAAGTGAATAGAATTTAAAACAAACAAACAAACCAACACCCCAAAAACTTTATAACACTTCATTTAAATTCAGAACATCATCAAAACTCACATATTCAAATATTGTAACTCCAACTAATCACAGAAACAATTTAAAAATATGAGACACTTAAAAAAGCAATAAATTATAAGGTCTTTTTTCCCCCCTCTAATAATTAATTCTATGGGAATGGTATTGCCAAACATTCAGAAATAATGACTAGAAATACCATTATTTATACAAAGTGGAGAATTTATACAATCACAGGATTCTAACAGTTAGGGCTTTAAAAATAAAGTCAAGTATTGTGTGACACACAATATCCCTGCTACAGTTGGCAGTGCTTCATTTATATGCTGTGTACTCAAATTGGACAATGAAACTAAATTTTCCAGCAGCATTTTTCCTTATGCTGCTGTTCAAAACTTGTGTTCCAGTCCTTACTCACTCTTGGTGAGTCACAAGCTTTTCAGATTTCACCCTTTTAACATTTGCATATCAAAATGGACCAGGACTTCAATTACTGTAAGCAGCGACGGGGCACAAATGTTTCTGAATCACCAGGAACCACATCCACATTCGAAGGATTATGCACGAGGGTTAAGGACTAGGTATGGCTTATAAATGTGAATATTCAGGTGAAGTAAGTAAACTAAAGCACGTTTTGCATCCCGTACGATCCATACTCATATGCTACTCATGGTTTTACTGACTACACCTGGCAAGGGTTGTCAGCTTATGACACCTCAGCAAGGACACCATGTCCTAGATTCACATGGAGGAGATCCTGAAATCCAAAGTCCTAAGAGCTTTTGTGACTCTGGGCCCAAGTTTTCTTGTAGCACTTAATGCACAGAACTACCTGCTAGTGCTATTATGAAATACTAATATTATATGATTAAAAAAACCCCTCAGTTTGAATAATTTCTTTGCTATAAGACACTCGCACAGCATTGCAATGTTTGTCTTACCAGCAACTCAGAGTAACATAGAGGTATGTTTACTTGTGGGGTGTTTGTTTGTTTGAACAAAACTGCAACAGTAAAAGAAAATATGGGCAGTAATGACCTTTTGTTTACAGAAATATAATATTGCCAGATTTTATGCTTTACAGAGTTTTGCTAACTGCAGCAAAGCTCAAAAAGAATACAAAATTGTTTTAAAAACTCCTCTCCATAAAGCCAACAAAAAAACCCTAGCTAGCATCCACGACAGGGAACTTAGAACCACCAGGTACGAAAATACTGGGTTTGTTACTGTTCTTTTATTTTTCAGCTATCAGAACTAACTCCTACAGCCCATTGCTAGCACAAGCATATACAAACGCACATATAATAAGTGCCCGTGACTGCATCCACGTACGTCTTTCTGTATAACGATTGGTTTCTAATGAAATAGTTGAAGTCACTGGGCTGTCTCATAATATACTTCACACATAAATGCGAATCAGATGGGAAATACAAGCGCTGTCTTTCAGAGAGCTGCAAGTCACTGTACAGTCTCCTGTTTTTTTGGTGGTTGTTGTTTTTTTTTCTTTAACAAGAGTAGTTAATTATGACTGCTTACCGTGCACTTGTAATGATCTTCAAGCTCTCTTTTTTCTCCTCACTATATCCTTTTCAAAGGCTCTAGACCAAATTCATCAATATACTAAAATTATGTGAGCATACTGGTGAGTTTTAGCAGAGGACTAGGCCTGCAGGAGTCTTTTTCTGGGTGGCATTACTTTCAGCCACCGGGGACAACTGCTGGGACTGAAGTGCTCCCATGTCTCAACATCAAATGAGATTGGGGATCTGGAATACAGTGAATCAGATTACACCTCTCACAATATCATATTTGAAAAGGTATCTGGGTGCTGGAATCAGGGTGGAGGAATGAATGCCTTACTGTATCTAGTTTAATAATACTTTGAGTTCTATATTTTCCCTTGGTATGCATCAAAAATAACATCAGCTCCTGAACTATAAAATCAGGGAAAGTGCCTACACTTCTTCCGCTGGGAACCCTCCAAGCACTGTCCTAAAGGGAACAGTCCCAGTGCTTTATCAGAAATGCTGGATCGGTTAGTAAATAGCACATGGTACTTTTGGTTTGGGTGACAGGTTCTCAACACGTTTTAGAAAAAGCTGGATAAGGATACGTAAAATAAAGCAGACTGGATATTTTGGATAGTCCACTCTCTGCTGTGGATTGGATCTGTGAATCTGCTGCTCATAAAATGAGATTATTCGTACAGCTTCCAACTGTGGTCCTAATTCTGAAACCTTGGCAGGGAAGGCCAGATGTCAGAAGGAGCATCTCACATGACTAAATATGTCAAATGAGGACGTAGAGTGGAATTGGAAAATAATAAGCTGAGCGAGACCAACCTAGAGGTGTGTCTTTATCTTTGAGGGCTTATCCATTTAATAGGAGATTTGGCTATATGGTTATCTTTCAAAGCACAGAGTCACGGCTTGCTCGAGGGAGCTATGTTTTAACAGATATTCCAGAGAATCCTGATATGCCCGTGTTTCATGCCTGTGCACATCTGAAGTGCTTTTTTCATTTGATTGCCTCCTCCTTTCACCGAGGCCATCTTGGCATGTATTAATAATTTGGGCACGATGAGGTTCTTTCCAGCTTTTTTCTTCTTTTAACAAACCGTTCAGATTCTAACTTTCTAAATTTTGTGTTATTTAATGAGCACTTTATCTGGTTCTAAAAGTTGTGTACTAGGAGAAAAACTACAGATCCCATTTTGTGAATATCTGGATTAAAAAGGTTCCTCCGTGTTAAAAAAAAAAGGTTAACGTGAAAGACATTTAAAAGAAGCTCAAGAAACACTTGCAGATCATTTCTATTCCAAATGTAAGTTTTGCAAGGAGGAAAGAGAAGAGAAACAATACATTTATAGTATGCAACATCAAGCCATCTACATTCTTTGCTTTTCACTTTTTCAGCTCTTCTACCATGCCTTTCTCCTCCCTTTTTTTTCCTAAGGAACCTTGAATCCCTCTCCCTTCCTCCAAGTCCCACAACTTTAATTCTGAAGTTCTCTGTATTTCCTGACTGGTGGAGTTTTTCTTTCTGAATTAGAAAAACAATTAAAGGAAAACTTCTGCTGTAATCAATTTCATTCTCTATATGATAACCAAACACCAATGAAGGAGATTATAGATGAGAGAAGCAATTCCTGACGTTCTGCACCCTGAGTGCTGTTCTGATGCTCCATTGCAAAAGGTTACTCTTAGAACCAGAAAAGCTTCAGAGGTCAATAAGGTACTGAAATAGCTTCACCTCATGACCAAAGGTAAGGAATACCTTTTACGCGAGGAAAGACTAGAACTATGATTCTTCGGTTTTGCATGGAGCTGACACAGGAGAATATGACAGAGGTTTGCTAAATCTTGAGCGGCTCGGGGAAAGCAGGTAGAGATTCATCGCTTATGTCTCATCCAGTAAGAACAACGGGCCATCAAATGAGACCCCTGGAAGCCAGGTTCAACACGGAGGAGCCTTTTGAAAGGACCCTGTGGGTGCTGAAAGCTCACGTAGGGTCGGGGAAAAACTAGACATGTTCATGGTAGAGAATGCCACTGAGGGTGTCCAAATACATAGAGACTCTGTTTGGCTCAGGAAACCTGAGATGAAGTTGGTCATTGGGGAGTCTTTGAAAAAGTATCCCATAGACTTGTCTGGCTCTTCTGTTTGTCCCTACACATTCACTTCTGGCTGCTAATGCAGACAGGATGCCGACGTGGACGAACGTCCAGTCTGACTCAGTGCAATCGTTATGATGTTCTTATAATAGTAATCAGGCCTTTGGTTTTTAACTTGATTTTGTGGATGATATGTAATTGAGAAGAACTCAACTTGATTTGCAGAAAGCAGGATAGTTTTGAAGTTGTAATGTTTAAGAACACCATTTTTTTCAAATATAAACCTGATTTCGAATCAGTGAGAGCTAATAAGTATGGGACTTCATGGTGCCAATTACTCTGAATCATTTTCTAAGCATTAAAATGTGGGTATTTAAAAGATATATGAGGAGGAGGAAGAGTTCAGTCCTTGCTGATGACGAAAAAGAAAAATAAAAAATATTTTAGGAGTCAATGGAACAACAGCTGCAATTTTCAGAAAGGCTTATTTCTGATTATGGTCACTCAGAAAAAAAAAAATCAATGAATAATTTTTTTTTAAGGAAAAATTCTTTCTTTGTTTTCTAATTAATTTAATTCCTTTTGAAAAATCTTTTCCTTTCACTCAAATGCTGAGTTATCTATATTTTATCTTGTTGGTTACTGTGCTGCTTTCTGCCTAACCTCAGTGAGCAGAACTTTAAAAAAAAAAAAACCACCAAAACAGCAAAAGAGTCTGGCAGGAGAGCGAACCATTCTGCAATGACGTGCTATCGGAATTGAGAGTGCGAAAGTAACTGTAAGCTGCAAAAGTTTTGAAGCCACTCCTGCATCTTCTGCAGGCTGACCGGGGTCACTGTTTTCTCTCCTACTAGACTGGCATTTCTTCTGTTTCTGAAGTCATAGTGGGCTGTCCACGCAGACTTTGAGCAGAAATAAACTGAATGTCCTTTCAGTAGCATACAGCTGGCAGGTGTCAAATCTCTTCCTCATCTAAATTGGGGTTAAGTGACACAGTGGAGGTGGGGGGGACTTTTGTAACTACACAGTAAATGGTAAGATTTCCTGCACAAGTTCTACCTTTGAATACTCCATTTTTTCCTCAATTTTTTTCCTGGTGAGTGCAAGCAACATTCGACTTTGATCAAATGCCAACGAGATTGTCAAGAAGCCAACAGCCCCCACCACTTCTGCACACAACATTTAAACAAATTAAATCAAGCTCAGGAAAGACCGAAATGTTTGACTTGTGCTGAATTGGGAGGTTGTAATCAATTAAAGCCCTGGCTATGTCTTGTATCCTGCTGTAGGACCCTGCTCTGCTTCTGCTGAAGTCAGAATTTCATCAATAACTGCAATCAGATAGGAACCTTCACCACCTACCTCCACTTTTTTTTTCTCCCGTAGAGTGATACACGTGATCGTTCAAAGGCCATTACACAGGGCTCTGCTATTCCACACCTCGGTGGTTAAAATTGTAACACTTCAGGGTCAGTCTTTACTCCATTAAAAAGTTAATAAATATGTTTCTATTAGATTTGGACTATTACTAAAATGCATAGGGAGTTATACATGAAACAGCAAATGTGTATCATCCCTACAGTATTGGCTAGTAGTTAAATACTCTCAACGCCCTGTGTTTTTAGGTAATGTAATTATTAACAGGCATGCTATGAAGTGACAAGTTAGCAGCATCTGTTGTGCTCATCTGACATAGCCACATGCAACACATTGATTTTCTCTTGACACATTTCTAAAAGAAACATCAGTACATACCTGTGAGGTAAAATGACTTTCAGAAAGTGAAGGAATAGAAATTCAAGGGGAAAGTGCGAAAAAGTCTGCATTACATTTCTCATAACATCTCGGTTGGAAACAAAAGACTTGTCTACATACAGAACTATTCCAGTTAGCTGTGGCAATTTAAATTTACATCCTAACTTAAACAAGTGTAAACAAGCTGTAATGCTCTAACAGATATTACATGATGAATTCATGGAGATAAATAGACACACACACACATACATGAGAACATACATATGTAGGTATATATATTTATGTGTATGTATGTGTATATATGTGCATGTATATGCTAAAATGAACCACTTGACTGATGTGTACTAGGATTGGGGGGGGTTTAATATATTTTGAGCACTTTTTATTCTTTTATATTACAAAAAATTTGTACAATTAAGCCTGACATGTTAAGTATCATTTCAGTAATTAGGTTATAACTGCACCAGCTCCTCGATAAATTTCTCCTCACTTTGTCTTTGGCTGCTTTTCTGATATTAATTTCTTACTCAAGCATCTTAAATATTATTCATATGAAAGGATAATGAAAGAAACAAAAAACTTGGTCTTCAAATACAAAGGTTTTTTTCTCTCCGAGTTTAATCTCCTAGAAGTAAAAAGTTTGGATCTGTGGAGTAAACAAGTGAGACTCATGGAAGAAATATTTCATATTTCTGTAGTATCTTTCCTCCAGAGGATCGCAAAACAAACATAGAGGATGGAGAAACTCTGCACCTTTCTCTTTGTCAAACTACCACTTTTCTAAAGGACCCCAACATATGTGTTATTTCTGACTCAGACTGTATACAGTGTTTTGAAAATGGACTGCATATTTGTATTTTAAGAACATTCTGATCCAGGAAAACAACAGGCATAAAAATAGGCAATGCAGTATGTCATTATACTTCTCAATCTTCCTTTGGATACTATTGTCAGTGTAATGTAACAAAAGTGATTGGTATTAAAGAATGACAGTCTATCTCTGGCCTTTTAAATCTCTCATTGGCCATACATCCATATAAATTTAGCGAGGGAGGCTGGGGGGGAAAGCAGCCTCCAAATATCATGCCAAAAGAAATGTCAAGTTCATATTCAGCTCTGGGGACCCCAGCACAAGACATGGAGCTGTTGGAGCGAGTCCAGAGAAGGGCCACGAAGCTGATCAGAGGGCTGGAGCACCTCTCCTGTGAGGACAGGCTGAGAGAGTTGGGGTTGTTCAGCCTGGAGAAGAGAAGGCTCCAGGGAGATCTAATTGCGGCCTTCCAGTACCTGAAGCGGGCCTGCAGGAAAGATGGTGAGGGACTGTTTATCAGGGAGTGTAGTGACAGGACAAGGGGTAATGGGTTTAAGCTGAAGGAGGGTCGATTTAGATTAGGTGTTAGAAAGAAATTCTTCACTGTGAGGGTGGTGAGGCACTGGAACAGGTTGCCCAGAGAGGTTGTGGATGCCCCATCCCTGG
Source organism: Grus americana (assembly GCF_028858705.1). Lineage (NCBI taxonomy): Eukaryota > Metazoa > Chordata > Aves > Gruiformes > Gruidae > Grus > Grus americana. The sequence goes on from NC_072852.1 coordinate 78,830,918, forward strand.
AAGTGTTCAAGGCCAGGTTGGATGGGGCTGTGGGCAACCTGGTCTAGTGGAGGGTGTCCCTGCCCATGGCAGGGGGGTTGGAACTACATGATCTTTGAGGTCCCTTCCAACCCAAACCATTCTGTGATTCTATGATTCTATATACTACAGCATTACGAAAGAAGACGCGGTGCCGCAATAGCAGTGACACACAAACCGAACCTTCTGGCACTCCTCCACCCTTTGCCTTTCTCCTTCACAGTATTTATCCACTAGTTTAAGCGTAGCTCCATGAAAAAGCACCAGCTTGTTTAATAGCCCACACTGAACCTTTCTTGAGCCACGAATCCAACTATATAACCAGTTTCAAACAGCATTCATGGAAAGACATTTGTAGCAGGAGTTACGCATGCAGCCAACTCCTGGCCAAGTGATACTAAACATTCTGTTCTCCTCCAAGTCCGTATTTTTAGAAAGAACAGCACATTTTACTGGAAAAGTGTAGTAAATTAAAAATCAGCTTCAGACTTTTAGTTAAAATGTACCAAGGAAAAAAAAACACCAAACCTTACCACGCTAAATATAGTTAAAGATTACTTTTACAGCTTTAGTTTTACTGAAAGAATCTCCACTGTTTTTCCTCCACTGGAATGAATTGATTGGGCATTTTCTCCAGGGAAACCCAGAGTAGCACTGGCTCTTTCTTCCATTCTTTTAAAGTACTACATAGAAATGCCATCGAGGAACTTTCCTAAAGCTTTATGAGAAAAAAATCACACTGCTGTGCTACAGGTACAAAAAGAGAATTTGGTAATTGATACGTTGATTAAAAGGTTTCTTGTGGATTTTTTTTTTTTTTTTTTTTTTTTAAACTGTAGGCTCAAATCTGTTCCTTCCACTCTGGAGACCAACAAGAATTTCTTTGTGCGTTATTCACGTTTATCCAAAGCTCTTGTTTCAGAAACAAGTCAAGCATCTAGTCAAACACAGTGTTTTTTGTAAATGATGCAATACAAATACTTCACTTTTCTGCCTTATTTAGACAAAAGGTAATATAACTTCCAATTTTCTCTTCCCATGCAGAACGTCATTCTTCCCCACTCTCCAGGACCCAGATTATACTCACACTATTTTACATTTTACCATGTGACCTCCCACTGGAGAAGCATGCACTAAAACTGAACATTGCTTCAAATTTTAAGTGTGCTGTGTCCCTCTAATGATACTATCAGAAACTATTGTTTTAACACACTCATTTTATACCTTTTAGCATCACTTTGACACCAACCAACCAACCAAAAAAAAAAAACCACATCAGCTGGGGACAATACTAAATCAGTGGCAACTGATCCAAACTAAAGAATGAAAAAAAACCCACCCAGCCCTGCTGACTCTGGATCAAGATTCGTTCATGCAAGCAAAGCAACAGTAGATTGATTATTTTTTGGCCTCTTGGAACATTTACAGTTAAATTGCTTCATTTGAAATGGAATCAATATTTCTAATTATGTCAATTACAGTATTAAAAATACAATGATCTACAGTGGAAGTGAAACCAGGATATAACCTGGTAAAGAATTCTGTACATATTCCAGTACAGTTTTCAGCTCAAGATAGATTCTTTATGCAAATAAAAAATAGAAACACAGAAAATGCTGGGGCCCAGGGACCTCAGGCAGTCATCTCTGCACTCCTGCTCTGAGGCAGGCTCAAATGCTCTCGAGTATATCTAGACATTCCCCCACAGATGTTTGTTCAACCTAGCCAGTGAAAGATTGAGTCTACAGTCGCATTTAAATGACTGGCGCTTTTTAATGCTCATTAAAATAAATCCGCCACCTTTTTCACCTTCAGCTTCTGAACTGATATTCCTAGTTTCCCATGTTTTAGAAAAGACAGGGTTTTTTGAAGTGATCTTGTGCAGCAGCCTTTTTTAATTGCTGTAACTTAAGAGGCCCTTGATTTCTAAATGCTAAAATATACAGAAGCATTTGCTGTGCGTGACGATGCAGGAGTCTGCTTATGTAGAGCCCTGGTATACGTCATGAGGTTTGCTGTGTCACGGAGTGCCTCGGTGTATAGGGAGCCTGCTCTGTGCTGGCAGCACTTTTTCATGCATCTTTCAACCTGCAGACGAGAAACGGCTGCTACACCTTGATGGCTCCACCTCAAGTGGTTTCACTTAAGGTAACGGAGTGGCCAAGGACTGTGAAAATCAGCCCTGCCACACACTATCTGCAGGGGATTGACTGAAGGGGTTGGTTTGGGTGTTGTCTATAGCCTCCCCAGGAAAAAAAAAAAAAAAAAAGCCAGTATAAAAGCTGGAGCTCAGAAAACTAGCCTGAGAAACACATGTAGCATGAGCATATTGAGGAATAAAGTTGTGCTGCCAAAACCAGAGAAACTGCAGGTACAGGTGAAATAAAAAATGACCATCAGAGAGCAAGCCATACCCAGGCACGGGGATCCCTGACTTGCTAAATAAGATCCAAGAGCAGAGAGAGAACTGAACCAGGGGGGGAAAAAAAAAAAGTAAGTATTCATTATTTTGCCAAAACGTGTATATTTCTAGCGCTAGTTAAAAGGTGATTGCTTTTGTGATCCTTACAAAATCAATATTTACTGCTTTATATAATGACAAATACCCTAAGAAGAAAATCGTAAACAAGGTGTTCGATGCCCACAACTCTCCTGGAGACATGGATAGGAAATATATGCGCTCAGCACTGAAGCAAATTAAGACATACTTGTCTAATGGTAATGGCATTTACCAACTGGCTGGGAAAAATGGGTATTCATCTGTATTTACTGAAGAATTTCTCTGCCCTACCCAGTGCTTTTCGATGCTGCAGGATTCTGAGCACAGTTTACAGGGATGAGCTGAGTATGTAAATGCAACTCCATAAACCCAGAACTGGGAAGTTCTGTTTCCCTTGCAGTTGTGGAAGAGAGGAGTTACACAGTGTATTTAGTGGCACACCCTACTCACTAATGGCTTGCACTCTGTGTCCGCATCGCTAGAATTCAAAATGAAGATCGATCCAAGGGACTGATCCCAGAGATAGCCTGATGGTGAAACACTTGGCTTGACATAATTATTTTCACACCATATAGATTAATCTGAGTACTTAAATTCTGCTTGCGAGTTCCTAACTAACATTACTTGACTGCAGAATTTCTAATTACAAGAATTACCATTTCTAATCTTCTGAAGCTCTGCCTGCTGTGTCTGCATCCGAGTCATCACATTACAAGGTCCTCTATTGTCTCGCTGCATTCTTCTCAGGCCTTCAAATGTTAATAAACTAGAATAATGAAAAAGGAGGATAACGGTAGGTCTGAGTAGGATGATTGTACATTTTAATTTTAAATTTGGGGCCTTCTAGTAATGGGGGACAACTGGAAGCTAATGTGGGCTTAACATAGACAGACATCAGAAAATACTGAGATTTCCTGATTGCACCACAAAGAACCTGAGCTGAAGCAAGCAGAGGAGGAAATAAAGGTGGAGATCGCTGGCAAATTGGGATTGAACATAGGCGCTAGAGTGCCACAAAAATAAATACAACATACGCCAGGAAGAAAGAAGTCACGAAGCAAAGATAACCGACCCAGGCATAACCAGCCAGAGCCTCCTGCGGTAAATAACATCTCTGGCAGAAGCAGTGTCACACGGGCCGGGGGCCTCAAGGAGCGGCAGTAGGGACAGCTACGGCCATTGAATCAGGGCTTCAAACTCCCCGTCCTTGAGCTCCCCGCTCTTTGCCAGATGTTGAAGTGGCCCGCGTACAACCCAGGAGACACACAGACCAACTTTTGGGTACTCCCAAACCCAACAGGCAATGAAGTGATGCAGAACCGAAAGCATAAAGTAATTTTGGAATTTCTGACGATAAAGCCTTATGGTATCAATCCAACTATGAAAATGCAGTAAAGGAAAGGCAATATAATTCCGGTACAAATCAATAGAGTATAACTACAGGGGAAATATTAGTGTTATTACACAGTTAATCCACGGCTGAATTTATCTTACTGAATTCTTAATGTTCTTCCTAAAACAAATGGGTCAGGTCACTTTGCTCCTTTTTACCTCGGCAAGCTGCTTTCATTACATCTTAACATCCCTTCGAAATAAGCCACACCACGACTAGTTTTTAAATCTATAAAGCTGAAAACCTCTACGATGGGGAAAAGGAGCAGCAGAAAATTATAGTTCACAGGAGTAAAGTACAGCCTGCCAAGAGAAAAAAAAAGTTTAATTTGTCGATGGTGAGTTGTGGATTCAGAGTGCCAAAATTATTAAGGTCAGAACGCTGCACTGAGTGGCAGGCATCACAGCTTCTCAGCGTACATCCATGAACCTGACCGTACCCGGCACTGATCAAAGTCAGCTTTGAGAGGACATGTAACAATGAGATCGTCCTTCAAAGAGGAAAAGAAGAGATTTTGTGAAAAGGAACTGGCCATATCCTCTATCATCAACAAGAGAGAAACGCCTGATCCCTTTGATAACAGGCCGACTTTAACAGGGAGGGAACTATCGGCTCATGTGGTGACTCCGCATTGCAGTCGGCTGGTAGGAACAATGCTGCCACTTCCACCCTCCACCTGTAGCACTCGAGGTGAACCAGTCACCTCTGGGAACAGGTAACACTGGATCAAAACCCATCTATCCCGCTTTCCTGACGTCCCCTCAGTCCCCGCTGAAACGATCGCTAATACTGCAACCGCGCGTTCGATCGCCGCAGCAGCTTTACGCACGTCGAGCCCGCGGCCTCATCCTGAGGCTGAGCATGGGTGCCAGCGAGTGGGTGGTTTTATGAACCACTCGTCTTGTAATCGACAACCCGAGACAGAAAGCTCAGTCCGGAAGACTATAAAACTGACCTCTGGTGATATCAGGAGGAGGAGGAAAAACTGGGGGGAAATGTCAGAATCTCAGTAATTTCATTTGCTCTTACACATCCTGTAATATACGATTACTGAATGATACCATGGGAGGGATAATGTAAGGCTGTTTTGGCTTGCTTTAATTGCGCATCTCTATAACTAAATAAAGCTTTCGGTGTTCTTTGACCTGACCTTGGATTTCCTGGTTTTACTGATTTTATAGAGCAACATCCTGTAGTGATTTTTACTTTAAGATTACTTACACTTGCTTTCGAGGTTTAAACCGCTTTACTATTCCCATCTGTAAGGGAACAACAGAGGGAGAAAATTTACACTTCAAAAATCTTGATCAAAAAATAGGGAATATGTTCAAATTCCATCTTTCTTATTTTCTAACCAATAATAATAATAAAATCTACTGGTGTCCCTCCTGTCCCATATCTCATTTCTTTCCCCTGCCTGTGAGATCTAACATTATCACAGACGTATAATAGAACATATTCCAGCTCATGCAAACAAAAGCAGCACAAAGAACGCAAAGAAAAAAGTACACAGCGGTTTCGAATAATTCTTCACAAATAACACTAACAAATCATCTTCCAAATGAGCTTGATTTTCACCGGCACTTTGATTGCCTATTATGCTAGGTGGATTTTTGTTTGTTGCCCACCAATTGCTATTTCGGAGTCACATGGACGCCACTGTTCAACATTTACACTGCATTGTCTTCCCCTGATATATTCCTCTTCCTCCCTTCCTTTCCCACTTCATATCACTCTTTGTTCTGCCTGTGCCGAGGGCCCAGGCGCACAGAAACCCAGTGGGACATGACTGGAGGCAATAAGGATGGCAGTAAAGCAGCGGGGCTCTGTGTAGTGAAGTCTGTTGCAAAGTCTATCGCTTACCCAGGTGCCACTTAGATTGGCTTGGAGAATTCCTCTCTCTCATCCTAAAGAAATCTCCCTAAAGACTGAGCCACCTGGCTCACAGGCAGCTCCCGAAACTCAACGCGTGGTCGCTTTGGACTGAATTCTCGTGGACTTTGCTCTGTTGATGAAAAGAGGCTTGAAGTGCAATATAACACTCTTTTCTAAGAGTTTTAAGGCCTCTTTGAGCATGGACAGAGGGGAGTAAAGGAGCCCTTTGTATAAAAGAAACATCTTCTCTAAGTGCCCAGGTTAACTAACAATGCTTGTGATAACTTGACTGCAGAATATATGGTCTTAAAACCTTAATGCAAAGCCACAGACTTTTTCCTATTTGTGAACCACTAAAAATTCCCAGTGCATATGTTAATATCAGGACAATAAATTTAAACATAGCAATAATATGATTGGCTTCCTCAGACCTTCTGAGCCTTTTGTTACTTCTCCCAGACCCCTCAGGTCATGCTGAAAACCCCCTTTTCCATGGGGAAGCGGAAGCACCGGTCACAATAAAACACCAGTAATAAACTGAGTCCTAACGAAGCCAATTTCTTCCTGGGATCCCAAAGAATTTCTCAAACACCAATGAACTGCATCACACCTCATCCTTTACAAAACACCCAGATATTACTGTGATTATTACTTCTATAGAGGAGACAGAGAACTAGGCTTAGGATTATCGACGGAGACAATCTATAGGGTGAGGTGTATTTCCTTGACCCTCCTAAATATGTCCTGAATAGCTACCGAGATCAAGCAGAATTAAGGAACTTGGAACTGCGTAGCCATACGTGTCTTTTCCAACCTAGTCAAAAGAGGTGGTGACAGGGGCAGGAACTGAGCCAAGACTCTGCCGAGAAGTTAATTTATAAGAAATACACTATAGCAAATGGATCTGGAAAACCCATATCCATTGAAAAGCATTATTGAACTGAGGATGCTTCACAAGACTGTTTCACTCATCCACTCTAATTTGGGAATGACAAAACTCTTTAAATCTCAGGTGAGGTCAATTCTGCCAATCTACCAATGCACCTTAACTAAAGCAAAGGATCAGAAGAAATTAACTTAAATTCACTCCAATGCCTGTTCTAGCCATTTTACAGTTATTTACACATTGTCCAAAAAGGATCTTTAAGCATCTGCTCTTTTCTTGCCTTAAAATGTGATGACTAATGAGTGAAAACTGATTTTTCTACTGTTATGTTAAATCAGAGCTGACTTTGGACTCTAGTTGGAGACACAAGCGTGTGAATTACAACAGTCCCATTCTCATTCACATGCATAACAACACAGCTCCTATTAACATCACTGGAAACACAAACGAGCTTGGAAAAGGAGAGTGTTTTCTTCAGCCAGTGTAAGGTCACGTAAATCTATTGCCTTTAACAGCTGCAAGCAAAGCAGTACCAGTGGAGAATCTTTTACTGTAGATGTTCGAAGTTACAGCTGGAATAATACCAGCACAGCCGTTTTAAAAGAGTGAAACATCTTACATAATTTTAAAGCTGTTTTTCCTACGTGCTCCTCGCTGCCTAAAAAGTGCAGCTACGTTGCCCTGAATGCCGTTGAGAGCCTCCACGGCTACGCTCACTTCTTCACGTTCCTAAGGAAAGATACAGCAGAGCACACAGCCTTCTTTGTCTCTCATCGTCAGATTTTCAAAACTTACGCACTTTAATTTCTGCTAGTTAAATCGGAATATCTAATAAAAACTGCGTTAGCAACCATAAACCCAGGGTGCAGTGGGAGGGGGAGGAGAGAAGGCTAGCTTGTCGGCAGCTGGCACTTTTATTATGAGGCATTTAAAAAGCCTGACAGCTAATGCACTTTACTAAGACACTGCGAACTACATACCTTCAGAAGAAATTATAATAGCTAATGAGGTTTGGGTTTGCTTGTACATTATATTCCCTGCTTTTCAGGGAGATGGATGCAGCATTCTCTATACGCTCTCTGTGCAATATGAATTCAGACGGTAGCTGACAGGGATAGATTTGGAAGTAAGATTTATCTCAAAGTATGTTTCCATGTTTACACACTCAGCATCGTTTTTCATATCCACCTTTAACCATTATTCCTCCTTGGCAGTAGAAGTCAGGTTCTTAATTATGTGAAATTTTTCATTGTAATGAAAGGAAACATAAAGATCCTTGTGAACACACTCACATTTATAACTTATTTACAATGTGTTTTCAGAGTTCCAATAATTCATGGTGCTAAAGGTGGAAGACTCCACACACCAGCTGCAGTATTAATGCTTTGAAAAATTATTAGCCAAACTAGGAATTTTATTAGTCAGCTTTTCATGTTAGATGTGCTCTGCTGGGATTTTGCTATACCAATGCTTACTTCATGTTCTGACAATTTTTCTAACTAGCCTAAGATATTATTGTATTAGATGATGATTTACTCATTCTATTAAGCCCTGACACTAAATACATTTTATGCTAAATTAGTTCTTTCTTAAAAAGAAAGACTTTCTTCCTGCTAGAGAAAAAAGAAAAAAGAACCCTGTTCCAATTAAGAGACAAAAGCATCTGGAAGATAATGAACTTATTAATTGTCCGCCCTTTTTATGAAAGAAATATTTTACCTTCATGGGGGGAAAAAAAAAAATTGTAATTACAAGCTTTTGAGGACAAACTCGTAACAGGATCTATGTATCTGTAGGTTTTCCTGCCAAAGAGCATAACGTTGCAGGAAAGTCTCGGTACCTCTTTTGGTTTTGTTCCTAATGTAAAAAGGAGCAGTGCTTAACTGTTAGTTGTATTGTCATAAAGGCCATAGGAAATGAGGAGTCACGCTCTTGACTCCCGTGGTCTCCACCGAGTGGCAACAGAAGAGCAAGTCAGAGCCCAATTAGTAAAGATTGTTACCTCTAGGCAAGCCCCTCAGGACCAGGCAGCACCCGCCTCAAGGCTGCGCTGCAAAACCTGTGGGGTTTTGTCCACGATAAGCCCTGTTCGAGTATGGCAATAAACCAAAGGCCCAACACACTGAAAGCGGGGTAGGGCTCAGCTGTAAGTATCAATGATGGGTAGGGTTTTGTACACATTCTCAAAGGACAAGGGCTTTAGCAAACATGGATCTAACAAAAACACTATTTCAGGTCACTCTGGTCTTTTTTAAATGAAAAATTCCTGCCTGCCATTGAGTACTTCCCCTGGTTTGAATGACCGTACTCATAAACGTTGATCATCCTATTGCAGCCGGATCCATTTGTGATAAAATTAAATGCCTGCTCCCTGATGAAATCGGTAAAAATCACAGTTATTTGTAAATTGTTTTCCTAAATGACAGAAATAAGCGACTACTTCTATTGCACTAATTATACCATTTTCATGAGGAAAGTATTACTGGCTTCTATTTCAGACTACTGGCACAGAGAGTCACATTTTTTCTTATCAAAGAAAACATGGATCGATACCTCTCTTGATCTAAAAACAACAGAGAGAATGCCATGAAGTGTCTGCCAAAGTATTCATCTTCCTATCATATTAAGATTTGGAAAGGAGGCTTTCATAGTCCATTGCATAATTTCTACTTTTGAGTGATGGCTACCCAACAATAGATGTCTGACCCTGCTCTTCCTTGGTTGCTGATGTAAAACATTGCTGCCAGACTGCTTCTGTAATGGGACTTTATTTGAATGCTGAATTTCTGAAGATCTAAGGACTCGCTTCCCCTTCAGGATATTTTGGCATAAGCACCTCAAAAATCAGGCACGAGAAACACAGATCTCCTGTACTTGCTCTTTGCATCCTCGGACAGGACAGACACATCCGTAGCCATGACAAACTAAGGGTACAAGGTCTGATTCACACAAAGTCAGACATACTATCAGAGAACAGCATCACATTATCGCCATTTCAGGATACCTGGTGCTTTCCAGGGCACCTTGATAGGTCCTCAACTTGAATAAATCAGTGCAACTCCACTGATAGACCAATTGACACTTAGCGGTGCCCTGTTTACTCTCTTCTGACCAAGCATCTCATAGAAACCTCTCACCTGTACTTCTTGCCTCTGATTCTGGTTTGTTCTCACAACCATGAACATTTTATAATGCGTTCTGATTAGATAAACTGATACTTTGAGTAATTTATGATGCATCTAAGGTCTGGTCTACACACACAGAAATTACACCGATTTAACTAAATCGGTTTCTAAATCAATTTAGTTAAATTGGAGCAGCTCCCAAGCGAGGACACATAAATTGGTTTAAGAATGGCTAATATCATGTTAGCTTAATTCAGTTTTAAGAATGTCCGCACAAGGGGGTTGCAGTGATTTTATTAAATTGATTTAGAAACCAATTTATTTCAACCAGTACTATTTGTGTGTAGGCCAGGCTACAGAGACAAGCGCAAACTGCAAAATGTAACATTAATTGTCAGTATTATTGCTCCCAGGAACTAAAGAAGGAATTAGTTAGAATAAAGTTTTAACTTAATTTGTTAATGAACAGCACACATGACAGAATAAAGCTAACAAACAATGTTTTGTTTACATGATACTTTTCCTAAGGCAGCTGATATGCCATTAGTAATTAAAAGTCGCACATTGTTACATTACAGCCATAGTGTGAAAAGGTTAAAATGTAAATATATTTAAACATCTTGAGGCTATTGTGACTCTTGCTAATTTTTACTTATATTGCAACACAGATAAAAAAAACCAAACTAACAATCCTTCGTTTTCCATTTGTAACCTTATTTTTTTTTTCCTTAATTTTATGTTTTGGATAAACTAATGCCTGAAGAATTTAATGCTTATTTATTTCAACAGATATGCTAAGAAATTAGTCCTTTTTTAAAAATATAAAACTTACAGATTAGTTAATGCTGTGCTGATAAAAGACTGAGATGAATCCTCTTCCATCCTAATTGTCTATAAGCAGCTAAAGGCATCTGAGCAGTAAAGTTGTATGTAAACTGATGAATATTCAAACGCTTCCAGTGCTAATTCCAAGGCAAAAGGCAGAACTTAACTTTCCTGACGTGAGGGCAGTCCCCTTAGTAACAGTGACCTGAGTTTGAAGAGAGGTCAAACACCTTTTGATCTGGCGGATATCAGAAAATAGCCAGATTAGAAATCCCTTCTATTTTCTTTTGGTAGCAGGGATGTAATGATGATGTCATCTAAGAGAAAGAAGACATTTCTGTGAAAGGCTGCCTCCTGTTCCACAGGCTTTAAAATCATTTCACACTAGGCAATTGGAAGTGAGTGCAGAAAAACTAATTTTGTACCTCTTTCTCCATAATATACAGGAAGCCACTGAACAGCGATGATCACAGGCCATTGAAGTGTAAATGTCACTTGAATAGCCTGGACAGATGGGTCTTTTCATGGAGAGATTAGACTATGGCTATACGTCCCGGGGAGAGAGGCAGACAAGACTTCTGTGCGTGTATGGTAGGATGTGCAATATCTGACGCCTTTTAGGTTCATAGATATAAGCAGGTCCTGTTCCTTGCTCTGGATGCTTGCATCTCTTGCAGGTGCTTTTTTTGATCGCTGCGTTTAGAAAACGCAAGGACTTCTTGACAAGTTCTAAGAAGGTCTCGGAGATGAATAGCTGTTTACATCAGTCATGATGTTCCCCCTCTCCTTTCCACCAGTCTCTCACCAGGCCCCTCACACTCACCGTATCTTTCACAAGCTTCTTTCCTGCGCAAGACAGGTCCCAGGGCCGTTCCCCTCCATCCTGCCCACCTCCCAGCTCTAATCCTAGTCCCTGCAGACTTTGTCGCTGCCATGTGTCTCAAATGCTTACCTCACTTGGCTGTCTCACTGCCTTTCAAGGATCTGTTCAGAATCTGATTAATTACTTAATGTTTACAAAGCACTTTGAAGATGAAAGGAACTGCAATATCAATGGTAAGTACCATGATTATTTACTTTTCTGGCTTTCCTCTCTTCGTCCTAGTAGAGAAAAAATGGTGACCACCTAGATTTTGATCTATGAAAAAAAAATTGCATTTGGCCTGTGGAATTCAGCAGCACGTGACACACATGCTCTGTGTGTTCTCAAACCAAGGAGGCTCACATTTAATTTCTGTCATCACATTCTCATGTTGTGGCCAAGACTGTTTCCAGATAGGCAGAATATTTCAGTGACATGTATTTAACAACTAAAAATTGCTGCTATTTTTACAACTGTTGTTTTCTCACTTGACTGAGGACAAGAATTAATTCCCAGCTCTTGAGGGGCTAGGCAAGGAGGACACATAGGGTCCCTACCAGCACACAAAAGCGAGCCTTGGTCCAAGCAGCCTTCAAAGCAGCTGGAACAATCTGAAAAACTTGGGGATGAGTCAGGGAGATACAACACAGATACGGTATCACCAAGAGCGAGGGAGAAGCAAAATGGTGTGAAAGACAAAGGAAGAACTTTTAAGAGAAGCTTAGAGGAACTCTCACTTGTGTGTGAACACTTTGTCCCAGGATGGGTAGCTGAAGGTGTTCAAAAGAATCCTACCCAAAAATGCAGTGCCCTCATCAGAAAAAGATACTGTAGTTGGTTTATCCTGCGTCATTCTTGTTCCCTGGCAGACCAGCCTGCAATCCACACCTGAAACACCAAAGTCACAGAAACTTCTACATGATCACCATGGTGACTTTAACATATTTGGGAATTACACTAAGCTTCCACTTCTTTTCACAGCATTTAGTACATGGAATATGTAATTTGCTTCAAATCAAAAATATCCTTTCTCCAAATTTCAGCCTTAATCTGAGGCTTTCCAAACACAGGATTAAAGAGAGATGTTGTCCCTTGCAAAATGAACACTTTTCTTGACGCAATAAATGAGAACTTCCTTAAACCAACTCAGCTTTGAGCTTCCCGGGTAGTCTGGCACAGCCACTGGCTCTCTTGGCGGTGATTGCAAATCTCTTGATAGCTACTGAGTGAATGGAAAAATGTCAACTTTGATTTAAAAAAAAAAAAAAGAAAACAATAACAAACGGATCCTAACTACACAGCAGACTGAAACACAGGTGCCAGCATTAGCAATAAGTGAAAGAAATACTGTTTTCATATTATAAGGTGCTGACTGCTACACAGCTTAACTGTAAGCGTAAGATGTGATTAGCTGCAAACAGGTAGGACTGCTCTTGCTGAGTTCAATTATAAGAAAGAGCTGATGGATACACAAAGAACTTTGGTATGACTGCACATGCAATGCACATTCAACCTGCCTAGAGCCAAAAGCCTTACCTATTTGAGCCATAAATCACTCCCCTGACACCACACTTAGACCCAAGGGTGTGGAAATATACTACAGACAGTCCTTGACTGCCTCTAAGATGTTTCACAATTAAAGTTCTGCAAAAGTTTCAGTCTGTAGTGCTCCAGAATAACCTCTTCTGAATCAGATGGAAAGCCATGTTCCAAATGAATTTTTAAAGAAACCAGTAAAAACTCCCTGCTTGAGGAGGGGTGGCATTTTGCACCATTAAATGCAATTGTTTTTTAAGTAGTTCCATACAACATACATGAAATTCAGAGTTCCATCTGCATGAGGGCAAGGAGGATACAGGCATTTAAAGGACGTTTTCGTTTGATTATGACTGAAGTGCAGTTCCTCAACGACAAGCGCTTGTGGATTTGTTGTTTAGAGTTGCATCTGTCTTTGGTAATTGGGAGCAGAAGTCCATCTGCCAGAATGTGTTTGGTAAATCTCTTTGCAGGCTGCCATTTTGTGAGCAAGGATGTATACATCCCCCTGGGTGACCCCTCCCTAAAACCATTCGTATAACCTGCCAGCTGTTCTTTTCTCTGACTCTTCCTCCAATTATGCTTTAGAAGAGAGTGGAAAGGGGGGAGAAAGCCCCGTACACACTTACACGTGCACATATGCGTGTGCAGCCACGAGGAAGATGAGTGGGACAAGAAGGCATCCCCTTGACAATGCAGACTGGCATTGTTCTGGTGAAGAAATGGTCATGCAGCGAATCACACCTCTGCTGCCGCTGCAGCAATGCAACCTGCAGTCTGGCTTTTTTCCTCTTATACCTCTCCCATGAAAACACCCTGAGAGAGTTGGGGTTGTTCAGCCTGGAGAAGAGAAGGCTCCGGGGAGACCTTAGAGAAGCCTTCCAGTACCTGAAGGGGGCCTACAGAAAAGCTAGAGGGACTGTTTACAAGGGCATGGAGTGACAGGACAAGGGGTAATGGCCTTAAGCAAAAGGAGGGTCGATTTAGATGAGTTGTTAGAAAGAAATTCTTTACTGTGAGGGTGGTGAGGCACTGGACCAGGTTGCCCAGAGAGGTTGTGGAGGCCCCCTCCCTGGAAGTGTTCAAGGCCAGGCTGGATGGGGCTTTGGGCAACGTGGTCTAGTGGAGGGTGTCCCTGCCCATGGCAGGGGGGGTGGAACTAGATGATCTTTGAGGTCCCTTCCAATCCAAACCATTCTGTGATTCCCCTTTCCTTCATTCCTTCTAGAGCTGCCCAGCTTAAAAATCCATCCTGTGGGTGGAAGAAGGATAAAATGCATGAAGGAAAGTAAAAGACACAAATCGCAGTGAACAACCTTCCCAGAATGAACTGGTGCAAAATTCTGCTCTTAATTACATTAATATTAAAAGAGTCCCTGGAAGATACTACAAGAACTATTCTTTCTGAACACTTCAGTAGATGAGCATGCCTTTCCTTTTCCCACTTCAGAGTGCTCTTTATTAACTTTTAAAACGTTTTAATTGTTTCTAATGTTTCTTCTAAGAGGAATTTCTTGTAGTGGAGGAAGAATGTTTGGTTGGGTTTTTCATGAGTAATTCTCAATGGAAATTCTCATCGTTAGAAATCTGACCCTACATTTAAAGAGCTACAAGGAAAAAAAGCATAATTAATTAGTCACATTATTTTTCCTCCAGCATATTTTAAAAATTAGCAGTCAGAGAATGAAGGAGACGGGGGCTGATCCTGCAGCCCTTCCACACAATAGTTGTTGCACTGATGCCCCTGGGAACGCACGTAGGGACAGCAGGATCAGGCCCTTAAGCATAAGCCAGGCATAAGTAAGGCCTGCAGATAGGCACAGATCAGGCCTCCCTAGTATCCTGAGCACTCTGATTCCCCGTTAAAGTAAATGGAAGGAGAAGAGGCTGTATGGGCACTTTTGTGGGTACCTGATTTAAAATCATTAGCATTTTATGGCATGAGGAGTTATCTTAGCAACTGGCAGCCCTCCTAAGAATGCAAGGCACTGATTCTCCACCCCCATACGCACCAGTTCTATGCCTGCGCAATTCTATTGATTTTAACTGTGTGTCATATCAGTTTACTCCAGCGTAACAGAGCTGAGAAGCAGGTCCTGATATCTAATCCACAAGCAACTGCACTTCCAGTATCTCTTTATTTGCATTTCTACCCTGAGGCATCATTTATCATGAGAACTATCCGGCACACAGGATTTTAGATTTTTATGCTCCTGACATTTCACCATTCCAGTAACTACCTCTCCCAAAACACAGAAAAACAGCATTTCATGATAGGAACCGAGTTTGAGATTTTGATCTGAGCCTCAAGATTCAGTTGTGTTGTTTGCTCGCTCCTAGCTCACACGTATGGAAACACCTTCTATGCTTCAAAAATCATCAGTTTAGAGATCTGCAACTATCACTCACTCTCACTATTACAGAGAGAGAATAGCAACTTTATGGCTGCCTAGCTCATGCAATTAGAGAATGATGATTCAAATTAAAGGTCTGGTGGGCAGAGCTCTAACTGGAAATCAGGATTAAGTGCTACCACTTTTTTTAAACCTAAGGTACACCCCCTCTCTGCTTTACTTTCCCATGTGTAAAATGAGGATGATGCAACCCTCTTTCCTCCACTGTTTGGGTTTTTTTTGGCTTCATCTAAATCTTGAGGTCAGGTATTCTTTCAGTGTAGGCATGATCTAGAAACTCCAGCTTTAGCAGTCAAACACTTTATTGCCCTCATCTGTCCTCATCCAGGACTACCATTCCCTTAGCAGAGTTTTTGAATACAAGCTACGTAGATGTTCCCCCTGATTGTTTCAATGCAAATTCCAGGCTTAGATCAAACCCAATTTTCATCATTAGTTGAAGCAAAACTTTTGGACTTTATATCCAGGAGGCTGCAGTGTGTTCACACAATCCTAACCATTTCATAGAGGGCACTACTTCCAGCTCGGGCTTGGAGAGAACACCACTCCAAAGCAGTAACATCACTGCAACCTGTCCTACTACCAACTGCCTTTCTATAGCTTGTGGATTTGAGAATCTCACGTGGGGCATCTTTAGAGGCTACTCTGGTGAAACTGATATTATTTCTAACCCAGGCACCCAAGACAACAGGTATTCTTTCTATCCTGGAAACTGTTCACAAAGTTTTCAACATTTCTATTACCAATGAAGATTTTCTGGTTTTGGACTAGCTTACAAAATTAAAACACTTCAGTAAAAAAAATTAATGTGCAGAAATGATTTAAATAAAACAACAAAACCCAACACAAAAAAGGTTTGTGATGTTCAACCACATTAAACAAAATACTCTGTGTGAGGATATTAAAATTAAGATTAATCTAAATTAACCATTTTGGAGTCTCTGATTCCAACTATCTACTATCAAGAAAAAAAGACTGACAACAACAGCAGCAATCAAATATTGTAATTATCTATTTTTCCTTTCTCTGTCTAACCTATTTGATGTTTTTTTTTCTTGACACTAGTAGCTTTACTCACGATTTTGAATCAACACACATTTGTTGTCTGGGATTCATATCTAGCCAATTATCAAAATGCAAAGAATTGTTACAGACTTTAAAAAAATCTATTCACTCTGAGAAACAGGAAGACAAGTCTTCAGATGATGTTAATCAGCACAACTCCACTTGCTCAAAAGGAATTACATAATTTACACCAGCTCAGGATGTGGTTCACCATTTTAAATTAGGATCTTGGTTTATTTAATGTCTTATTGTAGAGCTCTGAGACTCCAAAGCCACTCTGTCCTTACTTTTATCTATTTACAGATAAGCATGTTTCCTTAAACAGCTTCAACTGCCACAGTTAAAATCTTAAAACCTGCTTAGGTCTAAAGTTATTACTTCCTGCTGGGAATGTCTGAAAGGAATTCGAATATTAATCTTTTTAAATAGGTCTCCTGGGAATATATCAGTGTTTTTCCTCAATAGGATGCTTTCTGTGGAATTTGATAATCCCTGGCATTTTCAGCATTTCACACAAAGCATCATTCTTAAGGAGTGTCTTATTATACGCTAGCTTTAAAATGTTCGGAAAGGACTGAGAGCCAGTTCTACCTTTACCCTGAAGAAAAATTGTTTTTTCTTCATTCTGTAACAGAAGTAAAGGCAGGATTTCTAAAAGAGCTGTTTAAAGGAAGACTATCAATACGAAGTCTTCCATTTGTTGGCTGTGTGTACTCAGCTTTTTCAAACAAAGGGCTACAGTTTCTAGCTTCTCTTCTCCCAAATTGTTTTGTGTATTTGGTCCTATGCCGTCTCTTCTTGGTTGCTATTTGTACCATACCAGAGCTCCTCTCAAACATGCAGCTGTCCATAAAATCTCTTCTCTCCTGCAAAGTCATAGTTCTAAGAATTCGCAAGTCAGAAAAGGGCCTGCGGTTCAAAGATTTCAAGGTCAGCAGGGGTTGTTTAGTCTTATCTTCTACCTTCTGAGCAGGCGTCAAGTCCCACTGATGAATTCCTGTATCTGCTCAATAACTTCTGATTGGGTTCTAGCTCTAATTCCCAAACAATTGGCCCAAATTTATGGTCCACTGGTTATACCAGCAATCCACAGCTGCTCTGGAAACCATACTCTTAAAATGTGTTTTCAGCTTGAAAACAACCAGAAGTCTGGAAACAGCGGTATCTGCTGAAGCCCCAAAATGTTAAGGGCTCATCATGGTAGGTGGTTCAATAAGGTATGGGGAACGCTGAGCAGCAGCATGATTTTTAGAAAGATACTGAGTCTCAAAGACGATGTTCAGAGATGTAAATGCCTTATCCTGTAACCACAGCTGAAAGAGAAAGAAATCTTTCCTCACTGAAGAGCCCAATCTGGAGTTTTGCCTGAGCTGGCCATTGGCGCATTCTGCAGAGAGGTTTCCACATACTGCCAGACATTCGCCTGTTCCTCAGCTGTGGTCATTTAAAACTAGCTGCACTCAAGTATTGAACTGTTTGTTATCACTTTCAGCAATCCATGTATTTCAGGCTAATGACAAAACTCACCATTCTCACTTTATGCAAATTAAGACAGTAAATGTATTTCATTGTGTTCTAATTGTACGATAAGTTCACATTTTTATGCCTTTTTTTATATATTCATTTTCATTTCCTTTTAGCTGATCTAATTTATTAATTAATCAGCTGTCTTGAAATATAATCCAGCCACAGTGTATTTCATTTAATGCAATTAAAAACCCTGAATGTTTTCTGGAGGGAATGTTTCTCAAACGGAGTGGGTCTTCCCTCTGGGAATTGCTGAACAATTTAGAGCAATGTAATCCAGAGAAGACCGTTCTCACTGATGAGTAATTTTGTTTGTCGATACTTTTCCCATACAGAAGCTCTTTTCTGGGCAAGACAAAGGACAAAATTCTGAAATCTTTACTCAGTTACTGAGTAAATCTTTCACTGAACTCGTTCCCCACAGTCCTTGGTACTGTTATTTCCTTCTCAATTTACACTCAAACAAATTCTCAAGGAGTTCAAAGGGGTTTCAGCTAAGTAAGGAAACAGAGAAATTCACCCAATGCAGGAGGCCAGCACCCAATCCAATTTACTATGTCAGTCTACCTTCAGCCCTCAAATCCTATCTTAAATTGGAACTGAATGGTGGCTTTCAGTCCTGTATTAAAGACATAAGAAACAAATCTTAAGTTGCCTTAAGTGAGGGACTATGATCAAATGAAACTTTTAAAAAATTATGTATGTTTATTCAGACAAAACCACTCACTGTTGAGATACTCATCAGTACAGCAGAACATTGTGATATCACAATTACTCACAATGCTGAGATTATGCCACAAACAGAGGGTTAGGGCCTCAGTTGTATAATAATAAACACCAGGATTAAATTGTGACGTAAGTAAGGGAAAAAGAAAAAGGAAAGATATACTAGTCACGTACTACGTACATTTGTTCTGTCTGTAACTTGCCTACCATGAGTCAACAGGTAGTAAATGAACTTCAGATGCAATTGTCTCCAAAGAGCACAACTTTTTAGCTAACCTGTAGCTACCAGCATACACATAAACTGCAGCAAGCAGAAGGCCCAACTTTGCTTTTACTCAAGTGGGGGAATTTTTTATACAAGATCAAGAACGCACCAATAAAAATAAACCTCTAGTACCAACTTGCAGAAATCTGCAGCTGTTCAATTTGCTGCTCCAAATCAGGGTCTGCCCAGTCTTTACTTACACTGGAAACAAATAGTTGGCAGGGTCACACTTTTTGTCTTGTCAGCCAGTAGCTGCATTGCTGTAACGGTAGATCTTTTAATTTCCCAGGCATCATTAAGTCACAGAATGGGTGCTTTCAAATTGCATTAAATTGTTTAATAGATTTTACCTGCTGTAGGAAAGGAAGGCACATTCTAGCTTATCATGGGTATGGTTAGCATATTAGTTTTGCAGCCACTCAGTTTTCATGTTACCATTTGCTCTGTATTACCTTGATATTCATCTTGAAAAGAAATCTAAACTGTGCCATTGTGGCCAAACTCAAAAAACATCCAACATGCAGAAGATTCAATTAGAACTGCTGAATACTCCGGAGGGAAAAAAGAAAAAGTCTGATCCATGTTGCCCCGGACATATGAAATAATTATTTATTTGTTACACTTGCAAGCTTTCTGTCTTTCTATTTTATTCCTGCAGTCATCACTAAATTCCATTGAAATTTTAGCTGTCATCTCTAATACCTACCTTTGCAAACATAATTCATTTAATTAGCAAATTATCTAGTGGCTTTTTTACCTTTTTTCCCCTCAAGACTTATTAAACATTTGCCAGGAGCGTCTTCACAGAAAGCACACCACATGGATGATAGTTATCTGAAGATCTCAGATCCACATTCCCTATTTCATAACCCACCTGGGCAAGCGAAGCCAGGCAACGCGAGTATCTCGCAGAATTACAAACTCATTTTACCACCTTTGCCAACAAACTGAGATGGGGTTCACACACTGGACTCTTCTGTGCGCTCAGTGGAACATGCAAAACTTTACAGCATGGTACCTCCATGGTGAACATATTAGTTTAATTGACACAAGGAGATAATGTTAAGTAGTTCACAGTTTTAACTAGCAGCATGCCTTTAAATCCTCCACCACCTAAAGCACAAATTTCCACCCAAAGAGGACACAGAAGGCTGTCCCAGCAGATACTGGGCCTGAATTTGAGCTCCTTAATATCGTCTAAACCAGGCACAACTCTGCTGAAGTCATTGCCCGGGATGGGTGGTTACATGACGGACTGTCCCTAGACCAGCGGGGCCACAGTCTTACAAAGGGCTTCACAAAGCCACCCTGAAGACCAGACTCACTGCCGCTGGGGACAGCAAACTTGGAAGCTCAGGCCCAGAGGCAGCCAGCCTCCAGACCCATGTGCCTGCACGCTACCAGACCTGCCCGCACAGGGCCTTGCGTGAAACAGCTTCAGGTCATCTGCAAAGCAGGACTCCCTGCGTGGGACATACCATGCGCAGGAGGAGACCACCCAAGCACAAGGTCAAGGCAGCTGCTTTGATTGCAACAGCCACCTTGTGATGGTTCCAGCAGGTCCAGCCGCACGAGGAGGTGTTCATGCAGGTGGCTAGCTAGCCGTCTGCCATCAGCAAACCGCGCAAACACAGTCTGAGTCGGGCCTGCAGCAAGGCTGAAGGAATCCCAGCGCCTCCTGCAAAGCCCTGGATGGCTACAGTCATACTGCAAAAAAAAGACGCGGGATTTGTTCCACCTCTCTCATCCCGCAACTGATCCTCCCCTCAAAAGGGCAAAGCAGAGAACTTTCCACATCAGCTCGCTTTTCTGCATCTAGGAATAGGAGATGGAAAGTCTGGGCCTGCTGCTACTCCTCTTCAAATAACAAACCAGAACTAAATCTGGGAACTAGGTCTCGTGGCAGCTGCCAAGTTTAATGCAATGCCGATTCCAAGGAATATCAGTGTCACCGTCCTCTGAAGAGCCAGCTGCCCTTTTTTTTTAACTGTCATTTCTCATAGACTGTGAGCACATTGCGAAAAAACTACAGACCTAATGGCTTAGCCTTAAAAGCTTCTAGATGGTATATGGCAACACAGACTGCTTGTAATTATATTCAAAGTCAGATCATAGGTTGTTTAGCAAAGGGACCTCATTTACTGTATTAAATTCATCCCAATCTTTTCTGTGTAGCTGAAGACTGGGACGCTACAGATGCATGGAAAGAGAGGTCAGGAGTTGACCACCTAGAGCTGAAGACCTTACTTGCAGGAGAAAACAATTAAATAAGCAATAAGATAGCAAAGTTGAAAACCCAGAAGGCATTAAAGGCAAACAGAACAATTTTAATAGTTTTTTTCTATGCTTGCTTGTACATGACAGCTGCTTTTTATATTTAATCATCTTAGAGCAGACTTCATCATACATAGTAACGGTGGCATTCACCTGCAGAGAGCTACTAGTTCGAATGCACTGCTGAGACCCTCTATTTCATGAAGAAATGTGAACGCCAGGAGAAAAATGTCAGCGTTGTGCAAACAAGAACCTTTGTGTGTTCCACAGATCAGAAACATCCATGCAAATGAGAAGGATGAGATTTTCAAAAATAAGTTCAGCTGAAAAGAAAGATTTAAATTCCATCTGATCTCTGGGTTTTAAGCATGGGATAAGATCGACTTCCCATTCTTTGTAAAGAACACCCTTTGCTGTCCCCAACAATTCTGGGAGAGTAAAAACTGGAAAAC
The DNA here is from genome assembly GCF_028858705.1 of Grus americana. NCBI lineage: Eukaryota > Metazoa > Chordata > Aves > Gruiformes > Gruidae > Grus > Grus americana. Next base: position 78,852,661 of record NC_072852.1, read on the forward strand.
GCCACTAAGGGTGGTGCTGTACATGACTTGTTTGGACACCAAATAGTGCTGCGCACCTGAAACGCCACTGATTTCAATGGGAGATGAGAGCACTCAGCACTCCATGGGAACCAGGCTTTTTTCTTTTTAAATGAGAGAGCAGTCCCCAAGAGACGGCAAGGCTTTCTGCTGAGGAGGTGTGGATTTTAATAGAGTTGGCAAAGCACTAAGTGCAAAGGAAAAAGAGGAGAGGACACTGTACGTGTGTCCGAGTTGCGTAACGCTATCCCAGGCAAGACACAGCAGGCCATCTTACTTTCTGCCATAAGCCTGCAGAAGGCAATGTGGTTAATGAGAGCTCTATCTGGCCCCTGGGCACAGCTGTCCTCTGTGGCAGAGCACAGGCTCCCGAAAAAGCACCGATTCCCTCTGCTCGCTCATACGAACAATTCTGCTGGAAACAGAGTCAGGTTGGATCTCTTGCAGACAGTACTGAGGTTACCAAATCCTGCCATGTTAAAAGGAAGGCGAGCGCTGCAACAGCAGCTGTTCCTAACAGCTTTGTTACAAATTTATGAAGTGGAAGTCCTGACACAGAAACCCAAGATGAAGTCAACTCCCTTACTCTGTCAAGTGCATATTTTTCTCATTATTCAACACTTAACAGGGATGACAGCCAAGATTAAATAGTCACTCATCTTCTGCACCATTATAGCTCCTGCATGATTGCTTCAAATTAAATCTAACAGTCAATGAAATAGTCAATATTTAATTTACTCATTGCAGGTGGCGATTTAGCTCCAGTTACGATATCATTTAATGACAGAAATATTGGTATTTATCACTTTTTATGAGTCTTCAGAAGATATGGGGTTCCTTCATTAGGCAAAATGTCCATGCAGCTTTAAGTCATATGTCACTCTGAGAGAGCGCGGATTTTGAACACTAAGGGCCTGTTCTTTTTCCCTGCTTTTCTGGGTGCTCACTGTCAGTGACAAGGCATAAGGGTGCTGTGTGAGTCTCCAGAGACCTAGTAAGCTAATCGTGACAGCACCTACGCTTTCTGTTCTTCTAAGAGCACCCACTGACTAGATAGCGGTGCAGAACATTTGGATTTAGAAGAACCTGATATGCCAGTGACAGTCCAGGGCAATCAGGGTTAATTCCTTCTCTTTTGACCTCGTGGGCTTACTTACATAAAAGCCATTACACAAGTAGGGGGAGTCCAAGGAGAAACATTTTGGTGACATTCATTACTGACCTTTTGACCACTTAAGAGTTCATCAGCTGAAGACAGATCATTTTTGCCCTGTTTCCAGGGGAGAAAACAAGCGGCAATGTTTTTGCTCCCTTTTAATGAACATGCTGCAATTTTTTGCTTTTTGTTAGCACTCTTTTGGGTGAACCAAAATATGCACTTCAGCTCCCTGATGAGACAGACTTTACGCTGAAAGCCCTTCCCCTGGAAAAGCGGGGCTTCTCCACATGTCATCAGTTACTGCGATATAGGAAACCTCATCATATCTGCCAGGAACAGTTTAGTTCTTGCTTAAAGGTCAGAAATTAGAAAGAAAAGGCGCAACTAGGCTGAGCATTCAACTTTCTCTCATCCCCTCTCTTGCTGACAGGGGACTGAGGACCAAGTCTGCCTTCATCCCCACACACCTCAAAGGCGTATTTGCTTGCATAAAGACCCGTATTCAAGTGAGTCCCTGGGGGGGAAGAGTGAGAAGGTATTTGCAGGAGAGGGGGATGCTAGCGAGCACCAGCTGAAAGCTGGTACAGAGCATCAGCAGGCAAGCACAAAGACTTCAGCCCTTCTCTCCCCCTGAAAAGCTACAGAAGCCCATCTGTGCTTTGGGACTAAGGCAGCTTTGTAGGGGGATGCCTGAGGATGGCCTCTACCACCCCCTAGTCCCCTGCGAATTTCTGCCCGCAGAAAAATGCAGCTGAGTTTTTCCAACATTGCCTTGAACAGTGTCCCTTCTGCACCATGAATACTGGCAGCACATTATTTCTCCCCGCACGCAGGCTCAGCTGCAGGAACTCGCACACGAGAGGGCTCTGCACATCCCTCACTCCTTGCTCCCCACTGGCTTGAAGTGAGAAATCCTGCGCTCGCAGAAGCCGCTCGCAGGCAAGGCTTCCCAAACCGAGATGCTGGCGCATAAAAAGGTGTCCCCTCGATCTGCCTGCGAAGCAAGAAACAGCTCAGCCCTAAGACAACATTTACAACCTGTGCAATTACATAGTCGATAAAGAAAGTTTCAGGAAATGTGCTTTTGTTTCCTGTAAGTGATTTAGTTAAAAAGCTGCTTTGGGATTAATTTGGGTAACAATCTGCTTTGCTAATCATGTGTTTGCATATACTTGTTTGGAATTCCATGTGTTGTGTATGTCATTACGCAGCGCACAGTTATCATACTTTGCTTTCTGTTCATGTGTAAAGATCTGGTTGAAAAACAGGCACACTTCACAAAAATATCTCTGAAATTTTGTCCCTATTTGCCATCACAAACACTTCAATCGGTTGGTCCTGTCATAAGCGTTTGTACCAAACAAAAAACTTTCCTGGTTTTCATTTAGAAATTTCTCTCTTTAAATTTTTGAACCAGACCAAAAGTATTTCTAATCTTTATTAAACTGATGGAACGGAATAATGAGCTTGATACTACAAAGGTTTTTATGCTTCACAACGCCAGGAAATTCTAATAGTTTTTATGGTGCATTGAATTTCCAGGTCTAAACACAGACTGATTATCACTGGGGGGGGCGGTGCAGCAGAAGAAGGGAGAAAAAGATTTTTGTAGCCATATGCTCATTCTCATAAAGCTGCACAGTCAATTAATTGAGTTGAATAATTTCATATTTGTAGCTATTTGAAAATAAAATTGTGCCCATAGCCAAAGAGCCTTCTTTCCGCTTAGAGATCAATTTTTATTTACCTGAACTTTGAATGCAAGTCCCTACAAATTGCGGGCGCGTTCTTTACATTTGTGCGTGTGTTAATGACTCCATGCGAAAACTACAACGCCAACAATGGAGAGCCAGATTGTATCTTTGCCCCAAGCACCGTTGGATAACTCTGCCTCCTCAGCATCAGCATCGGAAGAGAATCAAATCTCTGCCTCCCCTTTGCTCCAAGGGATAGTAATTTGCTGCTGATCTACGGCGGCAGTAAATTACAATGCACCAACCCCATTCAGCAGCGCTCACTGATCCCCTCGGGTGACTGAGCGAAACCCTTCTCCCACTCCTCCATCCATCTGATCATGGCCATGGGAAGAGGCAGGAGGAGGTGCACCACACCTGCGTGGCTGGATAGAAGCACTGCTCCAGGGATTTGTAGGTCAAGTGATGATTTAGCAAGGGTTTCCTCTACATTTACCACGCATGCATTTGCAGTCTGACCTTGCGCTGGCCTATGGGTTGTTTGAGTGTTTACATTCACGGTATCTCAGGCCCAGTTCTGCCACCTCAAACTGCTCCAAGATGCCCCCATGCTTTCCAGATAGTCCTGCTGGTGCACAAATGCCTCAGCAAGTCCATGAATTGTGCATAGAAGTGTAGAAGGTGGAAAAATAGTTGGGCAAAAGAGTGCTTTAAGGATAGTGTACTACCATTTATCAGCCAGCTCTTTCAAGCTTCGAGCCACAAATAACAAGAAAAGCCCCGCTGTGAGGAAAAACACAGGTCTCCAGGCAGAAATGGCATGCCTTTGGTTGGGAAAAGCAGGAGGGCTGGGAAAGCAGCAGCAATAACCTGCTTAGCCAGTGATGGACCCTGTGACTTCTGAGGGTCAATCACACACAGGCTTATTTTGTCCACTCTCAACCCCCTCAACTTGCTTCACTCCCACTCGGCCAGCCACCGCTCCACACGCATCCCCCAACAGCTTGGGGCTCATTTGAAGAGCCCAAGAGCACTAGACATGACTCCTGAATGTCTGCCAGGGCTCCTCAGGCGGCAAACCTAAAGGCCAACCATTCAGAAACCCCTCACTAAGGATCTAAGGCAGATTTTTCGAAAGGGCTTCAACATATTGGGTACTGAGCTGCTTAGAAAATCCAACTATCATCCTCCAGTGAGAGCTTCGGGTATTGAGCGCCTTGGAAAATCTGGCTGTAAATCCACAGTCCACTCCTTTTGTTTCATAATTGGCTGTGGGCTTTAATTTCTTCCTCTCACTTTCTCCCCTCAAGTGTAATACTCTAATGAAGGCAGCTGATACGGATTCATGTTTCTGAGCACAGCTAGATATGCTGCCTGTGGTGATTCACACTTAGAAATATATTCTGGGTTATCCAATGGGCCCCCGGCCTTCAATATAAATATGCCTCCAAAATTATTTCAACTCCAAGTAGGCAAATGATTACTTGAATTTTAAATAAAGACATTGCTAAGGACCATTACAGAGATGTTAGAAAAAGACCCCCTCTGGCTCAGGAAGTCCCTGAGCCACAAATTGTGGGAGGTCAGATGAAGTATTCCTGTTTGCCTGCCCTGCTCTAATACCCTTCCCTTGTACCTGTTATGGGCCACTCCACTATCAGAGATGGGACAGTGGGCTAAACTGACTTTTAATTTGACCTTGAAAGTCACTCTTAAGTTCTTATGGATATTTTTGTTTTCAAGAAGCCGGCATCAGTAAGAAGTGAGGATTGAAAAATTCCAACCCCAATACTAACTGTTTCTAGTCACCATCGCCAGAATAAAAAATACCAACTTGGCAGGCACATGACAAACTCTGAACAGTAGGTTCCCATTTGACTGGTACCAGAAAGAATGCCTAACCTTGACTTTCCTATATTTCCTAGCATTTCCAGAGCCAGAATGATTGCAGATACTGCAAAGAGTACTCTGGAAATTACATCTTAAAAGGCATTTATTTCTCCAAATATCACAGGCAAAAATAGCAAGCTGGATCCAGTAAATTGCTGTGGCTGTGACTGCAATTCGAAAATAAAAAGCTTCAGCTTATGTCTTCTCAGTAACTTACTTCCACTTCAGGGAAGCCTGCAGAATAGACAACGTAGATAATTCTAAGTTCTTTCAGGGATTTTAGAAACTTTTCTTCCATCCAAAAGAATCTGACCCCTCCACTGCCTTCAAAGAAACAATAACCTGGGCTGTGAAGCTACAAGCTAGTATGAAGCTGGAGATCAAACTTTAAAAGGTATTTAGGTGCTTGTGCTCTCTTTGATTTCAATAAGAGTTAACAGCTATCGTGTGCCTAAAAACCTGGGCCTACAATCTTGCAGTGGTATATAAAAAGCAACAGTGGCAGCTCCAAACATTAAAAAACTCAAGACCTAGGCACCTTCCCACACATACAAGAACAGACATGAGCTTGAAAACTCTAAGATGTGAGAAAAATAATTCAGGTGGGCTCCTGTAAATCAACTGAGTTTTTGAGCTTCTATCCACCATCAGGTGAGCTAAAAACTTTTCTTATTTCAGAATGAAAGTTTAACATTTCCTGACAAAAGCTGAGCCTTAATCCGAAAAGTATTCACCACTGTGAGATCTGTAATAAAACCACGAGGGCTGCCAGCAACGTAAGCCTCAGAGTCCCAGCATTTTAAATTAGGGCATCCGTCTGGGTTTGAAGCCTGGGTTAAATCACAAGCAGTGTAATACGCGTTTCATATCCTAATCCCCGTCTGTCAACATCCCAAAATCACAAAACATAGTGGGACAACTAGGAGTATCTCTCCAAAAGACTCCTGGAATTGCAATAACAGGATGTCTGTGCTCACATCAGCCCGGGATGGAAGGATATTTGCTAGGTACGTAGCCGTGTCCAAAGCAAATGTGACTTTTCCACTATTTCACTTCTACAAGCAACAGACCTTACATTAGAACAAAAATACAAAACCAAGTAAAAAAATGAGAAGGTCTTGTTGACGTCTGTAAACTAGAGGAGGAAAAATCATGGGGGAAATGTCTGAAAATGAATGCTTTGGGTGTGCGCTGCAAGAATTCCAACAGCACCCCTGCCAAGTCCCTAAAGCAGCCGATTTTGAGGTTATGCAGTCCCTCTTTACAGCAGGGCAACTCTGCCACAGAATGAGATGGTGGTGGGAGACACGGGGGAGCTAACCCACGGCTGACAAACGTGAGCCAAAACTTCTCCAAATGAATTTTAGGTGATCGATGAACCATGGCGGAATTTGTTCTATTTCTAGTCCTGCCAAAAACTCAGATTAGAGACTCTGGATTTGACCCTGAAAGCCCAGAGAGAAGCAAAAGCTGATTCCACTCTCACCCACCCCAACCTCTCACACATGCCATTGTATCTCGTTGGGCTCCCCGGTAATCCTGCATCTCATGCCAATAGGACACAGGGTAATAATTGCACAGGAGTGTCTCCAAAAGTAAATCAGTAAATTCAGACAGAAAGAGTGACTAAACTCAGTGTGATTAACCAACACAATAAATTCTAATGACCAAGTAGCTTGGACCAATATTTACCAGCGCATGCTGTTGAGTTGATCAGAATACAGAACTCTTTGTGCATGGAAGAGATAGTCTGTTATCACGCTGCAGCTTGTCTTTCACACCACATGCACCACTTACTACACAACTGAAGCACAGCTTAGCAATTTTATTCAGCCGGTCTGCCACAAAAACTCAATTTAAAAACTGCATTATTGTAACTTGTGGATATGGATCCCATTAACTAGCTCCTTGTCACTTCATATAAGCACCATTTCTTCACATTTAAGGTACAATTTTAGTAGGAGCTTTTCTTTTCCCCTTCTCTCTCCTGTGTTATCTCAATCTGACTAAACTTTTTCTATCTGCTTCACTGTACTTTTGCACTTTTGCCATCCCTCTGGCATTTTAAGACAGGAAGCACATTTTTAGAAGCCTATTCATTCACCGGAGAGGCAGATCCTTGCTTCATGTGAAGGGAAGAGGGGAGGAATCCCTTCAGGTACCATGGAAGGGGTTTAAAGACACTTTATTGCTCTCCAAGATTCTCCATTGCTCAACAATATAGCATGAGCACTAAATAGAAAACGCAAAAACTGGCATTTTAAGGTTCTCAGTTCCAGGCAGATAATTTCATACCATCGGAACATGAGACCTGAACCTCCTTTAGCACCAGGTAGCTTCTCCAGTGAGCCGGGTGTTTATACCTCGCTGGTCACCATGACATCTCGTTAGCCCTGCTCCCCTATCTCCTTCTCATCTCTCTGGTCTTTTTTCATAGGAACTAAAGCTCAACTCCACGCTAACTCCATTGTCAAAGCTCTGCCAGCCCTTCCCTTCCAAACTCTCTCTTTTTTCTTTTTTTTTTTTTTTTTTAATTTGGGACTTCTCTATCAGCTGATCTAAAAACAGAGTGAGCAGAAAAAAATGGGAAGCATTATCAATCCTGTAATATTTTCATCCACCGAACATTAACTCATCGTGCACATTGAAAAATGCACTGAAGCACAGTTCCAGCTCATACACGCACTCAGCAAGGCAGAGTCTGGCCGGTTTTATAGTTTTTATACTGTGCCCTTTTCAATTTCCAGCTGGGACAGCGGCCTGAAGGCTGCTTGAACTTGCACCGCAGCCTGAAAGCCAGGGAGAAGCGGAGTGCCAAAGTGACCTACATTTCTCCTCACAATTCCTTAGCTTGACAGAATATCAGCCAGACTTGAGGCCAGATCTCCAAATCCTTTGGGTTCATTCTGTGCTCTCAGAGAACCACAGTGCTGAGTGGGGAACAATAAACAAGCAAGGTGCTCTGATAAGGGGTGTCCTGGCAGGCAGGCTGCACAGGCTGGAGGGTCTGTGCGAAGGGCAAGACTTAGTGCCAAACGGGACCTAGTCCCTAGCAGGACGCTGTGGGCATTTTTACAGGATCTGTAGCAAACTAAAAATAATGGAGTAACACAAGTATTTCTATGTGTTATAAGATTACATTTTTCAAAACAAATGCCGTTAGCTGAAAGCTGTGTGGGAATGGGGAATGCCTCATTCATCCTAATACACTGTCTAGGAGAACAAGGCCAATAAGAAGTCAATTTTAAGTCAATAATATTCACTCTTCCTGCTGTTTGCTTCTATTTCGCTCAGCTTAAGCACTGACAGATCAGTTTCCAGTTATAGACAGGTTGTCATAACGCTGCTGGACGCTGAAACATGCCACTAAAGACATTTGAGGTCCTGGCAGTTAGTGACATTTCAGTTCCAGATTAGTAAAATTGAGATATAAGAAAAGGACAAACAAAGCCTTGACTCTTAAAATTTGTTTACTTGGAAAGAATTTGTGTAACATTTACCCACAATGTATCAGTCATGCCCATTTTTGATGATTTATACTGCTGAAGAAGGAATTCTAAGATTGCTGACCCAACTTCTCTCCACTAGCACTTGGTTTGTATGGGCAACATTACTGTTGTCAACAGGGCAATTCCTAATGTAAATAAATCTGAAATGAGAACCATGGCTTAAGTTATGATCCTAAAACACTGTGCTTAAGTAGTGAAGAGGTCACGTATAGTGTGTGGCAAAGCACAAAGAAGCCAAAGCCAATGCCTAATTGTTAAAGTTCGTGAAATCACGCTAGTATGTATTTCTAATTGCTGATGCTACTGAAGATCTCCTGAAGGATCTGCACTGAGCTTTGACAAATGACTCTGAGAACTTGGAAGTCCAGAAGTCACAGTGTTATTCACAAGAATGCAGCTGAATTTTTATTTGCCACTGCATCACAGCCAGCACACCAACAGCTTTACCGTAGTTGTAACACAGCAAAGTCAACAACTTCAAAGTTGCCGATGTGACTACCTGGTTTGCCTTAATCAAAACACCTACCGGGTGGAGGAACGCATCTAAGTTTTGAGAGAAAAAAAAATGCAGAAAAGCACTAATAACTATGATATGCTGTTCTAGGGAAGCCCTTCTTTTTCATATCTTTGATCTCTCACAAATATAAATTAGTGCTTTCAACACTTGGGATCCCTCTTTTAAAAACAGCAGCCAACTGAATGATGCAACCAAGGCCATATGTGACTCCTTGCTAAAGACAATAGGAATGCCTCAACTGGGAATCTGATAATGCCCACAGTGAAAAAGCCACAAGGCTGCAAGGAAGAAGCCAAGAGTCCTGGCTCTCACCCCTGTACTCTACTAGACAGCATTTTCCATAAGCATTTGTGAACAGAGGATTTAAAGCACGCAAGCTGCAGGTCGATAGGCACAGACAGGCACATAGGTTAGAGTGGAAGGTAAAAAACAGTTAATAGTAAAATATTACACAACTGAAACTCATAGCAAGGTAGTTGTCTCTCAACCTGGTCGTGGTATTTCCTTGACATTCAGAAGATAACTTTTCTGTGGGACAAGTAAAGGAAAATAATATTCTCTGGAATAGAATTTGTAAAGTCTGTCTAGGTTATCTAGCCAAAGACAGTTTTAAGCTGGTCAAATGGGTTTCCAAGTGATCCTGATCTCCCATTGCTTGCAAAATGCCTTACATTCTTTAAAAAAATCTTGCAGCAGTTGAGCATCATGATGAAGTACCAAGGACTTCCGTATATCTGCTCAAGTTCTTCCACTACCAGTCTGTTTGGAATAAACTGCACGATACATGTACATAGTCATCTTACCCCCATGCAATTCCTTTATCATGTGTCTCATGTTGAAAAAAAAAAAAAAATTGTTTTCTTTCTTGAACTTCGTTTGCTCATTTAATTACTGTCAGTATATGGTATCAAGCATCTCTCTCAAAAGGAAGAAAAAAGACACTGTAGTACTTTTAAAACTAAACTTTTGGTATCCTGTGCACTAAAAGACAATATTTGAGCATAAATATTCCTTTTTGCAAAGCAAGAACTGCTTTGATCTCTTTGCTGCAGTTAATTGATACATTTTGGCATGTCAGAGCACCAGGGAAAAAGGGAAAAAAAAAAAAAAAAAAGACAAACAGCCTGAAATTCTAACAAAGGCCTAAGAAAACCTTTTCTCCTACATCCTGTACTTATTCTTTCCACGCTGGTCCTGAAAACAAAAGCCCAATTTTCAAGGCAAAGGACACCTAGGGGGACTTTATAGGCAAAGTATTTATCTTCTTAAAGTCCTCTTTCACAACATTAAACCAATGGCTAATGTTAATTAAGCCGTACAAAACCCCCTCCAAATCTATTCCCCTCATTAAAGCGCTACAACAACAAACCATTGGTGTGTTCCGCTGGTCTTAAAGACCGTACACAAAAAGGCTGAGTCTTGATACAAAGTTCGCCGAGACTTTTACATCTTCCCCACGTAAAAATTGCAGGGCTGGAGCCTCAGTGCTCCCAGTGAAAAGTCCCAGTTTGGAAGCTAATGATATGCTTGGGCTGCTAGAGGGAACACGCAGCAGTAATCACACTAGAGAACTGTTAGCAAGGCAGATATATTGCCTTGCCATTGTATCTATTTAGCAGCTCTACCCTAGCCTGTCTCTACATTAAGATGGTTTAGAAAGGGAAAGCTCTCCGTTCTAATCAGCTTAATGCAGTGGGCAGTTAAGAGCGTGCATAAAAATGCTGCTCTTTAAAAAAAATAAAAGAATAAAAAAGAGTTACAGATTCTTTTCACTTAGCTTTTAATTAAAGGAAGGAGAGGTGAGGTCTTAGATGGGAATGAAGCAAGCCTGTGGGGATGCGCTCAGGACCCAGAGCGCAGCACTTAGATGATGTCTTCCACGCACCAAGCCCGAGGATGGACTGTGACCACTGGGGTGCTGCTGCACTGGCCTGATTTACTACGGCTTCTGCTTCAAGTGGTCGTCAAAGCAAGTTCAGGCACGGTTCATCATTATTATTTCATCAATTAAATGCACTATGCTCAGCTGGCAGCCAGTGAAGTAGGCTGTCACAGATGCATCCAAATCCAGGTCAAAGGGGGTCTTTGTTCTTCCAAAAAAAAAAAAAAAAAAAAAAAAGCACTGTGGAATGAGATGTTCCATACTAATCAAAACAGAAATGGTGGAAAAAACAAAACCTTAAGATCTAGCAGAAGTTGACCAAGGGGAAAAAATAGCATACTTTTGTCTCTCTTGTTATTCACTGGAAACACTTTATCTTACTGGGTTCAAAGAAACTTCCATTAGGCAAAAATTCAATACTCGTCACTACTTCAGCAAAATGCCCTTGCTGCAAAAGGCTTGGAAAAAATCCCAGGCATTTGAGGAATTTTTTTCTTCCCCAGAAATCTTATTGTTTTGTTTTGAATGCAGGAGACAAATGAACCGATACTGCCCAGTCACTGGAATGCCCTCTAAACCTCGCTGCAATCCAAAGACTCTGCTACAGGCAGCTTCGCTCTCCCAGGGTGCTGATAGAGGTGCAGCGACCTCGGCAGACCTGAACCACACAGGTTTTCTTCTCCTCTGAAACAGCCATCCACAAATTCCTTTACGAGCCATGTCACCACAACTGAAGAGCGACTCGGGCACTGCTGCTATTTTTAAAGCACACCTTTCCTTCGCTCCAGAATCTATTTTTATATAACCTCGATCTTACGGATATGTTGAGTGGTCAGCACTGCTGGCCTTTGAAATCTAGCAGCTTTGGAGCTGTTTAATGTTAGTGTAGTGTCTGTTCTTACAGACTGATGGTGATTATTTGAGGCATCAGCTGGATCACAGAGACTTTTTCACAGGAGCTCCATGTATTTTGTGCCTCAGTTCTGTTAGCTCATATCATGGATATTCTCATTTGTTCCAAGTCATTATATCTGTGGCTTTATACAACATTGATTGCAGGGGTGGCTGACAAATACATTTTCTTTTCAGAGGTTATCAGCTGACAAATAACTACCATTAATCTTGGCTCTCCATCTAAGATGTAAGGATATAGCCCCCGTCTCCTTCAGAAATTTATATAGGAAAGCAGTTCGGAACAGGAACGGGTGTATCCTTTTTTGAACGGCAGCCAATGAACTAAGATCCCGTGCGGGAGGAGGAGAGCGCAACCAGCATCATTAAACTAAAAGCCCAACCCACCCGGCTGACAGGACTTCATCTGATCACGAGCAGCAGCTTAATCCTCACTGCTCCAGCAGAAAGGCAGGCCAAAGAGACCTTGCTCTGCATCGCCAAGGAGTCTCGGTACTATTTTTTTTCCAAGTGGTAAGATAATCGATACTGAAAATGACAATAATCAATAACGGTTCCAAACCTAATTATAAGCCGTTCTCTACTCATAGTAAACTGTCAGTACCATTAATAAAAGTATAAGTGCTCTGATCTTCCTCCCCTTTCAATCAATCGATTTCAGTGGGTGCAGTTAGAGTTCCCGGTCATAATATGTTGTTGTTCATCCTTTATTCCTCTTCTTTTGTATAAAAGATGGCATTTACTGCCTTGCTCCTCCTAGCTACAGAAAAGGTCTGGCCACAAAAAATTGTGATACACGAGGCATCTCCCATATTTAAAGAGAAAATAGCACATGCAATAATTTGGGTGGAAGTTACACGGCAGACTTTTCTATGCATGCATCTCAAAGCATTTGCGCATTAACTATCACATGAAAGCAGAGTTTGACTATCCTCAACGACAGATGGGCACTGAGGCCAGAGACATGTAATGATTTGCCCACAGTTAGAGATGAGAAACTGGAAGTTGGACACAGTGCTGGACTGCACAGTGTTTTGCTTGTGGGTTTCTTTCAATCATAAGAGCCACTTGAGAGCCCTGCCTTTTACATACATACAATACACATTTATCTTCACATTTTCTAGAGTTCTTGGTATCTCTGGCGACACCACTCCGCTCCAGCTCAGCATCCTGGCATCCACTTCAGTTCCTACAGCTCTGACCACAATGGGAGCAGAGCAATACCAAGAAATACTTTCAAAAACTAGCCGAACATCATTCAGCACCATCTTGAATCACGTGCCGGGAGAAGGCAGCACTTAAGAAAAGCACGTCTATCAAGCAGTGTATTTTCTAGCAGCGCTCCTGTCTCAAGCTGTCCCCAGCTCTGCCACCGCCTGCCCCAGCAGCTGACCAGCACAGCATGGATCTGACTAACGTGCTGCATCTGGCATGGATGATCCCGGAGCAGGACACTGTGCACCGCTGCACTCGAGCGAGGTGCTCAGTCTGCGTGCAGGGGAAAGGAAAGGAGAGACGAACTCTGTTGAGACCCTTCTCTAAGTGAGAGACGTGACAGGTCTGAATGTAAGAAGTGAGCCAAAATCCTCTGGAATCAATAGGATTGTCCTTCCTCGAGCTTTGAATCTCACCCATCTAGTGCAGCACCTCTTTTAAACTACTACTGACGTATTAAAGAAAGGTATTAACGAACATCGTGCTCAGAACCAGTTTGTGCTGTTAAGCTCTGCTTGCTTAAAACATGCTGTTTCAACTAAGCTTGCCCAGCTAGAACTTGCTGTAGCACACATCGACTACAAACTCCCCAGTGGAGAGACAGCATGATAAAAAGTCACACAGCACAATTACCAGTCAGGGCTTTCATGACAAGCTACTACTCCTTGACAAAAGACTCCAGAATACCTAAGACTTTACTGGAGTTTCAGTATTGGCATTTTCACAGCTGCAAAGAACATGGTTCGTTTTTCTTGGTTTAAAATTCATTTTACTATGCATGTAAAAATATATTATCACACTTGTCTAGAAGTCAGTCCATTATAAAAGGACCTCATTGCATTACTTCATAACACTGTGTGCTAAATTAAGGTAACTTAGACCGTAAGATTTCAGGACTGGATCTATCCTTTTTATTCTGCATTTCTGTAAGGAGCAGGAGAAAGGATCTTGAGCTGTGACTGACATTCATAGGAATTGTGATAACACTTACAAAGTAACAAGAAGAAAGTACCGATTCTGCGCTTCTATTATTTGTGTTAAAATGCCACAGCTGATGCTATAGCATCTCTCTTGTACATTTTAGCACGTTATATGACAGAAAATCAAGTCATGGAATGATAGAATGGTTTGGGTTGGAAGGGACATTTAAAGATCATCTAGTTCCAACCCCCCTGCCATGGGCAGGGACACCCTCCACCAGACCAGGTTGCCCAAAGCCCCATCCAACCTGGCCTTGAACACTTCCAGGGAGGGGGCAGCCACAACCTCTCTGGGCAACCTGTTCCAGTGCCTCACCACCCTCACAGTGAAGAATTTCTTCCTAACATCTAATCTAAATCGACCCTCCTTCAGCTTAAAGCAAGTCACCCTTACTCTGTCCTGAAGTGACAGTACAAACACAACTATAAAAACAAGCAAAGGAGAAAAGCTCTCCTGTGTTTTGAAACAATTAATCAAAACTAGTGCTACAAACAGTAAATTGTAGTAATTACAATTGTATGGTTAAGGCCAGACACTGCTTGAATGCAGAGTTCAGAACATCCATGTGGCTAAATGTTGCAATTCCATATTAAAACATGCTTGATACGCTTCAAACTTTAATCTTTTAACTCTATTTCTGTGTACGTATAATAGCTATTTCTGGGACAATTAGAACAACCCTGCAATGTTTTACCGATTTTGAAATATGCTCAAGATTAAAGTATATATTAACTTGAACTGCAAAATACTAACATAATTAATCTGCACGAACACACTGAACTTCATAACATTTAATAGACATCCACAACCTTTAGCATGAGTTAAGTAGCTGTACACATGCACTTAATACAGTAAAGGACTATAAAATATGTATCTTGTCAGTGTTTCATTTCAATTTACCTTAGAAAAAGAGATATCTGCTGGTTCAGAGCTCAACTGTTCCATGTTTTTCAAATTTCACAATAAACCATGCAAAGGACAGTCTCAAATCAGAATATTCTGTCCTTTGACAAATTGTCCAAACCCCTCACGTATTCTTTTTTAACATAAATGAATCATCTAGTGCCCATTAATTTTGCAAAAGTAAAACAAAATTGAAACTCAATTAAAAAAAAAAGCTATTCCAATCTTTTAGAAGAAGCATACGTATAATATATATATGGAAACTGCAGTACCGTATATTAAACACAGAAGAACTGGAATTAAAATACACATTAAATGTTCAACAAAATGGCTTCAAAGAAGCAACTCCTGTCTCCTGGATAAGGACACTCAGGTAACTACATTTAGTTAGGGACTTTTCTGGGCTTCCTGGGCAAATAATGGGCTCTAATCTCAGTTATTCACGATGAAAAGAAGGCAAAGTCATAAAATGGCATTAAAGGCACATTATCTGCCAATACAGCCTGCTCCAAATGTGATTATTACTTGTAGAACATCAGCTTTAACAAGAAACCCATTTGAAGTCACTAGATGTTTTTTCGTTAGTGTTTGTTCTGCCGTAAGTCAGTTACTCGCGATTCCTGCATCCCTCTTGTTCTTAATAGCATCAGAGAGGCCTCTGTTGCAGAGGGGACATGGGTGGTACAATACCTGGCAAATAGCTTGGGTGCTCCATGGGGCTCTAGTAATGCATGGGGAGAGCTTTCCTGCTCATGGCCAGAGAGCTTTCCTGAAGATGGGTCAAATTAAAGACTAATTCAAAAGTGCCTGTTATTTACCAGAGAGGTCTCTTGGATATCAGATAAAAAGGCACTTTTTTTTTTTTTAAATAACTCAAGATTATTCAGTTATCATTCATATACTTATGTAAATATATATTTTTAGCATCGTTGTTGTTATTTACATGTTTTCAGACATACATTTAAATTCTTTCTCCGGGGAGTCTCTCCACACAGTCGTTACTGGCCAGGACTGGAAGCTGAAGCTTTGGCAAGACAGATGTCTGGTTAGACCTCGCTTGGCTCTCTTTGGGAGCACTTGTTACATGCAATAAATACGTGAAAGCTGCAAGTCTTGTATGGGCTGCCAAGCAAGGAGCTAGGTGAGAAAAATCTATACTCGGTAAGACAGGTTTACCCGCTGCGTCTTTATTTTGGGTGTAAGATTGACACAGATTAAAGGGCCTGAGTTTTATAAACCATTGAGTATCTACCCTTTCAAGATTAGGCACACAAGCAGGTTTCTGAGATCTACCTTGGGCTGCAGTGATGGCCCACTATCCAGCCAGTGTGTGGCCCCCAGCCCCCCCGGCCTGTGTCCCCCCTACACCACATGCATCCCTCCCTCTCTTGCCCAGCGCTGCAGTCAGTCAACCCTATGGCCAGCAGACACGAACGCTGCACAACTGCAAAAGCTGAAGGTCCTAAAACTCACTGCTTCTGCAGGTCACGCAGATCATCCTCACACCGTGCTGTTGGCAGAAGCTGAATGCAGTAGCATAGCTATTAAAACATTTCATCCACTGAAACATACTTCTTTTCAATCCCTTTCCAAAATCCCACTATTATATGCTAAATGTCCCCCAGGTACAGCATGGACCGTTTTTACAGCCATGCACACAAAAAAGCCATTAGAAGAGGGGCACTCATGTGCTGATACACTTGGCCATAACAGCGACGGCATAAAGACAACCCTGCATTAACAAGACATTAAAAGTTCTGGAAGCCAACAAAGATCCCAAAGCACAAGGAGAACTCCGAGCTGCCCATGCCTAGGGGGGGCGGGACTTTGGGAACTGGGGGACTGTTGGTTCAGGTTTACTGCACGGTACCCATGGGTGCAATGGCACCCACGTACTGACCCTGCCGCCACATTCTGGAAGCTCGCTTCATTTAACTTGGCAGCAGAAGAAATGTCCTAGGTCTTACTGACCCAACTGTGGTGTGGGACCCCAGGAATTCCCAAAGTAGAAGCCAGTCTGCATGGTTGCATTTTGGAAAAAGACAAAGAGTTTGGGATGGCGGCTGTTATTCTTCTGATACATTATCATCTTAGCCAAAATAGAAAGATAAACCACAAAATGTTGCCATGATATGACAGCATGGCTCTTACTTTGCAGCTGGTACCATTTAAAGAACCTGGATGGAGGCTGTGAGCCTTTTTTCTTTTCGTAAATAAAAGCAGCATCTATTGGGACTCCATTATCCTGCATCAGGACTGGATTATTTTAATGAAACAAGACTTACATAGAAAAAGACTCCTAATGACTACAATCACTCTGAAGCCTCAGTGCTGTCTTAGAGCAGGTGAAACTCCGAAAGAAGTTTAGAGGACTTCACACAGCATCCTCAAGCTGAGCTAGAGCGCTTTCTCTTTCTACCCGTTACATCCACGCAAATGGAGAAGGACAGTCTATGAGAAAGCTGTGGGAAAGCCAGCGCGAGTGCACCACTCAATAATGACACCAGGGTTACTGTCACTTTAACAAGCTTCTACTATAGTGCTATTATCATTCAAAGCTCCTTATCACGCCAAGTGCAAATATTATGACTAGCTGAACATCTAGAGTAATCATTGCCGTAACTGTGTACGTATATTTGTATTTAATATTGAGGGCTGTTGCTGTCACCAGGCTATAAAAACCAAACTGGCATTAACATCAGTGCTGAGGATTTGCATAACGCTGACAAGGATAAAGACTGGCACACTGCTTGATGTGCACTACGCAGGCAGCTTCTCGTCGCAGCACAGAGCAAATGGCTGACCAACACCGGCCAAGATTAGAGGGTTTCTCGGCAGATGCCAACTTGACAGCCGACTGAATAAAAAGGGGCACAACAAACAAGCATCGCTCGAAACAGAGGAAGCCCCATCCGCAAAGCTGGAAATGATCTTGCAGCTGCCTAACTCAACAATGATTGAACAGAATCCGAGTTGAAACTCCAACACGTCTGGCAAACAGAGGCCTTCCGATGGGGCTCTTTCAGGTGGGAGGCACGCTGGCGCAGGGACCCTTTGAGGACGGGCCGCTACCAGATCACATCTGCTAAAGCTGCCAGGGAGAATCTGAGAGAACACACGCAGTCACCAGCCAGACGCTCAAAGTTGAAGTGTAGGTTCTTATTTTCCGAAAAAGATCTACCAGTTGGATTTTGGTAGATTTTCAGAGCAGGAAAGCTTCCAAGCTGTGCCTTAGCCACGGCCCACTGACACTGGTTAACCCTTTGTGACGTTATCCTGGGACTCAAGACAAGGGGTGTTGTGCTCACCTCTGCCACGAAGCTTCGCCACCTCCCTGAGTGGCCAGGGGTTCCTACTGACAAGACTGGGTGGGGGAAAGTGTTGGGCATTCCTGAAAATCTCTCCGTTGATCTCTCAGTGCCTCAGTGTGCAAACCAGTAACATCTTCCTGCCTAGGAGACTGCAGAGCTCAGACACAGGAGAAAAGGAGAAGAGGTACAGTGACTGCAGTGACCCCTCACTTTTACAATTACTTCTTTAACGAAAGCAGTGCAAAACTGTCTTAAACATGTGAAGGTCTTGCATCACCGTTCCATTGTTAAAGTATTGGAAAGACTTGTGCCAAATTTATGTCCAAGTTAAATTCACTGACATGTCAGAGGCAAACTTGGCTGCTGTCATTAACTAAGCTGTGGTCACAAATGAGGTGGATTTTTGCAGTTTCAATTTCTTACAGAACAACAGAAGCGGGATGTTCTGTGAATTAATGTACAGTAGGATCACAGAAAACTATATCCACAAAGAACAGGCGGACACATGATCACCTGTGCAACACCTACCATCACTGACAGCAGCGCGTTACTACAGCTTCCATTTTGAGGAACTCACTCTCCAGAAAGACAAGTGCACACAGCAGAGCTGTCAGATTGAAACAGAAGAGGAAGGAGAGTATGCACTGCGGCACTGGGTGCCTATGACGGAATACGGGCTCTGTGTCACAGAAACATACACTTGTTTTGGCTGGATTGTTTCTCTCTCGCTTTTCACTGGCACTAAATTCATCCATATGAACGTACACAGTTGAGAGCCCTCAACAGTGGCACTAATTAATTTTTTTAAAGTGATGTTAAATCCTAAATCAGATTTTGCAAATTGCTACTTGGATCGCTTTTGCTGGTACCAAACAAACTGAGTGATTCATAACAGTGGCACTAATCAAATTCTGAAAAGCCGAGTGACCCCCTGCTCTTGCTTGATAACTGGGGAACAGTGCAAGAGAGGGCAGGAGGCTGCAAGATTAAAGTTAAAGAGGTTCAGGAGGAAATTGAAGCCAGCAATGCTTTATGTTGCTGCACTGTGCTAGGAAAACAAGCCAGCAGATTTGCTGCCCTGGAAAAGGAGAGGGAATTTGCAGAAGTTTCCAGCGCGCAACTTCCAGAAAGCAATTGCTCAAGTGTAATATATAAAAACATAGCTATATTTTGCAAATGTTTCAATATATTCGAGTCTTTTGATATATACCTGGAAGTTTGCAGTGCTAACACACATCTGCATCATTTCTAATGACTTTGGGTTCATAATCTCGAGCACAGCAGTAACTAGCTCTAGAAAATAATCACCAGTGTAATATTCCCTATCTGTGAACAGCAGCAAATGTCTGCTCCGAGAGGTAACTTCAGACACTTCTAGGTTTTTATTCTTTCACAAACAGATAGACAAATCTACATTGAATATAGGCCTTATTCAATTTTCTAATACAGCTGCACACAGATATCGTAACGCACCTGGCTGCATCAGCTCATGTCTGTGTTCATTTGGTCCGTGATATTACCCAACGTGACCTAGCACAAGACACTGGGTTCAAAAAACACTAGAAAGTAGAAGAGAAAGAAAAATGGTTCTTTTAAATACTAGGCACTGTTCCATTCCACCTAGAAGGGTACTTTAAATCAGTATTTCCTAACTATGATAGTAATTGAAATTTAACAGGGCCAGTATTATATAGGGAACACCACTAAGTGTGTTTTATATAAAGATTAGATCTAATAAGACACTTGTCATATATTCCACAAATGATTTTTAAAAACAGATTTATTGAGGGTGACCAGCTGTATAAAAGACTGTGTGACCTGTAACACTGTAGTTAAAGAAACATTATCAGCTTCAAAAAACAGTGAAATTACTTTATCTATTACGGCTACAAATGGTGACTAACTCTGTAACAACTGAACTACACTAGCAAAGGGAAAACCATTCCCTGTATTTTTTTTAAGTAAGCTTCATTGTACATTCGACAGCAGTTTGTGTCTAGATGGGTTCAGAATTTTGCTTTTGATTAGTTGTCTCGGGCACTAGCTATCTGGGGTTGCTATGCTCATATCCATTTACTTCCTCTTGGCAAAAAACTCTTAGAAGCATCACTGGGGATGCAGAATAAAGCTTTTATATTTTAAAATTACACATTTTAAAATAACTCAGTTGGGGCCTCTATTTTTAAGGACGTTCTGTAAGTCAGCTTCAAAGACTTAAAAATTTGCATTGACTCTAAGCCTTATGCTCACGCTGAGATTACATACATATATATGTAAAGTTACATGTGTGTATACGTATACACAAAAATTAATATACATAATCAAGCTACGAAACACAAACCCAACTTCAGACTGTGATTTCTAAGATACCATCCTGAGTGGTAGAGGGACTGTCATTTGGCCAAGTAACTAAGAAAAGATGTAGCTGTGAAGTTGGGCTCTGAGCTGATTAGGTTTCTCCAGGCTTTCTACCAGCTTTCTGCAATGAGTACAGTGGGTCACCACAGGCCCTTAATGCAACATTCTGATTAGTGCAAGAATCCAAGTAATGTTTTTTAAAAACACAGTTTTTAATAGCTTGGTATAAAGCTGTCTCGCATTTCATCTTTAGGCATGTCTCTAATGTTTTCTTTTTTCATTAATGAAAATTCATGCTCTTATGTTTCAGAGCTTTCAAAGAAACAGTTGCCAGGGTTGATCACTAGAAACGTACACTGTCAGCATGATACCATTATCACCTCTTCTTAAATTAATATCAGGTAGTTTACTCCATCTCAAGCATATATCCTGAGACAATCAGTTTAATGGCCTACGCAGGTGCACTGCCAAAATCAAGACAGATAGAGCAAGACAGCCAGAAGGTTACCTTATGTCTTTTCTAATGCCTCATTTTAAGTTACCTTTAATTCTGCAAATCAAATTTTTCCATATTTGAGGCTCCTCATAATGAGATTTATGTCACCTACCCTTTTTCTCCTTTATTTAAACTTCCTGTTTCAGCTGACCAATAAATACGCCACCTTCTAGAATTCTAGTAAACGAAGTTTTCTATGGGCTGCTGTCATGACGTTGTAGTTTACATACAAATGCTCCAAGGAAACCATGCATTCACAGATGGCTTTCGACTCATCATGTCGACCAGCTAACTATAAGCCTGTAAGACTCAAGCTAGAGAAAAGTATTCCATTTGCACCAGGAACAAGCAGGAAAGCTCATATACTATTTAAAGAGATACTGTGCAGTTCCTGTTTGCTACAGCTGCAAAGCCACATAAGCGTAATTATTTCAGTGAAGTCTCTTCTGCTGACTAGGTAGCTACCACAAAGACAGTGCAGCTGTTAGAAATAAGGTCCAGATCCATAAACATATCTATAAGCTTTTGATTTCAAGGGGCTATTAGCTGCAAAATGCCTCCGTGGATATGCATACAAGTCAGATCTCTTCCCATCTCTGCCACAATGCGCAACCTTCATCACATCACTCAGCCTCCTCCTTTACCTCACCTACCTGTGAACAGAGGAGAGGGGGACAAGCGTTATCTACAACCAGGGCTTGGGGAGTTTGGTATTAATTTGTGCTTAATAATTGCTTGGAGAGCTGAGGAAGAGGGGGAAGTGTAAAAGCAAAGTCTTTTTATTCAAGGAAGTTGGAAGACAAAAAGTGGGACAACTTCTGCGATCCTGAAGGAAGGCTCCCAACTGGGAAAGGGCGCACAGAGGGAGGCAGAGATTGCGGGAGGGAGCACTGTGGCGCAGTTGCCACCAGGCTTGCGACTAGTCAGCTTGCTTCCTTCTTTCCTGCCTTCTGCACAGTCCCCCACTCTCTCTTATGTAGTCCTCAAATTTATTTCATTTCGCATTTTGTGTGCTTCTACCAACGTCTGTGAATATTTTCTCCTCGAACAAGACCAGAGATGGCACTTTGCTTCTCCTGCAGCTCACTGCAAACTCTGGGCTCAGTCCTGCCGGGTGCTGAGCTCCCCTGTCAAATGCCCCTACGGCCAGAGAAGTCAGCAAGCACCGAGGCTGCTCAGAGCTTTGCAGAAGGGCAGGATCCCACCATCAGGGAAAAAACTTGGCAAACACACCTCTCCTAACATTTCCTGATAACGTAGGTTAGCTGATACTTCCTTACTTGCTCTACAGTTACCCTGATTTTACACTGCAAACTAACAACTGACCTGGAGACCTGTACAAGTTACAAGTCACCCAGAATGATCCCTGGTACGTCACAATACAGGAAAATCCTTCAATGCTCAATGTTATCAGAGCAGTGACAAGGAATAGGTGATCTGCCAAATGAAACATCCAGAAATACAGCCTTATTGGTAGAGGATGCAAACATCTAATCTCTTGAATAGTAAGACAGAGTCTACATTTTATTTCTTCTAATTAAAATTTGACTCATAACTTCACCTGGCTGGAAATACGCACATATTTCTAGAAGAGTTGATAGGCATGAAGTGACTGGTCACGCAACATTAGCAACCAAGGCCTTTCTTATGGAGCTAGCTGACCGGAAATCTTCAAATGTTTTTCATGGGCAATTCCAGATGTTCAACCTCTGGCTTTTGCTACTATACTAATAAGTAAGTAACTGTGTCACACATTTGAATGATCCCTTTTGCTGTAACCTATCATGTCTGCCAACTGATACAAGTACTTTGCAGAGTCTGTAAACCCCTGTTTTGAAACAACAAGCAAAACACGTGTACAATAACGCAAGATGTATGTTTAGGAGAAACCCGGAAACATTTGCTTTGTACAAATTCATATGTCTAGCTTATCTGTCCCCAAACAGCTCACAGACATTGCACAGGTCTATATTAATACATACCATAATGCACTTTATTCTGGATGACTGATAATGGGATTATTGCTCATACACCAAAAGCAAGACATCCAAAATTGTATCGGTTTATTCCTAAGGAACAGAATGATTGCCAGAGCCTAATATTTTTATCATCATGAGGCTGAGCCAGTGGGGCTAGCTCTATATAGTTCCTGGAAATTAGAGAATATGATTGTGTCACAGGATTCATAGTCGGTGTTTGATAGAGCAACCGTCTTTTACAAAAAAGGATGCCCAATCTGAAAAGTGATTCTCTTTGGAGCAGTACCCGTAATTCACAGGAATGTTTCAGGACCTTGTAACTAACAAAGCAGTGAATATGAGGTGGTTTATAGACACATAAACTGTGGCTCCTGAGTGCTCATTCTCCTCCCCGCTTGCTACTCAGTCTGAAAATGGCAATTTGGTTTCCACGTTTTTCTGCACAGGTGGCCCTGAGCGAACCAGCTGAAGAGGGCATTTCCTGCCCAGGGGATGCGGTCCCCCAAAGGGTGATACTCTACCTAATCTGACCTCGAGAAGCATCTTCTTGCTACTAATCCTGACAACACCAGCCATCCCAACCGTGTTTTACAGAGACCAAAGGCAGAACGGGCAGTGATGCCACATTCCCCTGTCACTGCAGGCATCTAATCCAAAGTCTTCTGCAGTTAAAGGAGAAACTCTTGGGGTATTTAATGGGGTTTGGATCAGACTTTAAGGACAGGGCTGATAGGCAGGAGCAGGGATGATGGGCTGAGCTGTAACTGTTTCCATGGAGAACAAGAGGTCTTCTCTAGGGCTGTCAAGCATCAATACAAGAAGACAAACCACTAAGATGTATTGTTCCCAGTTTAAACTTTACTTTAGAAAGAGTATTTGTATTTGCAAAGCCACAAATTACAGTGGCCACAGTGGAAACTTCATTAGTAAACAATGACAAGACGAAGATATCGCCAGAAGGAAAGCTAAGAACCACCAGAAGGGTAAAACGCCCTCCTATTCAATACCATACCACAGAAAAACATCTGTCAAACAGTATTGCAGTCTGAAGTAATCAGTGCAACTAATTATCACTAATTGTAATATAGTTTCTGTCTTGCTGCTAATACATTTAGACTTGCTAATCAAATCAAACTATTCCACCTTGCCGTGCTGCTTTCAAATAAACATTTCAGCAAGGATAAGAAATGAAGCCTTGTTCTCTCTTTTTTTTTTTCTTTTTTTTTTTTTTGTTACGGCTGTCTGGAGAGGCCAGTGGCTTTTTTCATGTCTTTCACACTGCGACAAAAGTAGTGGAAAACGCCATCAGGAAGACTATTTGGCACTCTGAATGTTTTCATTTAAAAGCCGGAGCAGGCGAGCAGACGCGTGCACAGCACTGCCCTGCCATTGCCCACAAAGGAGAGGAACGAACGGCACCTTTAGAGGATGTCCGCGCATCCACTCTGCTAAGGAGCTGTTGAGAAACACCTGATTTCAGTGGTAGAAGGCGCTCATTGAAAGACAAAGCAGCGCTGTGGGTAAACCAATAAACTAGACACGGAAACCCCGGATTTGGTTTCCAGCGCAACCTTGGCTGCCTCGCTAAATACCTCCGTGCCTCAGTTGCCTGTCTGTGGAAGTGGGATTATAATATGTCCTTGTCTAAACTGAAAGCTCTTCAGATAGAAAATGTTCTCTACTGCATTTCTGCGCCTAGGTTAACACAAAGAGAGCCCTAACAGGCTTCTGGAAGCTCTTTTAATAAAAATAATTAAAATGTGGTTTCTAGAAATGAAATTACATTTGCAAATATATGATTTTCCTTCACTCTGAAAATAATTAATGGAACTTCTTCCTTTAAAAATTGCACCGTTCTATACATTTTTAACAGATGACCATCCTACTGGGGACTTGAAGGCATATCAGAGATCCGCACATTCTGCAAAGGAGATTCAGGCAGGTAAAAAGGCAGTTCCAGAGTACCTGACACTACTGAACTGAAGTGAACTCTACTATTCCACCCACAGTCCTACACAACATGCAGCACAAATTGCTGCACACACTTAACACTGAAGTAAGGTTGGAGTTTATTCCCTAAAGTAGCAATACAGCCCTTGGAAATGTTTAGGTTCCTGAAAGATCAGACACTTAAACCCTTCCTTTTTTTTCTTTTTTTTTTTTTTTTTTTAGGACTTTCTCCCAACCTAAATCCAACCACTTCCATTTATGCAGCCAACAGCTTTCTGAGGGAAAATCAACAGCCAGCTTTCTGTATTGTGTCACAACAGAAACACATGTCCTCAAAATGCTGTCATCAGTAAATGTGCAGTCACTTAACTCCTGCTCCAAAACATTAGCCACTATTTTTACAAATGCAAATGCAGAAAAGACCGTAGTTATTGTACCAGTGGAACTGTATTTGAATATTTAGCAGTGCCTTAAAAAGCAGTAACCAAATTAACTCGCAGCTACCATTAGTTGCCAATTTAGCACAAACGTTTGACATTCCTAACAAAGAAGAAAGAAAACAACTAAATATTTTATACTGAAGAGTGCCTCAGATTTTAATTAATTTTTAGTCTTTGAACTTTGCAAACAGCTACTTGTAATAGAGTTTACAAAGGCCACTTAAAATTGTGATGTTGATCTAGAAATCAATGCGCTTTCACAAAAGGCAACTCATTAGGAGCAAACATTCGTAACTGCCAAGTTTTTCCACATACAAGAAGCAGCACCTGGAGGCTACTGAAGCGAATAGTAATCAGGGGGATTTAAAATTGTGACAAGATGATAAAAATTAGCTGCATATAGACACAAAAAAATCTGACCTGCTTAAGACAACCTTAGTATTCCTAAAAATCACAGCCTATATCTGTTCTCCCCTACATTCACTTAGAAGAATTGTTTTGGAATGTGAAATCTCTGAGGAAGCCTGACTGCGTGCCGTGAGAGGCACTGGCACTCTGCTAAATACAAGAGTCCGGCACAGCACGGAGCAGAATTTGCCTGGCAAGCCGTAGATCGGTTCTGTCAGGTGCCTCCTGAGACCTACTACACATCCTCAACTCCCTGCATTTCAACAGGAGTGTGAGGCACACGTCATCTTCCTGACATCTGACATGAACAAGATAAAACCTGGGGCAGTGGACAGATGTGGCTATGACTGTCCTGCACTTTGGAGTGCCTAAATTCCAACGCCTAGACTATGTCTGTTTGAAGAGATGCAGAGTGTATCTAAAAGGCTTTCTAAATGGCAACGTTAGTGTCAATTTGAGTGGATGGCTCAATCTACCAACTGTACTTACCTGCTGCTTCCAGCCAGCAAGCACAAAAATCAATTTTTGGTGTGCTATCACCAAACAGACTATGCTTGGAAAGAAACTGAAGCTCAGAGAGGTACTAGGACGTGTGGGCAGTGCCTACTAGAAAGCTTCATCCCAGAACTACAGAAGCAAAGACAAAACTTCACCAGGACCTCCATTTGGCCATGAAGACCTTGCCTCCAGCCCACCAAAATCAAATAATGTCTATGAAGCAAGCCACGAAACCAATATCAAATTCAGCAAATCACATAACTTCTAGATGATGCATTCATTTTACGTAGATTCTGTATCTTAACACCACTTAACTATGCACAGTTAAGATTCAAGAAATTTTGTAGGTAACCCTTTCAACAATGTAAATCACAGGAAAAAAAAAATCAAACTTTCTCTGGTGGAGGATCACTTACTATATCAGAAATGAATTTAACCTAAGGTGTGTTAACCACGGGTTCTGTCTGGCTTTGAGAAGGAACCAATGCTGTGGATGAGAGTTCACAGACGAGTGAGTACAAAGAAACTGTGTGGGAAGGAACAAGAGCGTGCACAGTACACATCTGTCAGCTCTATCAGATTTCCAGCTAAAACTCTTGCATCAAGAGACGCCCCATGGATTTTGCATGACTTGTTGAAGGTCTATGCAACTGTAAATTACCACGCAGATTGCACCAATGTATACAGGAAAATCTCTATTTCTGGAAGACAGAATATGGATAATATTCCTAATTTTTTTTTTTGGTGATTATTCATGTAAAAATTGAAGCATAATTTAATATTAGTTACTAACGCAGTTATAAATAGCCTTTAGTTAACTGCTACAGAACATTGTGTGAAAGCAAGCAACCAAATGGAAAGATTTTATATGACAGGTCCGTGGGATTAATCCACTCTGTGGCACGCTGCAAACCGATCAGTAAAATACCAGGCATGCCACGTGTTTTCTGCTTGCCATTACATTGCATGTGACATTGTTGATCTGTGTGCCATGTGCCACAAAATAATACAGCCCGGTTCTGCTTTTGTAAAGAATAGTTTGGGCCAAACAGCAGCCAAAATCCTGCACAGGGTCTTACTAGCCAATCCATAGCCTGGGGGAAACAAATAATTTTGGTTTTGGTTTTCTGGGGTTTTTTTGGTTTTGGTTTTCTGGGGTTTTTTTGGTTTTGGTTTTTTGGGGGTTTTTTTGGTAAAGTTAGCTTTGGGTGAATCAGCTCCCTAAGCTGACTCATCGCATCACTGCAGGAACATCATGCCAGGGCAAGGTAAACAGTGGCCACATCCTCACTTAAAACAGCACCCAAAAGTGTGAACGTTTCTGATAACTGTGCCATTGCTGAAGAAAAATGAAGTCCTGCCACTGATGACAGTGACAACAAGAACCGTAATTCTTATGAAAACAGGGTTTCTTTTCGGGCTTCTAGAACAAATGAGTCTGCGACACGAATAAAACATTTTTCCTAGCGTCATTTGGCCCTTGCCCGGTGCATGAGTACACAAAGAGCTTTTGACAATATATTGGCCCGAATCAGTCCACCAGGTTTTCAGATCTCTCCTCAAATCTTATTTCAACACTGTCAGCAGAAACAAACCAGTGAACAGCAAGCGTGGTTGTACCTTCTGAAGGGAAGAAGAGCTTTCTTTTGTATTTTAAAGAGAGAACATTCTCAGTTTCTCTGGGATTTCTGTGTTGTACATCTTTCAATTTAGATATCTTTGAATTCAGACATTTATATGACCATGGCAAAATTACAGTTATATCATTTATATGTATAAATGTATATACACTGCAATTGGACTGCTCAGCATTCTGATACTCAGGACTCTTGAAGGTATTTATTCTGAAAGTATACTATGGTGATTATTTGAAACAAGAGTGATCTGCTGCTTCCATTTTAAAAATAGGAAAGGAGCCTCAGGTGCCTTGAGGGACCGGCTACATTACACACAGGAAGAAACCACCAAAACAAGGAACCGATCTTACGTCTCCAAAGACCCAAGCCAACAAACCAGCCACGAGAATGTTCTTTCCAAGTCACATCAAATCTGGGGCTTTTCTATACCTTCTTGTTCCTCCCTGTCTTTGTCACTGTCACAAATAAATTAAGCTTTTACCTAGCTACCAAGTGGTCAACTGCTCTGCTGCCCTTACTCAGAATTAGTTGCTAGATACAGGATGAAGATAGTAAACTCTCTGAAGAACAGGCAGTCGTTAAGACCTGTATCTGCAGCACATTACAATTGTGCCTTAACTTTGGCCGGTGTATTACTCTGCACCTAAATAATAACACCAAACCAAAGTCCTACAGGTCCCAGAAAACTTTTGCTTCATTCATGAAGTTCTTAGAGTGGCCTCTGAGAAGCAAAGCCACCCTGGACCTCTGCAGAGGAGTAATGCTGGGTGTTTGGCCCAGTCAATATGAGAGGTTTCCTACAGCCACTCTTACCCTCATAGCTATTACCTAGACCCCAGAGGGGAAATTAAGAAGTTGTTCCATTTAAAAATTTTACTGCCCTGTGCAAACTCCAATTCAAAATGCAAAATACACTTTTACCTGCACAATCTGGTGGCAACAGCATAGAGAGAACAAAAGCCAAGCTCTGTTCCCATTACAGAAAGCAAGGACACGGCCAGCAACTCCTGAAGCAGATGTCCTGGCCGAAGCCTCGTCCTACAAGATTCTCAGCCCTTCCCGGGGATGGCTAAATGCCACTGCTGCCTACTAAAATAAATGGGAAAGTAGAAATGTTGTTCACTAGTGCCGAAAAGGGTGCAAAGATTCTTCTTATGACTTGCTAAGTAGGAAAGAACGCCAAGCTACTTATAGCACGGGCACCTTTTCAGGTTGAAGAGTCTACCACTCCCACCGGATGGCAGATGAAACTCTTAGATAAGACTGAGTTTAAAACAAACAAACAAACAAACAAACACACACAATCAATTTGTATCAAAAATATGTTAACAAAACCATCTTAAAGCTCATTTCCTAAGGATGTGATACTTAGAAAATTGCATTGCCTTTGTGTGTTACTTTGAACCTGTTGTGCAATCTCAACAAAACTGGACAGAAGGGTAGACATCCTCAGGATATTAAGTTACCAAGAAGCTTCACAAAAAGATGAGGTTCAGTATTTGGCCTAACTGAAGGTCAGGCACCATAGACCACCCCTCAACAGGCACTAGAGATTTAATATTTGAGAACACCTTTCTATGCCACATCACTGCAAAACCTTGAATCAAAGTTTGCCTCTTCCTTAAGCACCAAAATAAGGCACAAAACCATCAAAACCCTTGTTTCCAAAGCATTTCTATGAGAACAATATATTTAAGAGAGTAAAAATGTCATCGGACAATTAGTTGAGACCCACACCATTTTGGTAGTCTGACCTAACTGAGCCATATTTCTAAAGTGTTTTGAAGGCCAACAGTATTATAGAAAGCTTCCTGCGGTGTCTGTTAAAGAAGCAAAACAACAACTATTATAATTCCATTTCCACAGATGCATAACTTGGCCTTGGAAACATCTGTTTGCGGAATTAATTCTGACTCCAGGCTCCCAGTCAGATGAAACCTTTCTTTGCTTTCTTTTGCTTTGCTCACCAGTGTTTCACCCTCATCTGAGACTTTCCATGTCACTGCTTGACCTATGGCTTTGGCATTGGGGGTTTTCTTAATCTGAACCAAACCCTTTCAGATGTTTGGGGATTTCCAAGAGTGAATATAAATACATTTTCCCCATTTTAAACCCATACTGTCTCAGCTGTCAAGGACAGCAAGAGTAGTCGAACTAGGTAAAGGCAGAGAGAACTAGTCTAACTGGTAAAAAAGTGGAACTGAATCCATGCTGTATGCCAGGGACCTTTCAATTGACTTTTAGATGGCTTTGGATCTGGCCCGGTCTCTACTAGTGACAGCAACACTGACTAAATCTGGAGAGGAAAGAAGAACATGTTAAAAGTAATTGGGAAAAAAAGTCACTTCTGAACATGTTCCTCGGGCAGTTGCTACAAATTTAGTGAAGTTTAATGAGCATCAGTCCTACTGTCTGTTGTCCCTTCCCAATCAGAAAAGCCCAGGGGCTGCTGGACTAAGGCTGACGCTGGAGACAGGAACTTCACTGATCAAGGGCTTGGGGACAGGGACCAGAGGTGCAGCTGTGATCAAGTCCCTTCTGGGACAACGTACACACAGGACTGTAGTTACAGATAGGTTTCAATAAAAGCTCTCACTGCAGAAGTACTTAGTCTGGTTCAGCTGAAGTCAATAGTAAAACTCCTATTGACTTCAGCAAGAGATAGTACAGGCCATTGTCGAGAGCTTTTGAAAATCCAATGCTGCATCATTAACCTACACAGCAAAAAGCAGATCTGCTGAGCAAGAAAAGTCTAGCTGTACACCCTGACACTTCGCAGAGCAGAGCTGCGCTTAACCGTACCAGTCCTTATGCCGTAAGGAACACACCAAAGGGCGTACTGGAGAGGCAATGCAACTACAGATATAGATCAGCATTTAAAACCCTACGCCCTGTATTTCTTACAAGTTTCTGACTGTAATTCTGTACTGTTAGCTTTATACATGCACAGTATTTCTTCCCCCCACTGTGGCTAGTGTAGTTTCGGTTTGAAAATTACACTTTGTTAAATCATCTATAGACTCTTTATACTTGGAAGTATCCCATCTGCAAGGTGATTTGCATGATACTGCAGAGATATAAAATTCCAGAACGATCCAACACAATGTTTAATTCTAACTACTAGCTAGTCCAATAAAGTCAGAAAAAAAAAAGAAGAAAAGAAAAGAAAAAAAAAAAAGATAAGGAGCCTGATGCAAACCTTTCTTCAGCTCTTTCAGACTGTGAGAATACATGGGCAGCTTTTCTAACCTGCTAACCACCAGGGAGTTCCAGCATCCTTAACAGATAGCCTGAGATCCCCGTTAAGATGAGTTACTCCAAAGAAGTATGAAATAATTATCCAATGCCCGAAGGCTGTGGTCAACAACGTAAAGCGCTCACTGCCTCCTTACACTTCTACACACACACACAGAGTCTTTGTGAAATACTCACACACCAGGCTTTACCAAAATCCAAACCATACACCTTTGCAACTCAATGTGCTTATGTGTATCTCCGCATCAGAACGCAGTAGTTACCACAGAAAATGAAAGACAGCACCTCAGAAGAGAGGAAAAGAAGTGAATTGAGTGCACTCATCTGATGGTTCTGTTAAAATCCCACCTTTACTCATACTGAACCAAGTTCTCCACTAGTGTAAATGTACAGATTTGAGAAAACTTTAAACCAGCAGAAAATATGACCCATCCCCCAGATGTCCCTGTACATTCAAATGTCCCATTTGCAGAAACAAGCCTACAGGATGGCAAAGAGCAAATTTCAAGTACCTCTGTAAGTATTGTGGACAGTCTAAAAGCAGTTTCAACAATATAGCACTCCACCAACTTCTGCAGTTACTCCTGGCATACATCAGAATCAGACTCTGCATCAAGCTCTCTGCCTCAAAAATTCATAAACAACCAAGTCACAGAGTTAAACTCAACCTGCCCTTGAAAAGGAAGTACCAGTCTCTGGAAAGCCAAGAATAAAAAAAAAAAAAAAAGCAAAGCAACTATGTATTATCAACCTTAACCACGTAGCTGTTCTATGAATTTTACAATGCAGTGGCTATCAGCCACAGCATGTCACGTGCTGAAGCAGTTATGGTAGGGGAGACAGTTTTAACTGGTTCTTCTCCCGTCTAAATTCATATCTGTACTAATTAATTTTTAACTAAGAATTTGTATAATTCTTTACACTTTCCTAGTTCTTTACGCTTTCAGAAAGCTAGAGAAATATTAACCAATTCATCCATAATCTTGAACTGCTGCACTGAAGTACTCTTTCATTAAAATGGCAAAAACCTATACAATATGCAGTGTGAAAGCAAACTTTGGGTCCAGTAAAGTACAGGCAATCCTTTTCTTCCTATATCTGATCAAAAGAAAAAATTCCTTTCGAATGTGCCCACATGCATTATTGCCTCTTAGTAGCCTCCCTGTTTGAGCTTTTCAGACACCAAAAAAATAACATGTTTATCTACCAGCTCAGTTCATTAAAGAGAATTTAACAGCATCTTGTCCCTTCACATCATACACAGCTTGTCTCCTGTTCTCCTCTTCCTTCCATGGGAGAAAACAAATACACTTCTCTCTCTGTTTGTAAAAAAACAGATTAGAACATGCATTGGTCAGGCTATGGTGACTCAGAGAGCCAAAGCTCCACCAATTCTCCTCCCGCTGGACGGGAGCCGGGACCCCTACGCGTGGAAAGGAGCAGCGTGAGCTGTGGAACCAGTGAAAATGTCCGGAGGCCATGCAGAGCCCGTTAATACTGCAGAATCCCACAAACACAGCTTTTTAAAATATGCTCCTGCTTTCTCTAACATTAGGATTGTTTAGATGAATCAAATGCTTTTACACCTTGAATCTCCAAATTTAGCAGTCTCTGGCACTTCAGTTAAGACAGCGTAATAGTATCTTAATACTGTGCGCTCTTCACGGCATTTTTTCTGGGAACTGTGGGGAGAGAAGAGGAAAGCGAGAGGGAGAAGAAGTCTGTGCCCTTCAGAATTGAACTGACACATACAGAGAAGATACAGAAAGTTTTATGTCAAAATTCTTGAGAGAAGGTGCCGTCTTTTCCAGTTACCATCAATATCCCTTTTTGTCAGGCTGATCTTTCTGTGTATGTTGCACCAAGATCACATCACGCTTGCTTTCTTTTCCTTTCTCCCTCCCCTCTTCTGTGCCATGCAAACTCAGAAAAGGATGGGCAGATAGGCTGGACTTCACTGCTGTCCCTTACTGGCAGAAAGAAGAAATAAGGATTAAAATACTGCATGTTGCTGCTTTTCTTTATGACAGTGTTTAACGCCCTACCCAAGATTATTAATAGCAGTTTCACAAGCTCACTCATTCACTTTCAAGCATGCATCTGTACAAACCATGCCATCTTCTGGTGCTTCCTGGCAGCAAAAAAGAAATACCAGTGTCGGAACTTAAACTGTCACCTCCATCTCTGACTGTGTAGGGAGCCCTCTCTTTACCGCCCTGTATCTGAGTGCCACACTGCACTCCAGCTCTTCCAGGCACCAAAATCAAAATGAAAAATGAAGTGCCAGAAACATTCTGACTTATTGTGAGAATACCAACTCTGTCCTACAAACTAGAGTCAGCAACCTCTGTTTTGGAAAAAACCCTGTATTCAAGTTGTTATAAAAGACACTCCTATGACTGATGCTGTAAGACCCAGAACAGAAAATAATTTTGAAATAATTTTCCTAATATGACAAAAGCACCTGTGCATCAGGAAGTTTATGACAGCTGGAACTGACTCCCCACATGCGATAAATAGAGATTGGCTAACATGTAGAGTGACCCTTTCATCCCTTAACGTTTTTTCTCTGTCCTGCAGAACTAGTTCCAAACATTATAGCTCACAAACAAGTGGCTGCTATGTGTTTTCTTCCCCTGCAGCCGTCCAAGGCTCCTCAGTGCTTTTGCATGTCACAGGTTCCCCTGGATATTAAGAGATCAGTTGTTTGCTTCCACTTTCTCTATTGGAAAGTTGTTCCAGAACCTCCTCCTTCTTTTTACTTCTTTGAGGCTAACACAAGACCCAACCTTCATTTCTACTGTAGTTGCAGTAAGGGGACCACACCATGTATCTCACAAAGTTTTAAAGAAACATTTGCTGCACCCCGAGCACACCACTATACACTAATCTCTTAGCATACGCAGTTCCCCATCTAATTGTGCAAGGTAGTCATCTGTTTCAATTCAGACTCATTACTGTGGAGGAGTGTCACGCCATTGAAAAACATCCTGACGGCATGAAATCATGACTGTGTGTCAGGCAAGAATCATACAAGCTCAACTATACCTGTAGTATCTGAGCACCTGCTGGGAAGAAAAGAGTGCTCAGTTGTGCATCATGGCACAACCCTCATACCATTAGGTCAGTGTGAGACCTAACCCAACCTGTACAGTCCCCAGGCTGGTAAGAAGAAGCACCGTTGGCACTTTGATCCCATACCAGGTTGCTTACACAGCTCCTAGTAGCACTGAAGATCTGCAGTGGTAAAGTTTTGGGTGGAAGAATGCTACTTTTTTAAAAAAGGAACATTGGAAGACCACTCATTCGTTCCCTTGTTTTATAATTATTTAACATCAGAGAATGGCACTAGTATGCATTCTTCCAGTTATGTTTGCTTACTTTTCTATAGTGAGCAAAAAGTTAAGAGTAAACTAAGCCAAATAAGTTTCAACTGTGTTTATGAATCACATTGATTTTTCTGGGTCTCGTGTACTTGATAATGCTACAAACATTAGGAATCTGAAAAGAAAGGGAGTATTTCCTACTGAAAAAGTGAATTGGTGACATCTTCTTCAAGAAATATAAGGAGTTCCAAAGTGTCCCTCTAATGTTATATCCAAGCAAGGGAACAAAATTGACAGACACTAACTTCCGTTAACATAGACAAATTGATTGCAGACTGCAACCTAAAATGCTACTATGCTATGGAAGAGACTTTCTCTTTGAGGGACACTGTTCCCAGCCATAGTTAGGTGTAGGTCTTACATCTGAAATAAAAAAATAAAAGCTTTACAGAGGAATCCAGAATTTCATTAGACCTGAAATGGCCCAGAGATCAGGGATGTAAAACATTTCTAGTCCTCAAAATAGTGTGGGAAAAGATAATAGGAGTTGGTTCTTCATTCCCTTTCCCTCCGGCATGCAGAATACAGAGGAATACAGTAGATACACCCAGGCTCACGAGGAGGTCAACTGTCTTTCTCCCTCCTCTCCGTTCATGGCCTGTGAGATCATTATAAAGACAGAAAGGCTGGAGTTGAGCAGTGCTGTGTTAAGTGTCAGAGGAGCCCATCAGCAAGGAATGCATATTGGATAAATCCACATTAATTACTACTTCCAAATTGAGAGCTCGCTCTGAAGCAGATCACCCAGTGATCTGCTCAAAGCAGATCTTGTACTTTGATTCATATTACAAAGTCATCTTGGAGTAGACCGAGTGGATTTCCTTTGGATTACACTCAATAGAAGAGTACACTTCTGGAGCACACCTAACGTGTTCCACGCAGTAACACTCAGTCCGCAGGAGGGCTAGCCTGAACCCTCAGGATGTGTACAGTGTCCTCAGCACCAACAGGTCCTCAGCATCAACTGTTCTGCATGATCTGTTCTTCAGATCTCCTTCCATTGCACTGCACTGCTCACTGATGTGGGCATAGCCACCATCTTCCTATGATCCCCAGCAGACTAAAGAAAAGGGTGTCTTATCGCAAGAAAGTATGTTTTTGTGTTTCAACCTAAAAATCCTTCAGGGTAAATGAGCCAAGGCCATGCAGTAAAGATAGGAAGCCAGCTGGGGTCAATCCAACTACAAGTGAGTAGCAGAAGTTTGGTTTCACTGTACAATTACTTCCACTACTCAGAGAGCATTATAACCATCCACATTAGAAACAGATCATTTTAGTCACGGCAAGTGTGAACCTCAGATGTGAACATCTCTCAGACAACGCTGATGTATTTTCTTACTTGCCCCACAAAAGCCGAGGTAGGTTTACCTACCTAAACAAAAAAAGGAGTGGGACCCTCATGCATTTTGCTA
Organism: Grus americana; assembly: GCF_028858705.1. Classification (NCBI taxonomy): domain Eukaryota; kingdom Metazoa; phylum Chordata; class Aves; order Gruiformes; family Gruidae; genus Grus; species Grus americana. The sequence goes on from NC_072852.1 coordinate 78,888,471, forward strand.
GATCAGCTTTATACTACCTCGTGGTACGCAGGTAAGGTAAGAAAACCGACTCGTCCATTCTGGGAGTTAAGAATAAGTGCAAATGAAATTCTTTACTTTTAAATTACTACACTGAGCAGAGACATTGTAACTCTAACTAGAGGGTTAATCAAACATTTTAAAATGGACATCTGAATATAGAAAGGCTAGTAATGACACTCCAGTAGAGAAAAATCAATCACACCTCCAGTTATAGCTGGTAATTAAAAAAAGATGGAGTATATTAGCCTTAAGAAATAAAAATGCACAGCATTTTGACAATTCCAACCACTAAGGATTTGAGTCACATTAAAACTCAACTCCCCCCGCATTTCCTCGGTATGCATTCAGCAAAGTTTGTTCTATGCAAGAATGGATCAACTCCACGCAAATAAACAGAGTAAGACTGAAAAGTGTGCATAGGAGTATCAATCCTCATTTCAAGTCCCCATGTAGCATCAAGCTTGCAGAATAGAATTTCTGCCTATCATCATTAGCTAATTAGTCTTAAAATGCTAGCTTCCATTTCTTCTGGGAAAGGAGGAAGTGTGGGAAGAGGAAACCGCTCAGACCTGTGCCAGCTACGGGTATGCATACAGTCACCACCTGCCTGCTAGCGGTTCCTCCACAGAAGCTCCTCAGCCGACCCTTTGCCAGGAACCGGGAAAGACAATCACCTTCCCATCTCAAAATTTTACCTATCCCTCTTGATTTCCCACCCCAATACTGGGGCGTCCCTATTGTGTTCACAAAGAACCCGTAAGCTTAAACTTTATTCACTTTGTTCTAGGTATCATCTCTTACTCCTCTTTCTCATGCTCTTCAGGTGTTTTGATGTCCATACAGTCTGGAAACATCTTCTGCCAGGAGGATGGGATTTTTTCCCCTTAAAATATGAAGGGTGCTTATGCCAAGGCCCTTAAGTTTGGCAGAATCTGGCCCTTGAAATATAAATCTCTGTGTCTACTTCTCCTTCTAAGTCATTTCTGCTAAAAAAACATTTTGGATGCTCTTAGTCTAGACAGCAGACAGTTGTCTCAGAATAATGTTGGATGAGCTTGTAAAGCAACCAAATATTTTTTAAGTCTGATTCATTGCACATTCAGCATTCCCACAGAAGTCCGGTACTTCATTAATGCTAATTTCAAACCTTTCTAAGCTGAAAATAGTGTAATGACTTTGGAGGAATTGTTCCTACCTAATGGATCCTTAACCAGGGAAGGTAAAATTCTTTCAGTGGATCACAACCCAACAGACCATAAAAGCTCTGAGCTCAGTCGTGTCAAGAATCTGCATCTTAATAAACCTCAGGTCATGCATGCGTCCAGTCTGAACTATGCATTTAAAAAACTTTATGTATTTACACAAGTTACAACAGCCTAGCTGATGATAAGTATCTGATGGTCAAAAGATCTTTTTCAAGCAATCGTGAATTGTTAAGTAAATATGTAGTAATTTTCAGCTAGTTATTATTTGGACTTTGTTCTGGAAGAACAATATTTTTAAAGCTATTTTTTAAAGAAATGACTGCAAGTGACACCAAAATCTGAAGGTATTGCCACGGTCTTTAGGGAAAGACCATCATCAGAGTAACAGTCGCTTCAGTTGAAACTAGCTTAAAGAAAGAATAAGAATCTGAGGGATCAAGTCACACATTGTATCAGTGTTTGGTCAATTTAGGACCTTTTTTTTTTTTTTTCATATAAAGTGTAGTTTGGGGAAGTTATGTCCACCTGTCCCAGATGCTCGGGAAGTATCAACAGTCACAGCTCAACTGAACACAACAAAACTACAAAATCTTGATCTGACTGGTGTTATATCTCTTCCTTCTTTCCTTCTTTCTTTCTTTCCTTCTTTCTTTCTTTCTTTCTCTCCTTTTTCTTTCTTTTTATTTTAATGGTGAAGCAAAATGGAAGACTATCAGAAATTATAATTGTGGACAAAGCTTTTGCTCACCGCCGTGCCCAGCTAACACCAGTAGAACTACAGGGTGCCATACAGCAGAAAGATCTTCAGGAAATACATTAGTGGATTTCAGTCCAGCTTTCAGGACATTGGGTCATCCTACGAAAATCCACCATTAACATTTGACAGCACTCGGTTTAATAGGTGGCAATTTCAAAGAGTAACCAGGGACTGAACTACAAAAAAACCACCCAAACCAAACCAAACCAACTCAACTTTAGGAAAATAACTGCATATATTATTTTCTATAAAGCTACGAACATCTTTATAGGGTAGCAAATCCATAATAGTAGATGGAGTGGACCACCTTAGCCAGTCTCAACCAGGAAAATTCCAAATTGCTTGCTCTATATTTGTAACATATTTGGCAAAGACACTCAAAGATGAGTTTTGGGGAAAGTTTATTCTGCCGCTGTGTGCGGCAAAATATCAGCTACTGTTGCCTTCTATTTATTACTCACTGTTTGCATTACGTTATGGTCTGAGAGTCCTGGAAAAGAATCTCATTAAGAATCTCATTGAATGCACACAGGACAAAGACAGACCCAGATCTAAAGAGCTGATAGTTCAGCACCTTTAGGAGAATGACTTAACTAAGTAAATGCAACAGGAAAAACAAAAAAAGAGAAATTAACTAACTATAGTCTTTTTTTTTTTTTCAACCAAGAGGCCTGAAATCCAGAGCTTAAATGCAGATTTAGTCACATAAATAAAAATTATGTATCTAAAGGTGCCAGAAGTATGAGCTCATACTGAAGGCCTCGTAAGCTCTCTGACTTAAAAACTCACAAATGCAAACAAAATCAGATTCACAGCCAAGAATACAGACTGACGCTCAAACTCTATTCTTAACAGGTCTTTGGCCTTTCCTCCACCTACTTAAGGCATGTATTAAAGCTAAGTGTTGGCCTAGATTTCCACCGAAATTCCATCAGTTTTATGAATTTACGCCTGAGTCTCAACATCACTGCATAGGAGCTGCTGATGACTTCCCTCTTTAATCATCAGCGCTAGTCCTCTGTGTGTGTATGTTTGCACATACACGTTGCGGGGGGAGAAGGGATGAATCTCCAGTGTCGAAAAATCAGCTGAATGCTGCACTCCCACACTGAGTTTGGCATATGAAAATCATAGGCTTTTCACAACCCTCAGTTATATTATTCATGCAGAATGCACTCAGCTTTCTATTGTTCCTGCTCTCATTGTTTATAAATGAGTCTTTGCTTCATCTGGGGATGGAAGTTCCTTTAAGTTTCCCTTGGTAAAAGCACTTCTGTAATGAGGTGTAGTGCTAGCACTCAGATGGTTAAAGAAGTTTCTGGAAATGTCTGTGCTTCCAGAAAACAAAATTTTCTGCCTTTTTGAAGGAAAAATGAACAAGTGGAGCTGGTTGATTTGTCTTGGCCAATCTGATACGCAGGTTCCTAATTGCTTCCTAAATGTTTCCGAAAATAATTAAGTTACTCATTTTGTTCTAAATGTGTTAAGACTCTTGCTTTTACACATCACTTAAACATTCCCAGCACTACCACATTAAAAAGAATGACCCTGAGACATGGGCTTCAAATGTTGTGCATAGCGTAAATACTATCTCTCGTGACAGGACATGAATTGTACCAGAAACCGCTGGTCCCTTCTGTTATGGCCAATACAGCTGCAGAAAAACATATAACCCCTTTGTCTAGCAATATTGCGAATTTCATGATTTAGCTTGTTCGACAGTTCAGGCTGTCATCATTAATCCTGGTGATTGTGCAAGATTCTGATGCATTCCCCCAGCTTAGAGTTTTTTCAATCCAATTTAAGTTAATAAACAGTGGACTGAATTGCAAAAGAAAAAAGTAAGTTAATCACATGGCAACTTAATCGCTTTTGGCTTCAGAGGACATCCTTCTGTTTTGGGTCTAATATCACAGCATTTCAAAGGTAGGTGGGACTACTGTGTCTTTTACTCCTCCATTTGTGATACGCTTTCTGGTTTTAGAGTTCAAAGGAGTTTTATGCTCCTAATAAGGCTGAGATATCGCAGATCCAAAGGGGACAACAGGCAGACTGTCGCCTGACGTACTGAAAACAGAAAACTGGAGTCAAATCCATCCATCCGTATTTTGGAGTGAAAAGAAACTTCTGTTTTGAACTGAAGACTCAAGAAACGTAACAGTTTGCCAGTTAATGGACATACATATAACTAATGTTAAGCAAAGAAACAACTCTTTCAAAAACCATCTCCTGTCTACTTGCAAATATCAGTGGACTTTATGAAATGGATGGGTTTTGTCTTTTTAATATCAACCCCTAATATATTAGCCCTTAACAGAAGTTTGATGAAACCACCCCCAAAAGCAGACCAATAATCTCCATCTTCTGTGGGTTCTCCTAACACTCTGGACTGCCTTCATTCGCCCTTTCCTCACCTGCTTTTCTCCCTCTGGCCAGATTCTGATTTTTATCACACCAGTGCAAAGTCTGGGTAACTCCAGGGAAATATATTTCTGGATTTACACCTGCCTAGCAAGCAGAAAATGTAAATTGAGCTGACTGGTATTTAGTTTGCTCATAAAAGGCATTTTTTCCCTTTAATTTAGGAGAAAAAAAATAACAAAGTCTAGATTCTATTGCTCATACGCACCTTCAATAGTACTGCATTCCTCAACAGACCCTACTGAAAAAAGCTACTCGCAGACTTTTTCACTCAAAACATACAAACAGAACTCAGTCTGCAATTAGTAATGGAGAGAACAAAAAGTATTTCTTTCCACAAAGATAAGCACTATAGGTCATCTGAAGGAGGGACAGTAGTGCAGTATTTCAATTGGGTTTAAAACAACTGTTATTTTTTCATGTATTTGCAGTTTAAGTGCCAGGGGATTGTCTAAGAGGAAAGAAAAAAGATTGCAAATGTTCTTGTCACTGCTATATTCCAATTAGTTTTAGAGGAGCGAAAGACGATAGATTAAAACAAGCCCATGTAACAGTGGAGAGTAAATAACCTACAAATTTGGAAACTCGTCTGCGCGTGCAACGAGGACTAGCGCTGAGTGGAACGCATACAAGGAAGAAAGTGCATTGAAAGAAGCTTGGGTTGTTTTTAATTTAAATCCATGCCTATTCAAAACAGTCATATCTGAATTTCTAAGAGCAAGCAAAATCACTATGCATTTACCATACTAAATGCCTTTTTCATCAACTAACAAAACAGAACAGATACAAATGAACCAATCAGGGATTTCGAGTGAGCTATCAGTGTTAGAAAAGCTACTCTGCACATTCCAGTTGAGTCACCACAGAGAAGTAGGGGGGGAAAAAAAGGGGGGAAAAAAAGGGGGGGAAATAAATTACTGTGTGCAACTCCATCTGCAAACTGCTTCTCCCGCATTGGTATGTAATAAAATGTGTTGCTAAGATACAAGCTGCTAAAGAAGTTCATTAAAGGACACTTTAAACAAAGCTGCCAGACTCTTTTCCCTTTAAAGACTGCTTATTTGGTTCTGTCCCTTGTGTTTATAATTAGATCCTCTATATGAGAGATTGTGCTCCATTCAAGCCCACTCAGCAAAGAATGTTAATAAAATAACGTAAATAAGGCACTGGCTTAGGCTGTATATATTTATGGGCTACGGAGCTGTTGATAGAAATACATCTGGATTCCACTTGTATTTTTAAATGCAAAATAAAGCTTTTCCAAGTAGCTTCTCCCCAAGCTGGAGAGCAGAAATGTCAGCTTCTGCACCCAGCACTCTAACCTAACTTTTAGAAAATACTTTCAGGCAAAGAAAACTGGCTTCTTGCCCAAAGTTTGGAGTTTCTGAGATGCCTCTCATGTAAGCTTTTATGTGCGAGCCTTTGTTATCTACGCTGAAATAAAGGCCAAGATTGTTTATGTCTTTCGCTTGGCAATCTTTATCTTTTTCCATCTGTATATGAGTTCCTAGATGCGTGTTAATGGTTTGCAGAATTTCCTTGATCTTAATATATTAACGACACAAGTCTATTTTGTCACATTTTATTGCCAGGAAAGATATGTTATCAAAGAGGTCTTTATCTGACCCTATATAAGATACTTATAGTCTCCGTAGTAACATTTTCATGGTAGGTGTATTTTGGCTTTTGTTTTTGCTGAAGGGAAAAGAATGGGCAAGGCATACTTTGCTTTCATTCATTGTGGTGAAATGATATCTAAAGAAATAATTTCAACATTTATCTGTTCGGCACTTAATAACACGAGATGCATAAATCACAGATGAGAGTTAGTATCAGTGATTATATAGGAAATGTTACTTGTCACTTTGTAACCTGCATCTCATATTAAATTCTGTATCGCAGTCCCCAGTATGTATATATTTTTAATTACATTTTCAGGCTCATTTACATGCGCATATTGGCTTTCTGCCTGAATGATATCAAAGAGAAAGACCTTATGCTCACACCCAACCACACACACACACACACACACACAAGCACATTTATACACAGAGACACTCAAGTTAGTACATTTCTGAGAATGGAAGCTTCTCTTGCCTTTCTCATTCTTAGAAAAGCTTCAGTTCACCAATAAATCTTTAGGCAATCTTAGCTGATTCAAAGCGCTTTAGAAAAACGGAAAATTACAGAAAATGCAGGTTAATCTCTGCTGCATGTCAGAAGTATCAATAATTCTCACTTGACTCATGTTAATCAAAATGTAATATACATTTTCACTTTCTGTAACCTTGTAAGATTTGTCATCGATAGCCGAGTTTGCGCAGAAAGGCTATTCCGTTCCTTCTCTCTGGAGAAGAGGTAAGCGACATCACAAAGTACCAACACGGTCAAGTTAAATCAATGTGGAAAGGAAAACCACCTATACGCTATAGAGATTTAACTTCTGTTTCAAGACCAATTGTATGCTTCTCTTGATTAAACGCAAGCGATCAGACAAACTTTCAGGTGAACACACTGTTCTTGCCACAGTCTGAACGCTCAGGCTCTTCGGACTAATTTCCAACTCTGAAAATAAGACTGCCTCTCAAAAACTCAAACTAACACCACCCGGCATATCTACAGAGTTCCCAGATATTTATTGTTTTGATTTTACTGCAGCCTCATTTAGGGCCAGTTCTCTGGTTTACTTTCATTCAGTCAAAAGGGTCATTTTGTAGTTTAAACTCGGGCATATATTTAACTCCTCCGTGGGTTAAAAAAAGAGACTATATCCTCCCATTTTTCCGCTGTCTCTGTGTATTAACCAGAAGGGTCTGCCTGCACATGTGCAAAAAAAAAAAGCCCTGTGGTACATATTAGATTTCAATAGATGCTTACTATTGGCAGTTGCAGGTTGTAGCTAGAACTAAGCCGCATCAGCAATTTCATATGACACTCTGGAAATTGCTACTACATAACAATAAGTAGCTGATTCAAAAAAGAGGGGAGGGAGGAAGCACGTTTAAGGAAGTACATTTTGGCTTAAGAACAACATTTCCAAATAAGAAAGTAGTACCACCTTAAGTTTAAAAAAAAAATAAAAAAATATATATATACACACATACACTTATATACATGCATATAAGGGAAGTGTGCTTAAGGTGATTCAAGGAGGAGGATTGCATAGACCAAATATGAGTCTGTTAGGTTGAAATAACTGTCTACTTTAATGGCAGAAAGACAAATTTGCATTTCAATTAGTCCAATTCTTTTTTTGTTCTTCTTTGTTCTTATCTTAAACTTGCAGCCCATTTTTATACTTCCCTTACCTCCAACTACTCTGTCTGTACAAATTGCCCTCTTTGACATCGTGGCCACACATACACCATTTACCACGGCCTTGTCTTATTGATTTGCAAACTTCTACCCTTTAACTCTATTGATTAGAAATTGTGTTGATGCTTCAGATTTTGTTTTGGGAGGTGGAGGGGAGAGGGAGGTATCGTTTTATAATCAAGTACGAAAATACTGCATATTTTATCTTTGATCACAAAGAGAAAGGCATAGAGGGAAAAGTTAAAAGTAACTCTGTATTAACGTGCCTTTATACGCCTTCATGCTTTCAACTTGAAAATCAAATCTGGAATGAGATGAAAAGGAATTTTCTCTACTCGAACATACCAGAAGTGTTTAGAGTGATGCAGTATCCCATTGGAAATGTGATTTAGAATCATAGAATCATTTAATATCACCATTCAAAACCCCTTCTCTAGCATCATGCTATGGAAAGGAGACATTTAGAGACATATTCCCCTTTTCTTCCACAAGCAGAATGAGTCGGTGGACCAGATTCTGAAACAAGGTGAACTGGTATAGACATCTGACATGATACACTGTTCCGGATGAGCTGCACACATGGCATGAATCAGTGGAGAATTTGTTCCATTAAACCAGAGCTCTAGACAAAGACTCCTGCAGAAGCACCGCTTCAAACTGTCCAAGCATCTACTAAAAAACTTAAAACAAATTCTAACTCCAAGATACAGAGTTCCTCTATAGAACTAAAGTTTCTTTGAAAGGGTCCCCCTACGAAAGTATCGTGTACATCTGAACAAATACCTGTTTGCTGCAAGTATAAATTAGATATTTTACAATGTGTAACAGGTAGCGAGTACCGTTAGTGTAAAACCAGAAGTGAAATAAAAAGGTATTGTTGGTATAATTCCTTTTTCTGAATAGACAAAGGCATTGTAAGGAAAAAATTGCTAAATCACAGGGATAATCATCATAGCCAGCTCCTCTAATGAGGCATCATGGGATTACTGGAGTTATTATAAGAGTCATCTTATTGAAGAAATTCAAAGTTAATTGAAATCAATTGTACTGTTCTGACAGCAGGTGTTTTAAGTGGCTAAAATATCAAAGTGAACTCTTTAAAATGGTTAGAATGAATGTAACGTTCACTTTTCAACTCTTAGCCCTGCCAAGCGATATACTGTACAAGTACAGAAAAGTGTACAGTCAAAGAAAAATGCTGGAATGAAATACCATTTCACATGCCAGTCAAGCAGCTACCAAACAAAAGGTGGTTCTAACCCCCTCCAGTACACATTTTCATTACGGATGTGCAATTTCCATGAATCTTATAAGGGCAACCTAATGGAAGGCAGCAAGCCACAAGTATACACATTTCCATTGTGTTTCACCTCTGTGAAAATATCCTTTATTACCCTTTTCCCCCAATATGAACAGGGAATCTCAATATGGTATTACTGAAAGCACAAACAGAATGCTAGGATTGCCATTATGCAAACTATATTCCCAAGTTTCTCCTCCACGGATCTGAAGGTAAATTCTTTGCTAGTTTTGTCACTTTTTCTACGGATGGCAAAGCAACCAATAAATTACTAGCTGATTCCAGAAAAAAAAAAAAAAAAAAAAAAAAAAAAGAACTGAAGCTGTCTGAATTACAATCCAGAACTAATCTTTACTTTGAGCCAGTAAATTCATTGGATTCTGCAGTTGTCCAGGTTTCCCAGCCAAGTCAGAGGGACCTCAACGTGCGGAAGAACTGCAAAGTCAAGCCCATGTTTAATACCTGTTGCCTTTGTGTTTAAAGACTCAACGCAATGATTGAAAAGTTTAATACTTCAGCTGGGAGCTCATCGCCCTGTCTCCCTCGACTTCAGCGAGTGCTCACTAAGGTCCTTCAAACCAAATTCTGCTGGAATGAACAAACATAGGTGCAATTCTTGCCACAACAAACGGGAGCGCTGTGTGTACCTTGGGACAGAGTTTGACATTACGTTCAACTTGATTTGGAAATGCCTTTCAGGTTCTACTTCAGTTTTCACTGAAGCTCGTAACCCTTATTTTACTTCAACAATTTTGAAAGTGCCCAGCCATATGAAATACTGAGCTTTGGCAAATGTCAATAATTTCCCCTTTAACATGTGTAAACAATGCTGCCATTTCCAGGCACAGCACAGCATGAATTTCAACAAACCAAAAAAACACTTCCTCTTTTTCCCCAAAACAAAGATACAACATCACTACAACCAGACATCTCAAACTAAATCGCTTCCAACAACTTGCATAAGGACTGTACTTAAAATTTAAGAAGCCTCACACTTTCCACAAACAGGCTTTGTTGGTGATCACCACAGGCAAAATACAGTCAGCGATTTAATTTCAGATATACTACCCAAAAATACAAACCAGCAGTAACACAGGCGGGGAGAGCCTGCCTGAAACTAATGTTGATTTTCTGCATAGATAGTAAATTATGGTAAAGAAATGAGGCAGTGCACAAGTGAATGGCATATACATAATGTCTTTCAGGAAGACATATTTTTATTACTGCGCTCCAGGACAGGCTGTCTGAATTCAGAGTTCATCGCAGTTGAAAATATAGTAGCCCACGCATGCTCACTGTTAATTTTTAAGACCTGGCTTACCACCTAATACTTATGTCACTAACAAGTAACTTCCGACTGGAGGTTAAAGATTTGTTTATTTGTTTATCTTGATCTATTAATTAATAAGAGACAACTTTCTAAAATTAAAAGACTCCTAATGACTCTTTAAGGACCTAAAGAAAGCAAGAAACATGCAGCAGAGCACCTCTGGTGTGCTTTTAAGGCCAGTGCTGGCTCTTATGATAGCTCTTTTATTTACATATAAATGCTTGTTGCTTGACAATTTAGATAAAAATGTTACCGCTGCTCTGCATGTGCTGTAGATTGAAGGTGTAAAACCACTGGACCAACTAATGGAGTCTTCACACACCATATCTTGTTAAAGAAGAGGTAACCCACTCTCAAATGCTATTACAATTCATCAAAACTATAGTACACAAAAGATACACTTCTAACAAAAGTCTAACTTTTGTCTCTCTGAGCTGGATGCCAAATCAAGTATTGATTGAAGCCACAGCATTTCAATAATGAAAATGATGGCTCTAGAGTACTTATTTGAAAACACTGAGAAAATATTAAAACTACATTTAATTCCATATTTCTCTAAACCACCAACGTAAAAGAAACATTGATAACTGGTGAGAGATCCTTAATTAGGTTGCAACTTAAAATCCAGCTGTGCATAAAAGTCTAGTTTATACATTTACCTCATGCACCAAAAGTTGAGTTTGTCATTCAGTTCTTACTGTCTCTAATTGTAACTTTCAAAAAAAGGAAATATTGCTACAAATGCCAGTGGCTACAATGGAAAACTGATGAATAGGCATACTGAAAGACAACACTCACCCCTGCTATATTTCTAACAGATGTGGATGATGTGATCATCCATTCATTTTACTATCTGTTTCATCATCCACATGTGCAGTTTAATTGAAATGCAATTTTAGCATCTTTTGTATTCAGTGCATGCACAATCAAAGGTTTACATTATTGAATTATGAATTAGTTGTGCCTAAACAAATCTTCGGGGTGGCAAGGAGGGAAGGAATGTAAATCCGTATGTAAAAATAACCTCCCTACTTACACTGCCTACGTAAGTTTACATCAGTGTTTTGGTATAGCCACAAAAATGAGAGCTTGAAAGCACGAAACGGCTCCAACATTAGCCTATCTATTGTCTCAGTTGCCTTCAGTGCACCTTCTTCATGCCCTCAAGGACTGATACTCCATTTATAAGCCATTACCTAAGGCGCAACTACTAATTATAGCAAGGTTGCAAAGTTACACGATGATTTTGTGACTTGGTCAAAGGCTAAGACCTCCAAACTCATTTCACTTGTGACCCAAGAAAGATTTCAGTTTAGACTTCCAGAGGTGGCAGTCTGGAGCAAGAGGACACCACATCACCAGCTAGTCTCTTATAAATAAGCTCTTGTTGCACAAGATGTTGAAATCGGCAAAAGAAATCTAGGTTTTTGCCTAAAAATAGTAGGTTTCCTGCTAGGCCAAATTTGCTGTTTAAAGCATTTTAGTATTTTATGTTTAATTACTTCATAGTTTATAGATTTATTTATACGATTCTGAGAAGGCCAAGTCACAAATATACGACAATTGTTTACTAGTTAGTTTGGATTATGCATAAATATGTTGCGCAAGCTTAGCAAAAACCTTTTTCACCGAGCTGAATCAGAACATTGAAACTGTATTTTCAAATGTGTCTCTCCGCCTTATCTAAATTCCAACATGACACATAATAAATAACTTCTCATTTACTATCATCATAAAAATTTAAACAGCCTTGAAATAGTTGCTACAATACAGGGGAAAATGATCAAATGTATGTTCTAAATACCCACTTAGAACAGTAAAACTATTTCCATATTGAAGAAAGAACACATAAAGATGCATTGTTGCAGTAAAGGCTGTTACCTTGTTTAAAAAAAAAAATCTTCTACTCAGTATAGTACTATTAGAGTCAACAACTTGCTGTTTTACACTGCAAAAAAGGACTAACAGCCCTTAGCTATCATGTAGTGTCAGATTTGCTTTAAAAAAGAAAGTATCTGATTTGATTCTATACAGTGATTAAACATCTTTGTGCTCTGCTGAGTAGGGTATTCTATCCCCTCCCCCCTCCAAAAATGGCATCAAAGCAATCAAAATGGTAATGTTCAGCATGAATGGGGCCCCATCCCCCACCTTCAAACTCTGCAGACTTTTCTCCATGTTAGAAGAAACCAACACCCCTTCCTCACAAAATGGAAGCTTCCACTACCAAATTGAGAGTGCTGACAAATTCTGATTACAATAAACTGGGAGGAAAAGGGTGGCAGATAATCACGATCACCTATGGGCACAGATTATATATGCACGGATCACTTTTCAACTTTAACCACAACTCCAGCAAAACAAAAACAACCACAAAAATATATATATATTTAAAAAAGGGACGGAGGGGGGGAAGGGGTGGAATGGCACACGTGCCCCCTTCCCCTCTCCCCCGGAGGTCCCTCGCCGGGAGGGAGGCGGCGGCTTTGGGGCTGGCAGCCCGGCGCCCCGCAGGCGCTGTCCCCGGCCCTGGTGCTGAAAGGGCTGCTGCATTCCGGAGGAACGGAGCTCCTTCCCGTCGCCGGCGGGGCCGGGAGCCGAGGGTCGGGGAAGGGAGCTCAGCATCGCCGCGCCGGCCTCTCCCGGGGAGGTGGAGGAGCGGGGGTGGGGAGGCATGAGGGCCAGGGGATGGAGAGGGAAAGTTCACCCCTGGAGGCGGGGGGGGGGGGGGGGGGGGAGTGGGTGGGTGTCAAGCCGGCAGATCTCTTGCTGGCTTTGTCAACTGCCCTTCCTGCACTGGAAGTCCTGAAAGTGGGGGACAGGGGCCGGTGGGGGTGGCGGGTAAGGCGGGGGGGTGCGGAGAGTTCGGTGAGTGTGAGTGCGAGTGGGCGGGCGTGAGTGTGCGCCCGGCGGCGGCCGCTGTCCGCGGTGCTGAAAGCCCGCCGCCCCCGCCGCGCCCGGCAACTTTCCTCCCGGGGGGGGGGGGGGGGGCGGTGAGCAGGTCACGGGCGGAGCAGCGGGCCCGGGGGTCACTCGGCACAAAAAGAGAGATGAGAAAGTTTGGGGAGGGCAGGGGAGAGAGGGAGGGGGAAGGAGGGGGAAGGAGGAAGGAAGGTTTCTGGTTTGTTTTGTTCCCCTCCTCCGGTTTTTTTTGGTGGTTTTTTTGGTTTTTTTTCCCTCCAGCAGCTGAAACAGGTTAATCTGTTCTTATTCGTATTTTTGGAAGGGGGGAAAAAAGTGAAAGTGCCTAAGTGAACTCGAATCAAAAGCTAACACGTCAGATCAGACCAAGGGAAGAGAAAGGCAAGTGGGGAGGAAAAACAAAAAAAAAAAAAAAAAGAAAAGAAATAAAGTGATCAATAAAAATCAGTTTTGTAATCAAACGCAGAAATGGCTCCGAACTGGGCTCCAGCCTCCTCCCTCCCAACTCTTGCTCTGCACATTACATGGAAGTGTACAAAGTAGCCCAAGACAGGAGAATTTTCCATATTCCTAAAACATGTCGACCAACTCAAAATGGACGCCTCATTTTTTTTTTTACGTTTTAACTACTGCTTATCTTTTTACTACTAGTACTAAAATCATTCTTTCCCCCAGCAAGACATCAGAGAATCCGACCTCATTTTGAAAACATGCATTTTCTTACTTTACGCTTAGGAAAATGGATGTTATATTCTCTGCTGTCGGTATTTTTCAGCTAACGCAGACACTTTTCGGATGTTTAGAAAGTGCATTGTAAAAACAAGAAGAAAAACCAAACACAACTCAATCGATCTGTTCCTTACTTGTTTCTCATTAAGAGCTGCTATTCTTGATTGCCTTTCATGGATTTGTTTCTTAAGATCCCCGTTCTGCAAAAACGGCAATAAGATGCATATTAAAAGCAAAGTGTAAACTAACCCCTGTAATGAATAAACTTGCGATCTAGAAATTGTTCAAAGGCAAAACCGTTCCACCAAAGCCGTACGAAAGCATGCACACACAAAACACCCTCCTTAGTAAGAAAGCTCAGTGCAGACTACAAAATGAGATCTCTTACTGATAAAGTTTCTCATCCTGCTGTCCCAGCACAACTGCGCTTATTACAGCAGGGATAAAATACTGAAGAAGAGAAAAAAAAGGATCTGCATTTACCTGTGGATCTTGCTTCATCTGTGCAACTAGTTTCTATAAAAAAAAAAAAATCACCCCCAAAAAAGGAGGAATTAGAAACTGTTTCAAGTTTAATGGATTTTTTTAAATGTATGTATGTGTGTGGACGGGGGAGGGAGGGGGGTAAGGAACAAAGAGGCAAGTAAACACTGCGAGTCAGTTTCAAGCAAAGCTCATAAATATTCAAGTCTCGTCCTAATCTCTCCAACACACACACACACACACTCGCTCACACTCACTCACACTCACGCACACGCACAGACACTCTCACACAAGCACCGACCGCAACGTTAACTCCGCACCTCCACAACGCACACACACACACACACGCACAAAGAAAAAAAAAAAAAAAAAAACAAAAACCAAAAGTCAGCCAAACAAGCCGCAAAACTACTTTGGCGAAGTGCTCGCCATTGCCGCGGGGGGCCGGGGGGGCCCGAGGGGGGGCCCCCACCGCGGCCCCGGCCTCCCCCGCCGCCCCGGCCCCGGCCGCAGCCCCGGCCCCGCTCCCCCCCCCCCCCTCCCCTGATCGATAGACCCTGCGACAAGAAGCAAAGGCTACTTGATAAGCATGCAACACTGGCTCCCTTCCGATCCTCCTCTCCCTCTAAAAAGCACCGGGGATAGAAGAGCATTTTTTATTTGCTTATTATTTTATTTTTTTTACCTGATGACATTGGATTTCCACTTTTAACGCCTCTTGCAAGCTGTGTAGCTCCATCCCTGCAACTTGCCAGGCACTTTCCTGCCACTTTCAGATCCGAATGAAGTTTTTTTGTTTGTTTGTTTGGTTTGGTTTTTGGTTTGGTTTTTGTTTGGCTTGCTTTTTTTTTTTCTCTCCCTTTCTTTTCTCTCTCTCTCTTTTTTTTTTTTTTTGGCTTTTTTTTTTTTTTTCTCTCTCGCTTTTTGCAACCGACCCGCCAGCCAGCAAGGCAGCCACCCCTCCCTTCACGGAAGAAAAAAAAATAATAATAAAAAAAGGAATTAAAAAAAAAAAAGAAGGAAAGAAAGAAAGGCCAGGAAAAAAATAAAAAAAAAAAAAAAGAAAAAGGAACGGCAGTAACAATAATAATAATATATAAAAAAAGCGACAACAACAATCGAAAGAAACAACTACTCAGTCTGCAAAGCAAGTTCTTTGCCTCTTTGCTGGGGACACAGACTCATCACTCACTTTCCGCCAAAGTAGGGGGGCCCCTCCCCCCGCGCCCCCGCCCGCGCGCCCCCCGCGCCCCCCCCCCCCGCCGCCCCCGCTCCGCCCCGCAGCCGTTCCGCCGCCTCCCGCCGCCCCGCCGCCCCCGCCAATGGGGACGGCAAGGGCTGAAAACGGGAGGGACTATATTTCCTCGGAGTGCGCGCCTTGATTTCACTTTGCCTGGGGAAAAAGTTGTGCCTCGGCTGTCAATGCTAATTCGGCGGTGCCCGGATGGAGCGGGGGGGGGGGAGGATCGGAGGGGGGCGGCGGGGAGGGTTGGGGAGGAGCGGGGGGAGTGAAGGCTTGCGGCCCGCGCATGCGCACTGCTCCCGCCGCCGCCGCGGTAGGCGAGAGAACAACAAAGTGCCGGCGCGCGCGCGCGCCCTCCCCGGCGCGAGGGCCCGCGGGGCGAGGGCGGAGGCACGGGGCGGGGCGGGGGAGGGCTCGAGCCTCCTCCTCCTCCCAACTCCCTCCCTTCCCACCCACCCCCACCCCCCCCCATGGCCTGGGGGCCGCTGCCGAGGCAGGGGCTTCTCCGTGGCGGGGCATCACGGCCTTCCCTCCCCCCCCCCCCAGGTGTCCGCCGGGGGCTGCCTTGGGGCGGGGGAAGGGACCCCCCCAGCTTTGCAAGAGACAGGTCCCGACGGCTGAGGAGGGGGAAGTTTCCTCCTGTCGTGTCGTGTCGTGTCGTGTCCCCCCCCGCGCCATCTTCTCCGCGCACTCCCACCCCGCTTCTCCCCGCGCCCCCTTCTCCTGTTGCCGGATCTCCTCTCCCCGTCCCCGCCGGCAGCCGGGGGAGCCAGCGAAGCCGTTCGTCACCCCGTCCCGCCACAGCCCGGTGGCGCCTCCCGCTGCCGGGAGCGGGGCTGCCCGCGGCGCGCAGCCGGCCGTTGGTTGGGGCTGTGAGGGACCCCCGCCCGCCCCCGGCCGGCTGCGGGGCGCTGCCTCGCGCGGGGGGCGGGGGGGCAAAAAAACTTCCCTCGACAGCCCGGGCTCCCGGCAGTCCGGGGGAACCCGGGCGGTGCGTGCGACGAGTGGCACCTAGGGCAGGTGCTGGCTGTGCCACGAAGCAGGGGTTCACCCCTTTGCTACTCAACAGGCAGCCTGGCGTCACGGCGGGTTACGCTCCCCTTGCCAGCGCGTCACGTTTAAATTGTTCCCCGCTCGCCCCATCTTCAACCGCCTGCTCCACAGCAGAAGAAGCTGCCGTACCCCTGGGTTGTGCCGAGCCCACTGCTGGGGTGCGAGCACCCCGAAATGGGATGTCGAACCCAAGAGACGTTAAAAAGCAGACAAAGTATTTTTAGGGGAGCTGAAGTTTTCTGGTGGGCGAGTTGTTTCCAGGTCTAACTGAGACCACAAGCGCCCGAACAGCGAGGTGCAACGGCTACAGGGGAAAGGGATGGGGCCCGTGAGACGCTCGGGCACGCGACCCGTTCGAACGAACCTGCAGCTGAGGGATGGCAACGCGGAACCACGGCCTCCGTTCGGCTTCTCAATAACAGCAGCAAGACTAAACCGGCACAGAAGGGTTGGCTTAAGTGGATGCTCCAGTTCAACCAAGTCAAGCCACGGTTCCTCAGCTGTCAGTAAGAGATACGTGTGCCACCGGGTCACCCTGCGCCACAGGTGTGGTCTAGATCAGGCGCGGACAGACACACGTCACCTTTTTGTCACTTTTGTTCCACAAATATGTGACCCGGCTTCAGGTCGTACGGACACTACCTGATCCAGCATCCAAGCCTGCTGTCAATCTTTCAAATACATTTCAACTAGCAGCATAAATTTATACGAAGTCAGTGTTTTGCCATGTAGCTGCAGTATTTTCAATGCCGTAATAGGAGCCATGCAGTTAGATTTACTGGCATCTTGACGCATGGCCGGCGTAGGGTTGGAAGCCAAAAATAATGCTTAGAATAATTTTATTGATGACAGTGAAAATTTAGGGCACATTTTAACAAGCAGTTAGACGATAGAGTGCTGGGGACAAGAGCCTTAATGCATCCATACTCCCATTCCTGCAATGATTGAACGCTGATATTTTATTTAAACTACACTAAAACATTAAGTTGAAACTCACCCTAAATGATTAGTCAGTGTTTAAAACACCACTGTGCTCCAGATGTGCCTGGATGCCAATTTTAATAACTAATTAAATTCATCTCAAAACTAATTAAAGGCACCAAAACCAACTTGCATCAACTATACTGTAATTAAAGCTGTTTTAAGATGTAACATGCTGGGAGTCCAAAATATTGTATCCAATTTTCATTAAACTTCTCAAATATATCCTGTCCAAACATAACACAACTTCTTACATTAAAATCATGTAAAGATTCATGGTGAAATAGTCTCAGTCTGCCAAAAGTAGCAACAAGGACTAAATTGAAAATTTCTATTAACCTTACAATTAAACAAATTATTTCAGAAGAGTCTTATTTAAGTTAGTAATGTTTGTTATGGTAACACACTACATTTACAGCATTTGTTTAGTGCCTGCACATGGCTTGAACAGGTAAAATCAAGAAGCTAGTTTCACTCTTTTTCTCAAGATAATTTCTAAGTCGGTTTGTTTTCCATAGTGTACTTGGTGTCTGGATTGAAAATATCGGAGGGGGTGTTTAATTCTCAATCAATAAAATGGCTTTGCTGTACAGGGGATTTTTAAAACCTAAACTCTACTCACATTTGTAAGGACAACTAGGTCAATCCTGCAGATACTGATGAATATGAAGCTGTTTCAATGTAGTCAATGTTAACTTCTCATGCATTCTGTACAGAGGTATTTTGTAGCGCTAGACCCAACAAAAGCAGGGCTTTGGAAGGTACGTAAATATCTGGTAAGACCTGACATGTGGAGTAAGGTGCATGAGTAGGCTGAGCTTCTAAGCAGTTTTGCAGAAATTTAAAGTGGCTGTAAACTAGCTAACGAAGCATTTGAACTAACTTTTGAAAAACGGAAGCCTGAAGGTTTTTGTAAATTGGGAGCGTTGCCTTTGTAACCTCTGGTTATATCAGTGCAAAATTCTGTGAGCTCAGAATCAGGTCATCAACTAAAACTGACTAAACTAGTCAAGTATGATTTCTTTATGTATTAGTTGTTAATTCATTGACATTATGCTTGTTGATTTGTTTTAATGCATATTTCATTGATAGAACGAAGAGACTTTTTCTCAACATTATAAAATAGTCACTTTTTCATCGGAATAAAAATAGCAATTCCTGTTAGCCTAACTTCTTCTAAAGAAGTGTATGTTTCATGAAGTATACAATTTTATGACAAAAATCACCCCTGCAAGGGGTGATGGTTATTGTGTTGTCCTTCCCACAACAGTGAGATGCCAACAGGAAATGTTTAGAAATTTGTTTCAACCTGCTCACCATTCAAAAATTGGTTTATATGTCTGCAATGCTATGATGGTCACAGATTTTAATGTAAATATAAATTATAAATTATAAAACATAATGAAGTACATTGCTTTTCATTTATTAATGCTGCTTATATTGTTTTCTAAGGAAGTTGTGTAAAATACATTAATCTGTCAAATACATTTATGCAATAACATTATGCAGTCACCTATAAAAATGTTAACAGCTTTATGCAATTTGCTTGGAGATTATGGTGGCAAAAGTCATCCTGCTTGCTGGAGGGGCGTGAGAGCTCCATGAGCTTCCCTTCCACCTATGCATCTGCATAAGGGACACTTACAGTTTAGCTGGAAACTCCAAAGGGAATGGGAGACCAAGTAGAGCAGCCGGCAGCCTTGCAGAGGGAACTGCTTAAGCATGGAAATTTATGGTTGGTGCTAACCAAGAAAAGTCATGTTATATGAAGTGTGACATGTCATGTGATTAAATATATTTTTCATTGACTCCTAGAAAAATTATCCTTGCTCATAGAAGCTGCGGAACTTCAGAACTCCTCCAGAAGAAACTGTACCCTTCCTTTCTCCTCACGGTAGACATCATGTTCAGAGCCTGGATGGGAGTTTTTATGCACAAAAAAACTCTGCAGTCCTGGAGTAAAGGTGTGTGTTCTACAGTGAAATTTAAATGTAACCTCTCCGTTGCCAAAAGTTTTGTTGGTTTCTGTACGACATTGTTTGGATGAATAAGGACCAAGAGGCCAATTTTACAAACACTTCTGCTCACAAAAAGCTTTATGCATGTGAATCAACTTGATAGTCTTTGGTAATAAAGTTACTTATGTGCACAAGCGGTTCTAAATCAGACCCTTTTTCAGCAAAAGGTAAATGCAGAAATCTATTTGACAGATTGCCCTACCTTATAGGATTACCTAAAAATGCACCATACTGTATCAGTTCAAGACTAATTAATGGGACTTTTTGTAACAGTATTTCCTGTGCACAGAGACTCGGGACCAACCATTGTATCAAGAACACCAGACACCCAAAAGTTCTTGCTTCTAATGTGTCTAATTATAGGTAGCCAGGAATCCAACACTTAGAAGTCGAATCTCACACTTCAAATCCCCACAAGAGGTGATGATGTTCCTGCCTTATCAGACACTGTTACTAACTCAGGAGAAGACTTGCAGAACTACAAAGTATGACGCACTTAATTGCTTTTGGTAATGCCGTATTTCTATTACAATTAACTTAGACAATCGACCTCCCCGCATAGTCCTACAAAGATATGGAGGAATAAACTACTGGACAGTGATTTGTAAAGACAATCAATGACCTCTTAAGACCTTTTCCGTATACTATTATTCCTCTGATAACACAGCTGATGCATCGTATTAGGATACCCTAAATTGCATCTACTAACATCTCTCTCTCTTCCTCACAGGGTTCATCCTGTTGATACTCTGCTGTCCTGCCTCATGTTTCACTCTCTAACCAGCCGCACACGACTCATTCCCAGTTACCCAGTTACAATAGATATTAACCTTATGCCTTGCAACCTATTGTTTCTGGTGTTAAAGCATCATAAACCCAGACTTCCCATTGATTGCTTGAATAGCAAAAGGAGAAAAAAAGTGATTCCCTATGATCATATTCCAGTTACCAGGATCTTTAGACTTCCAGTCACCTTCGCCTCAGGGCCAGGGGAGCGGGGAGGGTAAAAGAAAGAGAACAGACACATTTTCTTGGTAATAATTCCAAATGTAAAACACAACTTGAAAGAAGTCTAAAATACTGCTAGTCTTTAAAGAAGTATCAAGATCTCTCTGAACGTGTTTATCTTCTTGCTTTACTTTTTCTGCATCCACAGAAGTGATTTACATGTACTAACTTCTCAGAATTACTCTTAGTATTAGTCAGGACAAGCACAAGATCCTTCCTAACTGGAAGACTCTAGAGGGTAGCAGATGTAAACACGCTCCCCTGGCTTGCTTTGTGAGAGAAGGATCACATCAAAAACTGTAGAAGCTACAGTGTCAATATAACAGAAGACAGGATGTTGTTCTAGGGTATTGTTGTAACCTAAAAGCAGATACGTAGCAATTTTAGAGTGCAACCAAAAGACAATACTCACTTTGGCCTGTCTCTAAAAGTTACTTCTACAAAACTTGGCACCCACAATGGAACACCTTGAGGCTTTTCTGCAGTCTTTGTCCTATCATTACCAAGGCAAATTTCTTTCTCCTTGCTCTAGCAAGGCGTTCAGGATTTGGCTCGTGGGATTTTTCTGTCATGCTACATTCATTCATATCAGTTGCATCCCAGTTCTGGAACAGAGATCTCCTCCACACAGAAGGTTTGAGGTCCCAGAAGACCACATTTGTAGAGGTGTTTATACCTCTGAGTTGGATCCCAAACACCTTTAGAAATCTGACTCATCCTGCAAAGCACCCATCTGTTTGATTTCAGAATGTATTAGGTGCCCATATACCTTCAAAACCTGGCTTTTCTCTTCAGGCAGGAGCTCTTCATCTTGTAGTCTCAAGTCCATTGTTTGCAATTAAAGGGTTTCCTCTCCATTATCAGCTCTAAGCATTTCTCTAGTTATTACAATCTCCTTTGTTCTCCCATTGTGTTGTAAGCACTTTCCTGTTCAGCCTTTCATCCCATCTTTCCATCTCTCTCTTATATTTCTCTGATTTTTCCCAGCTATTTTATTTTATCCTTCTATCTGGATCACAGGATCAGACTTACCAAGCGGACTATGAATCTCAAGATAGGACAAGATTCTTTTCTACATGCAGACAACTCTTACTGACTTCAATGGAAAATGCCTGGTTACATCTGCAGAAAAGATTTGGCCCTTTAAACACAAAACGCTGTCAGTGTTTTAATGCACCTGACAAACTACCAGTGCATTACATGACAGTGTAAATCATCAACTGGACTTTTGCTTTCATTTCAGTCCTTGGAAAGTCCCTTCCTGTGCTGTCATACCCACAGGTAAAAAGACTTCTGACATCCCAATGCAAGAAAAAAAATCTAATAAAATCAAAACTTGGGGCACATTCGCAAGTCTCAGCAGCACTGCCCCCATGCTGTTTTTATGAAAAACAGCTGCATCAGTAAGCATAATGTAGAACTTCAGGGAAAAGGGATAAACAATACATTTCTCTCTTGTCAGGAGTGATCATGAAGAATTGACTTAAGTTCTGTTACTCACCACCCAAAAATCACAAGCTAGGTACACACGCCCTGTTTGGGGGCAAAGAGATAAAGTCAACTCCATTCTTTACCCAATTTCTTTTTTATCTAAATACCAAACTTAGTTTTTGTGTGCTGCTTCTCACATATCGCATACACTACAGTGCCTGGTAAAGTAAATGAGCTGCTCTTCGGAAGCATGATTCCTTTTAGGGGATTTTTGTGTTAATTTTCCCTGGGAAGAGTTGAAACAAATAGTTCTGTTCTCAGTTGATTTTTTTTTGTTTGTTTTGAAAGAACAACATTTTGAATCTCTCTAAATAGACTTCTACATCCATGTAAATGACCATACAAATTTTAATACTGTGAAAACCCAAGCCCTAGTACTGTCCCTGTATTATAAAGCAGGCTGTGTGGAAAGGTAGCTAAGCTCCACATAGTCCTGGACATCTGGGAAAAGCTGGTCAAGAAAATGTTCTTTCTGGAAAAGGCAAGGAATGGCAAGGAATTGTACAGTGCAACCAGTGCAGAAAGAACATCAAGTGTCTTACAGGAGATGTTCTTGGGCTGAACTGTTGAAGCAAGTCCTGAGAGTGTAACACACCTCTGATTTACACCTGTGGTGTCAGTGCAAAGTATAATCCCTGCCTGTGAGATTTAAATCAATGCAGTGTGATTTTTAAAAGCTCTCATACTGGCCTAACATCACAAACTTTGAAGTGAAGGGTAAAATTCAAATGAGGTATAATAATGCTGAGCACTGCTGAAAATCCCTCCCATGACCTTGAGGCTCAAGGAATACTTTAAAATTCGATCAGCAAATTCTGGGTGTTTCTCTTCTCCTGTTGGAAACGGTGCTATCTTTTTTTTTTTCTTCCCAGAGAATCAAGTCACTTTGACATATATCGAGTTACACACCTGAAAACAAAGAGTAGCCACATTCAGTAGGGTTTTTTTGTTGGTTTTGTTTTTGTTTTGTTTTTTTTTTTAAATTTAGGCTAGAAGCATAAGAACTGGGCCATATAGCTAGTAACGCATAACATTGTGTCCAAGTTTAAAGGGTTTAGAAAAGGAACATTCACCCTCCAAGCGACTTAGTCACTTGGACTTACAATGCTCTATCCCTTTCAGGATGTGTGCATTCACACTTGAGTCCCGTCGAGTCATTGAGACCAGGCTTCTAATCTCCTCTGAGAAAAGAATCCTATCTGCTGAATGTCACCTACTCCCAGACGTTTCCACATTAATGAAGAATTCAACAGGATATTGAAGTTCATCGCAAGTTCTCACTTTTAGTCGATCTGTCTCCTTCCTCAGGAATGATCAGTCCATACCTTCCAGCATCACTCTCCTGAGCGTGCCTTGACCTCCTTTTCAGGCAGGAGGTAACGAGCCAACTGTTTCTACAAAATGCTTTCTGAACAGGTTCAGCTCCCAGTAGCACATGGGGAAACTTGGGCAGCTTTATACATAAACCTGGCTGAAAATCACAGTAGACAAAAACCGTCTCACACTAAGTCTGAGGTTTCAGACTGCTGCCAAGGAGATTTAGAAGCCTCTTTCCAACAAATGTTACAAATTTAAATCTCTTGGGCAGTTTGGAAAATCCTTTATTTAAGCTTTCTAGTAGGGAAAGATAGGAGAGAATAATCAACCATCAGCCCCAGCCTACTCACACTTCAGCCATACTGTTACGGAAGAGGTACCTGTGTCACTAGTGTCTTCACTCTACCAAACAAGTCATCTGTTATGGGGGAAATGGGGAAGTTTTGTGCTTGTCCTAATACCCTAAGAAACCAGGCTTGAATCTGCAGAGGCCACACGCTTTCTGATCTCTGCCGTCTTCTCGTGGTCGGTGTGGAAAAAGCCTTGTCACCTGTCACCTTGGCTCTATCCCAATTGACTTAGCCGCCTGATGCCATGTTTCGCTCTCACACAAAGTGCCTGCAAACGTATTCCCAAGGCTTTGTTCTCCCGTGCGCTGGCAGTGATTTAACCCAATGCCACTTTTACTTCAGATGAAAATATTAAATTAATTTCCGTGGCAGAATGCAACAGGGCTTTGTAGTGCAACGAACAGACAGTGACCCAGCAGGGAGCAAGAGGAGTATTTCAGTGAAGCCTTCACCTCTCTTTGGCTCTGTGCAAAAGTCCCCAGCGGTACTGAGACACATTTTCACGGGACAGTCAAATTTCTGCTGAATAGGATGAAAAGATGAAGCAGCCTATTTCACTGTATTCAGCAGGCTCCTGCACAGAGAAGCCCTGGTTAACATTTCTGCTGAACAGAGCCCTAGGGCAGAAAATATATTGAACTCCCATAGTGGAGTACCAGTAATAGCTTTTTAAAACTATATCAATTTGTATCATTTGCAAAGCACGAATATTTAATCTGGTTTTAATTACAGAAACCTCCTAGATATTGTATTTTTTTTTGCTCTCTTCCTCCCCACCCCCTTTTTCAATTTTGTTGTTGCTGCTGTTGTCCTGCACTTCCAGCCTCGCTCTGTTTTGCAAGGCTGATCCAGTCACCAGAATCCTTTTATCACTCTGCTTTGAAAAAAAAAAAAAAAGAATTGAATTTCTTTTGTACATTGGGGTGAATTTGTAAATAACACTCGTTCAACAAATTTTGCTTCAAGGATCACTCTGGGAATATATTCAGATCAATATCATGCCTGTTAATATCACTTGAAAGTAACACTGCACAGCACCACAGCAAGGCTGTGGGAATATCATCTTCAAAATAGGGGGTCTGAGGAAGCCAAATGAGAAGTGTTGAGCAACAGGATATTGTTCATGCAGTCCATACACTCATTCTCCAGAGCAGGGCATGCTAATTATCTCCTAGTATTGCAGCAGTACACACATAGGCTCCCTGGTATGATAACTGTGCTAGGAGCAGGACAATCTGAGGTGAAAAAAATGAAATTAAATGAAAAGAAACTAAAAATAAAATAAAATAAAATAAAAAAGTAAAATAAAATATTACGACAGAAAGTCCCTGTATTCAATGCAATTATTGGTCATTGCGTCTTACTTAACATGTAATCATGGGGAACAGCTCCAAAGAATATTAAAAAGTACATTCTGCATTCTCAGGGTTTTTTTCTCTTCTTTAAATAAACATACTGAGGTTCTTTAAATAGTCCTCTCTGCACTAAGCATAAGTGCAACAAAAGATGTGCAAAGGCTGCAAAACACAACAGAGCACCAGAAAAAATAGATTAAACCCTCGAGTGAATGAGTCTTTCTCTCCTGACCACCAATGTTCTGGCAGGGTATTAAAGTGCTCTCACCTCACTCATAAGCTCTCTCCCAAAAGCTAGTGAAACAAAAGGCTTTTGAGCACTTTCTAAAAGTCACCAGGGCTGTCAAAATAAAGGAGGGGGTATATACGCTACATATAGACACCTTGCTTGTTCTCCTTTCCTAGTTGAACATAGAAAGCCTTGAAGTGCCTCTGCAGGTCTCTCGTATAACGGTGCCTCCCACGGGAAGGTAGTGTCCCCCAGCCATGGCCACGTTACTTAGATAAGAACACACAGATTGAATTACACACAGCCTGAAAGTTGATGCAAATCTCTGAGTTGCAATTCATCCACGTTGAGCAAAAAAGTCTACTGGTGTCCTGATACTTCCTATGTATTTTCCACGCTAAATTCCCAGTCTATATGCTTTCCCTGTCTTTTTCTGGGCTAAGTGTCAGCCTCCCTGTCCTCGTCCCAGTTAAATATAGGTGAGTTGTATAAGGATGCCAAGCAATTCATACTACTATGTTCCGTAATGCCTGTTTTACTCTGTTTATGTGTCCTCAGAAACCTTTTTTACAATTTTGCCTGTTCTTGCAAGACTAGCATTTGACTTGTTTTTTTAGATGTCCTTTGTTCCGGACTTAAATCCCCATCTAGTCCTTTTATTTAGTGGGAAAAACTTGCAAACATATCCCAGGCATACAACAAAACCAGAATCAGAAAGCAAGCAAAAGGAAGCCCAAATTTACTTTGAGAACATCTCATGATTTTTTAATTCAGTCTCATGATTAGCTAGGAACAGGCTGACTCATGACGTTGGAGCGCCCTGGCTCAGCAATACTGTTTTTGCTGTCAGGACGTCTGTGTGTGTGTCCTCTGGTCCCCACGCTCCTTCATCTCACCCTCGGCTGATTTGCATTGCTGGGGAAATACATGATTACAAAAGTTAAAGGACAGTAATGAAAAATAATTTGGATCTAAAGAACATGACTTGGAGAAGTCACTCCAGTACTGGCTGGCTTCTGTTCCTAAGGGTTTCCTTTCAAATTCCCAGTCGTAAATCCACACTGTAAAAAGGCATCATGAAAATAAATGTGATCTTACTAAAAGGCCTGGCCCAGTGACTTTCTGTCCTCACCTTCCCTCAGTGACGAATCCCTTTAGGACTACTTTGCAGCAACCAAGTTAAACAAGCAAACAAGT
Source organism: Grus americana (assembly GCF_028858705.1). Lineage (NCBI taxonomy): Eukaryota > Metazoa > Chordata > Aves > Gruiformes > Gruidae > Grus > Grus americana. The sequence continues at coordinate 78,915,196 of NC_072852.1, forward strand.
TTTGTTGGCATCCAACTTTTCCCTCACTTGATGCTACGGGATGGGAAGTGAGCCCGTTGGTCCCTACTCTTCCCTTCCATTTCTCAACTTGTGTTGATTTGTCACAATGTCAGTGATACAATGCTTTGTGTTAAGCTTTTTTTCTGAATTATCTTTATGTTAGGCTCTGAAACACATGACTTACCTTGCTGAATGCATTCCACGCTCATCTGCTCTGAAGTGATAGGAAAATTGAAGATTTATTTGCCACTAGCAATATTTTTGTTTCTACCTGATGTAAAACATCTTCAGTTATCGGTTCAAATATTATACATAAAATACTAGGAGGAATCCAGCAGTAATCATAAGCGGAATAGCAACCAGAGATCTAGCTTCAGGTGTGGGCATCTGTTTTACAGCGTGAAACAGCAGCAGTTTTGAAACACGATTCTGCAGCTCACATGAATAAATCTTGACAGATGAGATTAGAACCACTGAAATCAATGAATTCCTTTATTCAGCCTTAACATGCGTTGACTTCAATGAGGTTTGCCTAAGGACACGCAGGGTTTGTTCCAGTGGTCCAGCTTGTTTGAGTGCATGAACTGCAAGACTGGGCTTACAGCTTGCCTTTCATGCAAACGGTCGTCCTGATCCTTCTTAAACCTGAGAGATCTCTATTTTCATCAAAGCCAGATCTGGGCTCAGTATACCAACAAGGCAGTAAAATTAGCTTTTTAGCTATATAATGACAAGAATTATTAATAAAATAATACCAGAACAAGAGAGAAATTCAGCAAGAATAGGGTAAGAAGAGCAATATTTCCATTAGCCACATGTTGTAAGGGAAAAAGTTTATATTTGGGCCCAGTCTTGAACACCTTAGAAACATCATATTCTCACTGAGCCTAGGAGGAATTTGGTGAGCACGAATATAGGATGGATGTCTTGACAAGATGCAGGTACATAGCACAAAGAGCTGCAGAAAAAGCGTATGTGGCAAAGGTGTTAAACAGGAGGCCACAAAAGAATCTGTATAAACCAAGTTCACCTAACTCTTGCAGTATGGAAGGCTGCAGTGGAGAAACTCCACTTCTACTCAATTCTGCACTCAGCTTTGGGAAATCAAAGTATTGTAGAAATGAGTCCACTCTGATCAACAAATGGCTTAAAAAATGTATCCTCCTTCCTTCTTAACTTATACATTATCTGAAGGCACCTGAATAGCTGAACATTTTCTAGCAAATGCGGAAAAATGTTCTGATATGGCTCTAATCCATAGTTCCTATACCAGAGCTAAAGAAGCCCTCAAGCTTGTCCTGTAGAGAGGGTATACCTAGTGCTAGCCTCAGCATTAGCCTCATGCTGGACTCAAAAACGCAGTAAAAAGGTTCACCGTTCAAGCAAACATCCTTGCAGAGCTTTGTCACTGCTAGATGACTAGACTGTGACTCACACCACAGCTCAGCCACAGGAATCTGAGCAAACCCACCATTACCACCACACGCGCACACAAAACGCACCAGAGCCTGGAGTTCGAACAGACAATAGGAAGCTCGGATATCTCTCCACTGGAGCAAGCGGAAAGGTGAGGACGGGGGGATGGGGAGAACCTGTTGCCATCCCGCCACCACTCAGTGGATGGGGCCAGGACGTATTTGGAAAAGGAAGGAGGCAGCAACATACTGCTGGGGGAAATTGGTACTTGTTCTTGGGAACACAGCGGATCTTGGGGGAAAATGTGACTCCAAGGGGCCCATCTGAGACTTAGTGCCTCCTTACCACCACCTTCTCATGGCTGGGGCTTGAAGTCACAAATCTGGCTCGAAACTCTGTTATACTATGTGTAATAAAACTATAACGGCCATCTAAGCCCTACTCGGTTGATATAAAAATATCACCTTGATATCAATTGTAATTTTGGTGAAAACAATGCTGGTTGTTCTAACACCCCTCAATAAGGTTGAAGCCCAGACTCCAGAGACAAAAGTGAAGGTATAACACAGTGAAACAGCTTGGACTGTTACCTTTGTTGCAATACAAAAGTGAACGGGAAGCACTAACGTGAAACCAATAGATTTTAAAATTATTCCCTCCAGAATGCTTTAGCACTATCAGCAGCACAGGCAAATGTTTTTTTCTAATATATACATGTAAAGATCTTTAAAATAAAATAATCATGACAAGGTATCCTAGGACACCAAGGACAAAATACTGTGATGAAATCTACAGCTGAACAAGAATAATTTGCTCTGCCAAACCAGCCAGAGAAGTTAATCTTTCTATTTTACCATTGAAAATAAAATTCAATCTCGTGCATATTGACATTATATTTGTCTTTTATCACACAGACAATTGATACCCAGTGGGTACATGATATTTACATATCTATATATGTCTATGCACAGGCACACACGTACATAAATATCTATGCACACACATTCACACATATCTATGCATGCACCCACATGCTTACATTTAAGGTCTACTACTAAGTTTTGCTTTAGTCATTCAAACCTGGCTTCTAAACACATGCATACACCGTGGCACACAACTGTGTGAGTTGAATCAGCTCCCCAAGGAGCAGAGGCTTGGCAAGCAGCTTCCTTAGCTCATTATAATCACCGCTTCCAACCTCTTGTTAGAGAGAAACTCTATCACCAGGATTCTTTAGAAACCTGAGGCCTACATCTCTTCATTTAAGCTGGCATCACTTTGCTGAAGTCAAAGGTATAAGTGAGAGGGCGGTGTTTATAGGAAGACCACTTAAAACTAGCAAATTTTAATGTGGTTTCTTTTGAAAAAAAAATAAGCAAAAAAAAAAAAAAAAGCCTTGATAAGGTTTCAGCTTCCACCAGATCTCTGTTAGCACTAACCACTCTTACACCAACAGGTTCAATATTAATTAAACAAACCTCTTTCTCCCTAGCGTAAAAGCACAGGGACTAAAAATAAACCTGTTACAAAATATGCATTTTGTTTATACATATTTACACAGACCTCAGATCTGAATATATGCAGTACCAGAAGGATAAAGCCATCTGATGCAGAAGATCAGTAAAGCAATCTGTAGGCTCTACAGGGGCCAGAAAAGAAACATTTGTATGGTGGCAAACAACATTATGCAAGACATGCATGTGCTTTAATTTGTGATGGAGAAATAGTTGCATAAGTTGTGTATCTGGAGTGACTGGCAACGATCTTGTTCATCCCTGCACACAAAAGAACAAAGTATCATCTCTCCTCTGTGCATTCATTAAGATTTCAAGGCTCAGGGCTACATCCTGCCTGCTTCAGATTTAACTGTTTTGGCTTCTTTTTCCTTTCTTTTTCTTCTAAATGTGTCTGTGGAGTTTGATTTTGGAGGCAGCAAGTTCTCTCTTATTTTCCATGATCTTTCTCTTGCAGCCCTGCTCCTCCTGCACGCTCAAAGCACATGATACATCAGCAAAGCGAGTATGTTTTGGGTGTTGGTTTTGTTGGGGGTTTTTTCCCCTCGCTGAGGAGGAATATGATGGGGGAGGAAGAAGGATGGAAAAGGCTTTCTTCTCCCCCCCACTCCTCTGTAGAGCCTGCTGGGAAATGTAGTCCAGCTGCAGCCCTGGAACAAAAGGGAGCCGGGGCTGCTGTGGGGAGGGTCTTGCTGCTGCGGCCCTTTCTCGCAGCCCCCATGCAGGGTACCTGTGCAGGGCGACCTGCCGTGGGCATCGTGGCTAAGGGGGCGGGTGGGGAGGAAGAGACGAGGCCGCAGGAGAGCTCGGTCCCTCAAAGCACCTTGGCTTCATTGTTCTTGGGGTTTGGCCAACTTGGTGGAAAAGCCTCGTCCGCACACAGGAACCGCCGTGGGATGCTAGAACTGGGACAGGGGATATGACATGCCACCCTGCTCGGTATGGTATGGCTTGAGCAACGGGAATTGCTGCTGCTCCTAGTCCTAGGGCTGCCAAGCAGGAAAACTTTTGCCCAGCCTTTTGTTTGCATAAAAGAACTATTAAATTGAAACGGGAGCAGGAAAAATTCTCCTTGTATTTGATTTCATTTTTATGCCTTCAACTTTGTATCTTGCCAGGACAACACAACATTCTTCTCAGCTTTTAGCAAATTCATTTAGATATTTCTAAATGAAAAATTAGGAGTGTTCTTTTGCCATTGTTGTTAGTATTTTTAAACCTACACCCAGTTGCATGATTACCCCCTACACCACTACTACTACTCGTCATCTCTTTATTTCTGTATTTATTTTTTAGCTAGGAAAAATAAAAAAAAGAAGAAAAAAAAGTGAAGTAATTTCTTCCTTTCAGCCTCCCGGGCAAGCAGCCGTGGGGATAAAAAATGCAAATTCTTGGAAGCCCTCTGGGATTTTTTTTTTTTTTTTAAAAAGCAAATCAGGTGCTCAGCCTCGTGCTTTTAAAGGAGAGGGGCATCGGCTCTCGCCAACGCAAAGGCTTTTGCTAATGCGTAGCCAGGAGTTGTCCTAGTGATTCTTTCCCAGCGGCTGCAGCACATGCAAGGCAATAGCCCGGATCTTTCCCTCGCTCTCTCTTTTGCCTTGGTAATTACTTTAAGTTTCAGCTCCCCATCCCCCCGCCCCCTTAACCTTGGATCCGCCGTTTCTGCTGATGACTCTGCTCCTTCCCTCCAGTACATCAGCTGTTACTTTTCATTTCATGGCTCACTGGTGAAACTCTTGAACTCTTTTTCTCTTTACGTGTTCAACCTGTTTTCTTCCCCCGACGCTTTTGATTTTTCTCAAGGTCTCGTCTTTTATCGCATTAAAGCCGCTGGGTTGCGTGTGTTTTAGCGGGGCGAGAGGAGGAGGAGGAAGGACAGCCAGCCGGGGATGCCAGATCCGCCGGGCAGCAGGGAAAGCGGCCGGGGGAAAGGGGAGGGATGCTCCGGCCTCTCCTCCTTGCCTTGCTGCGGGAGGTGGGAGCGGAGGGGGCGCATGGCCGCGGCTCGCCAGGACGGGGGCTTTGTTCTGCACCCGGGGCTGGCAAAGTGCGCCCAAGTTCAGCCCTCCCCTTACGCACCGACACCGCAGCCCTGGGCTTGCTCAGGACTGCTGCAACTCGAAGAAAGCAGAGAAAAAGAAAGCTCCACCTCCTCCAGGTCCACGGGAATAATTTTACACCGCCATCCCCCCCCCCCCCCCCCTCCGTTCTTCGGTCTCAGCCGGAGGGGTGCGGATGGGTCGGGTAAACATTGCACCGCCGCCAGGTCTCGGCTTCGCCCGGGTCTGAGGGCACCGCTCCGGCCGTAAGGGTGCTTGCTTGGGGGTTGTGGGGTGTGTCTCTTTTTTTTTTTTTTTTTGGTCTTTTAATAGCCGAAGCAGCAACCGGCAGAGACTACATGAAAGGAATGATCAGCAGGCACTCAGCTTCACCGTGTCAGGTGGGGGAAGGGAGACACATCCGACTGATTTAGTGACTGGCGGGGGAAAACAGGCTTTGACTGGGGAAGGGGGCTCTTTGGGGGGAAGGGTTAGGGAAGGAGCATCTGCTGAGATAAGCAGGCAGCCCTGGAAAAGCCACTCTGCCCTGCGGTCCCCAAGCAGGGGCTGCACAAGCACCCCCGAAGCACCTCTGCTTCCACATCACTGCTTGGGGGGAAAGCGGGAGCTCATGCCACCGCAGAGGTCCTGGATCTCCAGCTCAGAAGAAACCATGAGGACTCCCACTGACTTTATCCATCAGACAGAGCCCCACTGCCATCAGCCTCTCTCAGGGCTCCTGAGAGCACCCATGTCCTGTTCTCATTTCAGGACTGCCCCAATTTTTACACAAACTACAAACGTTGTAGTCAAAATGGAATTAAGATTAAGATTACTCTGTTTCCCCAACACACACACACTCTGAAAACCACCGCTACCATTTTTAATGCATACCTAGATACTTTTTCTGTTGTTAACCAGTATCCCTTATCTTTTTTCTCTTTCCCAGCCAGCTTCAGTGACTCAGTGTCACTTAGACATGCAAGCCAAAGCTGTGGCCTGTCCATGGAGTACAGGGGCATGGCACTCACCACGCTGCCCCCAGCCACAGACTTTGGTCAGGAGAAGCATTAAACATGCAACTGGGAATCACCTACTTATGGGGATAAAGCCATATTGCAGTGAGGGAACAGAGCAGGAATGGAGGGTCGTTGCAGTGGGACTGGGGGAGAGGGTGGGTCACAAACCCAGAGGGAAATGGACAGTATTTGTGCCATCCGCAGTTTGCCAAAAGACAGACTTTAGATGTCTGCCTCAAGATGACGCTTCTGAATTGAAGTCCAAAGGGTCCTTAACGCTGCCTGAGACATCCCAGACTCAGACAAGGACGGGGTTTAAGAAGTGCCTCTCTCCTCAGAGCTTCTTGTTAACCTTAAGCGGATTCTGCTCCGCTTGCTGACTTTGGTGAGTTTTATTCAGAGGCTCCCTAGCTCTTCCAGTCCACGTTGCATTTGTAAGCCAGCATTGCACCTAAAAGGCTGCAAGTTCCACTCTGTAGCTGGCCCCAGAGAAGTGAGGTATGGCAGCACCTCGCATCGGAGAGAGCCGCCTCCACCACAGAGGTGGGTGCTGCACCGCAGCAGCACCTTAGCTGGGGGTGCCGTGCTCTGCTTTCTCTCCTGCTTCCATTCACACGCTCCTGCTCCCCACCACCACCTTCCCTGCAGCAGTGGCACTTACGCTTACGTGGTTAGTCAGTTCAGAGCGCTGATCCAGCCAGCCACTACCTCCTCAGCAAAGTAAACTGCTTTTCAAAGCAGTTTTACCCCCCCACACACACATTCTCATCTTTTTAAAGTGCCTAACATTAACGCTAGCCATGGAAAAGGTGGTCATCTGGGGAGTCACCAACTACAAGAAGAAATTACCAGTTCAATTGAAGACGACAGTTCCCTTGATATCGTTAAAGGAATTTCAGTTTCCCTTCCTTGTTTGTTCCTTTTACGCAGATGTGTAAAGTAGCATATTGCCACATACCAAGGTGCTGCTGAGTGTAATGTGTATTAGCAACCTACAGCACTTCATTATACCTTATTCTAATTCTGTACCACCCTTAAGATGCAGCTGTACTTGGGTGACAAAAATAAGAATTTCTGAACACAGTGTTCAGTACACACGGCTACAGTGTTCCAAATAGTGACAGCAAGTGCAACCTTTTAGCAGAGATAAATGATAAGAAAAACAGACTTCTCATTATTGTAACTTAGAGTTAAGGAACAACGAACAAGCTCGAATCCACTCGTCAAGTGGGTCCAATAAAGAGAGTCACTGACATTTTTAAAAGGGGCAGAAAACCGTCTTTTGACTCGTAGACCAGCCCTCTGCATGCTGTGGAAATAAGTGTGTATATGATAGATCTAATAATAGGTAGCTGTCATGGTGATGGGTGCCCAGAATAACTAGTATACCCCTTCCGCCTCTCTGCTTTCCTCTCAATCTCCCACTTACTTAGCCGATAACATCCGCCCATCCTCTCCTCACTGAACTCAGCAGAGACCCTGGACTACCTCATCTGGCTCTGTTTGCACAACTGGATCCTAAAGGCTGAGGTACTGGCAGCGAGCCTAGACTACCAAAAATAAATTGGGCATGGGCTGTCTGTACAGAGATAAATCACGCTGGCACAGAAGCTGAAGAAAGTCACAGAGCTGCTCCGCTTGACGAACGCTCGGCGGATGCAAACTTGGCGGAGATCAGGTCAGGCTGCCCAGCCCAGCCTCTCGCTGGTGTTAGAGCAAGAGAAGGAACATGCGCCGTGGAAATAGAGGTGGCGGAACAAGAGAGAAAAGTGTAAGGTTTCATCTGGCAATCCTAAGGAAATGTCTTTCCTGTGCAAAGACAAACTTCAGTGTAATCTTTGCATTTTCCTACAAAATCACCCAACTCCCACTTCTCTCTCTCTTTTAAGGACATCAGTATTTTTCAGTCATAAAAGAGTCTTTGTAATGTACTCATTTTGTGAGGCCTTTTGTTACCTCCATATAATTCTCCCAGACAATTATTATCACAGCCATTGTTACACAATCCAGTTAAAGTAGTTCTTTTGCGCCTCCATCTCCTTCTCCTGCTACAAAATGAAATGTCTGAATGAAGAGTTACATTCCTCAAGATAATGAACTCTCCAAAAGGAAGGTAATGGAAAGTACATATTAATTAACAACGTTAAATTGTGGGATGGTATTTATATCACATTGAGAGATTAGGAATGGAGGAAAAAAAGAGTTTAGTTTGCTTTCTCTGGCATGGGCCATCTTATTAAAAAAAGAAAAGAAAAATGAAAAACCCCAACCCAAACCAGGAATACACAAACCTTCTCTCCTATTCAGCTTCTCTGCAGAAATAAGTGTACGCGCATTTCCTGTCAGTTGATGACTCCCCAGAGGATGCTGCGTCACTGACCACAGATAAGCGAGAAAATTTCCAATCTTCTCCTAGAAGTACCATAATATCCTACCAAGGACATTTTACTTTGCTTTCTGCATCACTGGAATAGGCAGGAGAATTACAAAAGCTTCACTGCCTCTAGGTTTGAGGCAACACTGTCCCTCGCGGTTAAACGGATAGGGGCAGAAGGTACGCGTTTGCTCTGCGCTTCCACACCACTCCATGCGAAGAGCGGTCAGAGGCTGGCTGCCGGAGCAGCACAGTACAACCAGGTGCAAGCACAAGGCTTTTCAAATCACATTAATCATATATCTATCTGCCATTTTCACTCCACATTTTCCAGTTGTCCCAGAAAGTCGTCTGCACCACTTGCTGGCAAAGCACCTTCCTCTTCCTGCGAGAGGACCAGTCCCTCTGAGGAACGTGTGAAGGGCGTTTCAGACTCTGGTCCAAAAGAGACTGCAGTCGATACAACTGTTAACTTCCAGAAGTTTAGATCGGATCAGTGCTCAAAAGCCTTGTCCACACCACAGAGCGTTTTTTCATACCGCTCTGCCAGCGTAACCACATTGCTTGTGCTCCCTTGAGCAGGTACAGCATCTTGCTGAGGGAGAGGGTCGCTGCAACCCCACCGGTACTTTTGTCGGGACGGCGGTGTCAGCACCCCCCAGCACACAAAGCGGTGTAACGTAAACGTGAATAAACTCATATTCAATTAGCAAACTGAAAAACTTCCAAAGTTGCCATGTTTAGGCCATTTTAGGGTTTGGGTTTCAGCTGCCGTGAGCTCTTAACTTAGCCATCTCAACCCACAGGCTTTTTGAACATGGAGAACTTCGCTACTAAACGTGTCTCGGTATGGGACACACCTTCAGAAGTTTGTTTTTATTCAAGTTTGGCTTTTTTCCACTAAGTCCTAAGCAACTATGTTAAAACATAACTCTAGCAAGAAATACTTCAAAAACTTCAAGGTCTTCCACACTTAAACTCAGCGATTTCTTAGCCAGAAAATTTTTCAAAATTTGAGGAAACACTCATGTGCCAAAACCCTCCTTGTTTTTCCAGTTATACCAATTATTCTGAACATGCAACAATGCTGTAGCTATAACATGGGCAGAAGGCATCTTTCCCCACATTTGCAAACCAGGTAACTATTTGCAGCTATATGTTAAAAACCAATATGGTTTCAACCTGGCTTAAACTCTACTTGAAGCCTCGCTTGAGCGGTGGGAAGCAGATACTACTTTTCGTTACACCAGGAAGGTTCTGTGATGTGACTCCAGATTCAATCCAGCAGGAAAGCAAGACTCTGGCTTGTTTGAATGCCATAATTACAGTCTTTCTGACTGAGGATGATCCTGATGAGTGTAGCTGCTGTAGACATCAATCTAAATATAGACAGGCTCCATGTGACTGTATGGCAGATGTCAATTTGCTATTTAAACCCTGCTCTCCCTGTGACTTGCAAAAAAGAAATAAATGATCAGAGGAAGAGGGAGACTCCAAGATCTTACCCATTCAATCATATGCAAAGTTAAATCTCCTTGCAAAAGTTGCTAAAAATCAGTAACAGTAGTTGAATGGCATGGGGAACGCACATCTGAAGACCAGAGTAGAATTACGACTTCGATCGTGTCATCTTAAAGCATATTTACCCTTCAAATAAAAGGAAAACAGGATCATGTGCAACTCTGTCCACCTGGCATTCACATGGCCCAGCTGACAGCTAGTGCCACTTAAAAAAAGGAGCTGTCTCGCTCCTGTGGCAGGACAGCACGGTTCAAACAGAACAGAGACAGTGGAGATCATGCACCATAGCATTGGGGCAGAAGTGAAAGTAGGGATATAAAGCTTCCATTTTTGCCGCTATTATCTCCAAGATGTATCTTGACATTGACTCGAGTTAAAAATAAGTCTAATAGTAAGTGAGCAGTAGGTTAAATACTGAAGAAAAGTGACCCTAACTCTGATGCAACATGGTAGAATATACCAGTGATTTTTAATCTATATGCCTTTTAACCTCAATTCCCAAAACCAAGGCCTCCTACTAGAGACAGTAAGTAAAATAGATACTAAGGCAAATAGTAAAAGCCTGTTATTGATCATCTTGATTTTTTTTTTTTTTCTAGGAAATACTGCCCTGAAGCAAATGCCCTCTGTAAAAGACATCCTAGCTGCAGGTCAGTTTTAGGAAGAAACACGTTGCTTTGCTGTAGAGAGGCAAATTTTGCATTGCTTTATATTTCATTCTAATATATTAATCTCAAAGGGGCAATAGTCCGGCAGAATTTTCTAGAGTGATGGATCCCAAGTCAGCCTTGGCAAGAGGAGTGGAAGAGAGGATGGATGGTATGGGAAGCCCTGTACCCCCTATATTTCTGCGGCGAGAGCTGTGACCGCTCAGAGACACCGTGGGTAATAGTAGCAACAAAGTCATGGAGAGGAAGCTTTAATTCCTCCTTACAGGAGACCCGCATATCCGCAGTGCCTGGGAAGACGAGTAGGCAGCTCTGAGATGGTGCCTGCCCCGGATTTCTTCTAGGGGACGCAGGCTGCCGAGCCAAGGAAACATGCCTGAGAGCAACGCCCACCCACCCAGGTATCTCTAAGACAGTCTATTCCCCTTGCCTCTTTCATACAAATAATCACGTTGGCTTCACGGAATAACCAAAAGGGTTTCATCAGTGACGTGGGATTCCCCCTGACAGTGTTGAAGAAAAAGGACCTTCTGCTTGCTGTTTGTTCCCCAGAGCAGCAAAAAAAAAAAAGTGTGATGGCATCATGGAAGTTATTTTAGGTTTACATCCAACAGAAATTCAGTCAGAATCTGTCCCATTGTATTGGATAACCTAATAAGCTACAGACAGTGCTGACATTTGTACTGCTTATTCTTTATAATTAATTTTTTTATTAAGTTACCAGCCAATAAACCAGTCTCTCCATTGAAGAAATTGCTCAAAATTGTTTTCACTGATTACTCCATCTTTTAAACTTATTTTCCAGCACTGATATCAAGTTACTAACGTCATCTGGATAAAGTATTATCACTATTTCTGTACAGTGTCATAACCTTAACAGTTTTCCTTGTATTCTAATGCATCATACCTGAGCCTTGCTCAGTTGCATGAATGCCAAAGCAAGAAACACTTCTCTACGTACTTGACTCATCTTTATTTCAAAGACTTCATCTGTTTTCTTTGACATAGCCTAGAATGACAAATTTTAACAGGGCACCAGCTTTGACTTGTTATTGGACATACCTTAAATATTAATATATGCTAGCAGAAAATATATGCTAAGTGAAATTTTGCCTGTGAGACTTTTTTTCTAAGTACAGAAGTTCTCAGTAGTGGGAATCAACACCAGACTTACAGCTTACCTACACATGGAAGTTCATAGAATGGTTTGGGTTGGAAGGGACCTCAAAGACCATCTAGTTCCAACCCCCCTGCCATGGGCAGGGACACCCTCCACTAGACCACGTTGCCCAAAGCCCCATCCAACCTGGCCTTGAACACTTCCAGGGAGGGGGCATCCACAACCTCTCTGGGCAACCTGTTCCAGTGCCTCACCACTCTCACAGTAAAGAATTTCTTCCTAACATCTGATCTAAATCGACCATCTTTTAGTTTAAACCCATTACCCCTTGTCCTGTCACTACACTCCCTTGTAAACAGTCCCTCTCCAGCTTTCCTGTAGGCCCCTTCAGGTACTGGAAGGCTGCAATTAGATCTCCCCAGAGCCTTCTCTTCTCCAGGCTGAACCACCCCAACTCTCTCAGCCTGTCCTCATAGGAGAGGTGCCCCAGCCCTCTGATCAGCTTCGTGGCCCTCCTCTGGACTCTCTCCAACAGCTCCATGTCTGTCTTGTACTGGGACCCCCAGAGCTGGACGCAGTACTCCAGGTGGGGTCTCACGAGAGCGGAGTAGAGGGGCAGGATCACCTCCCTCGACCTTTTTAAATTAAAGTTCAATCACTTTAATTTAAAAAACAAATTATAGAAATATAATCACAAACAACTAAGTGAAAAAAATCTTAAGATGTTACCAGAACAGTAGATAGGATAAGTCCATTTTACTTTGCATTTGAAACAGGAAAATACACATGGTCAATTATCACATCTCAACTGAGGAGTAGTAACCTTCCAAAGCACTTGAATTCAATTGTTAAGGACCATCTGACCACATCAAACTAATTTTTTATTTTAGTATAATAGATAAAAAGAAATATAAGTTAAAAACTTGCTTTGTGTTCCCCCAAATGGACGCTTTTAATTCATCAAAGAGTATCTCCAGGAAGAAAAACCCAAATTACACTGAACTGAAAACTATATTTTGGGTGCCAAACTAAATATTTAGCTTGACCTGAAATATTTTGTTCTCCTGTCCTATTCATCTTTAAAAATGTGCTTAACAGCATTTTTAAAACGATGCTTTATTTCCAAACACAAGATAGTAAGTTTGGTAGTTAAAAAGATTCAGATTTTCATAGTTTTTCAGCTAAACCCCCACTTCTCAATGAGAAAATTCTGCATTTGAAAATTTTACTAGTTCTACCACAGAGATCTTCTATAAAATACCATTTTTCTATGCAAACACTTTACCTCATGTACAATCAAAGGAACACTGGCCTGAGCTGTCAGTCAAACTTGAAAGGGCCATTTGTGATAATATTAGAGAGACCACATGGGAAGATTTTGTCATTCTGGTAACAAAGGCCTTGAAGCATGACTTTGCCTTAAAAATGGGTACTTTTAGGATTGAATTTGGGATATGCAGTCTCTCAGATGTATTTATCAGAAATACTTTGTCTCAGGTAGAATAATCTTGGTTTCCATTTCTGTAACCAAACAGAAATTACAAAGCCTACCAACAATTTTTTTACTATTTGCTTGTCTACTTTCTCAAAGGTGTTTTTGTAGAGAAAAGCTAAGGAAGATTTAAAAGCATTGACTCTGAGCACACCGGTCATTATTCCTAAATTGCTTACACAGTTATTTAAGTGCCAAATGCCAACTGTCAACGTGAAAATTGCCTAAACGGATTTACATAGCCTCCCTCCTTAGTGTTTACAAACTTGACTTGCTCCGTAACATCCGTACCCGTTTTTTTGCTGGGATGGTTTTCAGTCAGAGCACAGTGAAGTGGTAGAAAAAAAAAAAGGACAGATTGGAAGGGCGATTAGTAAAAGGTTCAAGAGCATCATGAATACAACAAAACCAGGGGAGAGAAGAGAGCTTAGGCAGCATCAACAGGAGTGGAGGACCCGATCCAGCCCCCACACACTCCAAAACTCCTGTCGATGCCAACGGGAGCAACGCTGGACTCAAAGGAGAAGAGTGACTCAGAGCACACTCTGCTTTATGAAAACATTTTCCCTATCAGCAGTTTCACAGCCCATTTGCTTTGCCTTTTGGGGTGGGGATTTTTTCCCCATCTTCTCTTTCATGTAATTTTTGGAGTTTTTCCTACTTCAGCTGAATGATACGAAGAGCTGAGGTTGCATTTTATTTTTTTTGCTTGCAAAACAGTTTAAAATATTGCAGGGCAGGAGCCAATCGGAGCAGAGGTGTTACAACCACCAGTCAAATGAGGGAGATTCACATATTTTCCATCTCATTAAAAAAAATCTAGCAAATCCCTGTGCTCCAGCTGTCTGTTAAAGGTGCCAGAACACCAGGCCATTGCTGGGAGCTACACAAATTAAACACAGAGCTACCTGTAAGGAAAAGCAACCAACTTCAATGTCTTCGGTAGCATCATGGTCCCCAGAAGAGCCGCAGCAATTCCACATTGGTGCAATCCTAGTTGTTCCTGCCTCTCCATCTTCCCTCTTCGCTTTACCTGGGAAAGTGTACTTAGCCGGACTGCACATCTGATGGCCTTCCTACTCCAAGGAAGTTTACGCAGCGGTGGCAGCGCTGCCACCTTTTAATGTCCCTGCGGAGCTGAGGAACGACACATCACCTGAGGTGCTCTGCCCTTCCAGTTGACCCTCATGTTGCTGTCATCCACTTAGATTACAGCCAACTAGCAATTAACCTGTTCCTTGATTTTACAAATACAGTGTAACTTCTTCACCTCCCTGTGCTGCTGCACTAGAATCATCAAAACAACTTTTGGTCATAAAACGTCAGTCATCAAAATCAAAACTTTTCTCAACTCTACAAGGAAATCCTGGGAGGACTCTGGCAAAGCCAACAGCCTGGCAGACACCTCACAAGTGATGGAGGAGCAGAACCAGGCTGAGCTCCAGCCTCTGTCTTTCCAGGGATGCCTCCAGGCAGGGAGATGTTGTAGGGAAGCATCATTCACCCCCGTGCCTTTGCTTTCCCCTCAGCTATGAGGGGACAGGAGTTTTTCCTTGGGCACGCTGAAAGTTCAGATACCATTTAAAGTAAGAAACAATAAATAAGACCAGAAAAGCCAAAAGACTGCCGGGGGGGGGGGGGGGGCCGGGGGGGACGGGGGACACAACACACAAATCACCTGGGAGTAAACAGAGAGGGGAAAAACCTTTTGGAGACAGAGCTGACTAGGAGAGGACTCGGAGCTGTGGCTGAGGGTGTGAACCGCTCATAACCTCCTATTCCCCCTCAGAGCCACCTCAGCTACATCAGCAACATTGAATTTGCCACCCCAGTCATTACAAAGACACTCATTTTTTTTCCTCACAGGCAGTGATGGCAAAGCTCAGCATCAAGGCTACAGCACAGCGGATCTCGGGGGCAGGCTGAGATGGTTTGGTCGAGCTCCTAGGGTGGAACAGCCCGGTCCCGGGAGGCGTTGCCAGGGCCGTGCATGACATGGGCTCTTTTTCTGTCCTGTCCCCTTCTGGCACTGTAACTCCAGTGGAAGGACAGCAGGATCTGCTCCTGAAAGGCTGACATTGTGTTTGGCCATCAGAGGTACCTGCTCCTCTTGCTCTCCTCAAGCACTGCCACCCCCAGACCCTTCCCTCCCATCTTCTCATCCTCAGATTTCCCTCAGCTCACAGACCCCCAAAATTATTGGCATTATTACAAACCAGCCACTCTTCAATACATCCCTGCAAAAGGACTGCAAAACCCTTTACTATACGGACTCCTCTTTGTTAACTTTTTATGTGTGTGCCTGAAATGGCTGTTTATTCTCCTTGTTATTTCTCTTTACCTCTCATTTCTCTTTGTTTTTTTCTCCCATCATTACTTCTGTGTTCCAGGACTTCTGTACAGTTCTAAATTTGCCTACGCATAGTCTGTTTAAGCAGAGTATTTTTAAGGTGCTAAAATCATTTAAGTTCATTATTAGAAATGTAGGGGAAAATAATCAAGAGAAGTTTACCAGCTGCTCATACTTCTGGTCCTTCCAAATAATTTCTAGTTACAATAAATAAATACACTTGGCAGGGGTTTTTTTCCTCTAAAAAGTCTAACCACATTTAGTAGTTTGAAACCATCTTCCTACAGCAAATGAAGAGCAAATGCACATATGCAATAAAATAATTGTTCATATTTTTGTAATTATTATTTCTGTGCCTAAGGAGATATTTACAGGACTGATTCTGTGGGTCTGAAGCCACTAATAAGCCAGTTATTAAATATGTATTTTTGTGCCTGCGTGGGGAGTACTTGCAAACATACGCAAATAATTTGGATAGAGAGACACTTTCTCACAGTGACTTTGTCTCCCCTTCACAAAAAATATTCATTAAAGAAGTGTTTTTAAAAGTGTCATTAAAAATCCTGTCACTGGGAGTTGAATGGGGATGGTATTCTTCCCCAGATGTCTTTGGTCTGGCTTAGAGGACAGACCACCAGGCAGGGACAGCCCAGTGCCGAGGGGGCCCTGTGACTTGTGGGCTGGGCGATCTGGAGAAAGCCGTTTCACCTCATTTCCCCACATTTGTTATGAGCGACGTGTTCCCTTTCGTGATCTACCGATGAGGAACGCCATGGAGGAGA
This sequence comes from Grus americana, assembly GCF_028858705.1. Classification (NCBI taxonomy): domain Eukaryota; kingdom Metazoa; phylum Chordata; class Aves; order Gruiformes; family Gruidae; genus Grus; species Grus americana. Next base: position 78,931,491 of record NC_072852.1, read on the forward strand.
TGAGTATCCTTCTGAATACCATTAGACTTGGACACCTTATCTTCCCCACCCCCCTGGAGTTTTGGCCCCCCACACTTGATTACACAATGCTACTATAAGCAGAAACTCCCAGCCAGACTGTTCTTTTCCTACACAGATAATAGCAAAAGTCTCTACTTTCCTGTACTGCAGCAAGCAGGTCTTACCATCGTTCCCCGTACATACTGGGTACGTGCCCTGCTTCTTCCCCCACCATGGTCCACGTAACCAGACTGCTTCAGCTATGGCTCCTGGGGACAAGGCAGTTTGTCCGTGGGGCTCCCCAGGACCCTTCGCTCTAGGGCGGCAGATTTTCTTTGGCTTTGATTTCCCCAAGCGTTGCTTCTTGGCACTAGCCAAGGGCTGGTACAGACACAAAGCATCTCATCTTTTATCCCTTTTGATTGTGGTAAGGTTGTTCAAATAGTGTGGGCTGCTCCCGAGATAGGAGCTGCCAGGACCCCAGACCCAAAGAAAAGGTGGTTTCAACTCTCTAGCCTCCCAAACACAGAGTTTGGATCAGACTGTCCCATTTGATTACCCTTTTGTGGGGCTTCTGTTTCTAGCAACCGCACACTACAAGAATGTCACCTTTTGCTTGGTGAGCTCCATTTTCTCCCTCGAGGCTGGATGCTGGTGAGACCAAGTGGAGCATCCTCAAGTCTGACTGGTGAGGCCAGGCCAGCAGTTCAGGGTCAGCTTTGTCCCTCTGCTCCTCTGGGGCTGGGAACTATAAAAATAAGAGCTCTCCACCTTTGAAATGCATTTCTGTCTTTGATAAGACCCAAAGCAGTGCTTGCGCTGGTGGAATGCCCTAGGTTAGCTCACAGGAAGAAATTGCCATCAGTGAGTTTGTACATGTGTTATGTCCAGCATAGTATTATTGCCTTTCCTAAGTAAAAGCATGTTTTGGTAGTGCTTGATGAAGCGCCGAGGACTTTTTAAGCACGAGGATGACACATACTCTTCATGCGTAAAATCTGCCCTGTATGCAGAGCTGCTCCAGTGCCCACGCACCATTCATCTCTTGCTTAGCCTTCGTTTTGAGGGCTTCCGCCCGCTGTTGGCACAGGGTGATTTCTCCCTCTACATTGAGTTTCTTTACCCATGCAATGATGTGACCTGTTGCTCTGAAAACCTGAATGCCCGGAGCCAGACGCAGGCAAAACGCAGAAGGGCAAACTGAAAGGGGTGCAAGCAGCCAGGTACCTTCCCCCAATACATCAGGTGTTTGGAGGGGAGCCTGCGTCCCTTGAACACAGGGGAAAGATGGGGTGAAAGGTGTCCTAACCACGGGCTGCTGTTTTCACTAGTTTTGCTGCTTGGGAGAGGAGCAGGGAGGCACTGGTTTCCAGTGGCAGCTGAGAAAAGCCCAGGGACTGAAACCTGGGACTGCAGGCAGCAGGGAGGGAGGAGAAGATGGGACAGGTGACCAGCAAAGTCATTGCAGGCACCAGCACATATCTCCCTCACACCTCAAACCTTGATTTTTAGCACAGGGCTCTCTTTTCCCTGTAAGAATTTAACTTCTATCCTTATTTTGGAGAGAAATAGACTTCTTGCACCGTGAGGAAGCCCTTGCAGCACTGCAGGCCTTTCGCTCAGCCTGTCACGCTGTTTCTTTCCTTCAATATGGGCCCATTTTTCATAAGGCCTGCAATCCCAACCCTGCAGTATCTGTACAGTGAAAACACCTACTGATCCCTCTAGGATCAGGCTACAAAACTAATACTTTCAGGTGCTTTTTTGAGTAGAATAGACAAGCCAAGCCTTTGAAGCCATATGGGACCCCTTATTGACCCAAATACCTGACAGGGATGGGCAAACATGGCCATTCATTTAGACTTTGCATGGTACATGTAAATACGATTGTCACTGGCTAGGTTTCTGAAATAACACCTTAATGGCCGTGAAAATGTCAGCTTTTTTCTTTTGTGTTTTTTTTCCAGTTCATTATGGCCCCAATACTGCCAAGACTTAAGCAGGAGCATTACTTTAATTCATTATTTGTGCATTATTTTAATTCGTCTGACCTCAATGAGACTATTCACGTATGTAAAGTTATGCACAAGCTTAAATCTTTGCAGAATCAGGATTTGTGGGCTTAATCTAAATCCTACTGAAGATTTCAGCTCTGTTTGGATCAGGCCCCTTTCCCTGCCAGCAACAGAGATGCCTTTCTATAAAAACATACCATGTCTGAGACAGGGGCTTGGCTGGGGACTCAGCTAACCTGAGTCAGTTCCTTTTGTGGATCTCCAAGAAGATACTTGGGGAATGCTTCCACTGCAAAACGGAGCATGGTTAAGCAGCGCCTGGAGCTAATGGAGAGCAGGGACATACCAGTTGGGGTCTGTCAGTGTTGGGCTGCCTTGGCCCCTTTCATTCCCACCCAGCTCTCACCAGTCAGCCCTGGAGCGGGTTCTCTGTTTTTCCCATGGCAGAGCCAGAGCAAGCCCAGGTCCCTCTATGGGCTCCAGTGCTGATGTATCTCAGGCATCTTGCAGCAAAACGAGTGTGTGGTTACTTTTCCTTTGGGGGAAACTGGACACCTTAAAACCGTGAATGACTGCAACAGGCATAGACCAGAAGTGAGTGGTCAAACAGCATATCATGGTCCCTAACTCAGGATCAGCATATCTATAGGAATGTCTGAGTTATTCCTGTGCCCAGACACTTCAGGAAGGCCATGCACATGCATAAGGAACAGATGAAAAAGTCTCGTGCTTATATACTTTCTCGTTCTTTAAAACCTGTAGCTGTATGTAAAGTTTTTAAAATGTGAATTGAAAGCTAACAGTAATTATGCAATCCAGTCACAGTTGTGTTTCATTCTACTACCATTCAAGTCCTTTTTAGTGGGGGATTAGAGACATTTTCCCTTACGTGCCACCTTGAGCTGTTATAGTCACAGTAATAAAGATGTGGCTGTAGGTACCATCCACCTCTGTCTCTCCTGGGCAGCCCAGGAACCCTCAGGGAGGCGGGTCTCCTGCCCTCAGACTCACCAGGATGATACCCTGACTTAAGGACATGAAAACTCTGCCAACAGGATCCATTCCTAGTCCATGAGTCACCTTTCTTCCTGCCTTCATAAGCCGTATACCAACCACTACCAAAAGGCTGAAAAAAAAAAAAAAAGAGGCAAATTCCAGAAATAGCTCAGAAGTCAGAGATGATAGTGGTTCTTTGCAAGAGTCCCGAAACATCTCTGTGGGCCACAGCAACTCTGAGTGCACCTCTTGCTCCTATAACAATGTGTCGGCATCAGCCTCTGATGGCTTGTGTCCTCCAAGAATGAGGAATTCCCGGCAGCCACCAGCCCTCGCGCCCGCACAGCCCTGCTGCTGGTGATATGACACAGGCACAGGACAAGATCCATATCTGAATTTCTCAGGAGCTTGAGAGCCACAGGATGGGCACCACACCTGCACTAGCCTCGCTTCTGCGCCCGACACACAGAACCCCAAATCATCGTGAACCGAAACAAGCGGCAAATAAGGGCCCTGTACCAGCAGGTGTGACTCAATTCAAATGCATGGACAACCAGATCTTCCAAAGTTATCTGCAACGCTCTCTGGAGGTACAAAGGCAAGTTCTCCTTAACCTGGGAAAGTCTCCCTTGATTTCAGCAGGACATCTGTCAAATAAGGTGTGTTTAGTCAGGAAGGCACTTAGCACATTATTTAAAGGCTTTGGAGGTCAATGCAAGAACTCCAATTTATTTGAATAGATTTGGATCAAGCCCTAGACACCACAGAGAAAGATTCTTTAAGATTAAGCACAGAATTTGTAGATGAGATTTGACCTTAGAATATTTAGGAGGATATTCACATCTCTTCATGTTTCCCATAAGGTATCCTGACTTCCACCAGCAGTGGAGGCAATAAAGGGGCAGTGTGGTTTCTATAAAGCCTTATGTTTTCAAATGCTCATATCTTTACAAAACCCCTGCCTTTTACAGTCAAACATTACAGGCATGGCCCTTAGCCCACAGCTGAGTTTTGGGTTGTTTTTAAATATAACTACACTGTATAATACAAAAGCATGAACTTTTTTTTTATTTAGAAAAATTTGTGGTGACTTCCCCCCCACCCTCCCTCCCTCCTGTAAAAAGATAATCCTGAAAGGACTGCATTCATCAGATCACAAAGGAGATAAAAATGCTATTTTGAAACAAGGAAATCTATAGGATTTTTCATTTATTAATTAAAACATGCAAAAGACCCAGCAGTATAGAAAAGAAATGCAGACAGAAGCACACACAGCTGGCTCAGGAAACCTCATGCATTTCTATTAAGACACTTCAATAACATTAAGCACTTTGCACAAATCTAAATTTTGATTGCACAAGTTCTTCAAAAGGGACTATTGTCCACAAAATAAATTGTTGACCTATAATAAGGTCTTTATGGCTGCTGGATCACTCACTCCAAGCCATTTTTAAAGGGTCTGTACTGTATAATCCCATTAGTTAAAGACTTGACATCTCATTTCTTTAAGTGCCTTCATGCTTTAACTCCTTTTAAGCATTATGAAAAATCCTTCTGCTTATTAAAGCAACAACTTACGACGAGCAGTTACGCTGAGAACAGGAGGAAACGTGGCCTGCTGACTCCGTTAGCACAATTTGTTTTACGTGGTGTTGGACAAGAGAAGGAAGGATCATCCAGCCAGAGCCTTTTCTATTCCAGCTGACAGGGAAAGCTATCCTTTCTGACCCAATACCCTCTTGCACTTGTGCTCTTCAAAAGAAACAAGCAAACAAAAAAAGCCACAAAACAAAATAGATAACCCATGAAGGAAACTGGAAGAAACTGCCCAGTCTTTTTTTTCTGAGAAGATGGATTTGACTGCTTGCTCCTGAGGTGCACACACACCAGTCTCCCTTCCTCCCTGAAGAAGTCAGCTTGCTCTCCATTCAAGATGCAATATTGCAAACTCCAAATGTACAAAGATTCATTAGCTGGATCCCCAGACTAGCTGGAAATAGTTTACCAGGGACAGGAGAAAATAAGGGGGGGGGGCGGCATCAAATGTACATTCTTTTTCTTTACCTCCTCATTACCGAGAGTTTGGGCTCACTTTTCATTTGCTAAAATTTTGATACAGGCAAGGGACAAATTTACAACAAGCACCCGGGTGATTTAGGAGCCAGAAGTCCCACCAGCTTTTGATTAGCCCAGGGCTCCTTAGGATCTTTGTGAAAGTTAGAATTAAGCTCCTAAGGGCACTTTTAAATTTTTTTCCCCTTAAAAAGTTTTGGAAAAGGTGAGAAACGGAGCCCCAGAACTCCCACATACATTGGAGCTGGATTTTAATAACAGGATTGTATTTGTGGCGTAATCTATAATACACGCGCTATGAAGACATTTTAGAAGCCATGCAATTCGTCTCAGCCACTGAAGTAATGAGTTGTTTAATCTTTTGTCTTCTCCCCTGGAAGGGTACGCAACCAGAAAAATTTCTACCGGGCTTGTCTACTTTGCTGCATTTCCCCGCTGATGTTGACTGTTTACCACTACCCGCCTTAAAATACTCACCACGCACACCCACTTCACCAGCTCTCTTGATCTTTGTGCTACCCTGCAGCGTAACCCGCGTGCCCTCGCGGCTGCCTGACGGGGATCAGGCAGAAACGGCCACACACGCGCCTCGGGCTGGGCAGAGGAGAAATAAAACTGGGCGCTCAGTCCGACGATACCCTAACAGCTGTCGGACTCCACCGATGCTTTGCCTGGGCACAGACTACAAAACTGATGCTTTTTCACTAATTCTGAGAAAAATTAAACCTGTTTAAGTCTGTAACAGCCACAGAGATCAAAAACATACTGAGGCTGCGCCATAGTCCCCATCTCGATCAATGCACCGGGGGGTTGGTCGGGGGGTTCCCAGAGCTCACCACTGACTTCTGACCTCTGCACAAACTGAAGACTCTTAGAGATAGATCGCAGAGGGGCACTCATAACACACAACCATCAGCGGGATGGATGTAGTTTGGGAATTTAAAGATCGGAGTTTGCCAAGAGGAACACATGCAGTTGCACCGCGCTTTGGTATGTCACTGGAATAGGTGGAAGAAGAACGATACCAGGAAAATTTTAGCTACTCTCTGCACGGCAAGAAAGTTACTGTGCAACCATAAAAGCAGCAGACATAGCCTGCCTTGCGTGCACTTATACCATGTTTTTCTGAATCCCTGCGTTTCTGTCACACTGTGTTGCTTAGATGGTTGTTTTCCTCATAAATATGTACCTCGAGTATGGATTCTTTAATACCTTCTGACACGTTTATAGTGCCAACTCTGATACCAGCAGATGTCTAGGTTTCAAAGTATCATCTTAAAGAGTAAAGTAGGCATTAAACTAAACCCTCACAATGCAAATACTCATGATTTTTGTTCATTGACTGAACTAGAGAACACAGGGGAGGGTGTTTTGGGTTAATATGAAATATTTTTGGTTGATTGTTTTTTTCCAGGGGAAGTGGAAAAACTGCATATGGTGATCAAGTGAAAGCTGCTGTCCAAACTCCGTGGTTTACAACTTTAAAAATTATATGTAAATGTCAAAACATTTAGAATATGTCAAAACAAAAACATTTGGGTTTTTAAAATGAATTTTTTTTTGGAGGATGAAACAACTTAATAAATTCAGCATTAATCCACAGAGCTTTTTTGTGAAACAGGGTTTACATCTCCAAACAAGCGCGACGTGCCAGCAGGAATTGTTACCTGCTGTCACGTGTATGTCCCAGGCACGGCTGGGGTCACCGCGGTCTCGATGCGCAGCACAGGCTTACGCACTTCACTCAGGATTTCACTGGAGTCACTTCATTTCTGGCAGCGTTTATCCAGACCAGCCACAACCTTTGGTGTCCTCTGCTGTTCACTGTCCCAAAAGTTTTTGTCGTGGACAGCCTGACTTTTCTTCTGCCGAGGTGGGTCATTTCACTTTATCGTCCTACTTAATAGGGACCAGCCCCCCTCCATCCTCCATCCCTGCTCGGGAGGGCACAGCTACAGCCCTCTCAGCACGTCATCTCCTGCAGCGTATACGAGACCTCTGTGACAGCTACAAACCCGGGGATTTTGGCGAGATGCCTGCAAGGCTGAGCGCAGGGAGAGGTGGAGGAAGGCGCACAGTGACCACTAGATGGCTTTCTCTGGCAAACCTAGCCGCCTGCTGAGGGGGACTTTTTTTCCACCTTTTTATTTTTTTTTTTTATTCCCCCTTACGATTTTGGTCTTAACATAGAAAAAATAAGTTTAACCACCCTCTCTCTAGAAAACATCACCCTGAAGTTTCAGAGCACCCTTCTTAGCTGTCTTCCTTCAGTGAGCTGCATGCAAGTGAAAGCTTCCCAGGTGTTTCCTTCAGAAAATCTTCCAGTCAGCCCAGAAACATTTTTACACTCTCCTGACAGCCAGACAGCTGACACAGTGACAACCTGGATGTTAAGATGGGGCATATTGCAGCCGTATTCTTAAATAACTTACCCAGCTCTACCTCCACTTCACACAATCAGCCTATAAAATTAGACTAGACAAGTTACAGACGTGCGGCTACAATTATCAGACCTCAGTGAAAGAACAAGAAGGATTTTACACAGGTAATCGCGTTGTGAAAAACACCGTGGGAAAGGCAAAGACAACAACTTGATCTTCCCGGAACAGCTTTATCTGTCACTCTGTTCTCAAGAGGCAACAACCAGACTTCGTGCCTGCAGCTGGTTCTGCTGCAGCCTCGCAGCTCGTCCCAGCAGTCAAAACATTTGCCTGTGTCACAGTCACCTTTTGCCTTGATTAATACCATTTCATTTACTCCGACGTCTGTTCTGATTTGCTTTCGGCTCAGCCAAACTGCAGTTGTCAGAGTTACGATCCTCTCAGGTCCACGAGAAAAGAGAGGAAAAACAGATGCCTCCTCTGTACCAACATCTCTCTGGTGCTGGTGTTGGCAATGATAGATATATATGTATATATATTAAAAAATAGGCAAATAATATACAATTTGAGCAGAATTACTGCAATGGGCCAATGCTGCAGACAGAGATAACAAGTTTGGAGAGAAGGGAAAGGATTGCAGTATTGTTAATACCATGCCTACTCTACATAGTATTTATTCAATCTTTGTCTTTAAAGCCTAAAATAGCAATTTTTTAAAGATTAAAAGGAAGAGTTTCAGCAAGTAGGCAGAAGACTGAAAACCTCTGGAATCTAAAGTATTTTTCTCCCTGTAACATTTTAGTACAAGTTCCTCAGTTCCACAAAATTTACTGATTACTTTACATTAGCTGAAGTGACTGAGGTGACCCAGCTAACCCAGCTGAGCCAAACTTCCTCCTGGAGTCAGGAGGAACAGCTGGACCTGTGTAATCTCTACTGTCTCTACAGGCAAACACTTTAGGGCTATTGCAATGTATAATATAATAGCAGGAGAGTGACCCAAAACAGAGATGGAAATGACAGAAGAACACACCACTTCAACTGTGTCATTGCGTCAGTGTTATCACAAGGGATGACGAGGTTTTACAAGGCTGATTCCTGCTGTTCCTGCTCCTACTTTCCATAGTCTGATGCTCCACCCTCTCACCTCATTTCAGCTGTTTCAACAGAAATATGCCAGCTTCTGCCTGCTAAGGTTTGGCCCAGTAGCATTATTGTCCAAGAAGACAGAGTAAGTCTGGAGGATCAGGCTGTGCTGCTATAAAATAAATGAGTGATAATAACTTGGGTAACTTCCAGGCAATAAATCCCCACCACCAGACAGCATTCATCCAAGCAGTCTCAGTACACTAAAGCCCAGAGTATCTGAAGGTACGAGCAGATATCAGAGCCTCTTGGGCCTTAACCTCGTCGGCTCTTCCCATGAGAAATTAGCCAAACTTGTGCGTTGGGGTGTAAGAGTTTATAGGCCCTGTTAGGGCAAGTCACTGCAGAGGCACCATGGTATTATGGAGAAGAAAAAGACCAAAAAAATAATAAATAAGAACAGAGAAACATATCTTAATAAGACTGGGGCTCTACATACTTTTCTGCCAGTGACGCTGGTTTAAGTTGTCCCAGTCTCTATTTCTGCTCTTGCACCTTTTCTTGAGTAGTAGAGGTAGATACATCCACACTAAAACAAATCAAGGAGCTGCTCCTACAAGAGAACCTAGGGTTTTGGCAGGTTATTTTCAGCCTGGATCAGTTCCAGGATGCTTTTTTTTTTGCTGGCAAAACTAAAGGCACAACACAGGGGCAGAAAGGAGCTGCTCGTACGCAGGGGGAAGACTGTTTGGTAAATTGCTTTTGAGATTTCTTTGAGCAAATACATTAATTGGCAAGAGAGACATGGCAAGATCTTATGAACAGCTTTTTCAAAGAGCCTCTATCAGATGCACATTCAGCTATCTGTAGGTAAAGACACAACATGAGTTGATGACAGAAATGATAAAAAGATACACAGGATATAAACCAGACTACAAAGGTTATCCCAGCATTTGTTAGGAGACCATCAGCACGCTTCCTCCATGGAAGACCACTTGTTATATCCGTTTCATATGATGTATTCCTTTGCCGCCAGAGGATTAAGCCAGGGAAATATTTGGTCTCTAACAGCATATTTAGCATTTACTGCTGACTATCCTGATTTTTAAGAAGCCTGTCTCTGGCTTGTACTTCCCAGTGTTCCTCGGTGCCTCTTGTTCTCGCAGCCGCTGCGCTGAGCAGACTGAAGTAGGTACCCAAGCTTCATCCAGCCGTTCGAATTGCTGGCATCTGCTCTGCAATGTGCAGCTTTTCAATATGATAATAAGCAATTAGCCAGGCATTTATGAACATGGCGAATGGAAGATTTGTACATAGTGCAAGATTTTCTGCTGAACACACCAATAGATACTATAGGGATAATAACAGGCCAGGTACCTGAACCTCCAAATATTTCAAACCGCAGCAAAAAGGGAGAGGTCATTGAGTTAAGTAAGTTACCAGCCACTATTTGATTGCCCAGTAGTTAACAGGAAGCACAGTTATGTTTATTCACCTCTCTAGATTTACATAAACATCAATCTTAAGTTAAATGCCTTTCACGTCTCGGAAAGCTTAAGCATAAAAGCTCCATTTTACACTGTAAAAACAGCAACAGAAAACAAACTTTTAAAAAAGCCAGAAGACGCTATTCTGTTAGATATGCCCATCCAAAACGTTCTTTAATCAGAGCTGAGCAGTGCCAGCCAAGCACATTTCATTACGTTTTCCAGACTGAAACAAGTTTTCTCCCCGATTTCAACAGGAGATAGAGGCCTGGAGGTGCTTTGACGAGTGTCTCCAGGCTGGCTAACCAGTACCTGTTTTGCAAGCGTACTTGTGCACTGTAACCCCGCAGTAACCCGATGGGTCCATGAAGAGGAACTCTTCAAGGGAAGCGCAGAGATGACCAACCTGTCTCCTAGGGACTTCGGATGCCCCTGTAGAGGGCAGAAACGCTAGCACAGATCCAAAGAGCAGAGGAGCTTTTTGTGCCCGCAGGGTGATTAGCTCTACACAGAGCACCGTGAGGAGCAGAAGAGCACAGCACCGAAGCTGCCGGGTGCTTTCTAGGATGCAAACTCACTTGTCTGCCACCAACCAAAGACTTCCCATACTGCAGTACCTTGCTCAGTATGGACATGCCTACAATCCCTCAAGAACAGACAAGTGATTTTTGCTCCCAAAAAATAACATTTGCAAGCCTGTGCCATCTCCACTATTCCAAGATGTGGAAGCCAAAACTAGATACACAATTCAAATGCAGCTCCACAGCATGGAGAGATGGTATCACCACCCTGCTTCTACTCACTGCTCTCCCTTGCTAGGGCCATAAGGCCTCTGTTTTCCCTCTCTACATCAGCATAGCATTTGCCCAGATCATTTAAATGAGTCCTTGCTACACAGCAACCCAGAGGAACCCAACTGCCCTCTCAATTGCATACTGCTGATCCAGTCTTTTTTTGCTACGTGCAAGTTTTACCAGCAGGGATTTTACTCTTCCTTCTGGTCATTAGTGAAAAGGAACAATGACATTGGGCTGACTGTACAAAACTAAGCACATCACATCAGGTTAATGCTACTAATCAAATTTGTAGTCAAATCAAAGACTACATGAGATTTGTTTGATGAGCTGGGTCTGACATTAAGTTTGGTTTACTAGCAGTAACTATATTCATATCCATAGAATTATATTCTGTATAAATTGAAAGTCTAATTTCAATGATTTTCCTGGAATTCATGTTATTTTAACCAGACTATACCATTACATATTGTGTTTAGATGCCAAGGTTTTGATAGCAGGGGGCTGCAGGACAGCTTCTGAGAAGAGGCCAGTGGCTGCCCCATGCCAGACGCAGCCAGTTCCAGAGTTCCAGCTGGCTCCATAACAGATCCACCACAGGATGGATATAATATGTATTTATACGTATTTATTTATATTTAAGCTGGCAATAAATTTCTCCAAGTCACATTTGTTTTGCCTGCAATGGTAACTGGTAAGCAGCATCCCTACCTATCTCAACCAATGAGCTTTCTTGGGCTTGTTCTTCCTATTTTCTTCCTCCATCCTGCTAAAGCAGCAGGGGAGTGAGTGAGCATCTGGGTGGGAGTTTGGTTGTCAGCCAGAGCTGACCTGGCACACCTCATGCACCCACCCACCCTGCCTCCCTCCCCCCCCCACCTCCCTCCCCCCCCCCTTTTCTTTTAGTACACTGTGCTTACTTTTTCCACTGTCCTGGAGTTTCTTTGGTGGTCAAGATATATTAAAAGCTTAGTCAGTTGAGATGTCCCTCCAGAAATCCTGGGCAAAAGGTATTTCCACTAGAATTTATATTTCCTCAGAACAGAATAGCTATAGCACGAGGACTGCTGGTGCAGTTTTTACTTCCCACACCTTTATGCCTGTGCCCCTTACCCAGCAGAAAGCCAGCACCTTCTCTTACACCTGAAACCACATGGGGACTCCTCTAAAAATCACCGAGGTTGATTGAAAGACCTTAGTTTGCTTTAGCTAGATTTAAGAACTGGCACATAGCTCCAGGCCTGCTTGTTCCTGGGGTTTCTCACTGTCACCAACCATAGCATAAACCAGTGAAAGTGGTAGGGGGCTAATTTTCATAATACGAAGTAATAAACCCCACACATGCATGCATACACACACTAACATAAGAACTAGTATGTTTCTTCTAACATTAGAACACGAACTGTTCATGTTCCTAGTGAACAAGCTGTCCTACGAGCTTATGAAATCCTCTATTACAGTAACTGTAGCCAGAAAAATGTATCAGTGCACCAAATTTCAAATTAACTGAAGGAAAAACATGTGCTTAAGTGGATCTAGGATCCCAGATCCAGGTGTTAAACAACACCAGCACTAGGCCATATTGTAAGCTTTAAATGCTACACCAGTAAACACAAAACCTCCAGTCACAGAACTTCAATTAAAGGAACGATTATTACCGATTTATAAAGAGTTGTTAGCGTACAACAAAACAGAACAACCACCAAGAGGAAGTGCTGAGACAGCAGCTCTGCCTGCTGTCAGCGGAGAGGAAGGGACCCTCAAGTCCTAGACAGTGGTACCTACAAGAGTGTTATTGTGTAATTGAAGTGTAGAAAATGCAGTAAAAATAAATAACTATTCTGCAATAGAGGAGAAGCAGCGGAGCTGCTGTGTAAGAGACTGATACTTTAAATTTCCTGGATGAGAGTGTGGGCTCTGGTGCATGATCATCTACCAGACTTTTTCACTTTTTTGGTGAAAGAAGAGGGGGCCGGTTACTGGCCACAGTCAGGCTGGAAGCACAGCTGCTGACTGGGGCAGAGACTCCTCCAGCCGCTGAATTACTGTTAAAAGCAATGAGAATCTTTTGTAACTGTGATTAAGTGCAAATGCTTCATATCTTATTTTGGAAACAAAGCTGTTTTCATTTCTCCCAACTGAAGTTGTTATTGCAAGTTAGCGTGTATTTATAATGAAGATGCCAACATGAGCAAAACCCTTCCTTTTTTAAAAGAGAGCTTTGTGCTGTTGTTTTATTTAAGCGATTTTGACATTGCTGTGGAACATGATGAAGCTGATCTTTTAAAGGTACTTGAATAAATATATTGTTAGATGCCCCACCTATTTCCTGTCTTTAGGTCATATCACAACATTGATTTTAAACTAGAAATCAAGAAGTTTAAAAAAATCAATGCTACAATATGGTTTGTGAGCCGCTATCTTTTCCAATGTTTTCTCAGATAGTCAGTGCACTAGTTAGAGGCTATAAACTCACCCTCCATCCAGGGATTTCACATTATTAACAAATAAATTAACAACAAGATAACAAACTCAAAATCCTCCTCAGTTTCCTCCAGGGTGGCTCTACAAGGGCTCATCTGTCTGCTCAGTTCATGCCTGACATCTTTTCTACCACGATATTTCCTCTCTTGCCTCTCTCCAATGCGGGACCAAAGCTGGGTCGGTCACCGGTATCCCTGAACCCCTCCCAGGCAGAGCAATTGCTGTTAACAGGGTGCCACAGCTGAGGCTGCGACCACAGACCCACTAAATGGCTGTGACACAGGGCAAAATGGGGCTTCTTAGTTAAAAAAACAAAACTTGGTCTTAGAATTTTATTCCCAAAGTGAATCACATTTTCAAGTGTGTCCTAAAAGTAAAGCTTTAAAGAATGCTGTGGATTTTCATCACCCATAAAAGTTACTCCACTACAGAATTATTTGACATCAACTCAAGCATTTTAGTGATTATAGCCTCAGCTGCAGTACTCATGCAATTATGAAAGATTTCCAGCTTCCATTTCCTAGCTTAAATTCACATGTTCCTATACCATTGCTATAAGTAAGCTTGGAAACATAAGCTCCAAAAGCTTAAGATCTAAGTCAAGGGTTTTTTTGTTGTTTATTTAAAAAGCACAACTAATTATTTCAGTTCCAGTGCTTTTAATATTTTGTTTGTTTCCGGTTGAAGAATACTACGTACAAGTTTGAAAAAAATTGGTAGGAACCCCACTTTATCTTGTTTTGAGCTGGATACAGCAAAAATCATTACTTATTGCATTCTGAGATACTTGGGGGTATAGGAATGCAATATGTAGTTTACAATAGCTCTTCTCATTTCTGTTCTTTTAGGACAATTCTCATTTTTTCTAAGGGTACTCTTGCACTGCTCATAGTTGTAAGCTCTCTTTCAATAACTGTAAATGCAAGTTAGTCTCATTTTAATGTCCCACAGCAAATGGACATGAACATCCATCCCATCCTTCTCAAAGGGGTTTGAGAATAAGGGTGAAAAGTCCCATATCCACCAACAGTTCAGGCTACAAGTTGAGTTCCAAATAAAATTCAAATTAATACCTTTAATGTTAAAACTCCTGCATATGTCACGACCTGGATGTTGTAGAAAATATCCTTCTATCTCCTGCCAACCTGGCTAAATCTACTGGTGCAAGGGGAGCTTGAGTTGGGATTTTCATACTTCTGGCATGGTGAGAAGGAATCATCCCAGCGGCCTCAGTTTAAGAGTTTGTAGTATCATCACGCTATTCAAATAGAGACACTGTGAGAGTTGTTTCCTGAACCCATCTGCATGGCATATTTTAAACAGCCCTCAGGGTGGTTAGCTAACTTACTGCATGGTCATGCAGGACACGTTCGTGATCTCCGTCATAAGCCGATAGCGCGAGTACGCACCTAAGGTCCAACTGGGCTTCCACATCCTCTTCTGAGGTCCGTTCCTGCATTCTTTATCACTTCTGACAACTGAGCTAGCTGGAGTAAAGCTAGCATATACACAGCTGCTCATGGTGTAGCTGCCCCCTTGACCTCTGCATAGCTCCACTCTGACCACTTTAAATTTTAGGCACTACCAAAAAAATTATTATTTTAAAAAACATACAGCAGATTTAGCTCCAGAGTTTTTTCAGCAGTCATCTGCAACTCCTATAATGGCAACACGTAACACGTCTGTGGATTAAGAGTGTGACTATCTTGATTCACTAAAGGGAGCTCCGAGTAAAATACAGAAATAGCTCATGAACGCAGCCCAGGTGTCTTGCATGCCAGCAGCAAGAAGCAAGTCGAGATAGCTTAATAAGTCACCTCCGTGGGCTCTGAGAAGCAATCATAATCAGCCTGTTTTGAATAACGTCCTGAAATGACAGGCGTGCTATAGGAGGAGGATTCACATACAAAAACGCTTTATGTAACTGGCTTTTTTCTCTGGCAAATGGAATGCGCCAGGGTGTGAAAAGGGGAGTCATTAAGGCTCACTGGATGTTTAAGAAGAGACACCTCTGGCTTTCTACTCTGAGCATCAATGTAACAGCACTGCCTCTCTTTCAATGGAGCGATTTCTGCTCAAGCTGTTAAATCCTTCTCTGATCCGCCAGCCAGGGAGGGGGTTCAGAGCTCCTTTGTCTCCAGCAGTTTAACTTAATTCTACTGATGTCTCACAGTTTATCAACTACCACCTCTGATCTGATCACCTGGATGAACGATCAGAGCGGAGTCATCTAATTTATACCAAGAGTGGGAACAAAGCAGAAGGTAGATGCTTGCTGAGTCCTTACTACACAGAAGCTATTTTGCTACTGCAAAGAGCAGCTCCACAATCATTCAGGTGCAGGGTCACCTGGGTTCAAGATTGGACACTAACTTTGCATTCACATTTAGTTTGCTGTTTTGTTTTTTGGTTTGTTTTAGTTTCTTTTTTAAATAATCTAACATTGTTACAAGAGCCAGCAGCAGTTGCTGATGCACAAGTGCATCAACTAGGAGTAGTAACCATGGTTATCAGTCAAGTTTCCGGACCCCAGCATTCAAAGGGAAACCTGGAAGTTAAAGAACAAGCTCTCACATTGTCATGGGCTCAACTGCAGACAGCTCACAAGCCACCCTCAAATTTAACCCATTACAGGCTATTAGCAAGTTCCCCATCTAAAGCTTGGGAAGGTCACACCTGTGGCTCATGAGAGGGCTCCAGGAGCCCACTCCTGAGAAGAAAAAAGCAGCAGCCTGACAAGGTACACAGCTATGATTCCTGATAGACCTTGATGCTGCTAAGACACCTAATATAACCAGGGTGTGATTTTTAGAGAAAAGAGCTGCCACTAACCCAGTAGAACAGCACTACAAAACAGCTACACACAGAGCCCCTTTCCTGCGGTATCTGGTGTGCAAAGGTTAGTCCCTATCTAGAAGACTTGTACGCTTTCTTTATAGTAGTGAGAAGGCATCTTCACCATGACCAAGGTTAAAATAATTAAAGTTGATTTTACTTTGCTAACCAGCCACATTTCTAGCACACCCTTAAAAATATATCTATTACAGCAGCTGTGCAAACCAAACTGCCTGACCCTTTGTAGAGGTGTGCAAGCAGCTATGAAGAACATTCTTGCCACCCAAGTCTTCCACTTCATTATCCCCAGGCACCATAACAAAATTTCTGCCTCAAACATGTTGATGTTTCCCTTCTCCCACTTTTTCCAGCAGTCAGATAAACATCTTTAACTCCCTCCTGGTCTCAACCCCTGCTTGCCCTCTCCCATTTTGCTTTGGGCTCAACAATGCTGAATTCAAGTAAGGTTGTACGGTGAAATTAGGGAACGTATGAAGTGGAAAGTGCTTATGTTCTGTGAGGAGAACTATTATTTCTCATAATACCAGGACTTAGGAAGCAGGGCCTGGCAAGAACAGAAGAAGAATGTTCCAATACTTTAGCAGCCTTCATGGAAAAAATACTCTTTACTTAATTTCCTGGGGGAAAAGTGTTTTAATTAAAAACTAATACAAGCTAACAAAAATTGCTTCCACATCTCAGCATTCCATTCTGGTTTAGAGAAAAGTTTATCAGAAAAAAAGCATATACCATAGAAATGTAAAAAGGGAAATCTGGAATTATGACCCTCAAAAGATGTTAAAACAGTCTTGCTGCCAGCTCACAGGGATTAAGAGGTGGAAAGGGCCTGAAGAGTCTGGGACAGTCTGAAAAGCTTCTCAAAGAGCTTTGAGAGAGTCAGAACAGCATTCATATATTGGACACTTCTCTAAACCAAAGTTCATTCTTGTCACTTATGAGACTTTCCAATCAATATTGTCCTGCATGTTTCTATTGACCTTTGCAAAATTTACTAATTAAAAAAATCAGCTTTTGCTAATCTTCTCCTGTGCTTTGCAGGCCAGCAGAAGAAGAGTCCTATCCCAAGCCTTCAAACTTGTGCTATGCAAAAAAAAAAAGAAAAAAGACAGTAACCAAAGAGTTAATCTCATGACTATTTACCATTTCTTCAAATCTGTATCAGGAAGCTTGCAAAAATTCAAAGATTAATGAAGAGAGAAATATGCAGTGGGAACATTACATTTTTCTTGCACTAGTAGGTTCCTCTTCAGTCCTAGAAGGAGATTCCCTATCACCAAATCAAATCTAAAAAAACCAATTGGCCTGACAGCCTCGGCAGCCAGAGCTGCAGATACAGAAATACATACAAACCAGCAAGTCAAGCACATGTGCCAAGTCAGCCAGTGCCTCTCTCGTACAAAAGCTAGAAGGGCCACCTCTGCGTACAGAAAGCATCACCCAAGTTCCAGTCCATCAGTCATTTACATACTGGGAGTGGGACTGATGGGGGATCCCGCCCCAGGATGAGAAGCAGGACTGGCTGATGGCATCTGCCGACAGCAGCGGCAGATGGGGCTCCCCATGCAAAGCTAAGAAGGGAACTGGTGGAGACCCCTCCTCACCTGCATTGTGTCACTTACAACTTTCCATACCCCAGAAAACCTGTTCTTTTTTTCCCCCCTTCAGCCACTACTCATTTGTATAAGCCTCCTGTTCTACTTTGATAACTGAAAAATAAGCTCTCTAGCACCACGAGTTTCCTAGCAGGCCCCAATTTCAAATAAACGAGTCCTGTTGTAACCATTATCATCATTTGGGCCATTCTTGTTGCAATAGTCCTTGCCCTGAACTGGATTGAAATTGCTAAATTCATTTGTTATGGGAAGCCAGGAACACATCAGGCTGTAACAGCTGTCAGTCACTGCCAGCCACAGCAGCGCCCACCAGCCGCAGACCATCTCCTGCTATCCCAGGCACAAATACACTAACAGATCACATCCTTCACACCCCGCAACGTACCTACGCAGATCCCCTGACTCAGCCGTAACTCCGCAAGGAAATTGAAGTTAACACTTTCTGGCAACCTTCCCTACTCCTAGTTTTCATCAAATAATTGCTTCCCTACTTTACAGGTCAAACACAGTGTTTAAGCCTTTAACATCAAGGACAGGGCTCCTATTTGGAGCATCAGGGAGCAGGACTTCACCTTCCAACTTCAACAAACCATTTGATTTGCCAGTAGAAGTGACTTTTCCTGCCAGCTGTAGTACCTCAGCAGTAGTTGCTAATGTGTCTTCCCCTTCCCCCCCACGATTTCAATGTTGTGCACATTTGCCCTTGTATGTGTCAGTGCTGTGTTTTGGAAGAGCAAAACGAAACCTGAATTAAAGAGGTTGCTGCTTCCCCCTTCCCTTTCTGATGTTCCAAGAGTTGCTTGCACTAATCACCGTTGAGATCTGTTAGTTTATACAGCTGCGTTTTAAGATTCATGCTTTTGGAGGTCATTTGACTCATTTATACATCCACAGGGATGGCCTGATTTGCTCAGCTCAGCTTCACGGCTTTCACTTACAGCAGGGCTGCGTAATCGGCTTTGATGAGCTCATGAAAAGAGACAAAGCAAAAAAACGTACAATGTTACAGATAGAGATAGATATAGATATATATATAGAGAGAAGTTTCTGCTGGAATGAATCAAAGAGAGCTGACTGCTGCCTGCAGTTCCTGCCCTGGCTTTATTATGATTTAATATCCCAAAGATATTTTTTTTTATTCCTCTCCCCCTTCCAGGCCACTGCCACCTTATGGCCACAGGAAGCTGTTTCAGTGGAAGAAATACATGTACTGCTGCACCTTAATATTTAGGGAGCCAACAGCATACTAGACAGTATGTTTTCCAAAGCACTCAAACCCTTCACTCTGAAAAACTTCTCTATAACAAATATCTGGAACATATTGAACAGGGGGGTTTCAAACAGCCTTTAAAAAGCCAACACGGACAGTAGCACGTGTGCCTGTGTGATAATCACATCACCATTAGTAGTCAAGGGGATGGGGTTAAACTAGCAAGGCTAAGAAAGTTGTTAGCATTAAAAAAAATATTGTTTTCTACAAATTTTCAGTCAAAGAGAATGAATGCAAAAGAATGGAAAAAGGGTATTTTCTTATTTTGAAAGACTTGGCCACAACACATGTAACATTATAAAAGCAAATTGAAGCCAGTGGTGGGCAGGAACCATATTAATTTTATGTCATAATTAAGACTATACCTACAGGTTAAGTGTCACCTTTGGTAAAAAAATTCATTTGTCTCTCAGATGCCTATAGAGCTCCCATTGCTATGTCAGAGGGACTTGCAATTCTAACACGTTCATCCACTGCACACCTCAATGATGTGAGGCAGCGGTGTTATTCCAAGTTTTACAAACAGAGAACTGAGGCACAAAGGCAAAATCCTTTTTGGTATTCCCAGGGCTAAGCAGTTCAGCTAAATGAAGGAGACCTTGCTTTTCCCAGTCAGTTGTTATCCTAGCTGAGCCGATAAGGCTGCGTAATGGGCAACCCTTTGCAAAACCCAGCCTAGAAATCATACCTGGTGGAGGAGCTCCTCAGGACATTCAATTCACCGCTGCACAAACCAAATAATTTTGCTTTGAGCTCATTCTGACTCATTTTGGAGATTCCTGTAGCAGTTCCAAATACTGAGGAGGGAGGTGATTGAAAAATGGCATCAAGCCCTTCACGTCCACCTCTGCAGGGGTGGACTGAAACCAACCAAGCCAAGGCTGATGAAGCAGCATGTTGCTGTCTGTGTGAGCTCTACAGACAAATAGAATTCCCACCTCAACAGATAGCACCACTCCAACCCGGCAGAAGCTTTGGTGGTGGTGTTTAACACCAAACAAGTCTAAGGTAGCTTTTGTACTTATTTTCACTTTCCACCACTTTGCATGTCCTAATTCTACGTAGAGCCAGGAAAAGAAATGGGAACAGACACTGTGCCATTACTGAAACTAAAGGTAGAAGGGATCGTATTCTCAGACCTCTAGAGCAGCTTGCAGAACCATCAAGGGGTTTGGGTGTCTATTAATCCTGACACAGTTTCACACATACAATTAGAAGACAACCAATAAAAATAGAAACGCATTTGCATTTACAGGGAGCTATTAGTTGCCTTATGGATACGGTCAGTTTGTCAGCATACAGTAGGTAAATAGATTGCATGGCTTTGTGGCTACTATTTTAACATAGATTTCTCAAGTCAAGTGTATGCTTACAGCATTTGTTTATCATCTATTAATCCTTAAAAAAAAAAATCAGCTAATAGTATCTTAACAGGAATCCTACATTAGGGACAACCCACAGTTACCCATTATCCCAGCAGCCTTTCCAGGTAGTCAACAAGATTGTTCATAAGCAACAGCAGTTGAGGGCTAGCTCTTATTCTGGCCAGCACCTTAATTCTCCAGGCACCTCAACGGATAAAGAGGCAATGGTCTTTGGCACAAGTAAGAAAAAAGATTCAAACATGGTCCTTGATTCAGAACAAAATGATGAAATTGCTCTGCCTCCATGATCAATAAAACCAGGGTGTGAACCACAAGGTCTGCAGTTCAGCACACACCAATTTCCTCTTGAATGTTTTTTTTTAATGAGAATTTCCTTCCCTGGTTGATTTTCTCTGCTGGAAAATACCACCACCAGAGCACCAAATAGTTCCTACTTAGGCATTTACAGGAGTAACCAAATGTTCAAGATAACCTGAGACTTTCAAGATTAAGCTGTCTAGGCCTATACATCCAAAGGAATAGGGAGAGCCTGCAATTGACTTTGATGAACTCCCTTCACTGAAAGCCAGTTTTTTAGTCTACTACAACAGTATAATATCAATGCAGCATAGTAAGGAGATCAATCACATAGCACTAACTCATAGAACAAGCAGTTCTACACACAGGTTTTGTGTATGGATACCTACTTTGGGATGTTATTACTTTCAGAACATATTGTCACACTGGTGTACTCACTATTCTAGGATAAATACAGTTAAAGCATCATTAAGGCAATTTACACCAACAAACCTCTTATTCTTTCCTATATGGGAACAAGCAATAGCTATAAGGAACATGTCCACTAGTAAACTCACATCAACAACAAAAGGGCTACAGCTGACCTTGAAGTAGGAATTACCTTGCTGTTTAGTTGCTTGAAGGCCCCAGATAGAAGTCTGCTCCTAGAGACAACTAGGACAGTAGAAAATCCTCATGCCATATCCTTAACCAGACATTAATATAGTCTATCACTTGCTACCAGAGTAGGCTTTATCAGTGCTTCCTCATTTAGTTCAGGCAAAACCCACCTGGATCTCCCTAACCAGTTTAACCTGGTCTGAGTTATCGGCTTGATTTTGCCTGAAGTATTGGGGCCAGCTGAATTAAATCAAGATATCTATCCTCACCTGACAGAGGTCCTACCGAAGGCTGGCTGATGCCTTGGCCATAGAGAGAAGCAGCAATCCTGCCTCGCAGCCATGGAGAGCCTCTCTTAAACGCAGCGCTACAAAAGTCTTACCAGATATGCTAGTTGTTTGACAAAACCAGCCCTGCTGTGCACAGGATCGCTACATACAGCACCTTTGCCTTCTGCCTGAGAGAAAGTTAGCCATGGTGGAGTGAATCTTTGAAACAGAACCACCAAACTGCTATTTCCCTGTCATCTGAATGGGTTGCTTCAGAAAAATGTCAAAAGAAGCCTTTATCTCCACCACAGAAAGTACATTCATGTTGGTACATTTAAATCCTAAAGGAAATTTGACACAGATAATTTCTGACAATGGGTTACAATCTCACAACCAAGAAGTCCTAAGAAGCTTCTGAAGGAAAAAAAGCATGAAGTTACAAGAGATCTTCCATTTACCAGGCTACATACTGGGCTGATGCAAACCTCACACAGCCTTTCCCCCTGCCTGTATCATTGAACACACTGAGATTCCTCTTTATTACTCAAGCTTTGACTAAAGTCAAAACCCTTAAAGAAGTGACAGTCCACAATACTTTGTTGCATAAATGTTCATTAACTTTTTGGCTGGTTTTTTTTTTTTTTTCATTGTTTGTGTTGTGGTCATTGCATTGATGTTTTTCTGTTCAGAACTCTCATCCTGGTCATTTTAATTTAATTATGCATCTGATTTTGAAGTCTGTCAAGGATTTAAATGTTTCTGAATCTCTGCTAAGAAAGAAGCAAAAAGACTTGTGATGGTATTTTCCAAGCACATATGGGCTCTGGTGGCTTTGGATAGCCTCTAAGCACCCGCTGAGTGGCTGTGATGCTGACATGGCCCCTGCTATCATGGTATTGGCTTGACATTCTCTCACCCACACAGGCTCCACAGAAAACAGAGTGACAGCTGTAGCTTTTACTCAAAAACATGGCCACAATGTAAGCAGCAGTATCAGCCTCCTTTTCTAATTACCGCTCAGTATTTGGAAGTGCCAATGGAGTACTACACCATACATGAAAAACCTAGGTTTAGGTTTCTATTTTGAACTAGAAGAAACCTTTCCAATCTTCTGCGAGAGTCCTATCAGTGTTACATGTCTATTCATTCTCTCTCGCTCCCCATGGATTATTTTTTTATTTTCTGTGTAAGGTAAATTGGAAAGATTGCAGCAAAAAAAACCTGCTCCTGCCTCAGACAAGTCTTTAACTGAAGGGCCCGGGCAGAGGTGGAGAATCAAACCCCCATTTACAGTGAAAAGGGTTAATGCCACTTGTTTAAAACAGAGGAGTTTCTCCAGTTTTGATAGAAAGCCTGGGATTTCAAAAGCAACCCTGATCTCTGCATATTGTCTTCCTTGCCCTGAGTGGCAGCAGGTGAGCTGGTCCCATGTCCTCATCTCTTACATGGACCCCATGAAAACCACCACCACTTATACATATGTACAAAAGCACATATATGCACACACATATAGCTAGCATGTCTAACTTACTATAGGACATTACTCTGGAGACCTGCTGCCTACAAGCTAGGCACCGTAACTCGGAGATCAGAAAAAGCCTGCAGTCAAACAGAAAGGGAATGCCAGCGCTCACGAGAGCTGGGCAAACAGCCTAACGAGCGGGTCCCCCTTCCCCCCTGAGCTGGCAGACCTGTAAGCTCCAAGAACAGCACCCCGTCCTGTGACCACAGGAGGTCGGAGTGAGGACAACATGCTATTCAGTGTAAGGCTGAATAGCTTGGTTCGTTTGCCTCAGAAAATTAAAACTGAGAAAAATAACTAACACAAAAAATGTCAAGTCTCCAAGGGAGAAAAAGGAATGAGCAGTAAGGAGGATACTCGACCTCGGTTTCCCAGTGAATATATTTATGCTGTCCCCAGGCGGTATCTGTCTTTAAATAATGTGAGGCACGACACGTTGTCAGAAACCTGCTCCGGAGAGCATCTGCACC
Source organism: Grus americana (assembly GCF_028858705.1). Classification (NCBI taxonomy): domain Eukaryota; kingdom Metazoa; phylum Chordata; class Aves; order Gruiformes; family Gruidae; genus Grus; species Grus americana. The sequence goes on from NC_072852.1 coordinate 78,955,089, forward strand.
CATCGGAGGACAGCAAGTTCAGTCGATGAAGACTAGAGCACTCCAAAAGCCTTGGCAGCTGCAAGCGAGGCCCCTCCATCCCCTTGGCTGTCTGCCCCACCACCACCAGAGCACGTTCCCAGAGAGGGAGGTCGGAAGGAGGCTGAGGAGCCAGAGCACAGTAACTCCTAGCCAGAAGGAAGGATTTACAACCCTGGAGAGGTGCCTTCAAAACGTGCACCTTGGGGCCAAAGCAGCTTCTCCCGCTCCGATGTAAATGCACAGAAGAAAGTTGCACCCGTGCCGGGAAGGGGCCCATCAAAACCCAGATGAGATCCCTGAAAAGCAAGGTAATGAAGGTGACAGGCGCACCATGCAATGGCAGTGAAAGATAAAAAGGGTTTCTCAGCTCTGAATAAGCACGAAGTAAACTGAGGGCGAGGCAAGGAGCACTTTGGTACTGGGAGCACTTACGGGGCTCTGCGGCTTGAAAATGGAGTGTTTGCTGCAAGATGTAAGGTCGCACGTCCACAGGACAAAGAGAGGTTTCCTTCACCCTTCGCAGCTGGTGGTCACATTTTTTAAATTGTCCACATAGCTTAACTCTGTGTTCATTACTTATTAAAACCTCCTTTTCCCGTATTTTGCCACCAGTGCTGAAAGTCTATAATTACCCGATTTCACCGTTCCCTGTCTTCGCCTGCAACTGCAGTGCGAGCGAGTGTGGATCGATTGCAGCTATCTTTAAGCGAACTGGAAATACATAGTTATGCAAATTGCTCTGCGTGGTAGCCAGATAACACAAGAACTTTGAAAGACATGGGAGAAATGCGCGATCTAAATGCTCGGTGTCATTATTTGCTCTTAATTGCATAGTGCTTCCTAACAGGTGTTTGGCACGCAGCACCTGTTGTTTTAATGTTGCTGGAATAAAGGGTCCTTTAGCTGTTATGATGCCATTGCTTGGCCCTAATTACCATTATTAACGAGGACAAAGCTTGACCCAGGCTATATGGCACGGCTGTGCAGAGAAACGCCTTTGGACTAATGGTGTCTGCAATACTCCTAATATTTTTCCAGGATACATCCTTTTTCATTTGCATCACAAAGACTGTAAAGTACTTATACATGACACCTCTAAATCCTTTACAATGCATCATGTCAAACAGCCCATTTAGTAGCGACTCCGTGGTATAAAGTAGTGCAATACACTGAAGTTGCTATGCTGAATTGTGTCAAAAGATCTGCTTTTTTAATTCCCCCATAATCTTACAGATGGAAATAGCACATTGTAGCAGTTCAGAAGCTGTTCCAGTGTGGCATGTCAAATGTTACTGCAGCACTATTTTGACGGTGAGTCATCATGCAAGACAATGAGTTGAGACAAATATTGATGTGCCACAAAGTTTTCTTTCTTTTTTTTCCCTCTCTCAAATCACCATGGTGGAGAAAGGAAATAAAAGGAGTGAGAGCAAAGTGCAAAGTACCGTTTGGAAGCAGCTGACCTGCCATTAACTAAACTGAAAAAAAATTACAGACCCATTAAAGCTGTGACTTGCAGCAAGTAAAGGAAGAAGAGTTCCCACTGAGACGCCCTCTCCTCTCATCCCCTTCTGCCAATGCCTTGTGCTTACACGGCGTCTGCTCCAGCGTGGGGGAGTAAGCTGAAAGCAACAGAGCAACTTTAATGCAGGATTTCCTCACCACTCGCAAGCCAAGAGAGACCTTTGCCGTTGCTTTGGACTATTCTGTGCACAAAACCTTCAGCCAAGGCTTGGCTGAAGAGGTGGGACAGGTTTCTGATGAAGACATTGAACCAGGGTGCAGGAGCTCCGGGCTTAGCTCCCAGTTCTCTCGCTGGAACCAGCTTGTTCCAAACCAGCGTCCAGACTGGAAGCACGCTTTCATCTGGTGTCTAGAAAAAACGCAAAAGAGCAGAAACATAGCAGTCCGCTCCAGCCGAGAAACTAAAGGGACAATAAAGTGAATGCAGTGTATCTAGACGGCAACCTCACCACCTGCAGAAAAGATTCAGGATAAAATCTTTGCTCCCTTCACAGGAAACTCACAGTTTTCTGTTACGTAGATTATCACAGTTCAAGTTGGTTATGTAACCGGCAAACAAATTCACATGTTAAGACCCAATTCACATGTAGGCACAATACTAGAGCTGGCTTAGTGAATTCACTTATTGGAGAAATATAGCATTTATGCAGATTTCAGTGTTTTGTATGCAACTCCTAGCAGCAGAGAATAAACTATTGTCCTGCACCTTGTCTAGTTTAAATGAGAATGGGACTACTCTGGTTTACTGTCTGGTTATCTGTCCAAAGAGAGGCTAAACCCGAGCTAGATATAGAACTAAAAAAGGGAAAGCAGAAAAACAGGAGTGACCGCAATGTGCACATTATACCGTTAACTAACGCTTCACATCCCGTTTCTATTCTGCTGCTCTACCCTCCCTTTCTTCAGCAGAAAGTGATCGTTGCCTGTTTGTAGCTAGTACAGTCAAGTCTGTGCCAAGTGAAAGCAATCTAATTATATTTGTTGGCATGCAAATACAGCCTACTATTGCTTAAGCAGGTTTTAAAAATATAGTCATGCTAGTAATTAATATATGCTATAAAGTGAGATAAAAGCCACATGACAGAGAACCTTGCGCTTATTACATGTCATATGCATTACTGGCACACAAATCTGAATCCTGATGTCCACAGCCAGGTTTCTAAATGCCTTCCAAAGTTAAGCAATCAGCTACCGAGTCCACCTTCACCACAAGGGAAGAGAGTAAAATTAAGCTGAAATACATGAGCAGTGGGCTAAGCATGTGCACACAGTCAGTGACTGTGACTCAGCTGACACGCAGTTATTTATTGTGCTGCAGTAACTTGCTCATGTCTTTGAAGACCTCACTGGAAATACAAGACCAGCTCAGATTTGGGATCAAAGCCCCTTTGACAAGAGTATCTGCCTGGCAAGAGGTGTCTCTTTAGTGGCAAAGAATTGGGCATCAACACACTATTGCCGCTGCAGGGGTGACAGCAGGGTGCCATCACGGCTGAGTGGTGCAGGGGTACTTGTGTTCCTGGTCTAAGGGCAAAATTTAAACATTGAATGGAAGACCTGAATGCAAGGGGGTTTTTTTTCAACACATAGGAATTCCCCTCTTGTTCCAGGACAGGACTTCCCCAAGTAGTTACCTTTCTACAGCATTAGCAGGTGCTTTTGAACTTGAGAACAGCATATTTGTCCTCACCAATTGCCAAAATAAAATACATCTTACGGTATTGGCTCAAGATAACCTATGCTGCTGCCCAGAGCAACCACAGCTGACGATTTTGTCCATCACTATCCATCATATGCTAGCGCTGACATCACCTGTAGACTTGGCATCCACATCTCAATTATACTGCACCAGCTGATTGATGTGGGCCAAACTTTTCACGTCATCTGAAATATCATCCAGAATGAAAGTGTGAGGAGCACAAAGACAGACTTTTGTAGAAAGCTTCCCCCTCACCCCCAAAGGCATGCGAGCTACCTTCAGTGGTTTTATGTGGTCTCCTGCAAAAGGCACTTGCCCAGCTGTGGAGGACGATTGCCCTTCTGCTAGCTAACAGCATCTGGTCGAACTGTCCACACATGGGTTATAAGTGCCCATTAGACAAATACAATGTATGTTACCTTGGAATTTCCATGTGTGTGCAACTTGTTTTCATACTAACTGAATAGTTATTAATATTGTTGCGTCTGTAAGATGTCCTCTTTTCAGTTTAGCATTGAATTTGTTCTGAGATAGAGGATTGCTGTCTCTTGTGCTGTCAGCTGGGTGCTAAATCCACTTCCTGCAAACACAGGTATTTTATGGTTTTCTTTTCATTCATGGTGATTACTTTATTGTGTACTTATGTCATGCCTTAAACTTCTTTCTAGATACATTCTCTAGCAATATGTCTGTCCTTTTTAGCTGAGACATTTCTACCATGACAAGATGCACATCCAAAGTGCAACTGGGCTTTGTACTCACTAGGAAAAAAGTTGATAAAAACATATAACCAAAAAAAAAAGGAAAAACCCCAGGAAAATCTATAAAATAAGGATGAAAGAGCTAAACTATGAATCTCCATTTTCTTCTCAATAAACCTGCCCAGTGAAATCTCTGGCTGACTCTGCCAAATCATTTTTGTACTTGATCAAGACATCAAGTTGGTTGCAGATTGAGAGTAGGAAACATATTTCCTTCTCTCCCATAACAAATCACATGACTCTTTAAAATCAAATGATCTTTCAGGAACTCCACACTTTCGAGTCTAATTTCCTCAATAGCTTCTCTTAATGCCATTGCCAGACCTTTGCCAATATCATATTTGCAGTATTTGGTGAAGAGACCGGTCCCCGGTCTGGTGTGTCTTCTTTCTCTCCTCTCTTGTAAATCAACATGATTAGCTCTTCTTGGCTCACCAATCCTGTCAGCTCCCTTTTCCACAGCACGCTCTTATAAACTTCCAGCAGCTTCTTCCCCGAAACATCCCCAAAATTCCAGTAAAACTCCCTGGGAAGCCCATCGCTCTGTCACTCCTTGCCAGCTCCAAGGCACGTTAGAGGCTTGGATGCTGTTTTCTGCAATCCAGATTGCAATCGTCTCACTCGCGCAGAATAGCATCCTCCATCATGAGTAATTCCCACCGAGCCCAATGGGTCTATTCATGATATATAGCGCTATCATGATATATAGTGTTATTCAGGAGGAGCAACGGTGTTGCAGTCTTCCCCAGTCTTGGTTCCATGATAAACCCAATGGCAGAAGCATGTTTCACTGGACTGGGGAGCAGGACTCAGGTATCGTAACGGAACCTATTTGTAGGCACAGCTTGCTATGTTGTAAACTACTCACTTGTAGCCAGTAGTTTGGGAATACTCACTTGTACCAAGTTTCTCACATACAAAAAGGGTTTTAAAAGAGTAGAAATCATTAGAGCTTGTCAGGAGTAAATTAAAGGAAATTCCGTGTAAATAGGGTCCATTTAGGGGAACCATGAAGAGCACTTAGGAGAAGGAGTGTGAGCCTTGTTTGTGTTTGCTGGCAGCAGGAAGAGTTGAAACCTGGGGATTGCTCACTGGGACACCCCCATCCCAGAGTTTTGCTGGACCAAGATTAAGTTCTGCAAAAGAGCATCTCCCTGTGCCCTCTTTGAAATAGACTTTCTTCTGAACAAGACGTTTTCTTGGTGACCTCTGTTCTGCTAAAGTTGGCCCCCATTTTTTAATTTTCTCTTCAGCGAGCAGCCACTTGCCAAAACCCAGGGTATTTTTCACCAGGACATCCCCATTCCCCACCTCAACTACCCCACCACAGTCCAGTGAGGAAGCATTAACAAGACAACACAATGCCTGGGCCACCCCTTTTTTTTCCCCCTTTATTCCTTCAGATCCAGTCGCTCAAGTCAGAGGGTCCCATTGGTGGGGCATCATGTGAGGGACATGGTCATCTCCACCCACGCTGCTCCAGCTCTCTAGTTAAATAGAGACCTTCCCTCTCTAGGTCTGACAGCATGGGTCCTTTCATGATCGCTAAGTTCATAAGCACAAAAATGAACAACGATTAGAGAAGCCAGCTTCTCTCGGTGGGAGGGAATTTAGCTCCACAAAGAGACAAGCAAGCCACGCGGGGCAAGAGCCACGCGGGGCAAGAGCCACAGGGCTCTGGCTGCCAGACAGCTGGGAAGCAGATCCGGTGTGGATGGAGAGTGGCACGTTCTTGCTGCTCACCTGGGGGCAGAGCAGAGCCTCCATGCCACCCCTCCCTGGAGACATTTATGTGCGCCGTGGGGAAAAGTAGCCTCCTGGGGTGGTTCTTAGACTTTGAGGGGTAAATACAGATTATCAGCTCATCTCCTTAAGCCTTGAGGATTAATGGCTGATCTAATCTCCAATGATCTAATTCAACGTGGAAAGGCCACCAGCATCTGAAGCCTGGAGTGCATATATTCTCACTGAGTTTTGGCTCCAGTGGAGTATGATAAATCATTTTGTATTTTTTAAGCAGAGCTGCAAGACAGCAATAATGCTTCCATTTTAAGCGGTCACCACAGCACCAAGTAAATATTTTATCAGTGTTTTACAAACCAGACTCTATAACGGTACATATATTAACAGTGTTAGGAGTGCAAATATTAATTTTTCATATGCTCTTAAAGTGTAATTAATAAAGCCCTGCTTCTTCCCAGACCACAGTGGGTGTAGTTTCATGCTTTAGAACAAGTTTCTCGTAGAGGATGGGAGGAGCCAGCTGCTACGGGTAATCTCCACTTCCAGAACTTGCAGCGTAGCTGATGAAAAGCATCAAAATGAACCCTTGGCCAGGGACCATCGGACTATAAATGTGGTGCACGAGTAAGCTGATCTATCTGACTTGAAGAAAAGGGGGCTTGTGCGAGCGTGTGCCACTAGCATCAGCCAAAAGGGCTGCAGCTTTTTCTTGCCCCGTATGGACCCTCAGCTGCCGCTGCCCCACATCCCAGCGTTTGGCTGGCAGTGGAGTGAAGGTCAGGTGCAAGTTTGTGGATTGGAAACCTCACGTGTGGTCATCGTCCTCAGTAAAATTCAAACACAAAAGGGGCTGCTGCGCTAAATGTGTTTGCAAATGTCGCTGGTGGTACAGCGATGGTTCACTCCTTGAGTGCTCAGCCCATAAGCCCACGCCAGGTGGCCTATGAAGCAGAGGCTGTGTGGAAAACAGGAAAGATAATTTAAAAAAAAAAACAAACAGTTAAAGTAACTTTTCCTACATTGAGCCTTTCCTAACACTTTCCTCGTCTTAAAAAAAAAAAAAAAAAGAGGGAGAAAATGAGAATCCAAACAAATTGAAAACAGTTAAAACCAGGGCATCGAACCAAACACAAACACCAACAGAATGAAGATTGGCTTAGACAATTTTTTTTAATCTCAAAGTTAAACTGAACCAATAGTTTGAACTTTTTCTTGACACTGGATTGGAGTGGAACCAGGACACAGATGACACTAAGTGTGACCTGAATAAAAAATGAAGCAATTCAACTTCCAACATTCACACTGAGATTTTCAGAACCACCTAAGCAAGCTACAAGAGTGAAATCTACTGAATCTCCAAAGGATATGAGTCACACATCCTAAAAATGATTAGGTACTTTGCTAAGTTGGGTGATAAACTCCTATTAATCTAAAAAAAATGCCAATTAAAGAGAGATGTATAAGGATACAAAAACATCTGAACCTGGATGACTGGAGCTCTTCGAAGAAAGTTCAATTTATATATGTCTGTATTCATTCTACTTGTCCTCAGCATAAGCGGTCAAATATCTTTGCTCTTCTCTAACATTTATTTCCTTTTGTCAGAAAATTAAAGTTGTGACTGACAACTGAAAAGAATAGTTATTGTAGCAATTGTCAGCTTTAAATTTTTTTGTCAAAAATTGCTAGTAGCTGTTTTCCATGCAAAATTAAATCCTTTTTTTTGATCAAGTCTGCTCTTGAATTCTGTACCAGTGATTTCCTGGAGAGCATTTGCAATGCCCTACAGCTCCCTGTCCCTCTGTTCACCCACCTATAAAACCATGCTAATAACAATATTTACCTCCCTCACTCAAGTTTTGTGAAGCTTCATTAAGGAACATATTCAAAGCACTTGGAGATTCTTAAATGAAGGCTGCCCAGACAGTATAAAATTCAATTACACTAGAAACTAAAAAGCCATGATTTAATCCTTAGCATCTGGGTAAAACACAAATCTAAAAAAATACCTATTATAACTGGAGACCAGAAACAAAAAACACAATACGAGAGGCAGAGCTGTGAACACAGTTAATATGATAACTGCTTTCATATAATTTAGCTCAAATAAATTAGTTATGGCTTGTCAGACTGAATCTGCAGCTAACCTTGTGGATAACAATGGAGAAGCGAGCTGCAAACGTGCCTGATTGCAGACCAAGCGGCTTTTCTCAGCTAGAGGACTTGAGCCCAGCAGAATCCAGCACCTTGCGGCAGATGATGGAGGGTTAGGGAGCAGGAACAGAAATTTGTATCTAGGCAACATCAGGAAGCGTGTATTTAGAAAAAAAACGTTCTTTGTTTCTTTAATGAAAAAGTGTGTTAGTAAGGACATGTAATTTGAGGTATAATTGGCTGAGATATGTTAAAAACCTTCTTACCCCAATGTAAAACGTGACTTCTGGATGATCATCAAACAGTAACAGGCAAGAAGACAAGAAAACGTACCTGTGCCAAAGCATTACCAAAGAGGCTACTGCCTACTCAAAGTTTGAAGTTTGCTGCTTTCCTTTGTGTTTCTTTCCACAGCTCTCCCAGGGAAATACGTGACTGCAACACATAAACCATTCAATCCGAAGATTTATGCCATGCTCCTATCGCAAGCGTGGCAGTCAGTGGGCGCAGGGCCCCAGTTCAATAATTTACTGTGAATCTGGCTTTTGGTCTTCTAACAGTAATCAAACCTGCCCTGGCTGCGTGACACAGCGGTGCTCATCTCGTATCAGTTCATCCTGCTGCTTCGCAGCATTTGGGGGTTAACATTGCAGTAGGGTCTAGGAAGCATTGGGTATCTTTGTAACAGACCCAAACCCGGCATAAAAGGAAAAAACCTGCAAAAACTCCAAATTGTGCGTTTTGGTTAATTCAACAGAAATGGGATCGCTTGCCCTGCCTGCTCCTTATGAAATATCTGTAGTGAGTTGATGTCTGACCTCACGCATCTGGTGTCATTGGTCCTGGAAGTCTGGTCCCAGGTAATGGGCAGCTCAATGCAAGAAACTTGCTACCTACCTACCATCTGTACGGGCAGGGCTGGTGAACTTAACGGCACCACGTGGTTTGTTCTGCAGTCTAGGGCCTGATCCGGCAAACACTTCAATGTACAAAGGGCACTGCTGCTGTCCTTTGAGTTACTCAAATGTGTAGGAGTTTGCATGACTGAAGGACCAACTCCTTGTCTTTCAGAGATTTCTGAAGGATGAACTCCTCACACCTCGTCTTTGTTTTCTAAAAGGTTAGAAAGAGCAGCAGAGGCAGCTTTCCATGCACCGAAGACTTAGGTTTGTTTTACGAATGATGTAGACAGAGCACATCTTGGATATACACACAACTGCTTGTCGAGTGACGGAGTAGAGTATAACTCAGCCTCAGCAAATTTCAGTTGGTGTGATGCCTCAGACGACAATCATTTCAGCCCTGAAATAAGTTCAAATCAAATAAAATCAAATCATTTTTTCCCTTGAAACTTTCTGTTTCTCTGATTTTTCAGAGCTTGTTGATATTTCTCAAGTCTACAAAGCGGAGAGCAGAGAGCTTTTTAAATGCGTATTGCCGATTCCCAAGGGACCTGGGATTTTTCTCCTTTCAATCGTTGTCGCTCTGAGCCCCATCCAGAACAGAGGAAGGGGAGCGTCACACACAGAGCACAGGCTACAGCCCGGCAAAAGGGCTACAGAAGTCATCCCGCGTTACGTAGTAGGGTTCAGCTCTTCAGTGAAGAGTTTTATTCCTATGCCTCGACTGAGTATTTTATAAGTTAGCGGCTGGTTTTGCTCTTGTATGCCAGACATTTATTTCTGAGGACTGTTAGGAACCAGGTGGGTATTCGTGAAAAGGAGTACTCAAGTGATCATTTCCTGGTGTCCCATCTTTTAAGCATGAGCTTTATAAGTACATAAATTATCATAAAGCTCAAAATTTCTCATGCAGTCTTAACCCTTCCTTATCAAAACGCTTATACTGTAGCTTACAAGCTAATGAAACCTTCCTGTGAGCATGTGGTATTTGTGCTTTTTTTGGTTATTCTCCTATTTCTATCAGGTTATTTATATGACAGAAGCCTGTGCAACTGCTTTTATTTAACCTTGAAACGGGAAGACTCAAGGGCATATTTATGATCATAACCACACACAGAAAAATCTATTGAGTTCCTCTTTTTTAGACAGCAAAATACACTAACAAAATCTTTTCCTCTACAGTATCCAGATAGAGATTAGGCAGACAATTCTTCCTCCCAGCCATAACATCATACAATTGTCTAGGTGCATTACCGCTTGTTTTAGGTTTGTTTCTGCAAATCCCTATGGACCACACGACAAAGCCAAAGATATCAGGCATGAAGCTGATTATGAGTTCTTAATTCAAGAACAATAATTAGCCAACTTACAAACAAATCATAGTGGAAGTAGGCTTGCAATCTCTCCAATTTTCCATCCATTTCAATGCCAAGCTTGTCTTGTCTTTTACCAGTGGGAGGTGATAATGAAGCTTCAGTTCGCGGATTTTCATGAGAAGTGTTCCCAATTATCTGCCTAGATAGGCAACTCGTAAGACATAAACTCCACATTTTTATCCAAAACAGAAATGACTATCAAAAACGTTGCAAGGTACAATTTTTTTGAGAAGCCCTTCTCACTAGAGACTTTCCTGTCGAGTTTGATGAGGAAAGGCATACCATAACTCCTACGTGACTTCCTCGAGATGCCTCTTAGCAAAAGTGTTTATGGAGATGTACTGCCCTAGCAGCAGCCTACTCAGATGAAACAGTTTCTTCTTTATTTTACCATGGTTTATGGAGAAGGTGCTCTGCCATGGCTCTTGGCAAACAACCAGGTGACTCCTGATGCTCAGGAGGCAGAGGCACGGTCACCCCTCTTGTTCCTCAGATGGACTGTGCTGAAGGACTGTGGATAGTCAGAAACCCCTGTGAGGGGTTTTCCTCACAGGAAAGGTTGGCGAGAATGAAAACAAGTGCTTCCTCAACTTTTTCTATGGAAAACTTCAACTTTTCCCAGGCCAAAGCCTGAACGCTCTCATTTGAAAAACCAGAGGCATCTACAATCAACTCTCCACTGTCTACTGTGATGGAGTGAATAACTTGCATAAAGTCAAAACATTACCCGCAGCAAATTAAACCATACAGTGGCAGCATTAAAGGGAAAAGAAAGGCCGGATAGCCCTTTGCTGCAATGCCTGAAATTTCCTCGGTCGGGACCAAAGCAAGCAGCTGAGCTCATGCAATGCAGAGGCACTCAAACAAAACCGCAACGCTTGCAGAGCCAAGCTGCCTCACGCAGACCTGCTTTAAGTGCCTTTGTTCTCAAAGCGCAGTTAATCCAAATATCTTTTGATTATTTACGGTAGTACTCATCTGGGTTTTGGAAAGGCTGCAAGGGAGCATCATGGGAAGTATAGTTCAGGTGTTCCCATATTGCTGGTTTTCTCTGTGGGACAGACTCTATGCCCCACCATGCAACATGGCCAGAGAATCCCATGGCTTCCATCAGTAAGTAGGTCAATATGAAACATGTCTCTTTCCCCCCCCCGCCTCATAAAGCTTGTTCTACCAATGATAAACTGAACTCTAAACTCAATCTTCTGCAGGAAAACAGTGGATGGTGGTTTTATTTTTAATTTTTAGCCAATTCAGAGTGAGAAGAACATTTTGCCCCTGAAGACCCCACTTTCTGGGGCAAGCTCACCAGAAAGTAACAATGATTAAACATTAGCAGCACAATTAGCAAGTACTCGGATGCAGTAAAATACACGTGAAGTGTTTCCCTGGTCTGATAGAGACCTAGATAAAAGAGAAGCAAAGAAGTGCACAGCTTTTCATACGACCCCATCATCCCTGGCTCTCACAACAATAACCAGTTCTGTTCTCTAGAGCCCGCCCCCAAGTTTGCAGCCATTTTTGAATGTTAACCTTGAACCTTTAATCATGTTACAATGCGCTAAGGAAATTCAGTCCTTCCCAGTTGAAGGCTGGAAGAGCAAGGCTCACTGACCCCTTTTGGATGCAGTTACATTTTGATTTTTGCCTAATAAGCTGCCTCTTGGCTCATAGGTCACCTGCCCACTTTCAGACATCCCTGGTTTCTCCTAGGTCATCTGTCCGTAAATCCAGATGAACCGAGAAATCAATACAAATTTTTATTCTAAATTTTGGCATGAAACTGTGCTAACAGTTTCCCTTTGTTTCAGGTCCCCACTCCCACTTCAACAAGAGTTTTGTCCTTGTAAAAGCAGTGGGCTTGCATTTTTCTATTTGTATATTCTATACTACTACAAGATTATTTGCTAGCAGATAAAGATTTGAAGATAGATACAGGATTTAATGTTAAATTTGGATTTTTTGGTCACACAGACAAACTGATGCGATCAAACTTAACAATCACTAAATATATATCTTTTCTTGAATAGTTATTATAGTCTACAATTAAGTTAAATCCTGCAGATATAAAAGTGTAGTCTGGAAGCTGTATTTTTTCTTCTCGTACAGTAGTGAAATGGTTAAGGATATTTCTGAACAACTTTAGAGGCACAATGGAGAAGCACAGAAGCATAAATCTGAAGGTTAAATTTGTATTGGCTTTGCTCCTCCTTCCCATAGGAGCACAGATGGTAAAAACCTTAAAGCTACCCCTGCTATTATCATGGAATAAATGAATTATCAGGTTTCTCCCTCACAATGCTAACTATGGAAGGCGCCTTCCTACTCACATCATGATCAAGATCATTTAAATGAAGAACTGCTGCTTGTTTGATTTGAAAAAAAGAAACAAGGGAAAAGAAAAAAAAAAAAAAAAGAAAAAAAGAGATCTCTAGAAGACCTGGATCACCCTTTGGACTTGGAGCAATCGCTTCCACACAGTTGCCTAAAGCTGCAAAGCCAGCCAAGCCCACTGGATTTCTAAATGATGCAAGGCGCTCGCTCCTCAGCTTCTGCTTCAAAGAGCCGCTGTTGTTTTGTTGTGGCGGCTGCAAGAGATGCCGATACCTGAGAAGTGGCATTCCTAGAGGGAAGGCAAAGTGAAAAAGAAATCAGCCTTGCATGTAGCTGCCTGGGAAAAGAGGGAGGCAACGTGAGGGATAATGAAAACAAGGCAATGCAAAGCACTCAGAAATGTACTGCAGGGAAATATTCTTTCCAATGCTATGATTAAAATTATCCACTGCAAAAGATGAACCCCACTTTGCTCGTGCTTCTGCAAGCCTTCGTGCACAGCTTAAGACCACTTTAGCTAACATTAAGACCCTGATAGGCTTCAGGAAAACATCTCTCTTCACAGAGCACATAAGCAATTAAAGTAGATGAAACTGGGATTTCAGCTGATGTTCCAGTGTTAAAACATGGATGAAACACAATCAGGACTTAAATCTCTATGCCAATATTTTTTCTCAAATTCAATGAGAAAAAGGAGCAGACTATGAGAACCCAGTGACATGGATCTTAACTAACATTACCATTCGAACCCCAAAGGTTAAAGTGAACACTTGTGTGCACTGCCTACAGTTACTTAGTGGTTCTTAGCATCTGTTCTCAACCCTTTATATAGTGAAATTTAAAAAAAAAAAAAAAAGATGGAGTTTCACTGTTGGGTTCTGTGCTCTGGATTTCTAGGGATTGTATTTTCAAGCTATTTTATACACACACACACACACACACACACAAAAAAGGAAAAAAAAAAAAAAGCAGCTATGCAACCAGCCGACTAACCCCAGCTGAAATCCTTAGTAATCACCTTCTTCCAAGAGCTGCGGCTTTGTGAGCGACTTGAAGAATCCCAGCTAAGCAGCAGGAGCTGGCAGCCAGGAAAACCTGCATATACGTTTGCTTCTGTATGTTCTGTGAAGGTAACTGTTCTCGGTGAACACCAAACTCGATATTAACAGTGACAAAGAGTAACAGTTCACTTCTCTTCAACTGCTTTTACTGTGCATGCCTGCAGATTATTGCTGCTGTACGGCGAACGTGTGGGTAGGGCTGTACTTTGCTTTCTGGGTAGAGCTGTGCCCCGATGCGTCCTAATGTATGAAATTAATGGGGTTGTGTTATGCAGGTAATTTATAGCTTGAGGTGTCAATGAGATGGGTAGGAGCTTGAAGGAATGCAATTTTATTTTAAAAGGGGGGGGGGGGAAGGGTATTAATCTAAAAAAAGATTTGTTTTTCTTCAGTCAAATCATATATAGGTCCCTTTTCCCTTTAATTGCCGCGGTATATAATTTGGAAAATATTAGTCATTCTTCTTTCAAAAATACAAGTAGGGAAATTACATGGGCACTGAAGCATTCAGATGTAAGTGATATCATTAAAAAATAGCAGAAATACAGTAAGGAGAAAATTAACAGTTAGTTGTTCTCTTCAAAAAAGTTCAGCAAAATTATGAAATACTTCCTCCGAGTTATGAATTTAGGCATTTGTGCTGCATTGTTTGTACAGATGAAAGCAAATTATTGCATGATTGAATAACACAATTTGATTTTCATCAAGCCATTTTACAGCCATTGTCTGCTGCACAGCAACTGTCCCCACTGCACACCAGTACCAGAAAATATAGCCAAAACCCAGCAGGACTGGAGGGAAATCGTCCACTGAGGACTAACACAGGTGAATTGATGAAGGGAAGCTAAGTATCTTTAGGACAACAGAGACTATTTTTTGCATCAAACCCCTCCGGTAGTAGGTGTGTTTTTCAGCACTAGTGTTTTTTTCTTTGGGTGTTTAGCATGGCTGGCATAAGCTTTTGGCCAAGGCCTTTACAGCCAACTGCTTATGCGTGCCCACTGCCTGCTTTATTCAACACTGAGCTTTCCCTTGCTTGCGGGAACTATCCCTCTGGTCCCTTCAAATTCCCAGAAGCCCAAAAAGGAGCTCCTAATGCACATAGAAAGAATCACAGAATGGTTTGGGTTGGAAGGGACCTCAAAGATCATCTAGTTCCAACCCCCCTGCCATGGGCAGGGACACCCTCTACTAGACCACGTTGCCCACAGCCCCATCCAACCTGGCCTTGAACACTTCCAGGGAGGGGGCAGCCACAGCTTCTCTGGGCAACCTGTTCCAGTGCCTCACCACCCTCACAGTGAAGAATTTCTAATCAGAAGTAGTGGCTTTTTAGATGTACTTCTCATTCACACTCCTTTTTTGTGCAACTGAATTGGCAGGAAGCACACAGCCATCCCCCCTTCATGTTGTGCAGCCCCTAAAGCTAGAAAAGCGGTGAGGACAGCAGCTCTCCCCTCACATTTAGCTCCTCAGGAGCATGGCTGCTTCTACCTCTCTCTGAGAAACATGACGTGCTGGCTGGCAAACTGCAGCCACTACACTAACACAGATTGAGCACCACATCACTTAGTAGCTTTATTGCACACAGCAACAGGAAAAAAAGCTTGCTGGAGAGAGGGCAAAAAATAGTAAGAGGGAGGTGGTAGGAGGTTGGGGAATCACCATTTAACCCTGTGGGATAAAAACTCTTAATGGATTAAGAATAATATTGCATCTCTATCAACAGTGGAATTCAACAACGGAGCCAAAACAGCGACGGCAGAGCAGCAGCGTGGCGTGGACAGAGGAGGGGCTACGTGTGAGGGCTGTAAGAGGGAGGGAATACAGCTCACCCCGGCAGACCTCCCATGGACAGACAGGACAGCTTCCCACCTCCACATCTAACTCTGAACCCTGCTGTAAAGGCACAGACAGGCAAAGGTCAGCCACAAATGGCCAGGCACACAATTTGTATGGACAGCAGGTAAATACCGAGCACCTCCCGTACAACGAAACAGAGCATGGAAGAAGGAAGCGTCCGTCTCCAGGAAAACAAAGACAACCTGAGGTGTGCTTAACTGAGCAGAAATCATTCAAGCTGTTGGGTGCACCAGCGCAGGGGAAGGCATACGCCTCTTTGAACAGGAACAGCAAGGCAAGGTACAAGATACAGGGTACTGCAGCAGAAGCAGAAGTGATCAGCTCCAGCGTGGAGCTGTACTGCAAATCGCGCATGCAGCAGACGTTTCACAGAATCAGAATATCCTGAGTTGGAAGAGACCCATGAGGATCATTGTGTCTGACTCCTGACTCCACACAGGGCAATCTAGAAGTTAAACTATATATCTAAGAGTGTTGTCCAAACACTTCCTGGACACCGACAGGCTTGGGGCCGTGACCACTTCCCTGGGAACTTGTTCCAGTGCTTCACCGCCCTCTCAGTGAAGAGCTTTTTCCTAATATCCAATCTGAACTTTCTCCAATGCAGCCTTAGGCCAGTCCTTTGTGTCACTTCTCAGTGTCCTCTAAGCTGAGCAGACCTAGTATCCTCAGCCACTCCTCATAAGCCGTGCCCTCTACTCCTCTCATCATCTTTTTTGTCCTCCATTGGACACATTCTAATATTTTTATATTCTCCTTATATTGTGGAGCCCAAGACAGCATGACGTACTCGAGGTGAGGCCACATCAATTCTGGAACAATCTCTTCTTTCGACCGGTTAGCTACACTGTGCTTAACACACCCCAGGATATGCTTGGCCCTCTTGGCTGCCAGGGCACATTGCAGACTCACATTGAGCTTACCATCAACCAAAACTCCCAGATTCATTTCTGCAGGGCTGCATGCCAGCCTCTTGTCCCCCAGTCTATACGTACATCCAGGATTACACCGTCCCAGGTGCAGAATCTATCATTTGTTCTTGCTAAACATCATACGGTTACGTTTGTCCATCTTAGACTCATGTCGTCGCCCATTCATGCAGGATGTATGAATAGCCCTTCTCCCATCAGCCACACCTGCAAGGGACTGTCTCGGATGACCAAGATTTCCTTCAAACTTAATTCTGGACTCATTATTCAGATACTTTGATAGAAACCGCTGTTATTCTCCAGCATCTAATGACATCTTTTTCTCTGAACTGTCAAAAATGAAATTCCCTCTGACCTTAACTAATCAGCGTGTGAACTGCTGCATGCTATCTTTCATTTTCCTAGTCCTGAGAATGAGCTTGCACAGAAGAGGGGTTTTAAGCCAATACAAACAAGCAGTTTTAAGACAATAAATAGGGGAGAAAAAGCACAGGTTCCACCTGAGGACCACCGTACTATGTACAGAAGCACTCTATTATGTTAAGTTGGGCGAAGAGACGGTTAAACCCCAAAATAGAGATAATCTGTCTTGAGCAAGACAGCATATGAGGAGGGTGATGAAGGTTTCTCTAATTTTCTCTTGAATATTAAAAATAAACATGTAATAACCATAATAATGGCTTGTGGAAAAAATTCTAGCTAAGTGCATTTAGAATAGCTGCACTCTGAAACAATCTGACCAGAAGAGGTTACGTACAAAATAAACCAAAGGTTTGCATTAGGATTGGTCAAGTAACAGGACAAAGAAGTATTCAAAGCATACCAAATTCCACGGAACACATGAAATTATTTTTCCCTGAATGCAATTCCCTGAAAGACAGAGGGGGCTCAGCGCTGTAACATTCACTCAACATTATAATTGTCAAATGTTATTTGTCCAGGCCTTTCTTTCATCATAATATCTTTTCCTGTCTTATTCTATGCTTTCTATTTAATTACCTTTCTGTGATAAAAGCCCCAAAAGGCGTTTGTTGAGCATTTCACACAGACGTTCCTCACCTGCCTCTCCTACTGGGCTTGCACTGTTGTGGGTCTCCGACTGGCACCGTTTACCCTTCAGCATCCACTCAAGTACGCTCTGGCATCCACGGTCTTAATGACAACTATTATATAAGAAATCGTTTTAATTAGTTGTTTGTCTAAAAGAGGGAAAGATGTGATCTAATAGCATGAGCACTAGTTTGGAGACGCTGATTTTTCAACAAAACACTAATATCAAATTCCTTTCTAGCCTTCAGCCAGTTATTTCAGTGCTTGGCTTCAAATTTTCCATTTGTAAAACAGAAATGATATTTCGTTACCTCATGGAGGTGTTGTGAACTGCATTCCCACTTCACTTCACCATGCTGATTTATCCCTCCAGATTGATAGCTACATTTTTTTAAAAGATAATGCTCTTATTTAAGGAGGAAAGGGATTTCAGATTACTGGAAGTGATGGCGCTCTGAGTTTGAAAGCAGGCTCTCCTTTTAGCTCCTGGCAGCGCTGATTTATCCTGGCAGCTTGTAGGCTTTACCTACAACAAAAAAGGGGATGCGGAAACCATGACAAATTATTTCCCTGACAAATCTTGGGGCAAATCGTGAACCTGGCTGGTGAATTTCACATACCCCAGTATCCTGAGTACAAAAAAGGGAAAGAGTGTCCATATTCCTTCTGATTGCTGATGACCAGTGAGCGTTTGGAGGTTTGAACAAGCTCACCAGAAGGCTCAGTGTGTGCACCCATAAGCTGAGGCACCGGCAGAACCTCCCAGCAGCAAAGACCGTGCTTGAATGCTTCAACCTTCACGTGCCTTCAGGAGTGAGGGCCTCTGTATTTTTCAGGCTACAATACTAAATGTCTCAGAAGAAATTTTGAATCCTTCTGTTCTTTCGCTTCCTGGCCATAGTCAACCTGAAGTGATGTGAGGTCCAAACAGGAGGACTCTGTCCTCATGTACGTTGGACTGAGCAATTCATCACATCAAGGAGAACTGAGCTTCCAGCTTCTCCCCCGCCACACGAAGTTATTTCACCTCCACCTCAATAGATATTTGTCATTAGGGATTCATTACTGGGATTCCCCTTTGATACATACATTGAAAAATCACTTTGCCCCCTCCTCCTCCAATCAATCCGATATGCAGTTTTGGTTGAGCAGGCTGTGATCCTCGTTGGCCTGGTGCATGAGAAGTAAGTTCATTGCAATAATTCAGCTGTTACTTAAGCACGGTACTTTTCTGATTTTCCTCCCCCTTCTCCCTAAGTTGAATCTCTGAAAAGGTACAACACTTTAAAGTGCTTAATAATGATCATCTATATATTGGATTTTTTTTTTCTGCCTGCTATCAAATGCATTGACCTCCTCCTTATCTCAGTCAATAGATCTTGATTTCAGTCTCCAGAGAAATTTGGGTATGCTAATTACGATCACCTTCCCCACAATGAAGACCTTCTTATGATACGCTTAAATGCTGACTTCCAAAGAGAAGAGTGAAATTGTGCACAGGCAGAGAAGGGGTTCCCCTTTGAAAACACACAGGGTGGATTTTCTGCAGGTGAAGGGCAGCCCTAGCTGAGGACACTTGCCTGGAAAAAAATCAGCCCTGTATGGCTGTCAGCAAGGAGACCGACTTCCAGAGCCTTCTCTGCTCCTGGGCTTCAAAAACTGACCTGGAGAAACCCAGAGCTACTGCAGCTGCTAACAGGCTACTTGCAAATAGCAGCTGAGGTAGGAAGAAGTGAAGCCCTCCTAAAATCCTCCCACCCTCCGCAGCTCAGGTGCCACAGGTGCAGTCCCATAGGGTCCTAGCTATGGGGTGAAGGGGGGGGTGAGATGTCAACCAGAGGCAGATGGGGTGTACGAGAGAAGGGGACGTGCTGCAGGTGGATACCTGCAGGATACTGCCGACACCGGTGGGCTCAGGGTAAACCCGCTTGGCTGCATGACACCGGGCCAGATGTGCTCAGCCGGCTTCGATACAGGCAAAGCTCCTTAGCATCTGCTTGCAAAAGCCACGTAGACATGCTCTAACATCACCCACAGATGTCCACGCACCTGTGACATGTCTACGCAGCAGAATTCAGGGCTACAAAGACACGTGGGGTGGCTCTGGAAAAACTTGCTCACTAGTTGGAAGGACTAGGTTAAGATCTACACTAGTAATGCTGTATTGCCTCTGGCACCTACGCAGGCTCATTTAAATCTCACTTGGGCAGTCACACTTGCATTATGTTTTGCTAAGACATGCTTTAGGTCATTCCTAAAGAACAGAGGGGGAACCTAGCTCCTTGCGGCAGCAGTCAGCTCCTCCAGTCTATAAAAACTTCACTTCCCTTCCTAAATTTCCCCACCCAAATAACAACAGCTTGCTATTTCAACAGGAAATTGTATGGAGGTCCGTGTTGGGTTTGCGTGGCAAGGTTTTGGTAGTGGGGGGGGCTACAGGTGTGGCTTCTGTGAGAAGCTGCTAGAAGCTTCCCCTGTGTTTGATAGAGCCAATGCCAGCCAGCTACAAGATGGACCCGTCCCTGGCCAAGGCCAAGCCAATCAGCGCCTCTGTGATAACATATTTAAGAAGAAGAAAAAAAACAGTTAGGGAGAGCTTTTGCAGCCGGAGAGAGGAGTGAGAAGATGTAAGAAACTCTGCAGACACCCAGGTCAGCACAGATGGAGGGGGAGGAGGTGCTCCAGGCACCGGAGCGGAGATCCCCCTGCAGCCCGTGGTGAAGACCATGGTGAGGCAGGCTGTCTCCCTGCAGCCCATGGAGGAAGGATGAGGGGGTGTAGAGATTCCACCTGCAGCCCGTGGAGGACCCCACGCCGGAGCAGGTGGAGGCACCTGAAGGAGGCTGTGGCCCGTGGGAAGCCCACGCTGGAGCAAGTTCCAGGCCGGACCGGTGGACCCGTGGAGAGAGGAGCCCACACCAGAGCAGGTTTGCTGGCAGGACTTGTGACCCCGTGGGGGACCCCACGCTGGAGCAGTTTGCTCCTGAAGGTCTGCACCCCGTGAGAGGGACTCCATGCTGGAGCAGGGGAACGATGAGAGGAGCCCTCCCCCTGAGGATGAGGAAGCGGCAGAAACACCGTGAGATGAACTGACCGTAACCCCCATTCCCCATCCCCCTGTGCCGCTGAGGGGGGCAGAGGTTGAAGCCAGGAGTGAAGTTGAGCCTGGGAAGATGGGAGGGGTGGGGGGAGGTGTTTTAAGACTTGATTTTATTTCTCATTCCTCTACTCTGTTTTGCTTGGTAATAAATTAGATGAATCTCCTCTCTAAGTTCAGTCTGTTTTGCTCGTGACGGTAGTTAGTGAGTGATCTCTCCCTGTCCTTATCTCAACCCACAAGCTTTTTGTTATACTTTTTCTCCCCTGTCTAGTGAATTAGGGGAGTGATAGAGCGGCTCTGGTGGGCACCTGGCCCTCAGGCAGGGTCAACCCACCTGTCCTGGTTCTGGCAAGGATAGAATGAAAAATATGAAAAACCAGCTTTCTGCATTATAAACCCCTGAGTACACCACTACTAACATCCACTGTTGAAAGGGCCCCATGGAAAAATATAATACTCAAACTTAGTATTAAAGTTTATGTCGTACTGTATACACAGGAAGGGCAACCTTAATACTGACATTTCACAACCTTTTTATGCTTTACTTTGCAACCTTCACGTCATTCTTTTAAATGCAGTTGTTTGTAATGCCATAAAAGATGGCAAATATCTTACTTGATGTGAGAAGTACCCTCTTAGCTTAGAAACACCCATTTTCTTTCCTGGAATTACTATTTCTAGGAACTGACAAAGAGAGAAGAGCAGTAAACAGGGCTTTTTAGGATTCTTGTGATTAGTGCCAAACCAGTGAACCCGGGCGTCTTGCAGCTCTTGCCTCTCTCCCAAGGGGTGACCCTGCCTGGGTGGCACGTCCAGGGGACATGTGGAGAGCCTGGGACAAGCTGAGGACATCAGCCAGGCACTGTGGGGAAGGAGATGCCCTCCTGCTGGCACCCACTCTTGCCCTGCGGTACTTCACGGAGAGGTGGAGGTGCCGACACCTACGGCAGGGTAAGAGCAGACACGCAGATATACTCTTAATTTGCTGCAGTTGGGGTATGCCCCACAGCCTTGGGTAGAGGGATGGTACCTACCTGGAGCCACACAAGGCACAAAGGCTGCTGCTGAGCTTTGGGGCTGGCTTGCACCCCGATGCAGAGGTGTATAACAAGGGCTGCGTGAGAAGTGTTTCGCCGACAAGCTTCGTCAAACCATCTGGTGCCACGGCCCCTCCCTGCCAACAACACTGCAGTCGCTCCCCAAGCCAAGAGTGAAGCCACAGATGTTGGTTCAAATCAGAGATACGCACCAGGAGAACTTTTGCCCCCATCTGTCTTAATTATACTGAATTCAATACTTTCTTTGAAAAAAGGAAATGGTGTTCCCTGTCCTTCTGCATACTGAGTCACCTCCTCAGGTCCAACCCCACGCTGTAAGTCACTTGCAGATATTCCTCGGTGTTTATTACAGGAATTACACCTGAATAGATGCACATAAATTCATTTTGGACAAATAAAAGCAAAGCCCTCTCTGTGCAATCCCATTTTTGTTCTATTTGACTAAGGAATGGCATTTTGTACTAAATTGTTGGTTGTGTTTTTCTCAATGCGCATGCAGCTGCTCCCAAAGTGTAACCTTAGCAGTTAATAGAGCAACTCCAACACAACTGGCTGCTCTCCAGCATTTCCAGGCTGTAGAAAGAAAGCCTTTATGAAAGAAAAGGACACGTTGTTCCTTCCTGCCCGAGGTCTGCTAGGTAGCAGAAGTTCACTGGCAAAGGGGTGTTTGGACATACGTGGTGACTGAGAATAAAACTGTTGATTAGAGATGCCTGGCTACTGAAATAAGTGCTACTCATTTCCACCTACAGGCACTTGACAATAACTTCCAGTTGGTGGGCTATCTAGCTTTACTCGTAAGCTGAAAAAAATTGGAGGTGAGGAGGTGTCTGTGAACCACTTAATAATTAAACTAAGACTGAGCAAAGGAGGAAGAAGTTGAGAAAAACCTAATTACAGCAAATTTAACCTTGGCATAACTCAGCTCACTGCTAGGTTCAATTTGGCTTAGCATTTTTAGAAAAAACATAAAAGGAAGATAATCATGTATCAGATTGAGAGAGGAAGAGATAAAGTTATCCTAAAAGGTGAAGTTGTGATTGGAACCTTCCCCCCGACTTTTTTTTCCCCCCAGTGAAACTTAACCCTAGTTTCTACTTCAGATGACAACTGTGCAGCCCTCTGCATCCTGAGACCTAGAGGATGCAAAGACACGATTGAGTTTGAAAGATGGAGCTGCTCAATCCAGCTGAAAAAGCAACGGTAATCACCACCCTTACCCACCCGTGTCCAGAACAGCCTGCCCCACGCAGCGCAGATTTTACCTGCTCAGCGAGCAGCAGACCTTCCCTCCATCAATCAGTCCATCGGTCCCCCCACCCACTTGAGAGCAGGCAGCCAACACCAGAGCTCAGTTACCTCCTCGGGACACCAACCCTCCCCGGCTCCTCTGCACCAAGATGACACAACCACACCTCGGGGCCACCACCACCAGCTGGAGGACATCTCTCCTGGAATAAAGGTGGCTGGAGGTTGCTCCGTATCACCTGTACCATCTTTTTTCATCCATGCGTTGCAAACCACATGACAATGCAAGAGGGGGGTCCTCAGCTTTAGAGTTTGGGGAGTTTATCTGGTTTGTTTAATATTTGACTCCTCTAAAAGCCTGTATCAAACAGACACAAGCCTTGAAAAATTTGGTTTCTTGCAACCCTGCATTCCTGGGTTTCTAGAATAAATAAAGGGCAAAGAAGGAGGAGGGAGGCAGGAGTGAAGTGTTAAGAACCAGGGAAAAAGGGAAATGGAAACAGATGAGCAACATTAAAAAAAAAAAAAGGCCCCAAACTCAGTTTTCCACACAAGCTGTGATACAATCCTTAGCCTGGAGATGTTGTGTGTATACCACCTACCTGCATGACCAATGTGTCCTAGCAGCGCACAGCGCTTTCCCAGCCTGCAACTACTTGTATGCTCACACACCAGTTACATTTTATGGCCTGGAAACAATAGTAATGATGGTAAGAGAATTGCCTATAATATAGCAAATTAATATTGCTAGCAAACTGTTTGATGCTACCTTTTCCAACAATGTTATAGAGATAGGAGAAAGCCCTAACAAATTGTGTTCAGAGTGTAAAAATAATAAATTAAATTACAAGCGAACAGCAACTCAATATTTTGCATGAAAAATCAATTTTCTCTCTCAGCTCTGTCATACAGCCGGCAAGAGAAAGAACCCAGTGTATTATCTCCTCAGACTCCAAAACTGTCCAAGTAGAGACCTTGTTGTTATTTTTCTAAGCCATTAAAGCTTCTTCCTTTTGTACTGGGTTTTGGTTTGGGTTTCTCCTTTCACCCTCCGCTGACTCCATGATACGCTAACTTTAGAGGTGGAGCTGATAGCGGTGCCTTATTTCATGTCAGCTGATATTTGATGCCGCGAGGCCTGTTTTGTCTGCTTATAACTTTGCCAAACTTGAAGCGTTTCGCGTGAATTTTACCATTCTGGTTATCAGGCTGAGACAGGCTGCAGGGTGTTTGCTTTTGTTTAATTTCATTTCAGTCCAAGTGAATCCACTCTTCCTGTAAACAAAATGATGGGAAAATACGTGGCCCTACCCTGGTAAAAGTAAACACAGAAACTTAGTGCTCCTTTTCTTGAGCAGCAAATTCTTCCTTACGATTTGTATCCTGAAATTCATGAGAGACGGCTTGCTTGATGAAGGAAAAGCCTTTTGCTGAGGACATGAAATTTTGGTTAAATTTGGCCAAGTTGCAAGACCATTAACAAAAAACCCAACAGATTGTACGTGCGCAGAAGACTCTTTTTAGGCTTAGTCTTTCTAGCGTGACTGGAAGCCCAGGTGGGAGACAACACTGGCTGAGGAACCAGGAGATGGGAGCTGGGGCTTACAAGAAGCCTGCGACTGGACTGAGGCATGCAGAAAATAAGAACAAGAAAGGAAAAAGTGCATGACACTGTCTTCCAGGATGGGATGGGACTGAAGAGAGCTCGCCCCTCCTTGAAAACCAACCAGAAAAAGAAGTCAGAAAAATGCCCTTGAGTATACAACAGTGACATAGAATTACACCACCTTTGTTTTGCCTTTTATTATGTCTTTATTGGACTTTATAACCCCAGTGATGCTTTTTAACGCAGCCTGTGTGTTTGTTTGCGTGTGCACATGCAAACATCCAGAGATATTCACCAGTGCAGATTTTACGTGGGTGGACTCAGAAATATCCTCCGCCTGCCAGCACAGACAGCAACAGACTGCGCCCGAAATTCCACCACTGTGCTCCGGCAGGTCAGAGACAAAAAAAATTGAAAGCACAGCAGGTAAAACATCTCCCACAAAACTGGCCCCTTTAGAGCTCCATCCAAAATCCAATTAAGTCTTTGCAAAAGCGTCATTCTGTAGCCCTTTCACTGGCATTCATTTCAATTAGCTTTGGATCGCGTCATTAGTAATTTTTTTACTCAGCCAGGTGGTATTTTTTTTACCAATGCAGATTTCACATAGAGAATATCAGAAAGCCACTGAATAGCCATTGAGCAGGCTCTACAGGGAAAAGGGGCCATGCTGTAAATCAAAACTTACTCAGAGACTTTTTTTCTTTGGATCTTTCACATTCCTGATGAAGCTTTCATCTCATCACCGAGACTACAGTGCTCCCCATTTTTCTCTTGAAAGTCAGGAATAAGTTTACCAGTGCGGTCTTGACAGGTTTTATTTTCAGGGGAGCTAATAAACGATGGCTCCAGTTGAAGGCCATGCACAGCTGTAGGCGTACGTTGCTGCTACTACTTTTGGAAGGTTGCCTTTTAGGGGTCACGTAAACATGAGTTTAGCTGAAATATGTGTATCTGTCATGCTGAGATCGATGGGATGTAAGCCCAGTTTCTAGAAGCATGTTATACACTACATACAGTGCAGTATTTGGGGGAATAGGTGTTACCCACTTCCTTACCTTGCTAAAAATTTGTAAATTACAAAATCTTCTACTGATGCCCGGGGAGGAAGAGCAGCATTGAAAGGACCGCTGTCACGTTCATGCCCGAAAATGCCCTGCTGTGCAAGATGAAAAAGAAAGGGTGTCATAGAAAAGACAGAGTAGCCCCAAGAACGCGTAGGGTGAGGGACCATGAGCATTGCCCTACCAGTGTCCATAGGTAGGTCCATCGCCTGCCTTGGCAGTGACCTGTGCCTCCAGCAGTGGCTACCGTGGGGTTACTTGCTGAGTCCCCTGTGTCCAGCCTCTTCCCATCGGGGCTCTTGGGCCCCTGGAGCTCACTTGGCATCCCTGGATTTCATAGGTGCCTGTCCTAAATCCACCACCACTGGATGGATTTTGGTGGAGAACTGGCTCTGTGCCCAGTAGATAACGGAGAAGGCACACACAAGTGTGCTCACCTCCCCCTTCTCCTCCAGCCAGACTTTGTGAAAGAAGTGAGATACACACCTCGTCCCAGCACAGCAGCTGCAAAATCTGGAGGAAAAGGATGCTTGGAAGATGCCTTTATCCTCTGTGTGCAGCAGGGGGGAGCTGCCCCACAGCAGCAAGTTAACACTACATCGGCAGGCTGTACTGCCATCTAGCCTGTGCGCGCTGCGGCGAGGCGTGCTACAGATTTAGCTAGGAGGATATTAATGATCCAGACCTGCAATTTTTAACCTGCGGTGGAAATATCCCCACAGAGTAAGAACAGCTTCTAAGGGGCCCGCGACGGTTCATGCAGGGAAGCCAGCCTGTTGTCAATACGTTTAAATCCACTAGGTAACAGGCTGCACCACCACTGGAAATTATTTAGGGGACTGCAATTGGAAAATGTTGAAAAGTCGCCGATTTAGACTTATCAAGCAATAGCTCAGCTTCTACAGCAAAACAAAACCCACAAAAGTGTTGTGGAAGAGGACAGTGATGCACTCACTGTGAGCAAAAGTATCTGTCAGGACAGATAAAGTCAAATAAGCCACTCCTAGAGTCTGCGTTGGGTCGGAAAATAAAGGCCTATTCATCCTAGTGCCTTCGAGCATCATGCTGCGTTGGTGTTTCTTCCTCTTTAGTGATGGCAGCTGTGCCCACCTCGCTTTCTGGACATTTTGAATGAGAGCCCCAAGGGCAATCTGACCCCTTAGGAAGCCTGCATTCAACAAGTACAATTTTCTGTCCCGATCAGTATTAGCATGCTCTTTGCAAAGACAGGTCCATCATTGCAGGCTTGCTGGAAGAGACACTCACCCTTCAAGCTACAGAAGAAATCCAAGTTGCTAAGCCCCTTCAGAAGGTACCAGGGTAGTAATGAATGCAGCGTGGTAAAAGCATCATTGCCTATTTGCAAAGGTAATGCTTGCAGTCTCTGCCACCAAACTTTGGGCCACCAGCAGCAGCATTTCTTCCTGAGTTGTGCCAACTAATACCAGGCAGTTCCGTGGCTATGCAGAGGATGCGCGTATAAGAGGAGCAGGGATGTTAGAGAAGGAGCTGCACACCCAGCCGAGATGCTGTGCTGCCCCACTGAGAAGGTAACAGGGAGAAGGTGAACTTAATGGAGATGGTTTTTATCGCCAGTTTAAAATCTGGCTGTGCTTTATCTGGTTCTGTCAAACCCTCTCCAGCACAGCCCTAGCCTGTTCTTAACTAGGAGTAGTACATCTTCTGCTCAATATTGGCAGCAACGTATGGAGAGACAAGTGGGAAAGTGCCTGCGCTGTTGGCATCACGTCCACACTGCCATGACGGGTGCGAGGATGCAAGTACAGTCTTGCTATCGAGGCGAGGCCCCAGAGGGAAGCCTTGCCAGGAGGCAGGGATTCCAGAGCCTCCTTCAGCAAAGCCATCCCTCAACAATGCCACGCGCAGCAGCAGAGACCGAAAACCATGTCCATTCCAGAACACCTGCAGGCTTGGGACAGCCCAGCCAGTATTCACATCCAGCCTTCCTCCTTATACAAAAGATAAATAAACAAACAACTAATCACACTTTTCCAAAAGTGGCATTTTTATAAATATCCAAGACAGATGCTTCATCTGTTCTGCAGCGGTGTCATCTAGCTTATGTAAGCGGGCAGAAATGTCAGCACGAGAAATTTCCAAACAAAGGCACTTCGGGGCAAACATCACTTGGCCAGTTTCCCCATCCCTCACAGTTTATATGGATTTGGGTTTTGTTACATTTTCAGGTTTAATTCGGTTGAACTGCAAGAAGAGGTGTGAACTATTTTACAGTGCTATGCCCAAGTCTGTGTTTTGAAGGGGTCGAAGTGACCGCCTGTGAAATACCGAGGGACCAGTAGGAGCAGAGAGCTTCTCCTCACAATTAAGCGACCCTTTCTGCCTGAGAAAGAAAAATCACTTTTACCTCTCAAAGCAGACAGCTAAGGCTTAATGAACACTCACAAGCCAGAATAAACTTAATAAGCCCGAACTGATGAAGATAAAGATAATCACAAAAGAGAAAGGCTCTGCTCCCAAGGCAAGATGAGCCCGGGTGGGATCACTGCAGAACCGGCATCCAGCCAAAGCCAGTGTCAGGCAGCCTCTGCCCGAAGCATCCCATGGGCTGGAGGCGAGTCTTGCAGCTCTGGAGAGTTACAAACTCTTCACATGTGCCCTAAAACAGGTTGTACTCGAACAGCTCACAGCCCACCTCAGTGAGAACAAGAGTTTACTTGAGTTCATAGTTCAAGTTATAAAACCGCATGCTTCCAGCAAAAATACTCACCAGAACAACACCTGGGGCCCTGTCACTTGGCAGGCCTCGGGTACAAGCTCCAGTGAAAACAATTTGTGGATATGAGGGAAGAGGAGAAAGAGGAAATCTTTTCATAACGTTATTTTTTTTTTTTTTTTTACGATGTCAATACCCATTTCCTTATTTTAAATTTGATTCCCAAACAGGCAAGGTGCAAGGTTTAGACCAATGGCCTGTCAAAAAACCACGGTGTGATAAGACTTCTTTGACTTTTGCTTTTCTCAGTTTGTCTAGCTGGAGCCCTGGTCGGCCCCATCATTTTGTCTTTTTATCTTCTTGCCAGTTGTGAGAAGAAGTAATGGTGTTTCTGAGAAGGATCTTCCTCGTCACTGGTGGAGACAAAGCTTTGGTGTGAAAGTTTAGAAATCTTGGAGGAGGAGGGTGAATTTCTCAAGGCAGTAAACAGTAGTTTGTCATATCATTTTTCTTGGGGTTGAATTTTCTTTGAATGCTGCCTATGTATTGGAATAGGTTCCTGAGAGTCACCAACAGTAGGACGTTTCCTCACCCAAAGTGAAGAGTGTTGACACGCGGAATAACTAGTAGCTGTGGTGATGCAAGCATCATTTTATCTTGTCCTATAAAAACTATTCCACAAAACATACATTTTATATGTTTTCATGCTTGATTCCTTCACTTTGGACTTTTTCTTCTCAGTGCCAAATCCAAATACATTCCAAATTTTCCTTAGGGAGAAAACTTATTCACTCTTCCAAGTCACACCAAAAATATAGCTGACCCAGTTACCACTGTACGCTTTAGAGTTGCTCAGTCAGAAATCAGCTGGGGAAAGCAGGATGAATAAATGACATACTAGATCAAATACATAATTAAAGGGTATCAAACACAGCTGGCCATAATTTTTCAGAGGAAGAGGATTTTATATAGCCTTCTGTAAATCAACATCTTTAAATGTTTTTCATGTTGTCAAAATTTTTATTTTTTTAATGTCTCATATATTTTGAATATAGTGTTTTCTACCAAAACAGCTAGGAACTATTACCAAAAAATAACTGAAGCTACTTTTCACAAGAAGTTAGTTTTCAGTTTTCTTTGTGGAATGTAACTCCTCTCCCCTGAAATTGCAACTTTATCAAAAAAAGGAAAATTTGAATTTTGTTCTGAAAACTTTTTACCTAAAAGTATTTGCTTTTTTCCCCTCCACAAAACATCTGTAAAGTAACACCTATTTTGTTGTTATTAGTTGATGATATCAATTAAGCACAGATTATTGGTCATATCATCTTGCAAAGAGGTTATTTACAATTTTGAGGTGATCATCAATACTTTCATTTCCTTAAAACTCTACTCTTCTGATTGTTGTTCAATGACTATTTTCATAAAGATGTGAAAAGAAACCTCTCTATTTCTCCATCCACCAAATATGACACATTTTGAACTCTCCAAAATGAATCAACTTTAACATTTAAAAGATGTCAGCCTTCTCCTCATGAAGAAAATACAAAGAACCTATTTTTCAAAGGAACCAAGAACTTGATACTTCCTTCTGTCAGTTTAAATCAATTTAGAATAACTATATATGCACTTACATTGCTGCCTATTACATTATTTTTATTTGATCACATAGCAGCTCTTCCCTTTCACAGGCTTAATTGCTTCCAATAATAATCAGGAAAAAGTAACCTCAGAACTTTCTCACAGCATCTCTCTTCTCATTTTTCTTCATCCTCCAACCTTCCGTTAAGCCTTCTCCCCCTAGAAAGAGAAGAGGGCTGCGAAAGGCATTAATTAATTTATCTATCGTACACATTGATGGAAAGCGCATCCCCTGAACTGTTTCTTTGTTAGGAGTAAATGCTTCATCAATCATCTCAAGCAGATCAACTCGCATACGCAATTAAAGCCAAACAGAGCAATGACTGCTGTGACTTGAGGGCACGTTGTATGACATCCCAGGACCGCACGCAGTCATGGCTCCTTCAGCGTGAGCCTAAGCGCCTCCTCACCTCCTGGAAGCCTTCTTACAGGACAGAAACCTTTCTCAAATGAGCCAGAGATAGCTTTGGCCAGTTTCCATAAACATCACCTTGTTGGTGAAAAATGAAACCCGTGAGGGCAGGAAGGAGGGAAGCGAAGAGGGAGCTGACGAGCATTTTCCAGGAAAGGTTTCCAGCCTGCCATGGGAAATGGGCCACAGGAGGTCACCTCCGTCAGCAAGCGCTTTACTCCCATCAAGGAGGCTTGTAAGCTCCTCAGCTGATGCTTGGGGATCCTAAGGCTAATTAATATCCCAGGCTATGCTCGATGTAGAACACAGCTCAATCCCTACCTTGTACACACCGTGCTTGACCACACGCTGCAGTAACAGGAGGGTGATAGTAAGACGTGCCAAGGTGACAGTAGAGAAAACAAATGAGCATTTTGTAGCATTTATTACATTTTAAAAAAAGAAATCTTTCTCTGGCCATAAAATTCAAACTCAGAAGTTTTCCTTGCCCTCCTTTACCTCTGGTTGCTATTTGGGTTTCCTCTTCTGTGTTTAGATCTCTCCAAGTCGTGTTTTGCAATTTGATTGCAACATGAACAGAGTAGATTATTTTTACTAATTCGTTCATTTAAGAAACAAAAGCTCACATTGACTGAAGTGCTGATTACAATTAAGTTGTTTTAGTCAGAACAAATTCCTAACAGAATTTCTTTTAATCAGTTCAGACCTGTTTTACTGTTTTGTTGGAAGTAAATTTAATCATGAAAATGTGAAGTTACTTGCAAAAGTTTTATATTGTTTTGACTAAAATATCTCCTCTTAACCTGGAAGACAGTTAGCGCCATCTTGGCATTGATGCTGTTTTGATTTCTTTTACTTCAAACTATTCTTTTTCATAGTTTGTTGACACTTTGAGAAGGAAACAAGTTATTTGCAGAGCTCTAGCCTTCGTGGCATGTGTGTGTGTCTGCATGCGTGTGTGTGTGTTAATCCACAAATGTTCATCTATTCTGGAAACTTGATCTTGGATCAAATCACAGAAATGCATGCCGCTGGGTACATGGCAACTGGAATAATTATATTCTTGCTAAGTTTCATGTTCATTTGGATGGGAAAGCCTTTTCCATCATTACATATTATTGCATTATAGGAAAAGAGTTGCCCTGTTCCACCTCAGAGAGGATGGCATTTAGATCTAAATCTCATTAATGACTTTCATCCAGTAAAAGGAACAATATTAAACATTGAATTATCTTTCTTTGGTTTATGGTTTTCCCCCATAGCTTTATTTCACTATGAAGTTAGAAAAAAAAGGTAATTAAATCTTACACTTCCTAATGAAAAAGGCAGTCCCAAACCAGACAGGTTATCATAGAGGCACACACACACAAAAAAAAAACCCTGTTGAGGAAATACGCAGTAAGGGACATAAGCCAGAAAAAAAGGTGCAGTTTGTAGGCACCAAAAGCAGAGCTCTTCTCCCCAGGCTGCGGAGGTTTGATGTGAACTGTCTTTGCCTGATCTGGTGGATCCTTTAAGGGCAGCGGAGAGAAACAGACACACACAGAGCAAAACTTGTTTTAGACAGCTACCTTACACGAGCCATTGTACTTTAGTAACGCTGCATTCTTGCTGCTGACTAGATGGGGAATCCCAACCATAATCTAGAGTGTAGAAAATTTAGATGCCTAAATGTGGCCAGACAAAGCCCATCCAGATGCCTGCATACAACAGCAGAGAGGTTCCAATTCAAACCACCAGATTTAAACAGGAATCAAGTCTTTAAGCTTTACAATTTACCTTCATAACTCTGAATATGACAAGCTACAGATTTTATTGTAGAGAGTTCTGGCTTCTAGTCAAACTGTACACCATCAACCTTATTGCTGCCTGCATTGAGAATTACGAAGTAACATCAGAAATAAGCAAAAGTGGGACTTACAGTCTCAGATAAATTAGGACAAAACTGTGTAAGTGTGATATTCAAACTAAACTTTTTCAGAAGACTTGAAAAATTCCATCCATTTCTGTTTTCCCCTCTCTTGGGTGCAAAATAAGCATTCTAGGCTTCAGCAACTGATACAGCAGAGAATCTGTTCAGAGGGTCCTTTAGTGCGTACAACAGCACTGAACACAGAGCAGCAGAGTCCTATGGAAACGAAAGCATTTCTCTAGTGCTGCAAGATAGATTGAAAAGGAATTTGGGAAACTGAGCGCTTGGAAGCAGAACAAGGGGACTAGCCAGGCTAAAAAAAAAATGAAGTTATCAAAACACGACAGTAAAGTAACACAAGGGACATACACTAAGCTGGCAAAAAGCAATACAGAAATAGGAATGAAAGCCATCTGTCAAATTTAACTAATCAGTAGGCAAGCATTTGGGTGGAGGTTCTCTAAACAGAAAGTATCTGTTGAAAGAGTATTTGAACTTCCCAGCATCACTGAAATCCCCTTGCATTAGCCGAGATAGTTTGGCTCTGAGCTGCACAGGGAGTGCAGGATTGTCAACGCTAGCTCTGAATTTTCTGGCTTTTGCGAGTTCTATTATTTTATCACTGTAGGTTTTGTTGTTGGGGTTTCTTCCACACGTACATGCAGATTATGATTCTGCTCAAAGGGCTGCAACAAGTGAAAGGAAAGCTGGCTGCCCTGGCAGTATTCCCCAACATACTTTGTGCAGATACTGATTGCATTCATGTTTCTCCCACAGCAGCCCCCGGCGTGCAATGAGGAAAACATACAGGTAGTAGAAAAAAATCCCTGTCAGAGCAACAAGCTCTGACTAGCCCCTCTATTGCCTGTAAATGTATGTGAAGTGAAGAGAGGTTGTGGGGAATCTAACCGTGACTGCTGTTTGCAAGTGAATACAAATTTCATGTCTGGGTGACCGTCTCCTAATTGCTGCTGAATACTTTTTTTTTTTCTCCAGCGGAGCTGACTTTTGAAGCTGGTTCTTCCTGAGCAGCCTGTACGGAGCCAGTGCCTGCTAGGAAGCAATTAGCAAGAATTAGTGCAGGTGCTTCTCTTGGCTCCCGTCCACAGGAGTCAGCAGTGCAGCTCAGAGCTCCTCGCCCTCTATGCCAACCTGGGAACACTCCTCTGGCAGGGATGCACAATGCCGCTCGGCTCCTCCGCGCAACACAGTTGAGACTTACTCACAGAAAGTAAGATTTTTTTCTGGGGGTTTGTTTATGTAAAGCTGAGTTTTCATTCTAGTTACTGTCTCTGCATGATGGACAAGGGCACTTCAGCTCCTCGTCTTGTTGCTGCTGATCAGTAGTGATCCAAAATGTAGGTATAGTCATTGTGTATTTAGTGTCTTTGGGAGCCAGAGCTGAAAAAGTAACAATTTAAACATGTTTCAGTTCCATTAATGCAAGTTAGTCATGGGATAAACAGATTTACCGTGCCAGTAATTCTGAGGTGAATTGGTAAGGTGAACAAAATTATTTTAGAGTTTAGCTGCATCACACTCTGCGTTCAGCATTACACAACTCGTGCTTATACCATCCATTACCTGATTTTGAAGTGGCTTAAGAGACTGGTGCATATAGATGGAGCAGCTGAGGCAAAGTGAGGTGCAGTGACTTCCAAAATTGTTCAAGAGATGCATTGAGAAAGCTAGCAATGAAAAATAAGTCTCCTGAGCTATAACCCTCTATCCTCTAGTAACACATCCTCACTTTATGGCCCTTTCATTTTCATCTCCTGTTTGCTGTCTTATTTCTCCAGTGTCAACGTACACAGAAATGGCTCACTCAACAAAACCCCTCAACTCTCTTCTAAGTGTAAGAACTGGAGAGCCCACAGTTGTTGAAGAGTTGAACCTTGTGAGATGGGCAAGGGCTTGAGGAGAGGGATTGAATGAATCCTATGTATTTATGTGATGCCTTGCAACTATGACTGGGGTCCCTAGGGCTAAAACTTACAAATGCTATAGATACCACAATTACTGTGTTGATACTAATATCCGATTCTTCAAAATAGTACTGCGTGGAAACTGAGAATCCCATCCATAAACTTTCCATATTCCTTGAAATACTGCCTTTAACTTACACACGAAGTACAACTTGTGTCTTGTTTTCCACATTTGGCTCCTAAAGATAAATACCAATTCATATTCTAAGGAAAAGTACCCTTGTGGCAGGGAGGGGGCTGCCCTAGGAATTACATGAAGGATGTTCTTAAATGGCAGGTGGTGCAAAGTAATGCAGGGGTTGACAAGAGTCCTTGGTTGTTGAGAAGTCAAAAAAACATAAACTAGAGTAAACATTGGCGGTTGAGATACTGACACTGTACTGGTGGGCTAGAAGAGCGCGTTAGGTGAAGTGATAGCAAGAGCAGCACCAAGTCTCAGACGTCCTGGTAAACTGGGGGAGAAATACAGCTGCTAAAGTGTAGGCGCTTTCTGTCACTTGTGCACACACCAGTCCAGATTTGTCTCCCTCCTACCCCAGCATCGCCATTCTCTAACCCAAGACGCATGCTGGCTGTGCTAAATCACGGCCACTGGCAGAATATAAACACAAATTAGAATTTGTGCAAGAACTACCTTAACTGTGACCCCAAGTTTCCAATGCACAGAATTTCATACAGCACACAGAATGGCATGATGCAATAGGCGCTTCTCTGTTCTCACCCTTATTCCCTAGCTGTATGTAAGCTACAGAATAGAGTTTCATTAAAGCAATGGTTATATCAGAAACCACTGGCACAGTAGAACTATATTCCCACACAGCATAATTGAGGCTGCAAGAAAAACAGCAGGTTGTCCTTCATAAATATTTTAAAATTAAACTGTAGAAAAGTCTGACTTACACTCGTTTTGTGAACTTTAAAGATGACTATTTCTAACTCTACACCTACATATGTTCCCACACAAAATACTGTACTAATTTACAGTAAAAGAACACAGAGGATTATATCCTGACTGAGACTCATACGTTAAAACACAATAGAAATAGTAATATTCAGAGATACAGAAAGTGCAGAGTAGAAAGATATATTGGGGGGGAAGGAATAAATTCACAAAACCCACCAAAAATTGGGGCCCTGAGGAGAATTTCAGCTCTGTTGTTGCAGCTAGAAAGGGCAACAAAGGAGAGTCATGGCCCATAATATAGCCAAGCCTTGGTTAACATAAATCAGAATTAAGACTGATATGCAAGTATAACTTTCATATATGGACTTATATCTGATTGTCTTGATTTAAAATATTACATGAAATGTAAAAAAAGTGGGTCATAAAGATTAAGCACGATTTTTCCATTCTTTCACAGTGTTTTCTGTTTATGATACAGCATCCATTGCTCTAGATTTATTTATTTTTGGGTTACTATTTGCATCCTTAGCTTTTTGGAGATTAAATTCTAGATTCAACAAAATGTTTAGATACAAACAGGACTTTAAAAAAATCCTTCTCCAGGGTGTCTACACATTTGCATCCTAAGCTGCACAAGTAAAGACAGTAAAGAAGCCAGTAGTTTTTCCACTAACATTAGCTACATTACTCCCTCCAGCCAAACCCCCAAACCAAAATGCCCAGGACTTTGCAACTTGGTCTCCCCACTTCCCTATCTCTTTTGGGACTTGTGGGATTTTTACCTCTGTTCTTCCCAGGTCTACCGCAAACAGACTGGAAGGCTTTGAGAAAGTCACCTCACTAGGAAACACTTCCATTTCCCAATTTATAAAATGCAAATAATGATACTTCCTTCACATGTTGCAGTCCAATAAGGAAAAACAATAAAAAAAACCCCAACAAGTTGTTATAATTAGGAGAAACTTTCCATGCACAGCTGTTGGAAGAGAAACAAAAAAACAACAGAAAATTTACCTGCTGCATCTTACTGGTCCCGGTTAAGACTATCTAATATTCATGCCCTTAGAATTAAGCTGGGTCCAGAAAAAAAAACAGCAAGGCAGTAGATTCAGGCTTCTACCCCAAGATTAAAACCACCATGCCACAAAATGCTGACGTAGTATAAATTCACTCTCCTAATTTAAATACATTCAGAAAGCAATGACAGGAGCTCAGTCCCAGCAGGTTTTTATACTTGATCAGGTACTCTCTGACCTCCTGCAGCCGGTAGAAAGCTAGAATAAGGTGCTCTGGCTAATTTGGGGAAGGTGAATTAGTGCTCTGGATCACACGAGTACTGCAGGTGATAAAGTTGGGCACAGTATTAATTGCTGTAGCACTCTGGTCTGATACCCCGCAGAGCATACCTTGTGCCAGGCTGCACCTGGTTTTGTATCCCCCACATAACAAGGGCCACTGTTAAGTTCTGTTGCACACAACACTCAAGACATTCCTTCGACTTGCTGGTAGGGACGTACAGTTTGAGCGTGGCCTTGGCACGCAAAGCGGCGCTGAATGAAACCAGGATCAAATGGATCATCTTGTTTGATTTGCTGCAGGTTCCTCCAAGGCAGTGATTTCCTCCAGCCCCCACTGACCAGGAGTTTTAGGATCGGGAAGCTCAGCTGCATCTCGTAGTCAGAGATTGAACTAGAAAAGAAGAAAAATACCAAATAAATTTCCCGCAGACATGAAGGGCTGCCTGCCTCCGCTCCCTGCAAAACCGCCTTCTGTGTAGCCATCTAGTGGAAGGCAATCGAAACGTTCCCAACTAGGGAAAAATAGAGAGGGTTATTTCAGGCATTCAAAAGACCTCGATGCAAATACCCAGTAAATCGAAAGGGATGGCCACTTTGCTGAAAGTCTTCCTAAAGCATAATATTCAGTTACACAGTAGCAGTTTTATTAGGCAACCTCCTGTCTTTAAGAAAACATAATGGAGGGTCCTCAAATGTAATGGGTTGATTTCTCCTATCAGGTTGGTCCTACGTTGATGTAACTCTGTTCTGCATTAGATGAGTTTGTTTCTGATTACATAAAGGTAAACGAGGGGGGAATTGGGCCTATGAAGTGAATATTTAGCTGCTTCCCTAGGCAATCTATTTTTTCAAACCCAGGATTTGCTTATTTGAGACAGGTGTAAACAGCTAATAGAAAAACTAACGGGCTGCCTGAAGAAACCCAGTTTTCTTCTTACCGTTAGCACAGCCCCAGGTGACCCCAAAGGACTGAAGTTTCACTGCGGCTGTGAGTGGGTGTGTACTGCTCCATTTGGTAAAATATCCTGGGGGGAAAATTCCTACTCTTTTACAAGTGGAAAGCAAATGCACGAAGCACTATACTGACTTAATAAGGAAACCATGAGCGACAAATAGGACATTTCTTCAGCTACTGTAGCACCTAAGTGAGGAGGCAAAACAGAGTCAGGCTGCACTCTATACCCAGGCAAATCTCCCTGTTTTCCCATGTATTAATAAAAAGAGAATGCAGAACTGCACTACCTGTCCTTTCACCCATTCCTTCTTCCCTCCAATACTTTTAATTGCCAGCTGGGTTCACAAGAAACAAGTTACTCTGCAAGACTGAGAGATGCTTTAGTGAAGGGCAGCAGTGGTAACTGAATGTTAATTCTGCTCCTGACTTCGTCGCTTCCTGGACTAGAGCAATTTACAGCCATACTCCTCCCTCAGTTTCTCCACCGGTAAAACAAGGGAAATGGCAGGGTGAAAAAATACTAGAAGTTGGGATATTTTTACTGCAAGGTTGCTCTCGTCATGTAAGTTTTGATATTAACAGGAGAGCAGTGTCCAGCTGAAATACTTTCTCTGAAAGATAAATGCTAATGGATAATCATCTCTTCCTGGTTTTACCTAATTTACAAGCACTGTGAACTCTAATGGTTTCACACCTAACTCTGGGTTACACCGATGCATTGATTAAATGACAAGACAATCTGGTTTAACATTTGCAAAGCATTTTAAGGATAAAAGACACCAATAAGCTGTAAACTGAGTATTACTGGATCTATGCAGAGGTGAACTGGAAAGATGAATTTACTAGCATTGCCAATATTTTCAAATCATAACGTTGGATAAAAACACACCTCTGATTCCTCATGTCGAAATGTATCCTTCTGACTGATGCCAGTAGAGCACAACGATAACCTTATATAAGAAATGTATAGGAAGGTTTCAGACTGGAAAGCAGGAGGATCTTACTGAGCTAGACTGCTTTATTTTGAGTTCCCTCTTACTCCACAAAAAGCTGAGATAACTGGATGGACTTAGGTTGTCTGAAGGGCACATTCTTATCTAGGCTAAGTTAGGACTGTAGAATTTGTCCTTACATGGTTGGGTCTTATTTATAATTTGAGCTCCTTTTTGCCTCCAAGACAGTCCCATAATAGAAACAAACAATTACAGACTCTGAGTTATTCCAGGCTTTTGGTTGCATTTTTCCTAGAAACACAAAGGTCTTATTTTTTATTTTTCTGAATTCCCAGGGTTTACTTGCACAACTCCCATTAATATTGATGGGAGTTAGATATCTTAAAAATCCCAATGCACACAAAAAAGAATAGACTCCTAAGTGAATGTCTATTATAAAATGACAAAGAGCTCCAGTCTTTGCAAAAGCCGACAAAGAGTATTCTTCTGTTTAATGCTCTAATAAGTGTCCTATTATCCATTTAGTTCAATTACACTGAATGAGTCTGGTTTTTCCAAAGCCTTTCACTTTGTCACAGTGAGTACGGGGAGGCTGACAAGAAAGATAAGCCTCTGCTAGCTCTTGGGTAGCTACACTGATCTCTCACTATACCTCAGTGAGAAGCAGGATCCACTCCTTAGCAGAAAGGAAACAGGCATGACAATGGCCCCCAGCAGAGCCCTCGAGGTACGAATCTGACAATGATCCCATTGTAAACCTCGCGTCATCAAAATGTTTTTATTCTCATCCATTACCCAATCTTTAGGGGTTCAGACTTGGAAAACAAGGAGGCAATGACTCCCTTCTGAACTACTCAGAACAATATAAGACTGCGCTGAACAATTTAAGCCAAGAGCTACATGGGTTTTGATATGCTTCTTAATTCTCAGAAATTGGTTTTGTTGGTTTTCCACAACAGTGACTTCTTCGTTTAAGAGACATCCATTTTGTTTTTAGGAGAAACCCTTCACGGTGCCACAGAATGGGACACAAATACACAGTCCTTTCAAGTGGAGAAAGTATACAGAGGTATCTCAAGCGTCAGCGACACTATCATGAGTTAGTTAATCTTATCCTATCAAAAAGGTCAGCATATGAAAATAATGGATGCAAAATAATTACAGACTTCAAAGAGATTTCATAGTATTTTAGCATATACAATACATTTAAAGGTGGAGTCTATATGCAGACTGTTTTATCCCACCTCATCTTTTACATTTCATGTTTTAGCAATTCATCCAACATGCAGAAGCCTAGCAGCAGAAATCTTGTATATATAAAGATATATATAGATATATATATTCCATTGAGTAAATAATCCAGTTTCTTAGGTTACTGAAACACATATGTACGCAATGGAGTGTCATTGCTCCACAGAAGCCCCTATAATATATTGGGTAATAATACATTTTAAAAATGGGCTACTTTTTTTTTTTTATGAGGTACGCCATAACCGTAACTTGCGAGGCATTTCAGCATGTCTGGTAAACCATAAGCAATTGAAAAATTATATTGGTAAACACACACATACATAAAGATATATGCATACATATATGTATACATACACTTATATACCCTGCTACAGTTATTTGAATCTATTGCAGGAATTGGACAGATTCCTTTTCTTTCCATCATTATTTATCGGGGTCCTGTCACATCATTACTCATTTCCACCTACCGAAACTTCATAAGAGGGACAGCAGTTGACATCCTGATCCCTTCTGTCCCTCTCTCAGTTTTGAGTTCTTCTTCTGAGACAGGTGATGCTACTGAGGCGAAGAAAGCTCTGTCAGCCCCGTGTGGAAACATTTTCCCTCTGTCGGGCATACCTGATCCATAGCCCTCCGTCCCTCGGCCACTGCCGTTGCCTGTGAGCTACAGCTGCTGGGGGCTGCAACAACCATTGCAGCCCGAGGGATGAAGCTTTACCCCTGGGTTTTCCTTGTCCAGCTGTTTAAACAGAACCAACTAAGTTATACCAACGCACGCCAATTTTATACTGGCTTAAATTTTTCAATCGGAAGAGTGCTTCCACCAGTGTAATTCCCAGGCTATCGTCCCTACTACAGATACAGTTACACTGACACCATCATGTCTTCTGCCAGTTACTACTGTCCTACCGCAAAGAATAATCCTTATTTGAGTCAAAAACTATTTTAATATAAATAAATATTCAATAAATCAATAAATCAAAACCAAAACAACTTCTGTGTGGCCATACCCCAAGTGCACAGGTTTCTTTTGCCTGTTAGAGGAAGTTCAGGTCGTCCATGTGTTTTCACGTCTCTTTGCTCCTGGCACACACCGCAGCCCACAGCATCTACACATGGTCCTTCTTGATTTCCCACCGTGAGAAGTGCTCAACATTCTCATCTACCCTAGGGCACCGGCATGTGAAGGAGAGAAATAGACTGGCCTTCAGCCTTTTTTTCCCAAAGAGAAGCAAGAACTTTTCTCATACTGATCCAATTCAGCATGAGCAGGTGGAGCTGTAGGCGTGAGGTCTCCCACACCCTCTTCATCCCTGTCCCTGCTTGGGCTC
This sequence comes from Grus americana, assembly GCF_028858705.1. NCBI lineage: Eukaryota > Metazoa > Chordata > Aves > Gruiformes > Gruidae > Grus > Grus americana. Next base: position 78,995,919 of record NC_072852.1, read on the forward strand.
TGCAGAGAAAGTTGGAGGACCAAAAAATGATAGAAGCCTGACTTCTGTTCTCACAAAACTACAGGTTGAGTATCTTTGCCCATAGGCGGCCAGGATATTTGACCACACTAGCAGAAATAGTTAAAACAGAGATACATCTAAATCCACTTCTTGTAGGTTTTGGTCCAATACCACAGAATGACCAAATGGATGGATACGTGGGTCATTATTGGTGCACTGAGGGAGAAGGCACAAGGGTGTTGATCAGAGTTACAGACAATCAGGAGTGAAGGCTTGCTCCTTTAAAGTCTGTTAAACGACAGCCTAAGATTCCTAACGAGGTGCTCAAAAGACATTATCCTAGTAGAAGAAAATGTTTTAGTTGGTTTAAAGAGGCGGCTTTGTCAGATGGTAATACATATTTCAATTTTGTTTACAAAGTATGCAATGTTAATCAACATTTGACACTACACTTAAACACCAGAAAGAGCTTTCTAGGAATTTTTTTTTTTTCTATTGATGTCAATTTTCATCTTCATTCATAAAAAACTTAACAAAAGAGTGAATGTGACCAAACCCTTCTCTCTGTCTGAGATTACACAAAACACATCCCTTTTCAGTAAACTCAAGATGTAATTATTTATGGCCTCACTGATCTCAACTCTTTATTGCCTTTAAATCCTTTTCCAGTATATCTTCAGTGACTCAGACCAACTCTTGTTTTTATGCATAGGATAATCTAAAAACTAGAGTCTCAAAAAAAGTTTAAACATTTTTAAGTAAATGAGTTTATCAATGAGGACTAAAATAGCATATGGAAGTACATCAAGATTGAAACAGAAGCAAAAAAGCAAAACTGACAAAGCCATCAGCAGAATTTCAAATACCATCCCAAGTTTGGATAGCTATAACTCACTTTAAAGGAAATCTGTACAGGAAAGATGTGTCAGGAGGACACTTTTATGAGTTAAAAAAGTGCTGCTCAGGAGATTCAACTCAACGAATTCTGAAATCAATGCAAAGACAACCACTGTCATCACTGGGTATTGTATTGATCTGATAATTAATTGCTGTCTCACTGTTGTGTATTTAAAAGTTTATCCTTCCCAATGTGTATTGGCCATGACAAAATCCTGATTTTCAGAATATATTTGCCCAGCTTCATATTCCTTTTATTCTTTTTCAGTACCTACTAAAAGGAAATGATACCTTGTTGCATCATATTCTTCATGATACTTTTAGCTGGTAAAAAGGAAAGAAATTGGGCTTAAATACAGTATATCAATAAAATCAAAAGACTGAAGGCCCACCGGTCTTAGCCTGGACAAGGATTATCAAGCAATAACTGATATTGGTTAGGATTGAAGTTATATGTTTTTGGATGAAAACTTTGAATTTCCTTTTCTTTCTTTCATCTTCCAGGAGTGATTGTACTAGTAACATTTGTTAGTAGCAAGTTGTGAAAAAATATCAGGAGTATTTCAGGAACAGGTACTGAAATCAGGGTTCATTTTGTTCCCTTGCAATCTCATTTTCGTCCACTTTTCTGTAAAAGTTTCAATAGTCCACTAAGAGATCAAAAATAATGCAACACTGACCTGGGCTTCTTAATATACACCATAGAAGGCAATCAAGGATGCCACTAAAACAAGCAACTTTCAAGTGACCCTTGATTTGTCATGAATTTGAAAAAAAAAAGTCATACAATTTTCATTAACAAACAAGCAACACCACCACAACATATTTTTGAACAAGATTCTGACAGACTAAAGATAAATGACCTGCCAGAAGTGTTTTTCAAAGCTCTACTTAACATGGGTTTAGATGCAGGCAAAATTGCTTTGACAAAACTGCAATTCGTTTCCCAGCGTAACTTCAGTATCGTTATTTCCTGAAAGAAACAGAGATCCAGAAATTAAATTCCGGACCTCAATTTGGACTCAAATTAAAAACAAACAAACAGGAATTGGGGAAAGCTTATAGAAATAGATGTAACGTGTTTAGAAATAGATGTAATGATTTAACACCCCTGATACTCCTTGCCAATTTTTCAGGAGGCTTTAGAGGACAGATAGAAATAAAGGCTTACTCATACACAGTCTTTGAACAAATGCGATGCCAGACCCAATTTGCTGTTCCCTAAAAGACGTTTTAAATAACTGCAAAAGGCAAATTTAACTACGGTTACACCAGGAATGAACTCAGCCCATTGTTTTCTTTCCTGGAGGCTATGACATTGAGTAATTATTAGAACGTTCCTTATTGTCAGCGTTTGAGGGGAATAAATGACTAGGTACAAGTGTTTACCTGAACACCATTTATTCATCGGTTGGCTTCCAAATCACGTTTGGCAGAAGACCACTTCCAGTTTTTCAGAATGCCGCTGAACACTAGTTATTTGGCAAATATCTACATACAAGCCTCTTCTGGCTATGCCTATGGAACCTGTAGGTCTCGCAGCACCGCGAATGTATTTTGAAGCAGATTTGCAAGCTTGCACTTGGTATGGTCAGAATTGTATTTAAGATTTCACAGAATTTAGAGCTTTAACGTTGCAACTAATGCTGGATATAGCCACACAATGCCCGCAGTTCCAGTCTCATGAAAAATGTGCCATCAGTGCACAGGTACTGTGCTGTACAAATTTTATGGGCCATATAAGAATTTGTGACTGAATGGAAGAACTTGGACAGCCTCCGGAAGGTGCCTCGCAGCTGAGGATTCGGGCTGTCCGACAGACTCCAGCAAGCAATCATCTCTTGGTGGTGCCCCTTATTCTAGAACAGTGAATGCTAAAAGAAACGAGGCAATGTAAAAGTTTTTTTGCCTTTAGGGTATTAATAACATGTCTGCCCCCTCTTTCCTTCTCCCCCCAGTGCCCCCTCCTTAATTCCATCATAATACAAATGAATTATATTTTAAATGCCGCAGGGAGGAGCTCCACTCAGTAACACCCGCTGCCATTAGGACATCAAAGCCCACCTGCCTGCACTAGGATCTGCTAAAATTCTTGCTGTCATTTGCGCTTACTTCCAATTTTCAGTTTGCACACGGATGATTCACCCTAAATCCAGAAACACCTAATTGCATACATTGTCACTGTATTCCTGGAAGTTTTACCATCTGTCCTCTTGTTATGTAATCCCTCTGACATTCCCTTTAAAAATGCAGTCAAATAAGGCTAGCATAAAAGATGCGGCTGTAATATAGGGAAAGACACCATCTTTCTCCATGTCTGTCTTCCCTGCAGAGGAAAAAAGGGTCAAATTCTACTGCTACTCTCGTAGCACACTCGTGTATGCCTGGAGATTGTCACCTGGCCCTCTGGCAGGGAGAGATGTAAAAATTCTCATATAATTTTTGCCTCCTAGAAGGGGAAAGGTTGGAAGAAGTCTCTCCAGTGTGAAAGGCTGATTTGCCATAGCCACAGATACACCACCCTGATGATCTGCCCTAAAAAACCCATGTAGCATCCGCTTTGCTGCGTCACAGGGACCTTCAGTAAGTAAAGTATCCACCGGGAGCCAGAAAAACCTTGATGTCTGGGACAGCACAATTATAATTTCATCTTGAGCTTATATCATTCCTTTCCACTACCCTATTGCAAGGATGAAAAGGGTCTCCTTCACGCATTGCTGTGGGGCTTCTTGAAGGAAGTGTTTTGTATTTTAAAGATTAGCCCACCCTACTTTATGCTATGGTATAGGAGTTGCCACGGGAGGTACTCATTATAGCAAATTATTCGACCCAAGTGCTAACAGAACAAAATTGATTTGCTCTAAATATCTTACTAACTCTCCAAAAGAAATAAGTTGAACCTCTCTTTAATGAAGTAACATGATTATCAGTACACGCTATTACAGAAAAGTGATAAGTAATAGGAAAAAATGAATTATAGTAATGGGATACTTAAATCATTCTTTACATCTGTTCCCAGAGCAGTTGTGGGAAAAGTTGCGGAAAGTGGCTGTTCTTCTTCAACCAGTGGATTTGCTTTTGTTTGGTTAATTACTGAAATCAAGTTTACTTGGCAAATTCCTGTCATGTTTGAGAGAAGATCGGATTTCATAAGGGCAGTTACAGCACGGTTATACTGAGGATATGAAGTGAAAAACTCTGGGCTTTCTAAAATAAATGTGCTTGTTTTTCAGACAGAGGAAAATAACTTTCCTCTGTTAAGAGACAACATAATGTAACCCATAAATCTATATGCTTTCCTATACAGACAAAGGACTCAGCTGTGAGCTAGGCTGTGGATACTTTCTATCAAAGCAGTACCCAGAAAACTGGCAATTCTACATTGAAAATCTTGTCTTTAAACCTTCCAGGACAGGACAAATAGAAAGAAAACAGCATTTAATGCATTTCATGTCATTATTATCGCTTAATCTCTGTAGAGTATATAGATGGCCATCTGATTACATATTTACAGTTAGAAAAATGACCACCACAATTTCAGATGATGAAACGGCCAGGATCCCATATAATACCTTGTGTATTGGAAACATGCTCCTTAAACTAGCCAAAAGCCAGCAGGAATAGCCACGATATAGTTAGCAACTGGTGAAGACTCAAGCCCTAGCTTGTCCACTTCCAGTTTTGGCCTCTAAGATGACGACTGGAAAGTTGTAATCATGTCGTTTGTTCTCAACTTCAAATCCAAATCCTGGGTCCGTTTTCCTAAACACACTAGATCTGTTACTCCACAAGAAAAATTAATTATTTTTTTTTTCTTCCAGTCATGTAGCTCAGTGGTGGTACAGTATGACACATAAAAAACTAGCAACTACGGAAATTATTCTTTCACTTGGACTAGCAAAATTTGCATTGGTAGGAAACATATTCCCTGCACAAAACCCCCCGTGGCTTTCAAACCCGCTTGTGGACTGATGAGGCACACCGCCAATGACTTTGAAAATTTCACATTTGCTGCAAAAATATAACATTTTTCAGCAGTTTATTATGGGATATTTCCTTAAGGGAAAAAATGTCATAAATAGCATTCTGGAAGAAACACCTTGCCTTGAGATAGGGTGTTTATCAAAACATAATGGAACCTCTGAGTAGCCCTTTCTCACTGGCACTCAGCTACACATAACAGAGTAAGAACCAGATTAGTCAATAACCTTGAAGTTTGCATAGGCTGCAAAGGACATAAAGTTAATTCTTAAATATCAGTTATTGTGATACTGTATGATATGTGGTAATCAGAATAGTTAACATATTTGTAAGTTCATTTAATTAATGACAGACTGGCTAGAAAGCTGACTTAAACTATTCAATGCCTTCAAATAAGCAACCTCCTGGTAAACAGAGTGGAGGATCACTGAAAGAGCTTTGCACTTACCTTAGAAGATGCTGCTTTCAAGACATGACTAAATACATTTCTTCTTTGGAAATGGTAGGTCTGATGACTAAGACATTAGTATTCACTCCTGTTCTAACTCTTCTTTATTCCTCCCAACATTGCTTCATCAGTTTTCAAGGTTATTGCCACTTCAATAGTCTTGAGACTGCACTCTAGGCTAGGTCTGGATAAAGATCTATCTGAAAATAATTCCTAGGGAGAAAGTAGTAACTACTGAAATAAGATCAAGCCTTGATGGAGGAGTAACATACGTAAGAATCTCCAGCCTGTGACAGACTACGAGCAATATTAACACAGCTGGCTTTGCCAATCTGGGAGCAAAGTGATCCAAAAGAACGGTAACAGTTAAAAAATGAAGAGAGACTAAAATAATCTCCCTAAAGAAATTCCGCAGAGAATAAAGTGCATTGATTCTACTGCAGGATCTGAAGAAGCAAAATTTCTGTACCTCGGTACCACAGGGCAAAGGCCTTAGGGTAAGAAAGACAAGCATGTAGCTCTTTTATTGCATTGAAATGTCTTTCTCTTGTGTTCTGTTCTCTTCCGGCTATAAAGATTAAACATGTTGGTTTCAAGAAGCTATTGGGCACTTGAGCACAAACTCTGGAGGTTTTCTGATCTGCAGGATGCTGAACTCAGAGAGGAAGAGAATTAGTGGGCTCTACGCTTTAACACCCAAAGTCCTGGCCTCCTCACTACAGGGATGTGTGAGGACAGCAATGTTAAACAAAATAAAAGGTTTTGCCGTCAAAATATTCACTGTATATTTCAGCTATGGTTCAATACAGACAGCCCCCCCAGCAGTAATGATCCCTTTGGTTAGTATTAAAATCTCCTTTAATCTTCAGAAATACACAGAAAATTCACAGCATTTGCAATTTCAAGTGCATTGTACACAATACTTTTAGCAAACTTATTAAAGTTGCCATGCACTTTACACAGGGATAACTAACCAAACTGAGGTGACCACAGTACGTCAGCTGTCGGAGACTTCTTCCTTCTTGTGCCACAAAAAGCAGCTGGCCATAGAAAACGCAGCTTGCTGCAGGCAGGCACAACTGGTGGGTCAGTCAGACACGCACATCAGCTACTAACGTATAGATTACCACCCTCTTGAGGTAAAAAGCAGCATCAAGAGTTCTTTGGAAATAAGAATATTACAGAACTGATGTAGTCATGTTAATAATGGACAATACAGCTAAGAGGCGGCTTTTTATTAAAGCCTATTATTTGGTTTAGTGAAAATAATAGCTTAACTGCTGTTCAGTCTGTTTCCCCCCTGAAGAGCATATTATTTCAAGTATTTCTAGATGTGAAATGAGGGCTTTATTATCTTGGACTTTGAAAAATAAAATAAAAGATGAGAACAAATCATAATGTTTCCTGACATTTTTTCTATACTTGAATCACAAGGACGTAAAAAAATATCTTGTACAATAGCTCTGAGTACCATTTTCTTGGAATATTTGATTCTGACAAAAGCAAATTGCAATTTCAAGTAATTCAGACATTAAATGCAGCCCCCTTAAATGTTGATCCTCTTAGAGTCCTCATTTTAACATTTATTTCAAAGTTATTTTGAAAAAAAAATTTTTTTTCCAAAGAACTCTGAAGTTTATCATTTGTCTCATTGCTGACACTCATTAATTATACACACTGTAATGAATCTTCAGCTAGCTCAGCTATGAGAAAGGCATCTCTCCTCTCTTGCAGAGAGGCAATGGAATCGCATTGTATCTACTGTGCAGCAAAAGTGGGCTCATTGCTGTGGATGATGGATGGAGAAAAAGGTGACAGATTTTGCAGCCTTGCAGCCAACCTTATCTTAATTATGTCTAATTCAGATGAAGTCTATTCATGGTGTAGCTCGCATTTATTAGGAAAAGAAAATAAATGCAATGGCTGTAAGCTGAGCAAAGCAAAGACATGGTATCAGGCTTTCTTCCTGGCTGATGTTAAACAAGCTTACAGCAGTAGAAAGATCCAGTTAGTCAGTGATGTTTTTTCAGAAAGATGATATAGCGCATTTTATGAGAGAACATGATGTAAGCTCCCTCATATTTTGCATCTGGTTTAAACACCTCTGATGGTAAGGAAAAGGTTACTCTTAGGAGTACGCTATTTGCCAGTAACAAGGCATGAGTTGGTATTCTTTTACATAATGATAGTGTGTCAAACTTTCTATCACCTCTTCTCTATAATGGAAATTTGCAATGGTATCTCCTTGCTAAGAGAGACAAACAAGCAGAGAAGTTAGCAAAGTAGTACTCAACTGACTTTTACTTGCCAAGATAACAATCAAAACACATATCTTACTAAATTCGGCATCAATGTTTTCCCATCCCATAAATATTTTAGAGATGTCAAATCTCTCCCCATTCTTTGGGAAGGCAAATAGGAGGACTTTTGAATAAAAGAAAGAGCAAGAGAATGACTTTTAAAGTCATTGTAATGAAACAAAAAAACCCCAGACCCCAAAAGAGGTATAAAATGTGCACCTCAGCCATCACCCAGCCATGCTAGTACAACATACACCGACCACAGTGATGTGCCTGACAAAGCAATAAATTAAAGTATTAACTTTTTCATGGCTATTTGTTGGCTCCTTGAGCTATCATGTAATATGCCAAATTAAGAAACTACTTTATGTTAATGAATTTAGAAAAGAGCAGTGCTTGGTAAAGGGGAAAAAAGGCCCACAGTGACAACAAGTTGTATGCCACAATGACAGAGCACAGCAGTGATGACATGAGAGATACCAGGGACCCTTCTAGGTAGGTGCCTTCCAGGTAAAAGCTTGCTTAGAGCAGCTGTGACTTGCTGCCTGTGTGGAAAGCATAAGCTTACTGAGGAAGAGCAGGGGAGAGGAAGAGGAGGGCAATCTGCCTTTAGATGCAGATCCCATTGCTGGGATAGAAAAGGAAAGAGATGCCATATGTGCTAATGCATCTTTGTCCTCCCTCCCTGGTCTTTGACCAGATTAGGGCTTTTAGCACAAGCAAGATGGAAGCAGGGGCAGACAGAGCAGTACAAAATGCACACGCACATTCAGATCCTACATTAGGACGTGAAGAGATAAAAGAGTCTTTAAATCATGGAGATAGTTGAGGGGAATGGACTGGGAGAGAAGAACCTGTATCTGCAATCTACTTTTCAGAGTACGGTAACTCACAATCAAAGGGCATGGACCACAGAAGCATAATCATGATGGCTACCACAAAGTCCCTCTGGAAGGATGTTGCAGTCCTCAAAACACAGTGGAAGAAAGAAACTTCTCTTTCTACAGAGCTTCACAGCCCTACTAGGATCATTTTTCTCACCCTCTCTTCTCCACAGCCCAGGGAATCTACTTCCATTATTTCCACCTGGCCATGACTACAGAAATTACCTTTGTGCTGTCAGCAATGGGATCACACAAGCTACTTTGTCGCTCACCCTGAGGGTGGCAGTACTTCATTTTACCTGTACTGCTCAGAAACGTTGCAGCTTACCTGTGTAGCAAAGTTCTTCCCCAAATGCTTGCCATTGAGAAGAAAGACATTTCAGATAGGTGCTGTAAGAGACGGCCATGAAGAACACTGTCTTCAGTGATGTGAAAAGTGGTCACTGTTTACATATAGACTATGAAAGGTAACATTGAAAATCAGTTCAGCAGTTCAGTATATATAATAACCAGCAAATTGTTACTTCAATAAAATAGGAGATTTCTCAGAATGAAGACCCACAAATCATACTGACACAACCAATACATCTGTACTCAACAGGACCCTTCCTGTAAGGAGGAACTACTCACGCCATTAAGCTATGCAAGATCACTGTTCATCTACCAAATCAATAAACATGTAGCTTACCACAGAAAATACCCTCAACTACTAACAGTAAGGAAATATGGGGCAGTGGAAGGTTGTGTTGCTTCAGGACTATATTGCTGGCGACAAAAAAAGGCATTATATAAGGCTGTTACAGCTACATCCAGTATATGAAAAAGGTAAAGGCTCAGACGCATTTAAAACTAAAATACATTCAGAACTCCGCCAGGGCTGAGTATTGTTATCATTCATGTTTTCTACTTACAACACAATGTATGCATATTTCTTGTAGACAAGGCCTGGGGGAAGAGAGAATTCAAATGAGATATGCCATAGTTTGGCTGTCTGAGTCAGCCTGATTAGACTTTCATATATTCAGGAAGATTTATAAATGGATTGTGTGCCTTTATTTTGAAAACATCCTTGACTACATGACAATCAGCAAATCCAAAACTGCTGCCCTTTCAAGGACACTTGTCCTGAGCACAGGAAGGTGCAAAAAATATTGATAATGGAGTTCAAAATCTTTCTAGCTTCCCTAAAGGAGGAAACAAAAGACAGTCTGGGGCTTTTGAAGAACCACAGCTAAATATTAAACATCTATTCTGTTGGCTTTGAAAACTGATTCAGTTATAAATATGTAACCACAACCAAACATTCACCTTTGCAACTTTTTCTGTATCTCCCTTGCAACACTACCTGTATTCTCCTTACAATATAATTCAAAGTCTTTCCGTAGCCTTCACATTTCATGTAACTTTACATCCCTTTCACATCGGCAACCACTGACAAACTCTAAGATCTTTAGGTCCATCCTCAAAAGCACCCGTGGGGCTGGTGTGCACCGTGGTACAAGGAAGGCAGGAAAGACCCTTGACCGACCCTGTTCACTGCCGCCCTCTCACATCTCGGGAGCCTGGCACCAGCGTGTGCTGTAAGCCTGCGAGCTGCTGCCTAGTTCCTTCTCCTCTGAAGGCAATAGTCGCAGCTCTGTCCTCTTATTGATAGCTGAGTTGCAGCCACAAAGGTTTGCCCTGGTGTTGAGCTTTCTCGCTGAACCATTTATTTCTTGCCTCGTTATAATCTTTCCAAACCCTGACAGAAAACGCGCTGCCTTGCTCTCACTTTTCTTAATGACTTTTTTTTTTTTTTCTTTTGCCCCTTCTTGACCGGGTCACCTGTCTTGGCACTTGAGATGCACGCTCACGCTCCACACCTGGGCCCTGAAAGGTGCCAAGTGGCAGGGCACCACACCGGCCGGTGGCTCCCGGGGGCTCCCTGTCAGGGACCAGGTCAGGCTGGGGGGGGGGGGGAGCCAGGGACAGCCCCAGCCATGGGGCACCTCCCTGGGGACAGGGCAGGACCTTGGCAAGGCTGCAGACCGGCACTGCTGCAGGGTCACCAAGGCAGGGACTGACGGCCCCAGGCTGGGGTGAAATGGAGTTGGGGTCATGGGCAGGGGTGGGAGGGGGTCCCAAGTGGGGCTGGACAGGGACACTAAGGTCTATTAGTGCCCCCAGGGCCCTGGCGTTGCCCCTCAGGCAGCTCATTTGTACTGTCCAGGTCACTGGGACACAGAAACTCCAATAGTGTGTTGTGATGGGCTAAGATTGGCTAATATTTCAGCTGCTTTTACACACTAATATACCTTACATCTTTGCTCTTAAGTAAGATGCATCCACAGAATCCTGGGTACTCTAGTAACATCTTCAGTAAACATTTCTCTCAAAACTATCATGTTATACTATACACAGCTGTTAAAATTTTCCTTCCTTTGAAATCAGCAATACCCAAATTGAAAGTATGATTTCAACTTTGTCTCATATTAAACTTTTCAGGGGAAAAAACAAAAAAAAAGAGCTCATTGATTAAAAAGCGATTTTAATCCTCATGGTTTGACCAAGGACAACATCTCAGTCTGCTACCTAATGATCTAAATGAAGCAACACTGGGCTAAACCATTACTTGGTTGAAGAGACTATAGGAAAAACTGATGTTACAAAGAGTAACACTGATAATATGTAACCTCTGCATCAGCTACAAACTTCCTTTCTGAAGTCCCCTTTTAACCTCCTTGCCTCCTCAACTTGAAAGAAGCACAAACAGAAAATTACCATAGCTGTTGCTAAGAGGACAGTGCTTATGGAAACTATGAAACCCCACTACTGAGTTATTAAACCATTAGCACAAATAAATACTAATTTTTTTCCCGTCAATTTAGAAACACCTTGCTAATGCTCCTTTCCACTTTCCCCCAACCCCATCTCAACTAAATCTCCTTAAAAACCCACCTGTCACCTATACTTGAAAACATAACACTTAAACAGAACTATTAAGGATTTTTTTGCAGACAGTTGAAGACCCAATTCAACTCACAGTGATATCAAGAAGATTCTTTTAACCATCTTTTTATCAGTGACTTCATTTAAAGGAGTATTATGTGCTACTGGCAAGATCCTCAACTGTAAATGAGGAGCATTTAGAACAGTGAATGCTGGATGGATGTAGGAACATAGTCTCGCATCAGCTTAAGATAAGATTTACCCCTAAATGTGTATAAAGTTGCTCTCCATTAAGTGCAACAATTTAAAGACAGAATTATTTCTTTATGTTATGATTAAAGAGACAGAATTTCCCTTGCTCTCTTAGCAAAAAACCCCCCAGGATTTGAAAAAAAAAAAAAAAAAAAAAAAGGACTTCAGTGTTACCGCTCAATCAGCAATAAAAACTTTCCAAACAGAAATGCAGTTTAGAAAGCCAACATTGGTTTATTCAGTGCTGGGTGCACAGGGGATCTTTCCTGCTAACATGCATACCTAGCCCACAAACATACACATATTCTCAATATTCTCAAAACACACAAAGTTACAATTATATCACATAGTTATATTACCATTCCTCTTCCTTTATTAATCTATTGTGTCTGATCGTCTATCTATCCATTAATATCACAGTATATCATACTACAAAACAGGACTGTATCTTGATAATGATGCCTAGAGGAGCTAGTTTCCCAAGCATGGATAAAAATGTTTTAAAACATTTTCTGTATTTTGAAAATTATTAGAAAATATTTCCATTATAAACTTATAAATAAAATCAGTTTACTTTTAAAAAAAAAAGACATATCAAGATCTGATAAAAGAAATTTTATTTCCCCCCTTTGGTAACTGAGAGACTTGCTAAGAAAGGACAAAGCCAGAAAGGTGTTATCCATTAAAAATAAGTTTAGGGAGGTTATATATAGTGTGGTGCATTTACAGTTGCTGAAATTTCTGCATTTATGCAGGCATATCACAAAACAAGTTAATAGCACAAACATACATTTTTCAAATGCACAGAGATCTTTGCAGTCAGGTGAAATGCAGATTAAAAACTATACTGAAGTGCAAAGCACTGGTCCAGATCCCTCCCCTTATATCTGTGTGAACAACAGAGTTATCTATCACCTCATTTAGAAAAGCCAAGTACTTAAAAGCAAGAAAATGAGTATTTAAGGACCCTATAAATCTTAGGCTGCCTACATCATAGACACACTATTATTTCTAGGTATAAAGAAATGTCTATTTCATCATAACAAAACAGCCTTAGCTACAGAATTCACAATAAACATTATTCTCTATGTAAACATAGCATAAAAACCCCTGGGGAAAAAAGAAAAAAAAAAAAAGCAGGAAAGTATGCAATACAAAGCATTGTTTGGCCTCAAAAATAAGATGAATGTAAATAATTTTACTACAAAACAGAATTGAAGACTGTTCCTCTTGGACGACAGGTACAGCATTATTGTCAAGAAACAGCACATATAAATATTTTATCACATATTCCTTGACAGTTAGAGGGGCCTTTTTTATCAGCTGAAAGGACATGTCCATACTAGGGTGCCTACGTGGTGTACTGCATCTATCTATAAAACGGCAGACACTATCCACAAAAGCATGTGCCTCCCAGTGTCCTCCACACCACCTTCAAGTTCACTGCCTCACAGAAAACAGCTGTCATGCATCGTAGGACAGTTACTGTGTACTACGGATACCCTACATTTCTGTTAAGAAACCTTTTGTAGTTTCCCTTATATTTGACAGCATTTTTAGATCGATTTCCAACAGGAACCCACTTCATTCAGTGCACAAGGTGGAGGGTAGTCTCGTAACACTTTGCTTTTTCCTCATTCAATGAGAGACTCAAATCTTTCTTATTGCATGCTATTCAAGTCCTGCTCTAAAAATTAAAATACTTAATTTTCTCCTTGCCCCTATTTTTTTTTTTCTTTACCTCTTTAAGATTTCTTAGCAAAAGCGTGCCTGGTTGTCTCTTGAGTAGCAAGTTTACTCTTACAAATACCAAGCAGGTACAAAGGGTGTTTGTTGCTGGTGGCAGCTGAAGACCTGAGATCAGAAGAATCCAGTGATTTTAAACGCTATGTTGAGGCGTTGCTTCCAGAAGAGAGGGCAACGCCCGCACAGAGTATCACTTGGGAACACGTGTTTCCTAGTGGCTAGTGGTGAACTGGGCAGCCTGCCTTCTGCACCTTTCTACTAGTTTCGTGGTGTTAGGGACCAATTGCAGCTTCTGTCAATCTGAAGTCTCACGGAAGTACTCATCAATGAATTTTATGTATGAAGAATATTGTGGCTTGAAATCCATTTGAAAATTGGAAAAATCTTACTCAAAGTACAGATTTTTTACAAGTGATCAGTAATAGTGTGTTCCTCATTTTTGCATCTCCAGACGATGGTTTACAATGTGCAGGTGTCTCAAGCACTCATGGCTGTAAATTAAATCAATTGTCACTGTGCCTAAATATATGAAGTACTTAATAATACTAATTGCTGTAAACACACACACACACACACAAAAAACATGCTAAGAGATGTCTCTCTTAGCAAACCACAAAACACAGATTATATGACATCTATGTTCATTAGGTGATAGGTGCAGATAGTGCAACGAAAATATGAAAATATATTGCTTTTAGATGCAATGTGCCTCATAAGCACATCTGTATTGCACATCTGCAGCACAAATTATCCAGAAACCTGGATAATCCACCCATGGATAAATCAAAAGCAGACTGCATGCCAATGCAAAGACCACATATGATACTCTCGGTTACTGAGAACCAAGTGGTCCAGAAGAAATGTTATCTCTACCCTCCTCAAACTGCCAAATCTTTCCCTGACTTTTTTCCCCCTATTGTTTTCACCCTATTTTTACTTATTACTTCTGTAATAAGTGAGTCTTAAGAGTATTTGATTTGATTGTGGTACTGGAGGCTGATCCTATTGATAGGATAAGTAGGTTACTGTGGGGGAAATGTGTTCTTCTTGGACAATAGACAAAATAGCAAACTGTTGGCTAGCATGCAGAAGTGTAGTTCTAAGGCACAGAGATATCCATAAACACCTTACTAAATATATATCACTGCTTCTGCAGAGCAAAGTTAAATTAGGGAAAAAATAAACATTCATTTGTAAAAAGCTTAATAGCTCATTTTTTTTAAAGCTTGTTAACTTCTTTTGAGCTATTTATTCTTGCTGTCTCAGCTTTGGAAGAGGTTTTCCTTAATAGTGACTGAAAATCCCAAATTCATTTTTTAGATATACCTTAACTCAGTAATTCACTTTCCCTATATATCACTTTGTTCAACAGCTTCTTTTATAATCTATTAAAAGTAAAAATACAATTCCTCATGTTAAAAATACCATTACGTCTACCCTGGATTTCGGGGCGGGGGGGGGGGAGGGGAAGAAAAAACAATAAACATCAAAGTTGAGACACATCAGAAACAATTACATATATAACTGACTTGGTGTTTTAACTTGTCTTTACTCAGTTCCCCTGGACTGAACAGTATTTTGAATTAGTACAATGATAAGATAAATAACCTTTGAGTTTTATTACATTTTGAAAGCCGCATGGCTTTTTGCAGTTGTGGCCAATAGAACACTAACCCTCTGAAGTTGAAGGCAGGCTGTAACCAGTTTCTTAAAAGTCCTCAGAAACAGGCAAGGCTACAAGTTTTCTAGAAGACCCAAAAACTGTAACTGCCACTGCAGATGGTAGGTACCACTTTCCAGCTTTTATTTCCCCTTACTGTGGACTGTTCCATTACCTTGGGAAAGAGAGAGATCCAATTCAAGCAAGACAAAACCCAAAAATTTGTGGGTGCTGGAAGTGTTTGCAGGCACATAAACTCTGTAGTGGAACAAAGGGAGACAGAACAAGCTTTTTAAACAGACTGAGCAAGCCTGGTCTCTCAAGGAAGAGATTCTATAGCGAGCAGCAGGACCGTAAATTGCTCTCTGCCAACATTAGGTGAAGAATGATGGTTTCCGTTGTGTCAAATTCCAGACACTTATCTTGAAACCTGTTATGAAAGGCTGTAACAGAGAGACGAGAGGCAGTGTTCACTTTTGAGATGAAGACACATAAATCTAGGTGTCTACATACAGGTGATTGATTATACATGCATCTTGTCTATAAGGTTGCATTACAATCAAATGGAGTTACAGTCGATATTAGCTAGTGGTATCCAGAAAGCTATAGAGCTGACCAGTCATAAGGTATCTACTTTAGAGTAATCAAAGTCAGTCTCCGGCCTCCACTGACTAAATTACACGGTCAATGAGAACTTAATAGTTGACAAGAGCACCTAGATCACAAGGAAAGGCCCAGACTGTTAATCCTTGAGAGCATTAATCATATTTACAGCAATAAAAGAGAAATTCCAACAATGAGGGAAATGGTTTCTGGCTAAGGCAACCTCAGTGAGCGGCACCATTCATTTCCACAGATCTGTTCATCACCACGTGAATTAGGTTTATAACCAAGTGAGGCTCCTATGGCATGGGATGGAGCAAAGTGACCCTCATCTTGCTGAGCAAAGCATAAGACAGAATAACTTTGTACTACCAGAGGGGCCTCCATTTATCCCACGTGAACTAGCTATGAAGAACAGGGAAATGTAATGCCTGGACCTCTCCGATCGGTCAATATTTGCACGTGCCCCACAGTTTAAACTGCTTCTGAGGGAGAAGCCTATTGGGGTGAAATATGCTTGGGGAAGTTCAAGATCATACATCTCCTCCTGATCTTTCATTGACACCAGCCTATGCAGGGAACAGAGTAATATAGCTTCCCCTCTGTGAGCTTGGATTCACCAGAAATCTTGCTAGGGAAAGAAGTTGGTAGCAAGGAACAATGGTGCAGAAGATGAAAGAGTAGAAGCAGCAAAGAGACCATCAGACCGTTTGGTGACTATGTTAAAGGTTTAGAGTTCTGAGAGATACAGGAGGAGGAGGGTACAAGCTCTGCCAAACATGTGCTTACTAGGGGTGTGAGACTGATAACTGAGTCCCTTCAGATGCCCAAGTGCTAAAACATCCCTAAGCCCTCTCTAGAGGGCTTCGATGATTTAGAATAGTACCTAAAAATACAAATTTGCAATTTAACAGTGGTATCATTAAGCTGCTGAAGATCAGGAAGATTTATAAAATGTATGGAAAGCTCAAAAAGCCATGCACCAGCAACAGTTTGACAGAGTTTCAGGAGGTCAGCCTTACAGGCTGTTGTAGCCAAAGGAAGTTAGGAAAGGAATGGCTAAGGAAAGGCAGGGCTAGGAACAGGACTAGCTATGTTACATAAAATACAAATGTCGTCGTGAAAGATATTCCCTGGAAATGGACTGACAAAAGCAATCATTGCCATTCTCCCTCCCCAGAGTTTTGTGAGTCTACCCAAATATGCACCCAGCATCCTGGAAGCAAGGGCATATTTGATGAAAAATACTAACAATTCAACAATTTCTACTGAACTAATTGCAACATACTTGAGGCTTCTGGAAGTTTGGCCCATGTCAGCTAAGATATTTTTATGTATTGAGAAGCCTACTCTTGATTTAGCGTGTCTTTACCTAAATGAATATACAAAGCCTGTTTAATGGTAAGCTTGCTGTCACTTTACAAAAACCTTTAGAAGTGTTGTGGTTAGGAACTAGGACACAACAAAAATAATACACACAGGTGAAGATTCATAATAAAATGTGCATCTGCCTTGTTGTCCACCAGGTAAAATCACCAGCCATCCAGAGTTCTTCATGCACAGTAGCTTGAGTTTTTTGGCTCAGAACTGGCAACAAATGCTGCCTAGCAAATGGGGTTTTCTGCTGATTTTCCCCCAGCTTCCATCAGTCAACAGCAGATGGAATTTCATTTTTCTAACAATGACTATAGGCTTAGAATAACAATTTTTACATTTCCAACAGAGATGATGGAAAGCAACAACAACAATAAAAAAAAAAATCCCACACAAACATTCTGGCCATCTGGACACTGAAATGCAGAGCTAATGCTTCTCTACAGCTAGGCTCTTGTAACATGCCCACAGTCTCACCGTGGGTAGAATTAGGCACTGTATTTCTACAAACTATCATATGTAGATAATAACATAACTTGATATTCATAAAGAAATAGTTTTTTATAAATATAGCAAATGTTAATAAACCTGATGGTTTCCTAAAGGTTTATGAAGATGCAGCCAAAACTATGACATCTGTTTGTAAAATGAGAAAAAGCTTACATGTGATAAATAGCTCAAGTAATTAGTATTTTTTTTTTTAAATTAAGACAGTTACTGCTGCAAAGATCTGCAAACTTGGTACAAACTAATCTTTTGTTTGAAGTCTGGTAGAGCAGAATTTACATTACAGTCAGAGAATGAGAAAAATTGACAGTCTTGACCTATTTTGCAGCTAGGACTAAGCAGAAGAGTGCTGTAAGCACTTTTGAATTGCTGAGATATGTTACTATGACAAAATATTCCACTCTTTCAGAACACGATTCACCTTAATACTGGTGTTGATAGAGAGAACTAACACTTAAAGGAAATGGCAGGATCATTAACTAGCTTAAGCCACATATCTAGTAATCTTAACCCTTACGTAAGATGTTTTAACAAGAACTAGCGTAAGGAAGGGTCAAGATGACCCTTCGCTCTGCTTGCATTTTTTGTAACCAATCACAAGATAAGGAGGTAGTAAATCAGAATGGAATGAACACGGAGGATTCTCTGCTAATTAGGAACCGGTCTGAGTAAGTTTTGTGGTGAAGGTGAAAAGTGCACAGTGAGGAAGACATACGGCCTTCATCCCTGAGACCCCGGCCCACGACCACCAAGAGGCACTGCGCGTGCGCAGCTGAGAGGAGTTAAAGGCCGAGACAATGGAAATGAACTCATTGTAATAAGACCACCTTTCCGCGGAAAGATCATGAATATGTATAGGTGCTTTTTGAATATGTAACATTCTATCGTATAAAACTCAAAGGGAATTGCTGCAAGGCGCACACGATTTTGGTGGGACGACCCCCCCGTGCTGCCCAGCGCTGAATAAACATACCTACTTTACAACTTCACAGGTTGTGGAGTCTGTTTTCCGCGCGTCAGTGTATTTGTAAATATTAATTAGGGCTAATGACCCCACTTTGAAGCAAGTAATTACTATTACAATGATGATAAAGTAGAATTCTAATAACCTACAGAAGAATCTTGAAAATGGCATCACAGAAATCTCTTTTCACAGACGTTTTTCTATGTGAGGTAGCAGAAACCGGTCTGAACAGATATACCCCTGACTTTGAATTTTGACTTTGAGCTGGTCAACTGTGTTTTCTTCGGACAAATCCATTATATAGAATTAAGTGATTGCATATTAGTTGCGGAATATTTTACTGAAATTTCTCTCCCTGTCCACCATACAGGGAAAAGCGCAGAGTAATCCCACCCTTTCCTTTCCTTTTCACATTTTATAAAAGAATTATTAAAACACACCAAAAAAAAAAAGAATTAAAACATTTAATTTCATTTTAGACAAAGCATGTCAACTGGTTCTCAACTGTTTGCATTTCTTGCCTTTCTTTGAAAAAAACCCACAATAAAAATGTTTCCAGTTAACATGAAATTTTAATTTTTAGAATATTTTAGGGAAGGAACTATTAATAATTCATACAGCTCCTCTACTGTACTGACCCTCTTTAAGATGTTGTAGAGCTCTGCCTCCTTGGGGAAATGGGTGTTATGTTTTCCAGAGCTCTTTGATGCACAGTGATGAACATGCCTTACGCATCATCCCTTAGAAACCTATGTAAATGTGCTAACTAGCCTAGACAGCCATCTTTGGTACTTGGTAGCACTGGATGAGCACAAGACATTAGAAGTAGCTTACAGCAGGGACGATCCTATCAGGAGACTGTAGGAATGACAGTTGTGCTCATTCCCTCCAAGAGTATTGCAAAAAAGGTGAGTTCTCATACATTCCTAAGCATCCTCCTCACTGGGGAGAACAGCTGTGTTTAAGACACCTTGGTTTTAGCAGAACTGCAAAAAAAAAAAATTAATTTGAAAATACAGGGAAAGAGGTTTCAGGCCTAACTTTACATTATTTAATAGGGAATCAAGATCAACAACTGTCAACACATCTTACAGACCACTAGAAAAATTTTCCCATTTCTTAGCCATATTAATGGAAAAGGTTTGGCTATTCTTGTGCAAGCACAGTTTATTTTTAAATGTAAACATTAATCCTTTTCTAAGAATTATATTTAATTCTCATTCCTTTAACCAACTTTCCAATTTCTCAGTCAGTACTTTGAAATGCAGCTTTTGTAAAAGATCTCTCACATGACCCCTGACTTTGTGATTTTTGTTATTTAGGAGTAGTATAAACTCCATTTCATTTCCACTCATATTCTTTCTCACTGAGGACCAAGCGACAACATGGTATTCTGAGAGGCTAATTAAGAGATTGGTGGTGACATTTCAGCAAATCCAATTCCCTGCTGGGAGATATTCCTTTAATTCCTTCTTTCATAATTTTTGGACTAGAAAGAAACAGCCAAGAAAACAAAGCCTTTTTATAGACAGTTATTTTGAGGAATGCGGGGGTTTTAACAGTTGATCAGGTAAACACTGCAAAACAGAGACAATGACAAGAAGAAAACCTGTAACAACACTCTAACCCTGGATCAACACTGAATTTGTTACCTGCCAACAGAAATGCAGGTGCCAACGTCTGTATTATCACAGTGCTGAATATTTTCTAATTACCGAGTCTTTTGCATGGTGTAGATCAGGAGTTCTTATACAACATAACAGACACATTTCAAATTAAAACACTTGCTAGGAATTCCTCAGAAACCTTCCAGGCAACAAAGTCCAACCATACAAGCATAAAAACCAGAACGGGGAAATGCCTAGAATCTAAGTGACCCAGGAAAACTCCTTATTGAAAGAACATTTTATAAATGGACCTTTTCTTAAGCATGCTATGAGTGCTTTAGTTACAATGAATAAGAGTTGACAGATAAAGCAATTTAAAAAGCTACACTTCTGGAACAATAAAAAGTGTAAACAGTGGAGAAAATGTTTATCTACTTCAATAAAAAATATATTTAAAAAAGAAGTAGATATTTTTTCTTCTCCCATTTCAGCAAGATATCTGTATTTGACTTCTTGGCTTTTTTTCAGCAAACTACACCTGAAACGCCTCACTCTTGGTAAAAACAGACGACCTGTCAAAGCCTCATACCTTCAATGGACCTGGCATAGTGGGTGATGCAATCATGTGGGCAGTGACCTTTTCAATTTAAATCGAATGTGTCTTGCAAGGGCAACGCTGGATTCATCTTTCAGTTCCTCTTTACGTGTTCTCTGCCCCCTACTGAGACAAAATTACAATCTTTATTTTCAGCATTCGGGCTGGAGACAGAGTTGGATGCAAATGTGTGTCTCCGGGTGACTTTCTTCTTGTCTCATACGGTTATTTCTGATCATTATTTTTGCTGCTGGAACAAGACACTATTTAGCGGTTTCTAGAAGGGGACTTGAATCACAAACCTTTCTACTGAAACCTGGCTTGCGCTTTCATACAGCTCTAGAGTAGCTGCAAACCAGAGGCTTTGTTTAACCTGGCTGAACAAAGAGCTCAGCTGCAAGCCTTGGAGTGCATCCATATTTCTCTAGTGCATGTTTGGAGTTGGTGTTTTAACTGGAGCCAGTTTCCCAAACAAACTCTCCAGGGAAGTTTTCCTGCATCACTAAGACTGCATCTGCCTACTCCTGTTTTTTGATTACTTAGTTCAAACACTTCACAGGCCAGAATTTCTCCTGTGCCAAAATCTGCTAAGGGCAGGTTATGGTTCCCCGACTCTGCGGTGCATATGCAAGTCATGGGGTTGCTCTCGCTTGTGCCAGCTGGCAGTGGGACCTGGTGGGCCAGCTGACAGCCAAGGCTGGCTGGAGTGCAGGCACCCCCCAAACGCCCCTTCTCTCGCTTTCTGCTCACTGGGAGACAGGTGCCAGCTCCTACCTGCCAGAGAGCAATGAGATGCAATCTCTATCTGGCTGTGCTGGGTTGCCTCAGAGGGGCTATGCTGGAGGTAGAGTCTGGTCTTAGACTGCTGCAGTAATGAAAGGGAAGGATTTTGAAGCTGCTCTAATGGGATATTCTGATTACAAGAGAACTGCATGGACTTAGGGACTGCAAACATCAGTGTTACCTGATGCTGATGTGAAAATTCAGCTCCCTAGCCTAGAAGAAAGTATTTTCATGTACTGTGCTTTGGTTTCTCATGCTGGAAAATAATCAGTCATTACAAAAGCATAGGAGTGATCTCTGGCTTACACCCAACCAGGATGATACTGATATCTTTCACCGTACTGGGGGGGAGTTTTGGGCCAGTTCTACAAACTGATACATAGGTCGGCATTCCCATGAAAATCACGTGGCTTAATTTACTACATAAAGGATTGCAAGGTCTCCGATACACTTATCTCATTTCTCGAAAGTTTATTATTTCTTGAATCTGGTCTATTTATATTAAGTTTTAACAAGATTATAGTACACTGTTGCAAGACTAAACAAGCTGTGATCAAACCCAATAAACTTATTTAGTTTTATTCTTTACTTCCCAGAAGAAGCATATAAACAAATGTGGTACTAGAGCCTGAAAAGGATACTGATAGTATCAATGGGGGTTTGGGGGTTTTTTTTGTTTGGTTGTTTGTTTGGTTTTTTTGGTTTTTTTTTAAGGGGATTAAGTACTTAAGCTTTTCATTTTTACTTTTACTTAAAAAGCTTAAGTAAACTTTATACACACATATAGTCGGTTTCCAGCGAGGTCTAACTGCAGCAATCATTTTAGCAGACATTCATCTGAACATAGTGGACTATGCAGACTAGAAATACAGAGCTTACTTCAGTTCAGGGTCTCCCAAAGTAAGACCCTGAGCCTCTTAACACCCACACCTCTGAACAGGCCTATCGAGTTTAAGACTGCTCAAACATGTTAGCACTGCAGATTCAACACCTAAATTTAGTGCTATTGCATCAAATGAAAAATGCATTACACATCAGGTGGTAATATTTCAAGACACGGTCCAAGAAAACACTCTGGGAAGAAAACGGTATATAACTTTCATGAACTGTAACAACAGTGAAGTTACATAAAGCAGAGATGACTCAATTTACACTAAGAGTTATTTAGAAATAGATAGCTTTGTATTTTTATGCAATTGTCTATCATACCGTACTACACGGTGAGTATATAAACCAGGCAAAAATGTATTCACAAATGAAGGTTTAAAAGCTGACTAGAGACATCAGGTGTCTTGTTTTGGGCCAGGCCACTACCTCTGTCAGTTTTTAAGTGTGCAGGGTATCAGAGTTTGGGACCCAGCAACAGACTCGCACAAAACCATTCCTAAAAATGTAGTCAAAATGACTGATTTACAGGAATAGAAAAAAACATATTTAAACAACTCTGCCAAAATACCAGCTCTTCTTTTCCCAGCTTACTTCAGCTCCAATTTACGCTCCAATTTTTACAGCATACAAGTTCAGTAAGGCTAACTTGAACCAGTAGCATAACTCAGTAGGAGAAAATGGCATCCTATATGGCACTGTATTAACGTTGTGCTAAAAAGCTGCCTTAAAGAGTATGCATGGCGGAGAATATTCCTCTTGTGAATACTCTTATGTGTATTTATTATGCAGACAAGAATACTTCCTCTGTCTGGATTCCAGTGTGCTGTGAGAGACTGAAAGGGTTCATGTGTGTTAATGTCTCAAACATTGTGGCAGGAAACAGTTATGGTCTGCATTGGGATAATAAACCACAAAGGAAAAGTTGGTTAGCACAGGACGCGGAGGGCGTGTCAGAGGATGCGCAGCTCCGTATTCTGATCGCCATATAGGGCCAAAGGTCATATATTCATTTAAGGAAGGGGTTCACAACCACCCGAAAGACCCCCCGAGACCACCCATCCTAATGGCAAAAGACCAAGAACATTCTGGAACAAGAACCACGTAAGTCCTCAAGGGGCGTGACTGGCGCGATTGAGCGGACCATAAAAGACACAAGCCCAAGGAGCCTGTTGCGAGTGCCCATCACCAGAGGAATGCCACGTCCGTCGTCATCATCATTGTGGGATCCAAGGGTAGTGATTTCTTTCCCTGTCTATCTTCCTTTTCCCTCTTTCCTCTCTTTCCTTTTCTTCTTATAAACATTTCAGTAAGAGGCCACACCACCTACCATTATGCTTTCAAAGTCTGGGTTGCTTTTACCGTAAATAAAATGTGTAATCGATCGTTTGGTGTCGTTTCACCTTAATTTAGCCCCAGGGAATTACGAAACTGCTACAGCTCCCTGGGTTATCCAGGTTGGGTCATGACATGTGCTGCATGCACAAAACTAAGAAAAATAATGTCTGTCCTAAAAGCTTTATCATCTAAACTGATAGTGTATATATATCTATTTAAGAAGCACTGTGAACCTCACTGTGAAACAGCACATGTAAATAAGCTGTACAGGTCCCTGACTCAGAGAACAGAGAGTACAGTATTTTGACAGTGTGCTGGAAAAAGATTAACAGAATACCAGAAGCAAGTAGGAAGAGGATACAGCAATAAAGCTACTGTTTGCATAAATCACAAGGGGGTTGTCCTTAGAAATTTGTTATTTTGTACGAAAATGCTGTATGTTCCCATCCATTTCTTAATCAGTATGCCCTTTTTGAAATAGAAGTTGATACATTTTGGTGTAAGTTTGTTCATTTTTAGATTTGCACAGGCATTTTGCTCCTGACAGTTAATGTTGTCACACACGTTATTTTGCTTTGCAACCAGACAGGCCTGGAGGTGTACCTATGTATCCTCACGGTACCTTGAAATTGTTCAAAGTACACCTTAACTAAATACAGCAGAAGGATAATGCTGGACAAGACCTCCAGAAATCACACAAAATTTAACTGAAAGATATTTGTCATCAACATGTAATTAAAAGTTCTAATGATGAATATCTAGCGATTTTTCCTTGGTAGCCTGTAACGATGCTTAATTGTTCTTACAGAATTTCTTATGTCAACTTCTACTTTCCCTGCCTATAAATAAAGTCGATTACTACTTATTCCTCCCTTCAATTGACATAAAGGAGGTTTTATTATTTTTCTAACAACCTGCTACATACTGGAGGACAAATCATCCTTTAGTCCCCAAATCTTTACTTTTCTTCATCAAATAGACAATTATTTTGACTTTGCTTCATTGGTCATCTGTTTTTCACTGTTACAATCTTTTGTGATCACATACGGATGTTTTGCATTCATCTGAAAGCTTAGTGCCCAAATCCGGACAAAGTATTTCACCTGAGGACTTGTAATTATTTGACTCTACTCATTAATAAACTTCCAAGCCTTAATTCCTCTTAGAACATTGTAAAACAGTGCTTGTGGTCTGCTATAAACCCTCAGGCCTCCTCAGCCTGCTTCTGTTGTACCAGTTATTCCACAGTTTGCATTTGTGGAGGGTCTGTTCCTTTTATTTCTGAAGTGATACACTTTTAATTTTCTTTCTGGAATTTA
The DNA here is from genome assembly GCF_028858705.1 of Grus americana. NCBI lineage: Eukaryota > Metazoa > Chordata > Aves > Gruiformes > Gruidae > Grus > Grus americana. The sequence continues at coordinate 79,020,990 of NC_072852.1, forward strand.
TTAAGTTATGTGCTCATTCTTAAAACTTTTTTCAGTTGCATTGCCTTCCACCAGGAGGGATTTCCACTGGCCAATTGCACTTCATCTGAACAACTTATTTCTAAGCGTTCAACACCAACTGACTGCAATATTTCACTAAGTTGAATATCTGTTTTTGTATTATAGGATGACATAAAAGTAAGATCATCCTATTCTACCATGACCATCATAAAGACCTCAAGGAAATGCCTTCTAAAACTTTCTTTTTAAATAAACCCCTTTAAACTGTGTTTTGCAGCATTCTCTTTTTATGTTTGTCTTTGCAACTCCACCAAGAATGAAGCTCCTCAGCGTGGCAGGCACTGCTCAAACCAGAATACTAACCCTACAGAGGTTTGCAAGCATTGTGCTTCAGAAAGGGCACAGGATAGAAAAATAGAGTATAAAACAAAGGAATAGCAAAAAAGCACAATGGTTGTATGTTGAAGGAAACTGAGATTAAGAGAATCGAAAGAAGGAATGGGGAAAAAACGTAACCCGGTGAAGACAGGACAGATGACGTCTAGTTAAAACTGCAGAATTCTCTGAATGCCTGATGCCCTTTGCTTTCGTATTCCTGCAGCCATGCCTGCCTGCTGGCGTCTGCAGACACACAACTTTGCCTCACTGACCGCTTTATCGTCTCTCTCTATGCAGTTTCATTCTCATCTCGGCATTTTTGAACACAGATAACACGAAATACATGGTAAATAGTACTGACCTCACCAACAGACACCCTTCTTGTTTTGTATTACACTGAGCCTCAACATAGCTCCTAGGAAGGACAATTAAAAACTGTATTCTTTGGGAGGGACGAGAATTGGCCATCTCATCCAGAACTCATTGAGAGAACATGGAAAGTTTCTGCATTTTTATGCAAATCCTGCTTGATTAGAGTTATCTACTCATTGTTGTACTGCTGTCTGCCAGGGCTTAAAGAACTAACTTCTGTGCAGTGCGTAAGGATCCTGGGAGGGGTACAAACAGGGCGGCTGTTACCAGCTCCCTGCAACGGCAGAGGTCAGACAATGGCTGAATACAACAGTGGTTACAGCCAGAATGAAAGGCGTTCTTATCCCATTTCAAAGAGATCGAGTGGAAAGCAAGCAGGAAATACTAGCACCAAGTCAGTCTTTAAAAATTACACAGGGAAAAAAGCTCACTAAGCAGGAACTGAAGAGAGCTTGCCTGCAGAAGGAAACAACTTTCATGTTTTGGGGCTAAACAAGCCAAACACCACGAAATTCAGAGAGAAACCTCCATGGCTTAGAGAGAAAAGTCCAGGAACTCAGATCTGAAAATCTATAAATCTTCTGGTGTGATTGGACAATAGGGTCAACAGTGTTAGTAACAGAGCCTTGCGTATTGTTTGAGCTAACAGACGCAAAGAGCAATTACTTTATAAATTCTTTTTAAAGACTGCATCTCTGACTGCGTTTGTAACTATGAAGGGGCAAACTAGAATGCATCCAAACTCTGGGAAGGGATAACCTTAAAAGCCTGCAGGAGAGCAAGTAAAGGTGGGATATTTAGCACAGGTAATAGGGATATTTCAGGGATTTTATTTTTAAAGCAAAAGAGGAGAACTTTTCAAAAGGACTACCAGATAGACAATGCAGGAAAAGGCTAAAGGAGAATGCTTTTTGCGTTCTTAGATTAGAGGGAATATTAAAAGCACATGGAGTCACTGATGGCGACCTAAACATAAATGGGATCTTAATCAGCAGAGTGCCAGTTAAAGAAAAATATTAATGGCACCATGACAGTCCGATTTTTGATAGTGATACAAGATACTTAGGAAATATTTAATTTTAAATTCAAGGCATTAACACTGGTTTATGCTATCATTACACAGCGAGACACTTTTTAAAATAGTGTCTCTGAAATCCTAGTGTAACCAATGTGTTTAACTTTTTTAACCATGGTGATGGGGTAGGTTGTGTATAGTCTTTGTAACCAGGGTGAGGGGATCAAGGTGATGAGATTATTAACAATAATAGTAAGGTAATGGTGGAATGGTTACATTATATTTGTTGTTAGTAACCAGTCTTGCTGCTGTGGCCCCTGTACAGCCCCAGCCTAACAGGTAACCAATAAGAAATGAGAAAAACATTTTAGGAATGAGAACTTGAGAGCTTGGTGGTACCATGGAGCTGATAAACTGCACGGTTGGTACATGAGCCAAGTAATATTTCATTTTCTGTTAAAATCATGTCCTTTGAGTGAACTTTGCTCATCATAATCTCATTATAATACCACACCACACCTGCATTCTGAAAGCTACCCGCCTCCACGGTATGACCACCCCTCACCAGTCATGCTCTCTGAATTTCTTTAAGCCTATAGCTTTAAAAGCAAAGCGAGAAAGTTTTACACCAATCATAACAGTAACTATGTGATGTAATTGTAACTTTGTGTGTTTTGAGAATATAAATATGTGTATGTTTGTGGGCTAGGTATGCACGTTAGCAGGAAAGATCCCCCGTGCACCCAGCACTGAATAAACCCGTGTTGGCTTTCTAAACTGCATTTCTGTTTGGAAAGTTTTTATTGCTGTTTGAGCAGTAACACTAGGAGGGCAGGTAAAATGAGTTTTCCAAATTATTACCCAAAGATGGTTCAAAAGATTAGTATATTTTATAAAGAAGAAAAACAGAGTGAAAATACGTTGTTTCAAGGTTAAAACTAGAGAACACAACTAGGGAGTAGGCCTATGCTTCAGGAATGCTAGGGTCCTAGATAGGATAAAAAAAAAAATCAGTGTGTCTTATCTATTGCTATCCATTTAATGGATTTATATGCTCTAGAAGAGCAAGTTCTTTACAAAAAGGAACTTAATTTTTTTTTAAAGTATTTTACATCAAGGTGTTTCAGCCTGCAAGCTTAGCACCCTAAGTCTTAGCGGTAAGCTAGCGCCTAAAACAGGGCATGAGAACCGCAGCTTTTAGGTTGACTCTGATTGCCTTCATTTTTACCGTTACTGCTCTACAGTAGTACGCGATGCAAAAGCACTTGGGAATCACTCTTTTCACTCTGTAACTACAGCAGAGGACATTACCTTCTCTCCAGTCACTCACACTAGCACTAATCCCGCGCACTACTATACCGCGGCGAGAAAAGGCCACGAGCGAGGCAGCAAGCGAGCCAAGGCTTTCTATGTCAGTCAGGCACAGAGCCAGGCACACAACCGCTTCTCCCGCCGTCAGCTAGGCCTAAGGCGGCCTTGCCCCGTGAGTCAGCGGCAGCTGCGCCCGGCCAGGTGAAGGAGGCGGGTACAGAGCGCGCCCCCCCACCCGGCCACGCGTGGCTTGGACACCCCTCCACCACTGTACGTGCCCTAAATTTTTGGGGCGTGAAACACCGCGGCCGCCCCCACGGTAACACCACCCGCCCCCCCGCCGCCTCACACGGGCCGGCGCCGGAAGGGGGACACAGGGGAATGAAGGCGCCGGCCACGTGACGAAAATTCGAACAGCCGGCGCGAGACCCATACCTTCCGCAGGGAGCATGCGCGGCCTAGCCGGCCGTTGGCAAAACGAGCTCGCCCATTGGGCTGCGGCGGCCACGTGATCCGCGCCTCAGCGACCGGCAGCGGGGCCGCCGCCGGCTCCGCCCCTCTCTTTTTCCCCCGCAGCGTTCGGCCGCGGGAGGAGGGGGGCGCATGCGCGGTGCAGGCGGCCGCGGGGACGGCGGCGGACGGTGCCTCTCTTTTTTAAAACAATTTTGTCCCCGTCTCGCAGGAGGGACAAAATGGCGGTGGCCTGACGGCGGGTTAAACGACGTCGGCCAGCTGCGGAGGCAGAGGGGGCGGAGGGCCCGGCCGGGGGATGGTGAGCGGGTTCCGGGCCCGGGCAGCTTGCGACCAGACTCCGCCTCCTGTCCGCCGCAGCCTCAGCTTCGGCCCCGCAGCTCAGCACCGTGGGAGAGCGCCGTCCGCCTGGCCCCGTTGCCCCGCGCCCGCGAGTGCATTCCCCGTGAGGGTAAGTGCCTATTCTGTTCTCTCTCCTCCTCCCCTCTCCGATCCCCCGCCGCCGTTACCGGGATCGCCCGCCCTGGTGCCTTTTACGTGCGCGGGGGGGGGGGGGAGGGGGGAAAGGACGACGGGACACACCGTGAGGGAGAGCTGAGGCCGGCAGTCGGCCCAGGTGGGGTGGCTAGGGCGGGGGGACGTGCTGGCGTCCACGGAAGGAGATCGTCCCCGTTCCCGGCGAATCGGTGCCCGTCCCCGGAGCGTCTGGCCGGGTGTACGTTCCACCGCTGGCGGGCGTCTCTCCGTGGGCCTTCCCGCCCGGGCGCGGGCCGATGGCTGGCATCGCCTTCCCTGAAGAAAGCGTCTGGGTTTCAGGCGGGGGTGAGGAGAAGGGATGGTCTGGCCGCAAACGTCACCCGCGGGCCTCAAGCAGGAGGCCTGGAAGCCAGAGGGATGCCGAGTAGGGCGGAAGCTCACCCTTGGAGCCTCCCGGCCCCGTAGGGCCTGGTTCGCGGTGCTGGGGGGCGATGGCGTTTTAGCGAGTCGCACTGGGGCAGGTGGGGGTGTGGTGGTGCAGAAATACATCCAGTCGTTTCAAAAACGCGGAGCTACACTGTAATGTCTGTGGGGTCGGAGGGAGCCAGGAACTTCAGCTGTTGCAGGGGACTGCGGCGAGGCCTTTGGAAAGGAAGCAAGCGGGACTCGGTGTGTTAAACCGAAACAAGATCTCCTCAGGAAAGGAGAAACGCGGGTCAGCGGCCCGGCGGCAGCCTGGCTTCCGCCGCCTCCGCGCACCCCGAAATGAAATAACTGCAGGCGTTTTCTTCCCGGTAACGCAGCCCGGGACTGCAAAGTACCTGCAGCGCTGGGGGGGGTGGTGGTGTGTGTGTGGCCCCACCGCACCTCTTCAGTCTTGCAAGTGTGGTGATCGCCGCCTCGTTTTGGGATGGGCGCTCCGACAGTGGAACTTTTGTCGCCTTATGGTAGATAGGTGATCTTGCGGAAGGCAAATGTTAAATTAAGTCTTGTTCTCAAACTGCTGCATTAAATAGGACAGCTGTAGTTACTAGGTGGATTTCAGTAGCTCAACAAAACACCTATATTGGGGGGGGGGGTCAATAAAAAGAGCTGTTTCTCAAAATACTCTCATCTCAACCTGTTCAGAACACTTGCTACTAAAACTTCTTGAAGGTTGTTGATACCAGATAGAGGTGGTTTTTTGTGTTGCTTCTTGTTTCACAGGTTAGAAAACATGTCTAGAATTCTCTTGCTCCTGTCTTCATCTATGTTAGATTCTGTTGTCTCCTCCTGTTTTCAGTATTGATGTAGAGAAATCACGTAAACGCAGGTAGGCGGAAAGAACCTGGAGCCAAGGCCAACAGGTTTACCCCTCTTCTATTAGTGGAGAACAGGCTTTCTAGTTAATGTGCTTGTCATGCTTCAGTGGCTGCGTTAAGAGTGGTAATTTGATCTTCGGTGGAATCCGATGGTGTAATTCTAGGTTTTACTAGCCTTTGAGCTCTGGCTGCTACCAAAGAGATGCAATCTTGTGTTTCTCTGGTTGCAAGTGTTTGTATACCCTTACGGGAAACTGGACTGGGGAGCCAATATGACTTTAAAATAAGTTTGGGGTTTTTTTTCCTCAGTGGGTTAGATTTAAATGGTTCCCCAATCTGCAGAGAATCAAGCAGGGCATGGTAGGACATTTACTTTCTCGATGGTGTGGATTAGGGTGACTTAAAGTTTACACAAAACACTCTTTTGTCACTGTACTTCCAAAAGATCCTAATAACTTGACCTTATTTGTGAAGTGTGTCCGACCAAAATTCATGGTTTTGGCGTGATCTCTGTAGGACTGCTGTGCAGCTGGATTTACTGTTCTGTTTAAAAATATTTCATTGGCTAAACAAGATGTTCTATAATCCTGTATCGTGTCTGGCTCTGAAATTCAACTATTTGTGGAATTTATTTTTTTTTTATATCTGGCCAGGTCTTAATCACAAACTTAAAAGGTTTTTTTAGAGTTTATTTTTTGTGCTTGATTGAGACTTAAATTGCTACAAGACTACATCTTTTCTTTGAAAAGTTTTCATATTTAGTGTTAGATGATATAATCTTAGTTAAAAAACCCCTTTTTTCGTATAAAATTTGAGTGATGTGATTGCTTGTCAAGTCTTTCAGATACAAAATATGATAGCTGGATTCAATCTTTGGTTTTGTACACAGCTGATAAGTTGTACTTTAGTAAAATGGAACTCAGAAATACTACAGACCTTCCTTCTCCAAAGTTCATTTTCCTTTACATTGCAGAGATAACTAGCAGAATGATGATTGGATGCTTATAGTGATTGCTCTAAAATCCATGATACGTTTTATGCGTCCTTTGGAGGAAAAATAATCTGATTTATTTGTAATAGTGTGGGGAAAATAGTGGAAGATTGGCAAGGAGGATTGTAAACACGCTCAAGTGACTTGTAGGTGGGGTGTAGAAAAACGTGTATCATACTAATCATTGTTTAGCCTTGGTGTTGGACAAGGAGAACATCTGTGTTTAGATAACATAGGCCTGTGATAGACTCAGAGGCACCCTATCGAACATGCTTGAGATTCCTGCCCTTCTGTGGGAAGAATCAAAGCACAGTAGTAAACTATGCCTGTGTGAATCCCTGATACACAGGCAAAAGCAGCAGGTGCGGTGACTCTCTAGCAAGGACTGAGCTCTGCGGTGCCTGCATTCCCACTTGGGCGCCTCTGCCCGGGTGCTGCTCCGGAGATCCCCCGGTTTGTGAGGTAACAAAAATAAACTTACTCTTTGCATTTCATCCATGGCTTTGTGGTTGTTGCTGCGTCGGCTCACACAAACAGAATTTTTTAAATTTCTAATTAGTAATATTCTACTGATCCTGGGGTTTTTTGTAGGAGAGCATGGTCTTCATTCGTACCCAAGCTTTCTGTCCAATTGATTCAGTAGGTCCTCACTGGTATTTATTTTAGGTGCTATAAAGCAACTTACTTTTCTCTTGCTGCTTACGTGGGTATTCTGAGGCAAGATGGAGTGCAATATGGAATGTTTAACCAGATCTTTTCTCCATATTTTTGGTTTTTTTGCAGCCCTTTAGAGTAAGTGGTGACGAGGTATGTGGGTTATGGGACTGAAAGGGATTTCTTTAGCCAGCATTGCTGCTAAAGAAAACTTATCCCATAACTAAACTGCATGTTTCTATTGTTGCTTAAATTTAAGATCAAATGTGGCTTATCACCACAACTTTAATCTCATGTGCTGTTGATTGTTGTTGCCACAACAATTGTTAGAAACACTTTGTTTTCAACTGTCATTCCAGTTTCGACCTACTTCTGTATTAACTCTGATTCCCATTATTTGTTCTAAGTAATACAAATTGAAGATCACGGTTGCTTAGATTTAATTTCTGTGCAATTGATTCTATGCTTCCCCCCCCCGCCCCCCAGGTACAGAAAAATGGCAAAGAGAATTGCAGAGAAGGAACTGACTGACAGAAACTGGGATCAAGAGGATGAAGCTGAGGAGGTAAGATACACATTAGACCTCACCCCAGGGTACAGGTAGTAGGGTGGTTATTTACACGTGCTATTTATATTGTGCGTGAAATCTACAGTGAAATTGGTTAAAACTATAGCAATTAAAGATAATTTTATATAAGGGGGTTTTTTGGGTGTGGTTGTTTTTTTTTTTTTTAAATCTCCCAATATATGCTGACCGTAGGGCACACCAGCTTTTAACAGTTAAAATGACATCAGCAGCTCAGGAGAAAGGAACTTTACATTTCTAAAGGAAACTCCAGGCTTGTTAAAATGCATAATGCTTTTGAACTCTTCAAATGTGTGATGGGTATTTACTGAGTTCACAAGAAAAGCGCTTTTGATTCCTTAAGATAAATTTTCTTCACATCTCATGATTCTTATTTTTTTAAAGGCCAGTAATAGTTAATTTCAGAAATACATTAATTTGGAGTGCTTAGCTGAATGTCTCTACACAGCCAGAGGAATTAAGCAAACAGTCAAATGATATGTTTCATCTGATTGTAAAAAGAGATTTTCATGTTTAGTGTCTCATACTTCTGGCTCGTGTTATGTCTAAACAAACTGCTAGCTTCTGTGCTACTAAAAGTATTAAATGTTTAGGCCTGTAAGATGTGAGAAAGAAAACTGACAGTACTCTTCCAGAAATTTGAATAGAAGAAAACTTCAATTTCCTCATTTATTACAGGGGAGTAATTAGTCATTAGCTGCCTTTGCTAATACTTGAACTACAGCAGACTGCAGGAAATTGACTTACAGCATACATCTCAATATACCTTCTCCAAACTGCAGATTCTTTCTAACAGTGCAATGCTGACAGATTACCTTCAGCAAAGATATCTTACAGCTTTGTTTAAAAAAAAAAAAATTAAAAAAAATTTAAAAGTCTTGAATTATTTGTCAGAATAAAATTGAGATTGCACGAAGGGAAATGTAATGCAGAACAAGAAGGACAGAGTTTTGAAAATATCAACTAACATCCAAGAAGCTGGCAAGCTAATCACAGTACTATATTTTCTGGGTGTGGGGTTTTTTTTCTTCTTCTTCCCTTATTTGTTAGGGAGCAGTGTTACAGTTGTGTTCAAAAACTGATCTCAGCTATCTGTTCAGACTATGATGATTTTATGCATTCCCAGAACTTCACTAATGATTCCATAACTTTCTCTTAAAGGTGGGAACATTCTCAGTAGCTAGTGAAGAAGTCCTGAAGAACAGAGCTATTAAAAAAGCAAAGCGCCGAAATGTTGGATCGGAGGTAATGTTATCACTGAGCATTAACATAGTTTAACTTAGTTGCAAAATACGACATCCATGCTCAGGTTTTTAGTTATTTGGGCTTGTAATAATACTGTATAAAGCTACCATTTAGAAGGTATATGCAACTAGTCAGCTTGTGCATGCAAATAAATTTTCGCTTACTGTTCCATAGCAAGAATAAGGCTAGAACAAAAAATGGGTAATAGTAGTATTGACTGGGTGAAGAGAGGTCTATATTTTTGAAGTATAAATGCAGAGTGTTTCAGACACAATGTCATCTACAGATGGGGAGAATAGCATCTGAACTGCTCCAGTTTCATTTTTTGCAGAGATGGAAGCCTGGAAATCAAAAGTTACTAGTAATCTATACTGGAGGGCTGGAGGATGTTTCAGAGGCTAAATAAGTAAAAGCCAAAACTCTAAGCTGTTCTGAGAAGGAAAAACATGTCTTTTGTTAAGAATGCTGCTACTTTCCGCCCCCCCGCCCCATGAAGAGCTTTAGTGCCACCTACTCTTTGCAATAACAAATTGAAAATTGAAAGGAAGTTGGCCTTTGTTACAGGTTTATCCCTGTGAAAGCATTAACTCAAGTCCAACCAAATTGTGGTCCTTTCAAAAAGTCCCTGACAGATGCCTTGTTATATATACCTTTCTATGAAACAATCTTCAACAGGGTGTGCATGCACCATGTTAGAAATAGGACAGAAACTTTGCCTGTCACTCAAATTGCTTTTGGATTGAATAAGACTAGGCACAATTAGGGGCTAGATAGTTTTCTCCTGTGCTTTTGATTTTCCTTCTGCTGTCCAAGCAATGTAAATAAGGAAGCAGTCCTATCCCACTTTGGCCTATAGGAGTTTTAACCACAAATGTGATAGAGGATGCAATTAAAAGATTGTACCGGAAAGAGGTGATGCAAGAAATAAACCACAACTTGAAGAGAAGGAATTCAGGGGCAAGTGGAATAGGAAAAATGGGGACCAGGTGATTGTAGGAGAACTAGTCAGGAGGCTGGGAGTCAGCTGTTAGAGATCAAAGCTGGAAGAAGAGCTAGGATAGGCTGGGCAAAGTCTAAAAACCAAAAGCGATGGCGGGACAGCTGAGGCTGCGTAAGAAGCCTGTGAAATACTTACAAAAAGATAAAGTTGAAACTTATGGATGGCCTAAATGAGCAACCAGAATGCTGTAAAGAAAAAGACTGCAGTTTAACTTGAATGTCCAGAGAGAGGTAGGTAGGACTGATCGAAGAGAGACAGAATAAAAATACCTACCTAGAAATGAGAAACAGGACTGCACTGGAAAAGGTAAAGCACAAGGGACACAAAAAGAGCCCATACCCACAAGGCCAGATACTGGAATAGAACCTAAAATTGGTAAATTTTGCTATTTCTTCAGTGGCAAAAGCAGATGAAACTCAGAAGCAATATTCCTTTTTCTCTGATGGCTTTCCAGAGACATTGAAAGTCCACTTCTGGTAATAAGTGCTCATCACATCAAAAGACATTATGTGTAGTACCAGAAAGTGGCAGTGCATATTTGCATGTTTATCACACTGTATCTTTTAAAAACATGTAAGAAACTATACCATAAAATAATATGGTTGTAAAGATAGTGTTCCGAACTAGGTAGTGAAAAGGCTGCAGAAAGCGTACATATTATGTTATGAAGTACAGTCAATCTTTGTTTCTCCCGTCAGTCACATTGGAATATTTTTGTTAAATCACTTAAACCTTACATAGGTGACTACAGAGTGTGCTGTTTTGATGAGTGGCTTGAAGTGTTGGACTCTAATTGCAGTTGTAAATGCTAAAAATCGCTGAAAATAAGCCTGCAATTATATACTGCTATGTAATTAAAGAAACCAAGATGCTATGAATGCCTAAATAGGTAGTCAAGCACATCCGCTGCTCTGAACAACTTTTATGTATCCACTTCCTAGATCTAGTTTATTTTCATACCAAACATCTGAGTTGTTTAAAAATAGTAGCAATATGTGTCATAAGGAAGTTATTAACTTTGTTTGCATAGCTGACTTAGAATAATGCATGAAATGACATGCTGAAGCAGGGTAAAATAAATGGAATATTATGTGGGCATAGGATTTTTGTGGAGGAGATGTATGTAACTGGTTGTCTCTTTTTTTTTTTTTTTTTCTTCCCCCCCCCCATCTCCCCAGTCTGAAAGTGGAGGAGCTTTTAAAGGGTTTAAAGGCTTTATATTGCCTTCTGGAAAAGGAGGAGGTGGCTTCAGCGGATTTGGTAATGGTGCAGGAATAAAGCCTTTAGAAGGGCTGTCTAATGGAAGCAGTAGTGTCTCTAGCACTCCTTCTTTCAGCAGTTTAAAGACCACCTCCGAAACACAATCAGCATTTGGTAAGTTTTAAATAACCATACATCCTTATCAACAAATTCAGCCATAAAATCTGTAGGGTTAATTTAAAAGTGGAAAAACTAAATTAAAACAACCCTGTAGTTAGTTTTAAGACTTTATTCCTCTTCGTAAAATTTCTTAAAAAGATTTTAGACTGCTGGAGGGACAAGTTATCAAATGCATGCAGTTTCAAGAGGTGGAAACTAAATCTGTATTTGATATAATACTGGAGGTAAAAGCTTTATAGGCACAAATGGAAGACATTGGCATAAGACATTCTCCAAATAGTATAAAACAGCTGATAACATGTTCCAGTTGAATAATTGTCCCAATTTTCTGAATTTAAATTAAAAAGCTAATGAAAAATGTCCATTTAGTAGGACTGCAGTTTCTTTCTGTGATTTTTTTTTTGGGGGGGTAAGGTCTCATTTCTGTATTTTTTGCAGTTCTTGATAAATATATGCTGCATAGCTGAAATCTTAACCTTTTTTCCCTGTACATCTTACATTGCAAACAGTCTTACTAGAATCTTATCTGTTACATTTATACCTACATTTTAAGACACTTGAAATATTTTGGCAAATCTAGCTCTAGTCTCATGCTTTGGTACTCCCTGAAGAATATTAGTTCTATCTTTTTGTGTTGAAGTTGCAGAAATGTTAACCTTGTCACAGTGTTTGAGTCTGCATGACACAGAATTGAAATGGTAGAGTTTGAAGTTTCAAGTAACTTAGATTTCAGTGAGCTTAACTAAATTAAGAGAAACTTAAATATTTAATGAGAGTTTTCTAAATTTGCTTATGTTTTTTTATATGGAAACCACTCAAACATGCAAAATCATGCACTAGTGTATTCAGAGGTTTTTAAAGCACAAGTAGCAAGAGATAACTGAATATTCTGTTTTAGTAACTCTTGCAGTTTGGTAAAGCTTGAATTAAGATTTGGGGGGTTTCGGTGAAATGCAAAACTTTTAATGTTATTCTCTAGGATTTCTTTGGATTTTTTTATAAAACTGTGTGCTCCATCTACTTTGTCTATCCCCTGAACTAACTTGTCTAAACTTGGCAAGCATAGGTCTGTTTCACAGCATTGTCTGTTTACTTGTACCACAGTATCTGGTACACAGGGTTGTGATGAAAGACCAAGTACCTAACTGAGTGAGAATGAGTGATTTGATAAAGAAATATTGAGAACATTCAGTTTAAGTTTTTGAGAACTGTACTTTCTGCAATAAATGTGTTCTAAACCATGTTTTTCTTCAAATAGGATCCACCATGTCAAATGGTCCGACTACTACCGCATTTCCTGAGAAAAAGGCGGCAAGCCCAAAAGCTAATGGTGGCAGTCAAGCATCCTCATCTGGCTACGCTCAGAGTAAAGTTTGTAGCTCTAGTGTTTACCACAAACAGTTAGCTGCTTTAAACTGTTCTGTGCGTGACTGGATAGTTAAGCATGTAAACACAAACCCGCTGTGTGACCTGACACCCATCTTCAGAGACTATGAGAAGTACTTAGCAAATATTGAACAGCAACATGGAAGCAGTAGCGACAGTGGCTCTGAAAACGAAAGCAACAAAACACCTGGCTCTCAGTCTCTTTCTACATTTGGGAATTCAAAGCTACAGCAAGGATCAACTTTTTTGTTTAACAACAACAAAACGGAGGATACCTCGGACAAAAAACCTGAAGCTGCATCGGAAAAAAAAGACCCATCATTAGGAGCTACATCAACAGTCTCATTTAATTTTGGCAAGAGCGTTGACAGTTCTGTTTTGGGTTCCCTTGGTTCAGGAACACTTAGTAGTTTCTCATTTTCTCCTGGGAATTCAGGTTTATTTGGAAAAGATGCAAACCAGGCTAAGTCTGTCACTGCAGTATCCACCAACGTATTGGAAGCTCAGACAGAAAGTGGCAATAGCGACGACAAAGGTAAGTTCTATTTAAAACAATTATTTGAATGGTAAGCTGTGAATGTATGTGACTTAAGAATACTGCAAAGATGAAATAACACCAAGTTGAACTAGATCATAATTGTTCTTGAATTTAAAAGCTGCAAAACTCTACCATTAATCTGGAAATATCTCAGTCTTGCATACTGCTTAAGTAACACTAGAAGTATATGGTTACTAAAACCTATGTATTTGTGTCAGATTTATACTTTCTGTAACAGAATATAATTCTTTAGCTGAATACAAATGATAAAATGATAAAAGTTAAATCAACTGGTATGTTCATCATTGAGCCTGCAGGACATTTCAATCCTGCTGCTTTTCTCAATAGGTTTATCAAGACATCCCTCAGTAAAATGCATAAGATATGGAACAATTTCATACATCTTTCTTACAAGACTGTAAGGCCAATAAAGTTGTGTACTTCCTGACAGTTTTACTCTGCTATTTAGCCAAGCTGGGTACAGTAGGCTGATAGAAATCCTAGCAGTTGAGGGACTGGAAAGGCATAATCATGCTGCTGTCTCTTGGCTGTTGTTCCTGCAACTGATTACCTTTCCCCCAAATTAAACTTGGCTGTTGGAAGTATTTATTATGCTTTATGTGGACCTATTTGTGGAGACTGTTCTTTGAAATGTTACAACTGTTTCCTCCCCCAACAGAAGAGTCTGACTTAATTTTGACTTGTTAAGCTTTGTATTTTTTGGTTTTGATTCATTGGTGGGGGTTGGGTATTTTCAGCCATTTAAATTGAAGATGAGCATAAAGTTGCTTGAGGGGTGTGGCTGAATGAAAAGAAAATAAGACGACTTTTCTGTACCTGAAGCTGCTTCAGAGCCCACATTGATTTAAACATATTTTGGCAATCACTGACAGGCTACACATGTATATGACAGATCTAGCGTGCATAAGGTAGTTCTAATACAACACCAAAAACACCTTCCAGATGATATGCTCACAACATTAACATATGGAATGTATTAAAACTTTTTATTTAAAGGAGGTGAAGAGGAGGAAGAAGAGCCACCAAAAGTCATAGTTAATGAAATAAAAGAGGATGATGCTTTCTACTCAAAGAAGTAAGTGACTTTAACTTGGAATAGTGAATACAATTATAACTTCAAGAATAAAATTCATACCTGCATATTGCTATTCTTCACCATTATAGTGCATAATTAGCGATGTATATGTTATTGACTTCCTCGTTAATAAAGCTTGTTAGGAAGCTATATAGGATATGAAGTTCCACCTGTAAAAAAGTTAATTGCAACCAAGAATGTTACTAAAATCTTACGAAAACTCATATGTGTCTGGAGACAGCACTTACAGCTAGTTTGTGTTCTACTTCTGATCAGTATTTTACAAATGAAGATGATGTTTTTGCCTTCTTCATTTTTTGTACGTTTAAATTGTAGGACATGTACTACAGAAATAACATACTGTACTGCTGAAAAATCAGTCAGGTGCTCAGCTATTTGCATAGCCTAAAATAAGACTCTTCAGTTGGAAAATGCTTATTGTTGTATGAAGGAGTGAACAAGTTGTACTTTTAAGTTCAAAACGAGACTACCTCTACTAGAAGCAGTTTTTCAAAGCATGTTCAGTAGTCCAAGTAATTGCATGTCTGCTTAATACTTAGCACAGAACTTGTCCTTCTACAAAAAGTCATTTGCTTTATCTGAGAGAGGTATGTGCTAATTTATGAAGAATAGCTTTAGGGTTATTAGGGCTTCACTTAAAAAAATCTTTTTAAATTTTATGTAAAAGTCCTATTATAACTTCAGAACGATACAGCAAGTTCTTACGCTTTTGCAATTAGTGTTTTTTAAACAGTAGCTTACAGTTACTACTCCTTATAGACCCTGAGTACAGGTTGCTGTGCATTTTACTTTTCCCTGAAAGTAATACATTTGTCATTCCAATACTGAAAGAAATAATTAACTTTCTCTTTCTGAACTGAAGTACTGTCTGTTAGCACAGGAAACAAAGTCAAGAAGAATAACGCTTTAGGCTACTCACAGCATGTTAACTCCTGATTATTGTTGAACTGTTGGCTTACTGTGAGTCAGATGTATACGTACATAACGTGTGCATTTGGGAGATATTGTTGTATTTAATGTCTACATATCTGCACAAACAAGTTTGGGTTGTTTTGGTTTTTTTGCACAGGTGCAAACTGTTCTACAAAAAGGATAATGAATTTAAAGAAAAAGGTGTAGGAACATTACACTTAAAACCAGCAGGAAATGAAAAAACTCAACTCCTAGTCCGAGCAGATACCAATTTAGGTAAGTAAATTTCTTCTAGTAGCAAGTCTTGATGTGAAATTCCCTGCTAAGCATTAAGATTTTTTTTGTTACACAGCATAACAGATAGAATTAATGAAAAACCTTTCTATGTTTTTAATAATATCAAGTATTGAACAATCAATTGGATGCCTCTAATGATTATTACAAATATAGTGCACAAGGAGCAGCGCAAGGCAGTAAAAGGTTATGGTGTATGTTTGGGTATTCCTCCCCCAGGCTTTTTGTTAATAGCTTTTCTCCATCCCTGACTTGTTGAGTGGCTTTGAAACATGGCTTAAGATCCCCAATGAAGTACACGTGTATCAGGTGTGTGATGAATGAAGACGAGTAAATTTTGTGCTAAGATGCAGGCCAACTGTCATTTGTCTGCAATTCATCCTGAATATGTAAATAGTTGGCCACATGGGCAGATGGCCGTTGTACTTGGGGGCGAAGGGGAGCATTACATAGATCACACATGCAGGACTTTGCTATATGCATTGCCTTTAAAATGCATGCTGAAGTCCAACTGTTGAACTGTCTTTTAGCTGACTTCAGTTGGATCACAAGTTGTAGGATGACTCTATAGAATTAGAGTAACTTGTAGTGCGATAGTTCCTCAGAATATCCTTTGAGATGAATGTTAACACGTACAGCTCAGTAAAGAGGAGGAAAAAAACCCAACTGTTTCTTTGCTTTTAGAAGTTAGGGGGACTTGATATATTAAAGAAGTTTTTAAGGTGTAATATTCTGGCTGAGAGTGTTTACACATTCAAACTGCGCAAATGGTTTTGATACTCATTGTTGAGAAACTTTGCTACACTTCAGTACCTAATTTCAACAAACTTGCATGTGAGGTTCACATGCACTTGACAGCTTCCATAAAATAGAATAAATATTATGCTTATAGAAGACCTGAGGACTAAAGCCATGCTGCGCTGCCAGGCTGTTGGTAAATCTCGCCTTGCTTTCAGTTTGTAATGCACTCTAGCAAGTCTAGATGCAGTATAGAGTCATAGAGGGTAGTTCTCAAGTACCTGGTGAGATTGGGGCTCCTGTGTTAGTCACTTCTAAATCATTAACTTCTTTAAGTGAAGACAAGGCTTGCCAGATAAAGGGCAGTTCTTGGCAATAAAACTGCAGGCAGATGTATGGCAGAGGTGTCAGTGCTTTCAGTGTTTCTTGGGGATTTGAATGTCTTGACTAGAGCAGATGAAAACTTAATTTCTCCAGGTTAATGCAAGTCTTGATTTTTTACTCAGCTGATGCTAATGTTCATGATGTTGATTTGCCTGTACCTTCCTCTGAGGTGATGTGCTAGGAAATATTTCCTTTTTATTCAGCTCATACACTAAGACATTTCAGCTTGGTGTTTCCAAGCACTGGTTTCTAGAAGCTGCTGCAGTCATAGTGATGCACACTTTCCTTTTTGCTATCTTCACACAGTGCTATAATCCTTTCCTAAAATCTCACTGTGTTGAAAAACTGAACTGGAAAGGAAGGCGAAGACTGACTTTTCCCTAAATACTACTACCGTGTTCTGAACTATTTACCAGGTTTACAAAATGTGTGCATCTTCCGTGGAAGCAGATTTGAGTTTGTTTGCAACCGTTTTAATAGACCACTAATACTGAAGCCGTCAAACTCACTACATAATTTAACAAGTTGACATAGAGCTGTTATTGGTAACCTGGTGGTAGACCACATCAGATGTGATTTGAGGATACAAAGTACTTATTCTACTATAGTTTGTCCACTTTTAAATTAACATGTCTGTGTGTGTGTTAAAGCTAACTTTTTGCTTCTGGTTATGAACTGTGCTTGATGGTCAGAATGAGTAACTTGCATAAGCATAAACTAAGCACTGTGACTTGATTCCTCATTTGCTGCTTCCTCTTGTCCTCTTCCCTTTTTCCTGTGTGTCCCTGCTATAATTTGATACTCTTCAGACTCCTCCCTTTAAAAAAGGGGGGCACGGTATTTTCAGAGATTTCCTCATTCCTAATGAGGAAAGGAATGTGTGAGAACAGTGGCCGTGAACACCTGCTTAGGGAAGAATAAGACAAGTATATATGACATTTGTGAATTGCCTTCCTTCCAAACACAACCTTAAATCCCTATTTAGTAAGTATACTAACATCTGTGTTGCAGTAAAAGCTGAAAAATTGCTAATTGTCTTTTTTTTCCTCCTCATATGCAGGAAACATACTGTTGAATGTTCTAATTCCACCCAAGATGCCATGCACGAGAACCGGAAAAAACAATGTTCTTATAGTTTGTGTTCCTAATCCACCAATTGATGAGAAGAATCCAGCTGTTCCTGTTACTATGTTAATAAGGGTGAAAACAAGTGAGGATGCAGATGAGTTGCACAAAATCTTACTGGAGAAAAAGGAGGCTTAAATAAGTTGCAGTCAGTGATTTGAAGAATTATTGCCAAACTGCTGCTGCTCTTTTCTTCCATTACTGAATTAAGAACTATTATAGGAATTCTGGAAAAATTCTGTGAGGAAAAGCTAAGCTAGCTAATAAAAGCTTTAATAGAACACAAATGTTGGACTGTGCTCCCTCATTTTTCAATATCTAAATGCAGGACCTCTTCTGGATAAAGCCTCTCTTTTTAGCAACGGTCAATTTGACCGAGTGGACTGAAACCAGAGTACAAACATACGGTACCAGAGCTTCCTCACAGACTGCTGTGCAATGCAACAACCTCCTGTTTTGAGAAGGAAGGATGTTGAAGTTTAACTGTTGAAACTATTTCTAGACTCCAGATTTTTAATTTTAATGGGTCTGTCATATTCCAGTGAGACTAATTTTTCAGACTGTCACTGACAACAATGTACCCCAACAACAATGATACTATATATTGTACTGTGTTTTAACTCTTGCAGACTCATGTGCTTTTGGGACTCAGACTGCATCTCCAGCTATTTAAAAGAAAATTTGCTTGCGTAGTCTTGTTGACAGTAGTGTTTCTTAGAGAAGAACTGTCAGTTCTGTTCTTACTGTAGCAACAAGCTAATGATGTGCAATAGTACAAGCAGACAACTGGAAGACTGTTTTATCTTGGACCACAGCCAGCATTTGCTGGCTTCTGACAAGTCTGAGGCAAAGGGTTGCACTTCCATTATGGTCCCTCTGAGGTATTCCTCCCTAGTTCCTCGGGCTAAAGCTGAAACCCAGCGGAGGCAGAGTTGTAAATGTTGTTCTTGTCTGAAGATATCTCTTTTCACAAGCAAATTTCAGGATTTTTATAGATCTTTCTATTGCCTCTGGCCATTACCAAGATGACATGCATAAGCGTGTGTGTGTGCCAGTAATAATTTTGCGCGTGTGCTAAAACTACACTGCTTTACTGCATTGCTTTAAGCAGTGGTTTGCAGTGTTAGGTCAAGCTTTCTGTTGCAAAAGTAGGGAGCACTGGGTTAATCTATACCTTGGTTTTCAGCTGTGTGAAAATTAACCACATGGCAATAATTTGTGGATCAGAACATCATTTTGTTCTCAGTTTCCATCTCAACTTTATCAGACCATGTTTGGTTATTTAATCCTTTTCTCTTTCAAATCTTGTTTGCTGGAAACTTCTTCCCTAACAATAGATTTCTGCTTTGCTTCCAGCTCTGGAAACTATCCAAGAGCTAGATGTTAATGTTAAACTTGAACTGCTTTCTGATCTGTCACAGTGACCAGCCCTGGCGAGATGGAAGAAACATCCTGACCTGTGTCTGTCTAGTGCAGCACAGAGGAAGAAAATCCCATTCTTTAAAAAAAATAAAGCAGCATGATGCAATTCTCACAGGGGACCTGGAAATCCACAACAGTGGCATCCTGTGGGTGGGGAAAAAAGTAGCAGCACCATTTGATTAGATGCAGCACATCTCACCTGCTCCCCGCTGCTCTCTGAGAGGGTGGACAAATGACTGCCTTGGGTCCTTATACACTGCACAATTCGGGTTATGGCCTTCCCCCCCCCCTCAACTAAAAGGAGGAAAAACATTATAGGATCTTACAGCCCTCTGGACCAGCATTCAAAACCAAAGGCCTTTGCTCACATTTCAGCTACGCTGAGGTCACAAGAATCGCATTTTTAACACTCAGGTGCAAAGGAAGCTTAGATACAATTTGAAATATAAATTGGTGCCTTTTTTTTTTTCATCTGGCTCAGTACATAAACATTAAAAGTAAGTGTCATTATTTTAGGGAAAGTAATGGTTTGGTTTTGGTTTTTTTAAAGTCTTGCTGATACCTAAATTGGAGTCCAAAAGCTGCAGGCTTGCATGTTAATTGTGTATGACTGAAAAGCAGAACATTGCCTGAAAGTTTATTACAGGCTCAGGTTTAATGTCTAAGGGCTCAGTTAATTTTGCATTTGTTGTTTGACTGTAATGTCTTCAACACTTCTCCACACAGAAGAGTTTATAGTCTGGAGCACTGGATGTTTGTTACACATCCCACTGCAACAGCAACTCTGTACAGGTCGTATTGGTGAACTTGGCTTTGGGTTGGTTGACTTCTGAAAGCTTGTGGGCATGTAACTGTTGCTTCATCCATTGAAACGTGGACCACCTAACGTAAAGAAGTAAGACACAAACTGAACTTTCTACCTATCCATAATGATTTGCTTCCGAAGCGAGGCAGTCTTGGGGTTTTGCACCTGCATATTTGGCTCAGTTCTAAAGGTGGCAAACCAAGGGAACGGCCAGCGCAACTCTGTCATGTTTTCACTGCTCTGAGGGTGAGCACAGAGTGTAAGGGAAAATAAATAGAATAATAAATTGCGTTGGAAAAATGAAACCTACAGTATCCATGGCAGCAAGTAATATCTTAGCTGTGAGAAAGACTAATTGAGATGAGACACCTTAATTCTTTAGCAACATATGTATTTATCAGTAAAGCTAGGGGAATGTATATAATTGGAATCCCATGTTTAATTAGAATGTCAAATATATGCATAAACATACAATTTTAAACGTTTTACACAGGGAAAGTTGCCACTAAAAGAACAGGGAAGATTTTTACTGCAAATGTAGAGATTTTAATCAACATCATTCATAGTGACCCTGCAATTATCTGAACTGTGAAGCAGGAAAAATAAGTCATACGCTTTATCACTTGGTGTTCAGTTCTAAAGCACAACCCTTCTCCAGTACCGTTACAAAAAACAAATTTTTGATGATGCTTCAGTTTCTAGTTAAGAAATATTAAAATACATAAATACTGTAAAAAGCCAGAGATCATTACGTAGAAATAAAGGCCTAAAATGAGTCAAAAGCAAAAGTTAATGGAGAGCATAGAAATCAACAAGGTAAAGCCTTCAGAACAAAGTGGCACACGCTATACAAAAAAGGAATTTTGATCAGAATTCCAACTCAGTGAGGCATTCCTCTATCTTGGTAGATACTTAAATATATTTAACAGCTGTCCATCAGATACCTGATGTTAAAGATGCAAGTTTCCTCCCCAGTTCGAGTTAATGCCTTCACCCTTTCAGCTGTACATGGGTGCTGGAGTGTCTTATGGATCGTGCATCTTTCCTTCTACTCTAATTTTGAAGTTTCAGCTGCTTAGAAATCTTTCCTGTCCCTCTCATCTCCCCATTCCCCAAACAGAAAATCAAGATCTCAGCTTTTAATCCTCACAATCATCTGTAAAGGAGATTATTACAGTTGCTTTGAATTTGATTTTAAAATACTAAATTGCTATATGCAGGGTTGGGTTTTTTTAACGTACTTAAAATTATCTCTTTGGGAGCACAACAGTGTGTTCCTATAATCCCTTTCGGTTGATGGATGTGAAAGTTTAAATTAAACTTACAGTTCAAACGAACATGTTGTAGAACGTAAACCAATTAGGAGATACACTTTACTATTAAGACCTTCAGCTCCCTTTGCAGCACTCTAACATTTAAAACATCCTTAAAGACTTTCTTTCTGATGCCTTAACTTATTTGCATTTGCTAAAATTTTGTAGCTGGTGCCTGTGTGCAGAAATTAACTGACATTAAACAATTTAAAGTGGCATGAGCTAGTATAAATCCAATGAAAATGCTGAATGTGACGATTTGTTACTTGTTAATAGATTTCAAACTGCTCTGAATTTTTCAGTGGATACTTAAGTTTCACATAACTTGTCATGTAATGATATTTTCATTAGTTCTGATACATTGAGGAAGTGTACAAAAATCCACGGATAATGTGAATAAATGAATGGGAGAGAAGCGTCTCGTGTGTATCCCTTTCACTGTAAAACCCTGTATTAATAAAATGAATTTTACAAGTCGGTCGCTTGCAGGTCAACTCCTGCCTCAAAAATCCTGCGCGCAGCCTTACTGCTGCGTAAAGAAGCAACGTCCTGCCCTGCCCCTTCCTCAAGCCGGCTCTGAAAGCTGTCACGTTGCTGAGAGCCAGTTCAGCAAAAATGCTTTCTTGTTGCGAGGCGAGCGAGCCGAATGGGCTCAGAGGGAGGAGCTAGGGCTGCCTTTGCCCAGAGAGGGAAAGACTAGTTCTTACCTGCTATGAGAATGACTCTAGGGATTGACCTCTAAAAATCCCTCCGCTTCACTATTAAAAGATTTAAGAGCAGAAGCAAGCTGTGTTTTTGCCTGATGCCACACGTAGGACCTTAGCCTGAAAGCACTATCCTAAAGCCAGGCCACAAAGCGATTCTTCTCTTCATTGGTTTGCGACAGTTCGGCAAATAGAAAAAAAACCCAAACCCAAATAAAATCGAGGCAGACTTGCCATGAACAGTGCAGATCATCTTTCCAACACACCGTGGACTGCTGAGACCAGGAGAGTGCCCGTCATCCAACTGTACCTCCGCTCTTAGCCGCTATCATGCTGTTTAGCCCTACCTTAATTCTCTTTACAGCTCTGGAGCCATCCGCTGTGTGCCCACAGATGAGAGCTACTTCTTGTACAAGGGTACAGTTACAGGTTAGCAAAAATTACCTCTTCATCCTGCCATCATCACCCCCCCAATTCCAATGTGTGGGAAAACCAAGAGCCTAAAAACCAGTTTTAAGGTTGCACTTGCTATCAATAGAGTCCCATTTCTACCTGAATTAACCCAGATTAAAAACCAAAACCCACAACAAGCTTTGTGCGCTTAGGATGCTGGCATTATTCCACGTTTTAGACATCTCTTCCTTCCTTCTTAAAAAGGCAGCCAGCACTGCTTCCAGAGTCTCCCTACCTTTTGGCAGCCATACAGAAAAGAAACCAAAGTAAGAGTTCTCAAGAGCAGAAATGAGCCTATTGTTCATTTCAGGCTGGGGCAATCTAGAACATCTAATACTTCATGCTTTGCTAAATCACCAAAGATTTTACCTCTTGCACGACAGGAAGGGGCAAAAGTAACAGTGCTGAAGACGGCAAGTCCTGAACATCCAGACTAAGAAAACGCAATGTTCCAAGAGCGGCCTGCATTCATCAAAATCAGTCTCTTTCCCAATCCAGCAGGAAAAATGCCCCTCACAGCAGACTCGCTACAGCAACCGCATCATACACGAGTCAGAACTGGTTCATCTGAAAAGCACATCACGTCAAGTATAAGCCAAAGGCTGCGTACATGTCATCGGCTAGAAAAATGGTGAGGATGACAAGTAAACTTTAATCATGATCCAAACAATACATCGACAGGTTACCTGCTGTAATCAATCTCCTGCTAAAAGACAAAACTGAAAGTTAAATGAAGAGCAACAGCCAGCCAAGTAATTTTGAGTAACACAGCCTTATATATGACACGACATTTGAAGCTATGAATGAGTTTGGACTCAAAAGTCTGGTAAACAGCTTGCTTTGGTAAAATACTGGCTTCATAGAAAGGTCGTCAGACAGACAGACAACTGAAGTTTAGCCGGAGAAGAGCAACAAACTTCCTTAGATATTCAGCAGGTGATGACTGGATTACAAACCTCTGCACCACCGCACAAGTTACAGCATGCGACTGTGTGAGCACCCATAATGGATCGACCAGCATGAAATACAGGAGGAGCAGCACACAAGAACCAAAGGCTGCACAAGGTGAGTAAAGAGGTAGAAGACAAATTTGCATTGTTTGGAGTAATCATCGATATACTTATCCAAGTTTCTGTTAGGGTCGTATACTGCTCATTTTTTTAAGGCATCATGCTTGTTTAGAAATTCTTATTTGCATCTGAGCATCCTGAATAAGCATTATGATAAAAATAAATAATCCTAATAGTCAGTTTCGTAGGTATTACTATTAGTAACATCATAACTTTTACTGAGAGGTAGCACAGAAATGGATCATCTCTGGAAGTCTGCAGAGGCT
The DNA here is from genome assembly GCF_028858705.1 of Grus americana. Lineage (NCBI taxonomy): Eukaryota > Metazoa > Chordata > Aves > Gruiformes > Gruidae > Grus > Grus americana. Next base: position 79,044,698 of record NC_072852.1, read on the forward strand.
TCAAGGATACCAACAGAATTTGCCTGCTCAGGCAGTACCACTGAGTAAAAAAAAGTCTGTGACTTTGGTTTACTACCCTCTATCATAAATGACATAATACAGTACAAATTTTTTGGTCTAAATTACGGTCAATGCTAGTTTTGGAGCCCTACCTGAACTGGTGAGCACTTGGGGCATTCTTCTTACCTGCAAATGGTAATTCTGTTGACCACAGTTCCAGGGAAAACTCGCAGGTGGTTTCTCCATTGTATAAAGCAAACTCCTAACGCTGAAGAGAAAGTGGTAGATCATATACCAAATTTAATTACTTTGGCAGTTCATGAAATAAGTGTTTCCTTACCTTTATACTGAAGTCAGAAATGACTACTGTGAACAATCGCCTATGCTGATCTTCTTATGTGCTGGGCAGGTTAACCATGGAGGTACTTACCGGGAAGCACGTAATTCAAAATTCTTGCTGAGAAGCAGACTTGAATAACTCTTCTTGCTCCTTGATGTGACATCTATCACTCTCATTTTCAAAGCAAAACCTAGTCTGACACTTGCAGCAATGAGCAGGGATGAAAGAGTGAGTTCTGCCAACCTCCTTGTCCTTCAGGAGCAAAGGATTGCCTCTAGACTCGGTGCAGGCTTAAGGCATTCTCTGTTTCTATGTGACATAGGGTTTTGATGAACACAGTGGTTGTGTCTGAATTGAAGGTTCAGTACAAGACTCTGAAGAGTCTGTAGACTGGTAAAATGCTTTTGCTGGATTTCCCCAACAATATTGCTCCAGCAGGAAAAGCAGAACCATAAACATAAACACCCTTTTACGTCGCGGGGAGATGGGAGGCGGAAGAGCATGGGTTGAGTAATCACATATTGTGAAATACTAAGTTGTGAATCACCAGGATCAACTGAATGTTGGCATAAACAGATAACAGGGAAAACATTAAAGCAGCTGGAATGAACACTTAGAGACAAAGCTTTCTTTAAACATAGAAGCTCTGCACTGACCTGTGCAGGGTGACTTGGTCTCTTCGAAAATTATCAGCCAGCTCCATTCATTTCAATAGTGTTTTAAAACTTTATTCCCACCTTCTTTCAGAAGAAATCAGAACCATGCAAGTTAATTACTTGCATACTTATTATTCACAAATTTATGTTATCGCCTGAAGTTCAGCACCTTCAGCAGCGTACTCACACCTCCACAAGGCAGCGGCTGCCCCAGTCTGTTTTGTTTAATAGGATGCCTCCTCACCCTCTCCCACCCCTCAACCCATCCTATGCTCCAATAAGGATGTTTTACCAAAAGATCACTCTTTTTGTGTAGGTGCCGTAGGCTGTGCATTGCATGCAGGTACAGTGACAGCTATGTGGCTGGCCAATTTTATCTTCTGCAGTGGAGGTGCAGCAGAGGGAAGAGGTCCACGCTCCTCACATGTAAGTAAATCCAATTTGTGCACACAAACACTTTCGTCTTGTCTGAACAAGAAAATGGATCATCCACCTTGGTTTTCACACCATCATCTCAATCAACATTAACCCTAGTAGGAAAAGCCAACTAGCTTGGCTTGGGGAAGAGTCTTCTGGCTTAACCAATCATAAATGACTTATTTCCCATGATGAGATGACCAGATCCCATCATTACCCCTGTGAGGAACCAAGCTGGGGACAGAACTTGAATTAACTCCTATTTTCCTTGATGTATTTTAGTATGTTTTCTTTACTGACTAGCATCTGCTACTCCCACATTCTCATCTACACTGCTAATGGAAAATGGGACCCACACCCTTCCTGAATTTTACTCCTTTGCTTGCTGCAAACTTTTAATAACAAGTTTCAGGAACAACATTTCTGACAGGAGTACACAAGTAACTATTTGCTAGCAGAGATGTGTATTTCTTCTTCAATCTCCAAAGTGTGATTTGACTTTAAAATCAGACCTTGATGATAAACCTGTGTGCCAAGCAGTATTACAGTATTTCTTGGGAGCATCTCTCCAGATGAGGACAAGCAAGACACAAAACATTCCAGGGTGAAAGGACATGAGTTAACTTGTCTCCCCAAAGTGGGGACTCTGCTGAACAAGATACACTGCCATGCTGTTAAAACAGTATTTTTCATAGAACCATAGAATGGTTTGGGTTGGAAGGGACATTTAAAGATCACCCAGTTCCAACCCCCCTGCCACGGGCAGGGACACCCTCCACTAGACCAGGTTGCCCACAGCCCCATCCAACCTGGCCTTGAACACTTCCAGGGAGGGGGCAGCCACAGCTTCTCTGGGCAACCTGTTCCAGTGCCTCACCACTCTCACAGTAAAGAATTTCTTCCTAACATCTAATCTAAATCTACTCTCCTTTAGTTTAAACCCATTTATCAGGAAGAAGTCATTGCAGCCATCAGTCTCTCCATATTATACACTGCACAAACCTAAATGTTAATGACTACATAATTAAGTTTAAAACAAAACACAGATCAGTTCAGAAGGGCTGTTTTGGGGTTTGTTTCTTTTTTAATGCTAGCATCTAAAGGAAAAAACCCAAAAAGTCTTTTTAAACAAATTCAGGAGTACACTGACTTTTACCTTCTCCCCCTTATACAATGTTAAATTGTCAGAGGCTCATCACCGAGAGATTCAGCAAGCAGAGTCAGAAGTTGGGCTTCACTCAAAGTGGAATAAGAACAAAGAGTAGAGAGGCTACTTTGCCTCATGAGCGTCTGTTTGGCAACGCTTACCATGAGTGCCACAGAGTGCTATTCCACAGCTTACGCTTGCCACCAGTAAGGAATACATTCAAACTCAAACCCCACTAGGCACAGTAGAGAGAAAACACTATTAACAAAGTTCACGGTCATTTAAGAGGTCTGTTTATTGGCTGCGGGGTCCGACGCTTTCTGCACTGCTGCCATACGCAGAGTCAGCTCCATTTTTGGTGCACAAAGGTTCTCCTTGCTCTTTGTTCAAAGGGCTCAGTACAGCACCAGCATGATTTTCAACCCATCATCTTTGAATCAACACTGATGATCAATGAGGCCAAAAAAACCCAAAACATGCAACATGTGTTAGTCTCATAAAATTAGGCTGAGAATATTTATATATTTACACAGAGAACGTTCAACATTGTAACCTGCTTGCAGCCTTGTATTGTCTTGACCAAGCATCCAAACAGCTACATTCTGGTGTGAAATACTCTTTCGTTTAACATTTGGTGTAAAAGCTACTTATTTCACAATGCCTTTAACTGGATTCTACCGCACCTATTTTTGACACAGAATTTCTACACAGCAGCGCCACGCACTTTCAGTCATACCTCACAAAACAAGGTAAGGCATTCACAGATATCTGACTGCTGCGATCACAAGATATCCATTTTCCAGAGCTTTCAGCCACGACCTTAGGAGATCACGAGTGTCTTTGAAACACGAAGGGCAAGTCTGTAGAGGACGGCCAGTTCTTCCCGAGAACTAGAAATCTGTCATTTCTTGACACTGCTACACACAACACAGATAGAATTTAAGACTACTGTATTCATTTCCTAAATAAAAATTTGTTCTTAAACCCCACTGCATAACAACAGGGCTTAGGCACTTCTGAAGATTTTATAACTATCTTTAATAAGGGGAAGCTCTAGACTACAAAATACAGGACAAGCAATCATCTGGAAAGCGAAAAACTAATGACTGGCAAGAAGCAGGTCAACAGTCTAAAAATGTAGACTATTTAGGTGGACTTCACATCCATACAGAATCTCAGTGACCACATGGGGTTCTGTATATGAAGGTCTGCTGGAAGAAATCTGTCTGCAGAACCAAGGACTTCACTTTTTAAATTAAAACTTGGTGTAAGAATATACTTTGGGGAAACCATTTTACTATGAAAAGTCACTCGTGCAAACAATTCTCTTTTCAGGAAAGCACACTGTGCCCAGAAATGGAAAACTGAGTAATAGCAACGCAGAGCCCAACACGCTCAAGCCTTGTAAACAATGAAGACCAGGAGAATAAAAAGAGCAAGAACATGAACTCACACAAACTGGATTAGCCAAGACAGCTGAAGGATTTGTGGTGTTTCTAAAAATGGCTTCTTCTTTTGCAAGGAGACTTGGAACCCACCCTGTGCTAGCTGGCAATAAGAGACCACGATTTCACATACGCAATGGTCTCTAAGGCAGAGCAACAATCTGCTAATACAAAATAATTGATTTAAGAGCTTTCTTAAAAACCAAAGGCTTTTTACTTGTTAAATTGATAGCAGTGAAAAACCTGTTAAGGGTGAAAAGATTTACATCCTTGCATTTGACATCTATCAATATACATCATCTATGGACAGTCCAAGCGGTAAGCTTTGATCTCCAGAGGGAGTGAATGGGCAGAAGGATGGAAGAAAACAACTGAGTAATGGGGTACGGTGGGATTCTGTAAGTAAATAAAGCTGTTCTGCAAAGCTTCCCAAATTTGTTAACTGTGCTGCTTCATCAAGCATCAACATAACTAATGAAAACCACTGTGCTCCAACAGTTAAGACACCGACAGCCATACAGCCGTTACAGCATGCAGAACACTCCAGTTCATTCCTCAGCAATTATTTAAATGGCCAACAGGGGCTCAAAATGGTTTACTGCTTAAGAGCTACAGAATTAAAAACCCCTCCAAATTAAAAGGGTGAGAGGTTCCTATTAACATTCCCTTTTTTTTTGGTATAGTGCAATAGCATGCTGAGGGCTCAGCTGTGCCCTCTTGACCCAAGCAAAACTTTTATCTTCCCTGTCAATCTGTCTATACAAGGATAATGCATTGTAATTTTAAGGGGTTGTTGAAAAGCAGAAAAAACCCACGGAATTTGTTTTCCCCGCTTGATAACAGAAAGTGGGAACCAGGGGCTATACATAAAAGGTCTAAGTCAGTTATTTAGAGAAGGAATAACTGAGAATCTGGCACATCTACTCATTTCTGAAAAGCACTATTGACATTCAGTAGACTTTTTGACCTCTGTTTTCTATGGATGTCCATCTGGGCATACCTGTAGCCCTTTTCTGCTAAAAAGGTGAGTCTTCAACGTACCTAGAGCATATCCACTAACAGGATACAATAAATCAATTGACTTTTTTTAGGACATTTACATTGCAGCCCTTCAAAAACTAAACATCAAAATCCACCCACGTACATGTACCAAAGCAGACGACACCTCCTGCATAATAGATGTGGGATCTGAACTGTACTTTCTGTAACATTGCCTTTATACTAATGTATTAGTTTCGAATCATTCTTCATTTGCTCTGAAGTCTTACGCAGCAAGATTTGCTCAGTCTTTCAGATCACATGAAATTAAGCTACCTAAATGTAATACACAATACCAAGAAAGCATTACAAATTACTGTCGACTCAGCAGTATCCGGCCACCTACCACTTGGATTTTAATCCGGATACATTTCCTTTTCACATGTGTTGTTATTCCTCTGGCTGTTTTGACTGAAAGGTATCAATTGTCACTAGTAGTACAAATATTAACCCTTTCTCCCTTCCCTCCCCTATGAATATTTAAAGGAAAACCGAGCACTGCTTGGCCCAGCCTAGCAGTATGAAAGTGCAGAATAAGGAGCATCTTGAGAGGCTTCAGTGTAGGACTGGTCTTCTAGCTGAAGAGTGGTTTAATTCTCAGCACGGGCATAGGGAGAATATTTGTAGCGACTGCCATTAGGCACGCTACCTAGGGGTCTCAAGTAAGCACCGAGGCTGCCTAGCAAGCTCCTTGAGAGGGCACCTCAGCTGCTGATTTAGGACTCCACCTCTCCCCTCAGCCTTGGGAGGAAGCCTAGGCACCCGAGTTACATGCCACAGGTTAGACCCTCATGCACGCACAAGCGCACGCTCCCACGGAGCAAAGTTCAAAGGTTGCAACGTGAAAAGTGGTAACGACAAACTGAACTTTTTTCTAACACTGTTGCAACACATTTGAAGTGAACTAAAAACTGGTCAGTCGTCCCTGTCATGCACTCGTGCTGCCGGTGTTAGAAATGCAGTCACTCTGCGCTAAGGTGACTGCTTCCAAGCCTAGCCTCAAACAAAACCAAAAAAACCCCAACTCCTTACCATGCTGGGTTCACCACGTTGGGCTCAATGATAAAGTTAGTCTACCTTTATGCTGAAGTGGAGCTATTCCCATGGAACCTGGCCTGAGGGGAAAAAAAAGCAGAAAGTCCTATTTGAGAGGTTAAGTCATCAGATGCTATGGAGAGAATAACAACAGAGCACTTTGGGAAAAGCTGGGTACGAGGGAGACAAAGGCCCAGGCTCAGAGCATGTGCCATATTGGTAACTGCAGCAACAGCATAGGTTTAGGTGCTCAGAGTCTGAAAAGTGACAAAAATGGCACCTTTGCTCTGTCTTTGTGTGTGTACTGGAGTCTCACATGCTCTAAGCGACATGCTACCCCATCCTTTGCTGTGCCAGTTATGCAGTCATAAATAAATTGAAGTATTGACCGGCTCCCGTATCAGAACAGTGAGCCAAACTGCAGCAGTCTCAGCAATTAATCATTTAGCTTTCAAATGTCAAGGACAGCAGAGTTCTGCTATTTAGAGAAAGCCGCGTTTTACCTGTAAACATAAGGCTTTTTTCCTGAGAGCTCCTGACACACAATTTTCAGACCTCCCGCTATGCTATTTTTAGTCACTTTTCAGAGCAGAATTACGTTACAGTCTTTTGTCTTTCAAGAAAACTCTCTGCGCTTCGGCATGTAACAGTACAGTCAAACACCGCCAGGAGATGAAGAACCTGGGCAAGCTGCCCAACCATTCATCTGCTCCCATGCCCTCCTTGGCTACAAACGCTACCACAAGGACGACTCTACATACTCTCAAGTCCAGTGCATGCAGGAGGACGTTGGTTATTGGTAAGGTTTGTAGGTTTTCGAGTCTGATTACAGCCTCCTATTTTTCCACTTTAGACTCAAACTTGTATCGACTCAGCTAACAGAGAGAGAGAAGCAGCATTAGTACTGGAGATGAACCTCGCCTTTGCTATAGCAGCACATTTTAGCCTTCTTGTCACTGGCTCATTCTCTTAGCCAGTTCTTGAGGATGAAAACGTTGCTGTTCTTTGGTAGATATGGAAATCTGTCAGCAGAGTTCACCTGTCCTAACACCAACACACAAACAAATGGGAACATTTTCAGCCTCTTTTAAGCTCTGACCTGACCCGCTGCATGTACCAAAACGGTGGTGTATCTTTGTAGCATCTTTCCCTTTCTTTTCCTCCCTTAGTAGGAAATTGTTCTCTCGTCCCTTCAATCCCCACACGCGCACACACACGCGCTCACGCACACATTAAGCCAAACCGACAAGGCGAGTGTACGGGCGAGTCTATGGAACGACGTTCATTAGTACGTCACTATGAAATTCTCAGGTTGTTTCTCTCAAAGAATATAAAGTTTAACACATTCTGTACATATTGTTGGTTTCTTAGTTATAAAGTAAACACAGTAACAAACTGTCCGTAAAGCGCTGACTCGTTTCAAACGCGGCCCCTTCTTGTTTTATCTTGCTGAAAGTCCTCTTCCAGTCAGAAACACTCAAGCGATGTACTGCACGTGTGCATACGGTGTATGACAGCAGAGGAAGGAAGAAAGAGGCACTTTGATCGGCTGGTATTCTTGGACTTCCCTTTTTCCTGCGGAGGTTTATGTTCCTGACACTAGATGGTAGTGTTAGCACAGAAAACCGCTGTGGTTAGGCACTTGGCAACAAGGCTCCAAGGCAGTGCCCGCTCTCTGCTATGTCATCAGAATTGGTTTCTGCCGCACTTCCAGGATATCTGGGCAAGGGAGAGAAACAAAGAGATACAGCAAACTTAGGAGGCTCCTGAAAGTAGCCACCGCACCAGAAAGCGTGAAGAACCGGAGATGCAGTTGTGTTATGCTGCTAAATGAATTTAAACCACAACGAGCGTACGACTTTGCCTATTAACTACGTCCAACTTAATTCCTCCCCAGCTGTATCCTAGTTGAGAGATGGTAAGCCATAAATATATCCCATCACGTAGAGATGACAGCTGATCTACTCAGTATCATTTATCATGGGATGAAGCAACATGTGTCAGAGTGGCATAGCCTTCCCGAGAAGCAAGTGGAAGTGCCGTTACAGGAGATGGCGAAAGTTTTCCCTTTCTTGAAGGGAAAAACACACCATCCCCAAGACCCTTAGAGAGACTTTTGGCTCTGAAGGTATGGGCACAAATAATTCAACTGTTTCATCCATTCTATAGCCCAAAGCCTATACTTCTGTACTCAAAAAGCTGCCACAAAACCCGCTCCTTTTGTTGGCTCCTCAGCTCCGTATTGTCCAAATGTGACAGAATATGAACCCATAAAATATCTGTCATAATCACAGGAATCTTTCCAAATGTGGACAGTAAACCCAGCGTGCTGGCACGGCAGTACGTAGAAATAATCTGGAAACTGGGCTGCTCTGTCCTTTTCAAGGCTACGCAGAGAGTAAAGAACATGGGGAAAGGGAGCACATGCTTAATTAAGAGGCTGATCACACACGGCTGCACAAGGAGGATGACGTGAGTAAAAATTGATCTACAGCTCCAGAGGGCTCTAGACACACTTGTAAAGAATGAAACACTGTGGAGTGAGTCCAGTGAACAGCCACAAAGATGATTAAGGGATCGCAGCACCTGACCTACGAGGAGAGGCTGAGAGAACTGGGATTATCTAGCATGGAGAGAAGGCTCAGAGCGAAGGAAGTCTTATCAATATGCATAAACTCCAGACATTTTAAAATGTACTTTGATGAATAGCACTAGGATTTTAATTTCTTAGCACCAGCTTCCTAAACTACCCAAGGCAGATGAGCATCTTTCCCACTTCACCCTGCCCCACGTGTAACGTTCCCGCTTGCTGGAAAGCTGCCACAGGCGCAAATGCATTAGTTCAGAAAGGCGCTGGAAATGGGCTCCACCTGATGTGCCAAGCAAAAGCAAACACGGGTAGTGAAAAACTGCAGATTAAAATTCTGCCTTACAGCCCAGACATTTCATACCCTATTTCTGTGCATCTCAATATATACACCGACTCCTGCAACTGTGTGTTAAACAAATTAAGTCTCAGAAAGGATGTTCAAGCTCAAAGCAAATATTTGAGCATGGAGGCATTTATGCCACCCACTTGAGCAAGTATTAAATGCCAGCAGGAACAATACATCTTCTGTGAACTCTTAAATGCCTGTGGTGAGAGAGTGAGTGAGCTGGAAAACTCCTGCTAACTAGCTGTAAGATTATCAACACAATTATCATATGGAATAATTACGTATCTTGCTGAAACATTGTTCAAAATCCACCCTTAATTACAGAGGATCATTTTCTACTGGAATCCCTAATTTCTTCTAAATTGAAATCAGTCCCTACATACAGTGAAAGGGCAAATGCAGAAATACCTCTTTGCTAAGTATAATTTCCACCTCTACCTTATCAGCTACCATTTCCTTCTCTGTGGAGTAAGGGTCAGCAAACTTTTGCAGCAGGCTCTGAGATCGCAGCCTGCAAATGAGAAGACTGCAGCTATTACTATTACGCTAGCACCATACAACTGATGACATACCGATACCCATACTATCTTCTCATCTCTTTTAGCAGCAGATTAACCTGTTTAACAACAGATTTCCCAACTCCTTTCCTCTTAGCTACCTTTCAGGAATAGTCTGGAAATAACCACTGTGTAATTGAATGGTTTTGTTTTCAGGTGCGTTCTCTTTTGAGATCCAGACAAGAAAGAGTAGGTACTGATCAAAAGCCCACAATTCAGACAAACCTATTCAGAAGTCGTCCCATCTGCTGGGTGGGAAGAGAAGGAAAAAGATGAAGTTCTTAGAGGAAGTAACAGTTATAAGGATCTTCCAAGGTTAGAGACAGGACTTTACGTTGCTCTGGGATCATAACATGATTCTGGTCTAGATTTTGGAGTTGAGCAATAGTTTTGCCTAAGATACTGCTGGGCAGCTGGATCAAACTTTCTTTCTGCCCACGGTGGTCAATGAGAAGGCATCTCAGGGCTTCACTTCGGAAGAATGAAGAGAACAGATAGCAACACTAGTAATGTCTATTTGAAAGAAACTGCCACTGCATTTAGACAGAGGAGACAGTCCTTAACGACTGCTGCTTTCTCAGTTTTCAGATGTATCTCAAGAGTCCCACAGGCACCCTCATACTGCAAGCTGTATCCCTGAAAGGCTAGCAGGCTTGCTGATGGATGGAGTTCAAACAGACCAGTTGTTTTCTCTAGTCCACCTGTATCTGTAGGTAGACAAGAGTTACCTGGATGAAAATGAAAACTTCAGTACTGCCTGCAGATAGTAAACCCAACTTATTGCGCTGTCCTAGCCCAGCTGAACAAATACAGACTTGGCTGTCATCAACGTAGTAATTGGCATAGCTAGACCAACAACACGAGGGACTGATTATTCATGGCAGAACACACAAACGTCATTATGCCTAGTTAAAGACACTGGACACCTGACAGCTTTATGGGCATCCGTGTAGGCACTCTGATCAGTGTAAGCAACTTATATGGAAACAAAATCTAAGAATGCAAACAAAATTGGCAGAGGAGGTCCCTCCAAATTTCCGAGCTGCCTTTCTGTAACCCTCTCAGTCACAGGTCTCTGCTACAGCTATTGCTGTCAGTGGATGGGCTCACAACAAGTTGCCTTGCACGCACGAGATGAAGTTTGAATTCCAGTATGAAAGCAACTAGTGTTCCTCTGGAAGTCTGTTAGAACAATCTTACCAACTTGTTTGAATCATCATCAAGCAAAACCGGCCCAAAGCCAGAGAACAGGTTGACACCATTCCATGTGTTCACACTGATTTGCTGCTACAGTATTTCCCTTGCAGAGAAATACTTGTTCCTCTATCTTAACAGCAAAATCCCATGACACAGAAGACTGTCCTGGAATCAAAGGACTCTCTGTTTATGCATAATACACGTTAAAATTCACCTGTTAAAATTCGATGCAATGGCAAAGTGATGTAAGTTAAGTGTGCATAGAGTAGAAAGTTTTCATCTGTTCTGTTCAGCTTCAGCCAGGAGCCCACCAGAGACCGTCCTGTTCCAGATAAGGACCGCGACCTCAGATTTGTTGCGTTGTGCAGATCTGTAAAGGTAGATGACAGCAAGCTTAAAGCGACTGTACTTCCCTGCATTGTATTGGACCCAATGAAAGCTTCTGAAAGTCAAAAAAAGAAGAGCCTACTTTTCATTGTCTAGAGAGAAATCACATGCAGGCCACTATCATTACCAGTTTTATTTTTTTAAAATTACTTGCCCAGCACAGAATTCACCATTTACATTGAAGCTAATGAATTATAGCAGCAGCTGGCAGCAGTAGTAAACCATTATCCACCAACAGACCAGCCACGAGAGGGAATGAAGCCTTTGCTCCCACACTGCACAAGCAGAATCCTAACCCAGCCTTCCTTCATATGCAAAATAATAGAATATCCCTACAATTAAGTAGTTACACTTGTGAATCTCTGCATGAGTAATAGAAGGAAAATTGCAGCTTATGAAGAAAATTGACATCTACAAGCCAGGGAGAGAGTCAGCGTTAATAAGCCTGTTTACTGCAGATTTCCATGCATCCCCAAGCCAAACCTGGGACCCTTCAGCAGTGCCATTTTTCCCATCGTTAGTTTAGAGGTCCACAAATAACTTTTAAAACAAAAGGATACTGAATCCATTGTAGGCTAGAGGCAGTTTTTATAGCTGCAGATGTCTCCCACAGCCAGGAATGCACAAGCCATGTATTTTGAGTGTTTCTAAACTTTCCCTCCACTCCCCTGTAAAACTCAGCTCTGTCCCACAGTGCCCAAATCAGATGTTGAAGTGAACCCAATAATTCTGATCCACAGCGATCCAAGCTCTGGGACTCAATTGTTTAAAAGCGGGTCCTGATCCACACAAAGAGGCCCTAGCAAAGGAAAAATACGTAGTGGCAGCTACTCTAGCAAGATGCATAACAATGTGGGAGGGGAAAAAATAAAAAATATCTGTATCTTATTTTCCCTCCTTCCCTGTAAATGTCTATAGCCAAGCAGCCTATTCCCTCTCCCCACACATGACCACTATGCCAAGAGCACTGTGGTGATCAGGTCAGAAGGACCTGGCTCCGGTAGCTGGAGTAAGTACAATTCTTCTGCTGTGTCATGTTTGTACACAGCAAAAGCAAGTGAAGTGAGCGCTCATGGGCTGTTCCTGTCCACGACAGGTCTGTCTGCACTGGGGGCAGGTCTGCAGCACCACTGACCAGACCGAGGACGCTGCTGATTTTTAGGCAAGCAAGTTATTCTCCACCCACGAGGCCAAGATGCCCCAGAATATCTCTGGTTCTACAGAACCCCATCACTGGGTGAACTGAAGTCAGCTTTCCCACTCCAAAAGTGGGAGAATTTTACCACCACAGCTCCTGAGCAAACACTGGTAGGACACTCAGGTTTCTGAAATTTGTAAAGAAATTTCATTTTAGTTACTTCTCCTTGTAGAAACCTCATCTTTGAATAAATTAAACTTCCTAGTATTAAAATATTCCTAGTGTTAAAATATTCCTCTATTTATTTTTAGGACCAGGAACAATAAGGTCAAAACACTTGTAACTAAGAGAAACCACAGTTCTTGTTATTTTATATGCGTGCTATAAAATGTCTGGAAAACCTAGAATTTGTTTGCTTCCAGAAATACATTAGAAGGAAAAGAAAAAGAAAGTAATAAGAATGTTCCTTATTATGATTAAGTATGCTAGGATCAGGCTCTGCAAAACAATACTGAGCAGACACTACCACCGCCTATAAGGGCTGCCAGATAAATAAATACCTTGAACTCCATTCTATTCCTGTGCAGCCTCCAGGAGGAAGATACCAAAAGTAGGACTCCATCTGGGAAAGCTGCCCTTTTCCCCACACTACACAGTAATTGACCAAAACCCTACCCTTTGCCTAGCAAAACACACTAAAAAACACATCTCGTTTGAAATAACAGACATGTTGACTAGGCAAATTAAGGAAAAAGAGATGAGGAAATGTTTCTATTGATGGAACCCTGAATTAGTTACAACCAGTTTAAGTTGCACAGAATTTGAATTAAACATTATCACTTCAGCTTGTATTTTAATGTGCAATTCTTTATTAGCTAAGTTGGTCCAGTATCGCTGATGGGTAATAATTTTGCTACTACAAACAGAACGTGCGATCTGGAAATCACCTTTGTGTTTATCTATTAGCATGCCAACAGACAGTTAGATGGGGTTTTTTTGGCTTTTCTACTGAATTGTTTTTCAACGTATGAAGAGCAGTCTGGATTTTGACATTTGTGAGCTTCCCACCTGAAGAAACTGTGTTATGACTGGATTTATACACTATATTCTGAACTAGACTCAATTTTTTATCCTGTTGGTTGTTACATACTGAGTAACTAGAATTCAAAGGAAGAGTTCCACAAGGCATTAAACCATTATATAAACAAATTTCACCAGGTTTTCTTTTTAGGGAGTTCAGAACTGATCCAAAGCCAGTTGAAGTAAATGCCTTTTCACCAACTTTAACCAACTTTGGATCAAATCAGGGAATTCAGAGAACTTGTCCATGAGAGCATGCTCTACCCCACTATATTGGGACACCTGAAAGAGTGCCACCTGAGAGTGTTGTGTCTGGGAAAGGAGGAGGATCTTTCCTGCTCAAGTTTCTCTCAAATGGGTCTATATAAAAGGGGGAGAAGTTTTAAACATATATGTATGAGTTGTTGGTCTCCAGCCTTCAAAAAGATGCTAAGTCTGTGAATAACCTCATTTTCAGAGTGGCACTGGCATTGGACATTCTGTGGAGCTAGGTTTTTCACACTGCAAACCTTTTGGAAAATCTGGCATTGGGATCCCCTTCCATAGCTCTGTGCCCTCTCAAGACAAGTCTGTGTAGCTGAAATTACTTCTCTCACCTCCGCCATCACCATCTCTGAAGAACTCCTCACTGTCATTTGCTGAGTGGGATTTTTTCATCTCAGCAATTCGATTTCGGGGCACTTTTCTCTTGAGGGATGGGGAGAAAAAGGATGGGCGATTGTTGCGTTCTGGGGTTGGCGGTGTGCTGAAAGAAGTGACCTGAAAGGGAAACAGAGGAAATGCTAGAGAAAGTTTTGTTTAAAAAGTTCTATGCTTCTAGTAAGAAATAATCAGCCTCAAATATGTGCCATGAGGCAGTCACATGCGTAAAAGTCAGAATCATGACTGGCGTCTAGCTGTAAGTTTCATCAGAGCGGTCAGAGAATGTCAACTTAACAGTCATCTTAGCTTCAAGATGCTCATCAAGATGAAAATATTTCGATATATCATCACCCTCAACTGTTATGTGAATAGTGAGAAACCTCTCGCCTCAGCTGATCAGTTCTAACAAGGATTTATAGTCATAAAGAACAAAATCAATGATTTAGACACCAAGAATGTCAGTCTTATTTTTGCATGTTGAAATTCAGAAGACTTAATAGGCTAACAATGTATTGTATTGGACACACTAAAATTGTGCATCTTCATTTCTTTGGCAAACACGAGGTAGTAGTTTCCCTGCTTAGAAGGATGCCACGTGGGATCACTGTGAAAGGTCACAGTGTCTCTGTGAAGTGGGGTCACAAGGCAATTACTTAGCCCAAGATGCTGACACAAAAGTGAAGTCAATGTAGAATTATACATATATCATATTTCAATACAGGATGGAGAAAAACAAGTTGAGATGCCCCTGATGATTTGGTTAGTCTAAATGATGACAAATACAAGGACATAATTGTCTATGGTGAAACATAGGTTAGGGATGAAACTATAGAGACACCCTTCCTTCAAAGCAGTAGTTGCTTTTGAGTAAACCACAATTATAGTCTACCATACCTATTTCAGAAAGAATTGAAATGCAGCGCTTATGTACTGGTTTTGCTAGTAATATTTTAATAGTTTCATTTCAAATGGATAAAAAAATAGGGATAACTACTTTGCTAATGGAGGTAACTTCTATTTCATCCTTCACACAGTTAATTTAACAATCCTATAACTCTCCCTGAGATGACACCTGATATTGCTTCTATATGTCCAGACAAATAAAGAGGTAGGTGACATGTGAGTGAGGATGACAGCCAAGCCAGGTTGCTGTTGCACTGCAAAAACACTCTATGTCATCCCTCTATCATTAATGTTAAAAAAAAAGCAGAAGTATTCTACCACCCAACTGATCCTCTCTTTAGTGTACTTGATCTCTAACTTGTGCTTGCCTCTATTTTTAATTTTGTAGCCATTTCACACCTGGAGACAAAACCAGAAACAGATCACCATTAAAACCATTAGCAAAAAGCAATGATAATACATTATCAACTCTATTTTTGACGTGTTCCAGTTGACACTGGAAGTCTTGGAGTCAAAAGATCAGGAAGTCCCTCCAGGCCTGATTTCTCCAGGTTGAATCTCTACGATAGAGAGCAAGCACATCCAGTTAACGAGCTCTGCGCTGGCAGCTCATTTTGCTCTTTAGAAAGCCAGAAACAAACACACACAAAAAATCACACAGCTTGCATGGAGACATTGAGAAGCAGTCCTGCAGACTTTTAAACTACACAGGTTACCTCTGTTACACAGGAAACCAGACAGGAATCCATCAGGAACTACGTAGCCCATGTCAGGACACATCTGTGCAGGTATTTTGCAGATGTGTTGCCTAATCCCCATTAACTAGGTAAAATGCGTTAATGGAAAACAAGGCTCAGGACTGAGTAAGGGCCAAATCAGCATCTATGGACTGAATCTATTGGTATTTTACTGCACTTGTATTAAAATTAAGCATATGCATAAAGATGGTACTGCACCTAGATCCGTAACCTTTGCTTTAATATTATATAGGCTTCATATTGGCAGCATTCATCAGTGGCAAAATCTCCTAACAGTACCATTTCCTGCGAGGCTTAGCAAGCAACCTACATAATACACAAATTCCACATTTCTAGGTAAATCCCATCTTGTACAGAAATGGAATCTATTAATTTTCATAGAAAACAGGCAGAATCATCATTTTCCCTGGCATCAACATCGCTGCTGTTTCAACAAAACACTCCTCCAGAAATATGAATCATCCAGTCATCTCTCTATTCGGTATTTGCTCAAGGGAAACTGTGCTAAAAATCCATCTGCATATACTGAGTATTTTCAAAATACACACAGGCAAACCTAAGTTCAGAACCTTGATGTGAATTAATCCCAGCTTCAGTTCATCTGCTGGCTTTGGAATAAAACATGTTCATGCTTAACTTAAGTCAGTATTTCTGTCTGCTACTTACTCTCTCATGCACTGGGGATTCTGGATTTGAATCTTCCTCTGTCCCATACGGTGAAGTGTCACCAGTAGAAACTCTACTCACTGCCATCTCTGCATGTCCTTTCCCTTGTGGCCCTTTCATTCGGACAAACTCCATGTTGTTATATTTATAAAAGCCAAAAGACATTCTTTGAGCCATCTTAGCTGCAACACTCACCTACAAGGCATCAAGAAAGGAGAGAAAATAATGTAATATCATCTCTATGTTTCAAAAAACAACGTCCTCTGAAAGCAGTTATCTAAGAATAAGTCAAAAGCATAGTGGATAATGATCATTATCTTGATTCTTAGGAAGCTTTTTAAGCCATGATCCGAAGTGATCTCCAAAAGGGAAGCAATTTTACAGATACAAAAAACAGAGGCTCAGAGAAGAATCAACTCCTTCAGCTATCCAAAATGCAGAGTTACCCAATGGCACGCTGAGATAAAACAAAAGGTTTTTATCCAGACCCACACAACGTGGCACACCAGAGCACAAGCGGGCACGTGCACAACTCAATACAGCCTGTGCAGAGACACTCGTTTGAGCCCAAAAAACCAATACACACACACACAAGATGCTTCAAACTAGCAAAGCGCACTGCACAATTCCGGCACTACTTTGTGGCAAGTCAATTCAGACATTCGTGTGTCCACGCTGTCAAGGCCAAAGCATAAAGAAGCAGCCCCCATGCACAACTAACCTGCACGGCTCACCGCAAAACCCTGACAGCTTTGAACCCTCTTAACAGACAGAAGGCCTTAATTTCCAGTTAACACAACTGAACTGAAAACTGAACTGAGAACTGAAAAAAGGAACAGATCAATATGAAAACAGTCAAGGTTTTGCCAGGGGAAATAAGCAGGACTTATCCATAAGTTTAAGTGGTTTACCACAATTTTCAGCAGTTTATCGCCTGAAAGGGCCAAGGTGCTCAACATGTAACACAACTCTTATTGTACTAAGAATACATACAGACACAACTGAAATCAAGTAACCTTCAAAGGCACAGAGAGATCGCTTCTGTTCTGTTAAAAGAATGGCCAAATGTCAAGCTTTGCCTTTGGCCATAATTGAGTATTTGAAGAGCTAACAATTTTATTTCAGCTAACAAAACTATGTAAAGTAGCTGTGTGGTCAAACAGGACATTCCGAGGCTATGAGGTGACTTTACCACATCAAATCTTGTCTTTCCACTGCAGGGCTTTCTTCTTATGTCGTCTTTAGTGATTCTGCATTCCCATGTATTTTAATAACCCACCTGCTGATTGCATAAGGCCATGAGATGATGGTGGGCCAGAGAAACATGTTCTCTTGAAAAACTGCTAGAAGAGTACAATTACTCACATTTAAAATGAGGAGAAGGGAAATTATTCAGGACGTCTCCTGACAAGGGTAGGAACAAAGGGAAATGAAGTTTACAGTCACAGTAGATATTGTGGGGGATTTGTTTGTTTTTTAAAATCTCTCAGGATTGTCTTAATAACAAACTGAGAAGTTTATTGGCTCTTGCAGTCTCTTGACTTTAGTGCTAAGTACTGAATTAGAAGCTGAAAGTGCTGGCATTTCATGTCTCTGTAGGAAAGCAAAGAAAGCTTCTTCCTGTGGCAGTGAAACTACAGTGGTCTTCTGAAAACAGCCATGAGTACAAAACACACTAAAGAAAAACATGTTTTACAGATAGCAAGGTAGTTATCAGAGTTTAAGATATCCCTGCAAAACATGCCTTCTCTGAAGTAACTAGAAATATCTATGACCTTTCAAAAAAACAAGGGGGCTCCCAGAACTCTGTTATTCAGATCCATTCCGGTGTCATGCACTTGACTACTTATCAACTTCACTCCTTTTGGCAAATGCCAGAGTAATATATCCTGATCTGAATACTCCCAGCTGTCTGAGCCAAAAGCATTAGCTTTCAGGTAACTTTCAAAGCCAAAAAAAGACAGACTACGATGCAGATGATCTAACAGGACAAAAAGCTAACAGCCTCAGCAGCAAAAAAACCCTGTGGTCAGAGAATCGGTGTTGCAAAGGACGTTGTCTTTCAGAAGCACCTTACCCGGTTGTCATAGACCTTCTTGAGTGCTTCATAGCGGATGGACCCCTGAAAAATCACCCCTTGGAAGGTGTTGCTTTTGTCACTGGCCACCAGCTCCACACAGACCATTTCTCCTTCTCCCACAGTCATGTCACTGAAAACCTGCCAAAGATGCAAGATGAAACACTTGAAGGCAAACTGTAGTTGTTAAAATTCAAATATATTCAGATTCCTATGATTCTCCTTAGGCCCAAGGCAGTTTCAACATAAATGGCAGAAAGCAAAGGAGATGTGTGCTCCACCCCAGCCTTTCAAAAAACCAGACTTCAGGCAGTGTACACTGCAAATCATGTCTTGAGATAAGCAGCTCTCGCATCAGCCCGTCTTGCTTTAGTCCATCATAAAGATGGATGCCAAAATCCAACTTGAAGCTCAAATTTCAAACATTAAAGAAAGAAGGTAAAATAAAATTAAAACTACTAGAAAATAACCCTCAATTAGCCAAGAACACTTGTTCAAAAGGTACAAGAAAACAGCTAATCAGGACATAAGACTAGAATAGGACAAAACTCTGCTGCTGCAGCAAGAAACTCACCTCTTCAAAACTGTCAATCATGAAGAATATGTTGGGGTAGCTGATCTTTGACTCCTCTCCTTTACTGTCCATTGGGTGCTTGCTAGGAGATGCAAACACTTGCTGAGAAATATATGGAAAAAACCACATCTCAGTTAAATGTGCTCAGGAACGGACACAATGAATACAAGGCAAGCGATACCAAAACACCACAGTCCAACACTGCTCGGCCAACATTTTCACTTACGCCAGAGATGCTGGACATCCTGCAGGCAAAGTTGAGCTGGTTTCTGACTACAGCCTGTTCTGCAATAATTATAGAATCATTTTGCGTGGAAAAGACCTTTAAGATCATCAAAATCAACCATTAACCTAGCACTGCCAAGTCCACCACTAAACCATGCCCCTAAGCACCACATCTATGTGTTTTTTTAATACCTCCAGGGATGGTGACTCAACCACTTCCCTGGGCAGTCTGTTCCAACGACTGACAGCCCTTTTGGTGAAGAAATTTTTCCTAACACCCAATCTAAACCTCCCCTGGCACAACTTGAGGCCATTTCCTCTCCTCGTATGGCTTGTTACTTGGGAGAAGAGACCAACCCCCCCACCTGGCTACATCCTCCTTTCAGGTAGTTGTAGAAAGTGATAAGGTCTCCCCTCAGCCTCCTTTTCTCCAGGCTAAACAACCCCATTTCCCTCAGCCGCTCCTCATAAGGCCTGTGCTCTAGACCCTTCTCAGCTTAGTTGCCCTTCTGTGGACACGCTCCAGCACCTCAGTGTCTGTCTTATAGTGAGGGGCCCCAAACTGAATGCCGTACTCGAGGTGCGGCCTCACCATTGCCGAGTACAGGGGGACGATCACTTCCCTAGTCCTGCTGGCCACAGTATGTCTGATACAAGCCAGGATGCTGGTGGCCTTTTTGGCCACCTGGGCACACTGCTGGCTCATATTCAGCCAGCTGTTGACCAACACCCCCAGGTCCTTTTCCTCCAGGCAACTTTCCAGCCACTTTTCCCCAAGCCTGTAGCATTGCACGGGGTTATTGTGACCCAAGTGCAGGACCCGGCACTGAACCTCTATGAGCCTCGTGCAGTTGGCCTTGGACATCACTAGTGAAATCCCTGAGTTTTCACATGTAAGTTATCAAATACTGGTTGCTCCACAGTAAACATCCCTGTGTGTACCTGACCTCTCATCATCCTGTGGTACAGCTAAGGTATCCTCCTTTTCATTAACAGAGAAAATCACCTTGAGTTGCCTTTAAGTTACTGCAATACACTGCAAAGTGAAAGCACACACAGCAAGAAAGTTACTGTGGAGTAGCCAACCTAACACTATTTGCTTGTACAGTTAATTTCATTGTTACTGTTTGCTTAGCACCACAATAAAATCAACATCCCTCAGTAATGGGAAGCATGGTCCTCAGGAGGACAAGCACTTGGCTTCTGTTTCTTCCTCTATCCACTGTGCTTCCTCTTGCCTGTTCCTCCCTCTGAAGCAGTTCCTGAACTCCTTTGGTCATTTCACTCCTTAAAAGAACCCATGTTTAAATAGCTAAAGGCTTTATATTTTATCAGTCCAACAAGATTAACAAGCAGGTAAAGAGGGAGAAGAATTCACACCAGGTAGCTTTCTTTGCTTCCACCTCTTGTTTACAAACAAAGCTTTGAATTAAAGAAACCTGTCAAATCTTAGCCCACTGTGAATGTGTTGAAAGCTCTGAACCTGCCCAGATTGTCAGGCTTGTGATACTCTTGCTACAAACCATTCCACACAAAACATGACTAGGGGTAGGATATTAGATATTCATGAGAGCTACTTCTCCTTATTTGTACTTATGGAGCCTACGTGCACATTTAAGTACAGATTATTAAAAAGAAAGGTTGCTTCATGACAAGAAACAGCATGAGAAGTTAACAAGACTCCTCAAAGATGACACCTGCAGCAATGCCCGAAACAAGGATATCTTCCAGGCATCCTTATTCTCATGCTATCCAATGTAAAGCAAAAACGCCTCAAAACTCATCTCCAGTCAAACACACCTGAGGAAAATACAGTTTGAAGAGATCTTATTGTCAAACCAGCAGAGATTCAATGCAGTCTGCAAAATAATTTAGGGGAAAGCCAGCCTTTTTTACACTGGTTTTGTGCCTTAGGTACTCTACCAGTATGAACACAGTAGCTTTGTCATAGGTCTGGAGTAGCAAAGTCAGTCCTATGCCTGAATAGAGCTTCTATCTATTCAACATCTGGCTGCACACTCACAGGATAATATACACTTTCTAAAGCAAGAACCATCAAAGCAGTAATATAGACCTAAAAACCCTGGCTTTTGTTCATTTAAAACGAAGAGCCTCAATGGTGCATGTTACAATAAAATGCCCTACTGCAAACCTGCTTTCCACAGTATATAGAATTGCCTTTTCTCCCTCCATAGATCAACTTAATGATGTTGAAATGTTACTAATATGTACTGGTAAGTTTTAACGTATGCTGAATTTCTCCTAGAAAAGAGGAGACTAAGAAAAATTGATAAACAGTCCCACAGTACAAGCCTCTAGGCATGAGGAACAAGAAATCTCCTCCTCATTCTGAAAACTGCTTGCACGCAGTGAGGGCAGGTCCCTCACCCTCATCTTCCTGGTTTTCAAATCTGCAAGTAATATTTACAGATTTTTCTCAAAAGAATTTTGCAGAAGTTAACTGAGGGTGAAATTTGGACTAGTGAACAGTGGAAAAAGCAATGAGAAGTAAAAGGCTTACATCAGTGGTGTAATATGGTGTCTCTAGGAGGGAATTATGCATCTAACTAATGCAAATTACGAAAAAAATAATCAGCATCAGTAGTTTTGTTTGTAAGCAAAGCAACAACTGTTTTAAAATGGTAAAACAAAATTAAAGGATTAAAGAGCATCGGGGTTTTTTAGGTAAAGCCATGCAGGCAACTGAATGAGCGAAAGGAATGGAAATGCCTGGGAGAACAGCCTTTTAAAGGCAACAGGAGCCTTTAAAAGGAGAATCTCTGCCAACTGGGTGTTGTTGTTGCAAGATCTGCTGGAAACTGAGTGAAGTCTGGGGTGTCTTGTTCCTATCCCCTCCCATGCTTACTATTCAGTGTCCTCCACTATGCTAAACCCTGGATTAACTGTGTGCTGCACACAAGCAAGCGATAAAAGCCTTCGGTGTGGAGATGGAAGGAACGAGCAGTTTAAAAGAGAAGACAAGAATCTCATAAAATAAAAAGAAAAATTGGTAATCAGTAAGTTGTCTACCATTTAATAGCCCTACATTACAGATTTACCCCGAACACTCCTCGTAACTCAGGTCTCATACAATTTCAGGTTTTCCCTCAGATTGGTTAACAGTTGGACATACTCCCCGCTCCAGCATCACCACCCCCAAATCCAGCAGGCAAAGATATAAATCTTGAAAGCATGCAGAGGCCTTTACAATTTTTTGACAGAGGCTATAAAAGACATTTAGATCTCCAATTTAGATGACTGGCAGGAAGTGTCACTAGACAAAGACTTGAGATGCTTCACAAGGATACCTCTGTCAGAGCACAGCCTGAGAACCACTGCCCTGGTTTTGATACAGTTTTTAGCATGAGGTAATACTGGATGCCAACCTCTTATCCACAGTAATAACAGGGTAACCTCACCTGAGATTTCTTCTTGTGAATGTGAATATCTCCTCCATCAGAGCGCGTGCACACAGCACATGTCACCACATAATCCAGCTAAAACAAGGCAGCAGACAGAGAAATAAAGATTTAGAGTTAGAAAAAACAAGCATTCATGTGAATGAAGCAGAACACATTCTGTCTCAATTTTTTTAGCTATCTGGCTAAAAAAGATGTTTTGGTATTGCCGTTTGCTTTATTCTCTTTACTATACTGAAACTCCTACAACTTTCAATCCTGTCTTTGTTTATTAATTCAGTGATACTGAAATCTTTTGCACAGATGCTTGCTGAGGTACACAACTTATGGATAAAGAAACTCCTGTCAAGATTGTGTAACACTAGCTTACTCATCAGCTGGGGGAATAAGCATGACATGAACACATAAGCAGACTTTAAGGTAGAAATGGAAGAGAGATCCTCCCTTCGAAAAGGGAAAAATAGAAACACTAATGAACACAAGCAACGCATTAGAGAGGTCAGAAACTGTTAACGTAGCCTTACAAACAACCAGAAAAAACCCTCTCTCCTGGTTTTGGCTGGGATAGAGTTAATTTTCTTCCTAGTAGCCATTACAGTCCTGTGTTTTGGATTTTGTATGAAAATAATGTTGATAACACACTAAGGTTTAGTTGTTGCTAAGCAGTGTCAAGGACTTCTCAGCTTCCCAGGCCCTGCCAGCGAGGACGTGTAAGCCTTCTGCAGGAGGTGCACAAGAAGCTGGGAGAGCACAGCCAGGACAGCTGACCCAAAGGGATACTTCCATACCATATGATATCATGCTCTGGATATTAACTGGGGGGGAAATTGGTTGGGGAGGGCCGCGGCTCAGGACTTAGTTGGGCACTGGTCAGCAGCTGGCGAGCAATTGTGCTATGCATCACTTATTTTGCATATTTTTTAATCATCATCATTATCTTCCTTTTCTGTCCTATTAAACTGTCTTCATCTCAACCCACGAGTTTTACTGTTTTTTGATTCTCTCCCCCATCCCACTGGGGGGTGGATGAGCGAACGGCTGTGTGGTTGCTTTAGCTGCCTGACGGGTTCATCCACAACAAACTTGTAAGGAGCAAGCATGATAGCTCTGGACAGCAGTGCCCAGCTGTAACAGCACGTCTGCATTCTGACTGCAGCAAACGGATTCTGGTTTTATTCAGCATCAAATAAAGGCGGAAACTGCTCTCTGCAGAAAAGTTCTGCAACAAGACTTTTGGGAGGAAGGAGAGAGAATGAAAACAATTTATTTTCCAGGATGTGTGCAATGACCCAGCAGTTTCTCATTCCGAGATCATAATAAGCAAAACTTTTAAGGCATCTCGAATGACTACAGTAATGTTCAGCTTCCCTAAGCGCCAATGTAACATATGCAATAACTAAACAAGCTATGAGTTAAAGAAATAATTTGCACTAGCTTCATGTTTCCACCACCAGTTTTATTAAAGTTCTGATGTCAAGAGCAGCAAAATCCCAGTGTAATACATAACACCTTTACTGCATTTCCATTTAGCAGTTCCCTCTCTTAGCTGCACCAGAACTGTGAACTCTAATGGCAATGTTGCTTGTCTAACAGTCTTGTTCACTCTCAAAAACTATTAAACTTGACAAAGCCTTCCATTTTGCAAAACTTTGTTATGGAGTATAAAATTCAGTCCAGCTTCACTGGATATATGTAAAGTTTTCTCAGGAAAGCTATTAGGACTATACTGAAAAATAATAAACATCTCCGTTTATGTTCATTTAGACTCTGAAAGGTATAATTAAAGCCCTGATTTCTTTATATCCTCCATAAGTGTTCAAATCCCCCAGGCTAGGGAGGAAAGGGGACAGATCAAAGCCTACCTTGAAACTTCTCTAGCATAAATAGCCCATAAAAATTAGGTAAGCATCACTTACCTTCTGTAGGATGAGGTTCAAGTAGACGCTCTCTTCCCAGTCAATGTCGGGGTCTCCCAGGCCAGGAAGCTTCTTAGAATCTCTCCGGTAAACTTCAACTTCAACCTGCTAAGAAAATATCAGATCTCCTTGAAAAAAATATTACTTAAAGGTACTTATATGCAAACATAAAATTGACACCAGAAGCTGCACGTTGCATAGCTTCCTGCCAGATTTTTCTGTCAGGGTTCGATTTTGCTGGCCATGCGAGGTCAGCCCTCGTGAAAGGCTTTGCATGGACACGAAGCTGGGAAGACAGGGGATGTGAAGGGGGAGAGGGGATGTGAAGGAGAACAGGCGAGAAAGGCAGGTCTGTGCAGAGGAATCTCAGTTTTGGACAGCAGCTTCATTTATTCCTTATAACAGGTGTGTTTTAGCCAAAAGGAAATGAATAAAATCAGGGATACGCACACATATGCATTTCTCTTAACCCAAACCCTCAGAACCAAACCTGTCACTAGGCTAATGCTCAACATCGCCTACCAGGTAGCTTGTTCCCCATTGGGGTGGGAGTCTCTAGGAAGACGAAGTCCACTATTTAATGCCTCGGAGAGGACATTTTGGTAATCCTGTTTCTAAAGGTTTCACACTGACAGTACTGATTGGACCCAACTACTTGTGAGATTTCCAGCTGTACTAAAACCAAGCAAATGAAAAATCCCAAATAATCTCAGAAAGCAAAAACAACTCTACCAATGCTAACAAACTGAAGCAATTGAGATCAATATAAAATGTGACTGGATGTAGTACACAGAGTTGAACAGTAGTTTGACACTTTAAAAACCAGCAGCAGCACGGCTTAATCTCTGAACTGGTGCGTAATACAGAATAGGGTGACTAGTAGCGCACACAACATGTCAAAGCTACGCACTATTTTGACAGAAAAACTAGAAAAGCATTTGGTTTTGTTTGTCAAAAATATCTTTTTTTGTTAATACAGTAACATACTTTAAGAGATGTTTAAGAAATATCCAAAATACTGTGACCAGTCGACACAGCTGTAGACAGGGAAATTCATGAACTTTTTTTTTTTTCTTTGGTTGGGGCAGAGAAAGAAGGGTAGAGCTGATTTGTTAGAAAGCACTGCCATAAAAGTCAGAATACATAAATTAAATCAAACGGAGTAAGATTAAGCCCTATAGTAACTAAAAATAAGATTAAGCCCTATAGTAACTGCACGTGTTTCAACTCCTCTGGGAAGGATAAAGCTACAAGACCAAAATATAGTGAAGAACAGTGAAACAGTACAATATTTCAGGACTGACACTATCATCAGATACCATGAAAGCCAAACGCACTGTTTCCTATCTTTCATTTTTTAACTTAAAAATATCTTTTTTAAATGCCCATAGACTCATACATCATCATTCCTTTGTTTTGTTTTTATTTCTTCTAAAGCTCCTAACAATGAATTTTTCTATTGGCAATATAATCGCACAAACTAATGAAAGTTACTGTAAAAAAATAAGACTTGAGCAGCTGAGGGAAATAATCTAATTTAAATTCATCTCCAAATAAACAAAGGTGATATTTGTACTTTCATGCTTAAAAGCACAGAAGCATCACATTTGCAAGACTCTAGAAATACCCTGTGAAACAAAAGCCATCCTGCCTCTGAAGGAAAGATGTGACCAGAGGAGGAAAGACGTGACGAGAGGACCGGGTGAAGGCAGGACTGAGTAACCACATGGTAAAACTCCAGCTCTAACTAACGCCAGGGTAAGCGAGGCCAAGTGCTCAGCTGACACCACCTCAGTCTCGTCTGCCTCCATATCCGTGGAGCCTTTATTTTAATCCAGGCAGAGTTTAATCGTCTCTTACCAATAAAGTTTAAACCTCCCTTTGCAGAAGTCTGTCACTCATTTTTTCTGCCAGTGAATTTAATCCACACGCTGAACTACTTCTCCCCAGCAATTACAAAGCCATTGCACAACAACTGTTTCGCGGAATGCTCCCCCCCAACTCCACCTCAGATAATGACAGAAAAAGGACCTTTCTTTAATCACTTTTTCCCTATGCATTAACTTAAGGTAGGATTCCCGGGCAGTAAAACCTGTGGGTTAGGGCATGGTACATCACTGTGAATCACCACCACGGCTGTTCCCCAAGCCAACTGCTTAAGCCACACTGTATTCCAAAGGAAATGAATTTAAGGAATTTAAGGAATTCAATTTTTTGCCAGGCAATAAGCTGCATGAGGTACAGATCTCTGTTCAACAGGTCAAATCAGGCAGGACAGGAATGACCTCTTCCCAGAGAGAAAGGAGTCAGCAGCAGCCAGAAGCGACAGAGGCAGCACTCATCTAATCTCAGAAAGACAAAAAATGGACTTTCAAATGCTGTCCACGGCGCTGGTATCTGCTGGATGCGTTTTTGCAGCTCCTGCTCATGCCTAGGTAAGTGTCCTTGCTGAGCATCAGGGGAACGAACCAGCCCTACCCAGCACTAGGACAGCAGTTATGCCAAGAAGCCAGCGTTTGCTACAGCAGCCAGTAGTTTCGGACACCTTACTTCCCACACCACTGAGGACCTGTTTTATAAAACACAACGAGCTCTGGCCAGGATGCTATAACAAGCAGCACCATCGCTCCCCGTCTGACTGGTAATACGCTTCACGATGCAGGCACCCAAATTACAAGTCACTTTTGAAAAAAAATAGTCTCACCCCTTATCTCAAACACCTCTATATCTGCAACATCTCTTTTACTCATTTCTGAACAATTCTTCCAGAAATAGCAAAAAGGTGGCCATAAAGCATCTCGGCATAAAGCAAAGTGCTAAATCTGGGTTGGCCAAAACAAACAGCACTTTCCAGGGGCTCAATTTCCCATCCAAGTGCTGTAGCTCACAAATTAATCTCAGCTACCCTCTACTGCCACAGTGCTGGACGTGTGAAGGTGGCCATGTGATATTATGTGAAATAAATCAACAGGTTCAGTTTAACTCATAGCAAATGATCCCAGTGTCGCTGGCACACTGTGGAATCTCAGGTGCCAAGGACATAGGAAAGAGTGGGGCTAACTCCATTCAGACCCTGCAGCCACTTGTTCAGCATTAGCCAACAAAGGCGGCATTAAAAAAAAATTTAAAAACCCCATAACTCATGTAAAGAACTTTAAACACAAATTTTCACTGTTCCATACATTTTAATGACTATTGGTTAAAATCAGCAATCAAAATTTCTTGGCAGGCTGACCTAATTTGTCCATGTCCCAAGGCAGCTTGCTCAGCATCTGTACGCCTATCTCCCTGGTACTACGTACAAGCACCATATATGCCAAGAACTTAAAATCAAAACCTGAGGCCTTTGAGAGCCCCATTACTCAGGTTCCTTATGTGCAAAAGAATTGTATCTGTTAGATCACATAAATACTGTAGAAGTAGCTACCTTAGCTGTCATCAAGGGATTTTCTTCATTTAAGTCCCAATCCAAAAACCAAGAAGTACTAACCTTGTATATTTAAGTGAATCATTTCAAGTGCATGTAGGCATTTGGGATTGACAGTATGGGAAACAGAAGACCTCTCAGTGCTCAGACATCAACAAATAGGAGTGCTGTCAAAATCTCAATGAATTCCCAGTAACAGAAACCATTACATGAGTTTAGGGAAGTCAGTGTTGCCAGTGCTGAGCACAGCACTTCTTAATTGAAGAGAAACATCTGCCTTATAGTTACATAGAAATCACATGGTAAATGTGAGTCTAATTTTTTTTATATATATAAATAACATATATAATACATCAAAAATATATATAAATAAAAAAATTAAAGTACAATTTCTTAGTATACCTCATGCTTTTTATCAGAACACTGTTTTGTGATATTTTAGGCTTAATTCATGTTGTCACGTTTGGCATTCCAGAATTAAGAAATGATATAGACTGGAGAACATGCTACATTTCAGACAGCTGAGTCCTCCCAAGAAAACAAGCCTGTCTCAGCCAGGGATCCAGGAGACATTGGGTCTTTTTCCAGGCCTTCTGCTGACTGACTTGGCCATGCCTCACCCCTATGCTTGTTCATTTGGCTTTAGATTAGATGTACCTTCCTGCAAGCATGAAAGTTTATTAATAGAAAGAACTACATAAATACTAATTATTTATTCCCAGTGAAATCCAAAAGCCAGCCTGGATATTTCCTCATTCAAGTCGAGATGATGACCATTCCACACTTTCAGCAAGCTGAAACCCATTCTGCCACCTTTATAATGTTTTCATGGGGTTACCAAGCTAAGGCTGTAAAGCAGAATTACATCAGCTGACCTATGTCTGTTACATAGGCTGACCTATGCGTCATGGACATTTTACCCTGTTACTTCTTCACAAAATCCATTTAGTCACATTTGACTAGACAGCGCCTGGGAAAATACCTTATTTTGAGAACTCATTCCAATGATTAATCATCCTCTTGGCTGAAAGTGTGCAATTTCATTTAATTCAGCTGCTTTCCTTTTGCCAGCCTCTGGTTCTTGTCATGCCTTTTCCCACTATATTAAGCTGCTCTTTAATACCACCAAACCAAAACTGGGTGTTTGGTTGGTTTTTATTATTATTTTTATATTTGTTAATATTTCAGATAAACAAGACAAAATTCCTTTACGAGGCCTCTTTGCCTCTCAGTAAGGTACCTCTGCAGAACTTGTGCTCCTTTTCCACCCTCTTGGTATTTCACCAGTACCAGAGTTTTCTGGTACCAGCACAGCGCTGGTGTACGCACTCTTACTACTCCCTCAGGATTGCACTTTTCCTGCACAGCAACGTGACTGCATACTAAATTAATTTGCACTCTGTGCCTCACCTGTCCGTTCCAGAGCCTGTGCGCACTCCTGGCACTGCAGTATTGAACTACGCTAATAAATGGATCCACATTTCCTAGGAATCGGGCTGTGCAGTCTGATGCACGTGCACTCATAATTTATGCAGCGTCAATGTGTGTCATCTGCAAATCTGAATTCACTGTAATTTTATAATCCCAGTCACTGGTCTCTGAAGACCCCCCCTTACAAACACCTCCACCGGAGGTCATTTCCCCCTTCATCCACTCCATTTTACCGCTCCTGCTAGCCAGGACCCCCATCATCATCCTGCTTTTCCTCAGCCCATTTCTTTTCCGTGCTTAGCAAACGTTCTGGCTACCATCTCGCACAGCTCTCACGTATAGTATGGTCCATCTCTGGGAGTTCATGGGCTTCTGCGCCACAATGCTTGTGCTTACTCCGGAGTGACACCAGAGGTCCTGGAGAGCCTGACGCCTACTTCCAGCTGCAGCTACTCCCACCCGCAACACACATTATTAGCAAAACTGTTGGTCAGGAGTTACCGTGTGCACAAAAAGAACACCCTAAGTGCAAAGGAGAAAAGGGTCTATTAACACCGATGTATTTTATTCACAGAAATATGGCTTGCTGAGATGTATATATCATGGAGTGGTTATCTTTACAAAAGAACTTGAGCCACACAAGGTCTTGTCCTGGAAGCCAATATAACACATGTTAAGTTATACACTTGCAGACAGCTGGAATATATTTATCACAAAACCCAGAAAAACCCATCTAAGACCTTGGCCTATGCTTAAAATCTTGGTGATAAACTGGACTATTTTTTGCAACATGCCTATTTGCTCCCCAAAACTTCCAGAATACAATCAATCTTTTTATTTGATGATAATAATATGAAAACTGGGATATTTGGGCCCTTCCCCCAAAAAAACCCTCACTCAGGAGAGCACTCATTCTATATAGTTCCCAAGGCATTCGAGCTGTTTGATGAAACCCGTGTGAATTGAAAATCACCTTGTTTGCACAGCTTAGTACATAAGCCTTTGAAAAACTCCTGAAAAGAAATCTACAATCGAAATCGATACAGGCTGTCAGCTGGGCAGCATGGAAAGCACAGGGTAATAAGAACAGGGTTTACGAGAAGTACTATTTTGTTGGCGTTCAGAAGCCATTCAAAAAAAGCCGATTCTGGTTTTTTGTTACAAAGAAGTCTAATGGGATTACAGGTCTATCTAGTAGTAGCACCACTTTTCAGGTTTTCTTCAGACCACATTCACTAAAAACCAGTAAAGGGAAGAGGATTGAACATGAAAAGGGAGAGGAAGAAGATACAGTGAACAAAATTCAAGACTTCTTTCCACAATACAAGTTCAGCACGGAAATACTCCTACTGTCTCCAGAGCCAGCTGCAATACAGAGACTGAAATTTGATTTTTAGGACAGGTTTATTGACAGGTTTGGTTCAAAAGATCAGGAAAAATCAGCAAAAGAAAAAAGTTTCTTTCAAAAACTTCATCTTCTACAAAAGCAGAGTTATCCCCAGGGTGTGCTCGCCAGCACAGTTTTAAAAGCCTCCATCACACAGTGCATCCAACCAGGGTGAAGCCTGGTGGGTTTCAACATTAGAAGCATCTTTCTCACATTTATCCAGCTATTTTCCTTTTACTAGCCTTCCCTGTAGCAAAAAGTATAATTCCAAAACAGTACCTGAAATACTAACCAAATTAAATGACCTTTCTCAATTAACTGACTAAAGAAACTAATGTCCTTCTCTCCCATGCTTCAGATGAACCCCAGACACAGTCCTAGTTTGTTCTGCTCTCTTATTCTGCATTATAAATACGACAAGGGGTAATGGGTTTGAATGGTTTGGGTTGGAAGGGACCTCAAAGATCATATAGTCCACCCCCCCTGCCATGGGCAGGGACACCCTCCACTAGACCAGGTTGCCCACAGCCCCATCCAACCTGGCCTTGAACACTTCCAGGGAGGGGGCAGCCACAGCTTCTCTGGGCAACCTGGTCCAGTGCCTCACCACCCTCACTGTAAAGAATTTCTTCCTAATATCTAACCTAAATCTACTCTCCTTTAGTTTAAACCCATTACCCCTTGTACTGTACGATCACTACATTCCCTGATAAAGAGACCCTCTCCATCTTAAGCAGCTTCACGTGCAGTAGCTCCACTACCACAGCGTGAAGGTGGAAGAGGTTGTTTCACAGCCTGCAGGCAGTGACAGACACACACGTACCCCATCCAGACCCTCTCCAAGCAGAAGCGTTGGTTCTCCAGGACACAGGGCATGAAAAGAGTCCATCTGTGCGGGTGTGATACTCAGCTGCTTTCATATCAGACTCCTATGTAATCGATACGTACCACGCTTCACACAGCAGAAGGCATTTGGTTATGACTTTGGACTGTGAAAGAAGATACATTTTACCAGTATAAACAATTACAACAAAACTTTTCTCTTAGGGGAATAAAAGATGTCTTTAAAAAAAGTCAGGGAAAAATATTTAAAGTACAACAAAGAAGTGGTGCTAAATGCTAAAAAGCAGCCATCAAGCAACGTCGGGACAAAAATAAATTTTACTTAACTATAACTGCAATGTTAATGTAGAACATTAAGCCTCCTTTTCCTTCTGGATCCCTTGAACACATACAAGTAAATTGAAACTTGTCATACAGCGTCAATAGTGCTAGTGTAGCAAGACAGTTTATGGATGTGAAGGAGAGAGAATTTGTGGCTACAGCAGCTTTTTATTAGAACTGGTTAGACAGCAAGAACAAACGTCGGGGTATAAGCAGTCATCTTTGGCTCCTTTTGCCACAAAAACTAACCTATTTTTCCCCAACCTACGCGAAGACGTCAATTCTCCCTCCCAAACCTCAGCTTTTCAATAACCTGAAAACACAGTATCTTCACCGGGTTCTCAAAATCCAATATACTTGTGAACTTCTGCATCATCTCCATGACTAATGCCACCAAGGCTATCGTTGATACAAATGCATTTTGGAGGCAGCAATCAAGCTGTGCTAAGCTACTGGAACACTTAGAAGAGTCCTAAAAAAAGGCATTAAGAGAAAAATTCAGGTCCCCCGATAGAAGTAGACGTCCATTAGAATGGAAATGATAAAAGAGCATGCGCTTTCTATGTTTGACTTTCACTGTAGCTCTGAAACACTTCAAATGCTAGTACACTTACTCTTAACAATGTTAACTAAAAGAAAAAATATACATGCACACCCCCTTTTAACTTTCAGAATATTATTTAAAGATGTAGGAACCCTATGTTTTGAATCAGCCACACAAATATTTCAAGCTAATTTAATACATTGGTAATGGTAAAAGGAAGGGTTATATTGATTTCTGCATCTAAAAAAAAAAATTTCAGTCAATAAGCTCCATGACCTTGATTTAATGCAGAGCACTCTACCCTGGTCTGAACATTTTATGGTATTTTTACCAGGCAGGTGTCAGGCGTGAGATTAGCAGACATTAGATTCAGCCTGAGCCAAAGCTACCCAGTACCAGAAGAAAGTTTGCGTGCAGTGATTCCTATTCATCTTGCTCTTGGGGAGGGGGTGGAGATAATTCATAAAAAACCCGAGAAGTGGAAAATAAGGCTGCTGCCTGAAACTCAGCGGCAATACAGATCTGTGTGACAAGTACTGAAATCTTTGCAATGTCTCTGGCTTTAGCACCTCCTCCAGCTCACTGGAGTAAGGCTGGCTGCACAGAGGCTGACCTGCCAAAAATCTGCCAAAACACGTCCAAACTTCCCTACAGCGTAGAGCTGCCGTTACGGCAGCATTTGCTTCTTTGGGCAAAAATTGCCCATCTCCATACCATTGAGATGCAAGTCACTCCTTGCTTCCTTGCCTACGTACTAGAACATATCAACAACATGATGCAATTCCGAAGGAAAAGACTATCTCAAGAGCTGCCAGGACTCTTTGGCACAGAAATAGGGCAGTTTCTCAGAACAAGATATCACCACGAATGACACAGAAGTCACTATAATCTCCAAAGACTTTGGCCTCACATATATTTAACAAGCTGGGAGAAGTCACAATAACACAGACCTGTATACAAAGCAGTGTTTTTGTGTTTTGTAATAGGCTGCCAAACATCGTTGTAGAATATACACCCAAGACGACACCATGAACTGATCTGACCAAGTCACCCATGAAAATCCATCTGCTCACTCATCCGCTCGGCATCGACAGACCTGTCTCTACTAAATGGGAAGAAAATCAAAGTAGTCTGATATTTTCTGGAGCGTGCAGAGAAGCCCTATGGGAAGGGTGCATCCCCAGTCCTGTCACATAGAGAAGCCGCAGAAGGGACGATAACATTGACGACAGAGTACATTATAAGCCTTGCCTAGAATATTTAATTCCAAGATAATATTTAAAAGGGGACAACTGTATTTAACAATGCCACAATGTACTAAAATGAAAAAGAAAGATTCTTTCAGATATCATACAGAGCTTTCTTTTTAGGATTCTGGCTACTGTAATTTTCACTGGCATTAACTGTAAAGGACAACGAGAAGAAAGCCCTCCAAAACAAAATTCCAATTCCCTTTTCCCAGATACTATTAATTATTTAGAAGTTGCACTTGATCCTCCTGGAACGCACTCTGGAGCCTGCACAAAGGCAGCATAACGCCCAGTAGCTATGGCAACTTGACACCCACCTTAGCTATAAAGCTGAAACAAAGCGCACTGCAATAAAGCGACTGTGAACTCTCTTGCGCAAGATGCAAAGTTCAGCTACAGACAAAACCATCCATTTTCTAAACATCTGCTTTGGTATCAATTACTTAGAATTCTCTCCCCCCAGTCACTTTGGTATAATCAAAAGCCAAACCAAGAGAAAGAGCAGTAAATTACCTAAAAAGCTGACTGTAATTTCTAGTGTCTCTGGATAAATCAGCACAGCAAGAAGAGATCTCAGACTCCAGTGTCTTGCACAAGTGTCTTCAAAAGGTCCAAGTGGGACAAGTTTTGTGCCCAACAGCAGTTGCTCATCTTTTCCATGATGTAATTACCCAGAATCTATTCATAGCTTCTTTCTTCCATTTGTTGGCACGAGAAATGCTGGGTGACTGTAACTTCTACCACTCATTCACGACCTGCAGGTGAGAAACTCTGCAGCCCCAATCACCCCAAAAGGCAGTGCTTATACCCTACCTCTGCCAACACCATGCTGACATTTAGTTTCAACATTCGACTTGGAAGAATTACCGCAAACGCTATGTGTATTTGTAGGCAAGGACATGGGAGGGTGTTTGCAGGTGGAATAGGAGCCTTGGAGGATGGCAGTGGATTATCTTCTTTCATCACCCAAGTTGCAGGGTGGCTGGCAAGACATGAAAGGTGTTGCTACAACAGACACCATTCCTACTCCAGCCCATACTAATTGGGAACAGGGGGTTCACAGGTGGCTACCAGCAAGCATACTTTTTAAATTAAAATGTAAACAAACAATTCACTCTGTTTTGTCCCACTTATCTGTAAAGAGGAGACCCATTCAAGTTAAAATCATCCACACTAAATTGCAAGAATAGCTGCAATATTTCCCATCTTGAAGACGCTGTGTTAGTTTAAATAAGCAGCTGAACTTGTTGCAAAATGTCTTCTCCCTTCCTGACCTCTTCGTCACATCTCTTGCGTGTATTTAGGACTTAGCAGCAGCAGCAATCACCTCATGTGAATGTGGGATTACAAGATAGATGTCATCTTAGAGCAAACTGGCTATATGCGCAGAAAGCTGTAGGGTTACTGATGTAATTGTACATATAATGGGGGGAAAAAAAGAACCCCAACGTTTGGTTTAAGAAAATGGGACTTACACAACTGAGTTCCTTCCTGCTCCAAGCTGTCTTTCAAATGTGTTGGCCAACTTTGACAGATGCCCTCACGTTACCACTACTGCTGAAGAAGGGCCAGGGAAGCTCAGTCTTTTTCTGACTTATTTGCCATGAACCACCCGCAGTGCCAGCTACCCTTTGCATTGGTAGCAACCAAAAAAAAAAAAAAAAGACAGAAAAAGACCACAGAGGGTAAAAGACAGGGGACATTGCTGGAGGGACACTGGGGACAGAGCAGGGAGATGAGGGGCTGTGCTTTGGAGGGGCCCAGGGAATACTGCAGGAATGGAGTCACAGCAAACAAGAAGAGAAGCAAGATTAGTAGAGGTGGATTTTTATAAGAGATCACTTTACATATCCATTGGCCTGGCTATATTATTCCACAACTCACTGAACACTTTATTTTACCCTTTACATTTAATGGGTATGAAATTCTTACCCATTGAAGTGACAAAATTCTGACAAAATTCTCAGCAACTTCAGAGGAGTTGGGATTTCACCTCAAGATTTTCCAAATATTTGGAACTTCTACACACATACCTCAAGGTAAATTTGACATTGGTGTATCCACAATAGTCTAGATTGAAATGTTTAAAAATCAGGCAAACCGCTGTAACTATGATCAGATTCCAAAGAAGAATAATTGCATGTAACATTCATTAATACGAAGATTCACCACACAGGACCTTTTCTTTTGGACAAAGGTAATTTGCAGGAGTGATAGACCTACCTGCAGTCCTATCGTTAAAAGCCACAGATCTTGTAAGATTTATTAGTCTTCGTGTAAGAAATATATAAAAAACCAGTAATGATTATAAATAAGGTAACGAGCACTGGGGAAGCTAAAAAGAATACACCTGATTTATAAAACATTTCTATCTGGTACAAAAATACAAAAGGAAGTAAACAATTATACATATATATAACAATTTAATTTTATTTTTGTCACTTAAAGGGTCTGCTTGTAATTATGAAACTGGACAGATATGTTGGGGAAGACAGACATTAGAAGGAGAATCATTAGCATGATTTGCATGATACATACTATTATTTTTTTATTCCTGTGGATTGGTATTAGTTAAGAAGGTTAAAACAGGCAGTGATTTCACCATATTTGAGAAAGTTCAGCATGGTTCCAAATCACTTAAGTTTAGCCTTTATCAGGCAAAGAGCTAGAGGTACGCTTTCCTTTCATAGTTAATTTGGGGTTTTAAAGAGAGTAAGATGAGTAGGCTGACAGCTCTGTCTTCTAACAATCAAACAGGACTTAAATCCTTAAGGGAATAAGATGATCATGAACTAGATGGCTTGGGAACTTTTTCTTGTGCTAACCAAGAGCTTTTCAGGAGAAAGCCTCATACACCTGCGAAGGAGAGCAAAGCAGGGCTCTGCTGTGCCTTGCCACATGGGTGTTTTGATTGCAGCACTGAAATGCTTTGCCAGACGCTAAAGGGAAGGGAGGACAGAAGAACCATCATGGATCATTTATCTTAGTTCCCAAAGAGGATTCTCCTGCCACATTTTTTCTGTGCCCTCTTCTGTCCCTTTTATATATTCTGAAGAATGAGATTTCCAGTCTTTCTGCTCAAGGTTGTTCCTTGAGCAAAGCTCTGAGCAAGATCTGCTAAAATCCTAATCTTGCACCACTTCGTTACACAGCCCTCTTGCACCTTCCTCGGGCTAACATGCAGTAACGCTGAAAGGCTCAGGCTGGGGAGAGCAGAGGAGACTCTACCCGCAGACTGGTTGACTCATCCCGTTCACTGAACAAGTGCAGTTGCAGTCTAAACTTGAAAACAGCCAAGTCAACTCACACATAACCTTTATTCTCTCCCTGTTCTTTCTTTCTTGATACTCAGTTTTGCAAAGCTATTCTCACTACTGACATGGGTTTCAGTGCTGCTGTAATTCCTTACAACCTAATCTTTCTCCTGTCATTCATTGATCTGGTTGCAGTAGACAGCTTAATGGCATAAGACTGCCCTAAAGTCAACATTTTAGTTTACCTTAGAATGAGAAGTGCCCTGATTTGTGAAGTCCAGTCCCTGAAATTCAAGGTTAATTACATTGCTCATAATTCCAGCACCTTTCAGAAAGGATGAAGCATCACTGCAAACATCACCCCGCTTTGATCTGCTGGCATCCTCTCCTCCTTCCACCCAACTGCGCTTTTGGGGGAAGAACGGACTTTGGTCTATGACTAGGTCTGAACTCAATGGTAAACTTTGAAGTCAGACCCCATTTATCTCTAATGCGACAAGAGTAAAAGGCATGCAGGGCAATCTATAGCATCAGTTGGCAGCTAGAAACAACAGTTTCCTCCCTCTTCAAAGACAGAAAACACCCTCCTGTAACCTTTGCTCTTCACCAATCTGTAGCAAAAAATACTGTTTGCTCTCCTCATTTGAGGGCACACACCAAACACTAGTTTTTCAGACCCTGCACTGCCTTGAGAGTATGTTTTCTCACTGAATTCTCATTTTCTTTCTTCATTATTACATATGTTTATAGCTCAGTATTAAAGAAATCACCTGAAAATTAATTACAGCTCTTGCAAAAGTAATTCTTAATCACAAGGAATTCCTACCAAACGTATTCTGTTTTCTTCTTCTCCATGAGCGCAAGACATTGCTACTGGATCGGCAAGTCACAGTCATAGAAAACAAAGATTTAACAAGCCTACACACCTACCTGTTTCCAGCATCTGCATATTGTACATGAAGAAGCAGAATCTAAAGCGATAAGAAGAACAAGTAAATTATAAGACTGAGAAGAGCTAAGGGGACCCACAGAGTTAAAAGTTGACTTAAACCAACCATAATTGACATTACTTGCGTGAAAAGAAACCAAAAAGTCTAGTTCTGTCTTTGCAATTCTAGCAATAGCAGAAGAGGTATAAAAGATTAAACAAATAAGAAAATTGTAAGTTGTTCAAATTACTGGAACAGTCTGAATGCTTGATGATGCTCAAACAAATGAGGGGAAAGCAACAATATGCAGATCGTAAGACGCATGGAGTGTGGAAACTGTTTTCCCCCAGCATAGCTCTGGCACCAAGAAAGCCGCTGTAACTGTAGTTAAGCAAGAAAAGGCTGGGAGTTTAAAATATGCTGATCGGTATCAGCAAATCAAGAAATCACTGTATTTGAGATACTGACAGAGTAATCCTAGCTGCTACCTGACACTGGTACTCTGTGAATCGCATCAACTTTCACTCCCAAATTCAAACACTCCATAAATCTGCTAAATCAGCTTTCAAAAATTGAAAGGATAGATACATGTGTGATTATTTAAGCATTATCAAATGTGGCCCCAGACCACAGAGTAACCAATATTTTCAGATGCAACAGGTTGCTCACTGTTACCTTATTCCTGTAATTATTTCCCAGCCTTCCTGAATTTCTTCCCAGAAAAGCACGAGCACCTGAAGCAACACGTAGCATGCCTCCTGAAGAATACAGTCAGCAAAACAAGGGAAGGCACACTACATCAGTAATGAAGGCAGCAAAGACATGGGAGAAATAAGATTATAGAATGTTAATAAGTCATTGTATTTCAAACCATCTCTGTTGGATGTGGAAATGAATAAACTGGGTTACTGACCAGAAAATGGTGGGGGGGAAAACCCTTGGTGGATAGACTAGACATTTAAGTTCTAATGACTAGCGTATTTAGCGACTTGATTACGATACTCCAGCGCTTCGATTCAATTGCATATTAATTTCAACACTGAAAACAGACATTTCCATACCTCTAATGAGCAAGCTGACACTGTGTAACCCATAGATCAAACACACTAAGCGCTCTGCTGAACCGGTAGCCTGATGAAGTTTTCAGGGAGCTCCAAGTAGATACTTTCACCTTTTCCAGAGCGTGAAACCCAGCCTGGCAGTGCTCTACTGTTCCTCAACCTCCCAGTGACTCAGATATGCTGCATTTGCAATACTGAATTATTCATTACAGTTCTATCAGATGGGGGAACTGGGTCTGGGCTTCTTTTCTTCCCAGTGAAGTTTCTCTCTGCTGCAGAGAATAGAGCACCTTCTCAGCCACATGACTCAGGGCTGTCATGTTTCTGTGCAATTCCTATTAAATTCACTTCTGATCCTGGCTTTCTTGTCACCCTATTTGACTGCTTAAGGAGAGTTCTTCAGAGACTGGAAGCAATAAAAAGCAGTTCATTAAAAATGCCCCTGCAGCCCACACCCCCTTCCTGAGTCGGCAGTTTACCAACTGTGACACTATGAGGATATTTCAGCTGCATGCTCACTTTGCCTCAGACACGAATTTACTCTGGAAATAGAACAGAATACGAAAGCATCTCCACCCCGAACGCTCATTAGGCTGCCAGGTATGTCACAAGCATATTGCAGGTCACGGCCAGATCCAGTTCTGTGTGGGAAAGAGGTGCTCTTGTCACACTCGGGGCAGCTTTCTTCTCGTCGTTTTTGCCAAGCGGCATGTCACAGCACACACAGACAATGGAGATGGTCTTGCAAAAAAATGCACCATGAGCAGAGGTTATCAAGCAGCAGCTCCTTTTCATTCATGTATTTAGACAACCAAACATCAGCAAAATAGCATGAGAAAGCACAGAAATTTCTGA
This sequence comes from Grus americana, assembly GCF_028858705.1. Taxonomy (NCBI): domain Eukaryota; kingdom Metazoa; phylum Chordata; class Aves; order Gruiformes; family Gruidae; genus Grus; species Grus americana. The sequence goes on from NC_072852.1 coordinate 79,084,553, forward strand.
GAAGGATAATTGTAAACGAAAAGCCGAATCTTTGCATTCAAGATGTTGAGCTCCTTACAGAAAAGCCTAATATCAATCTGATAATGCCAGTGTTCCTTTTCCATGTTTCAAAATGAGAGCAATGTGTTGATGCTGTCCTCTTCTGCAGAAGCCACTGTTCCTACTCACTGCAACACCTCCACGTACTTAGCACAATGGAAGAGTTGAGGCACAACAGCAGTCCCTCTGTACTGACTTGCACATGTTGCAATCATTGTTTGTTCCCACATACTATCCATGTACAAGGAGAGAATTTATTTGGTAAAAAAAAAAAGATGCATTTTTTGGCGATTTGTTTATCTGTTGCATTCAAGATGGTGATGTGGAACCGCCACGAGGCATACTGTTTTCTTACAATGTTCAAAAAGAAGAAAAAGCACTGCTCTGAAAGGTACAATTGAGACAGCAACGTAAGATTTTTCAAACTTGCATTTCTGCTAGATGCTGAGTTCAGGTTGTCAAATCTTCCAGCCAGACAGATGGTGACAGTGAATTAGAGATTCAGCTACGGAAATCTTGTGATTTTCAGTGGGAGTCATGTGCCTAAAGTCATTTAGCTTTGGAAACTAACTGGTCTCCCACCACAGTCAATATTTGTTGTGTCACAGGTCCAGATGCACATAAATGTGTAAACCATGGCTCCTGTTCAGTTCCGCTTCTGAAGCTGCAGCCACAACGCCGGTAGCTTAAGCTTTTCGAAGACTTCACAGCCTGAATGAGAACCCCATGCATTTGGCAGCAACTCTACTCCTCCACATTTATAGGATGCTGAAGAAAACAGGACCTAGTCCAAAATCCAGGCAAGCTCAGAACATATACCAACAGTATCTTAAATTTATCTTTTTTATTGCTTTGCCCTGCAAATACAGCACCCTTTTCAGGTGACAAAGCACAATGGTAAGGCTGAAGGGATTAATACAACCTAGCTCTTCTGGTCTATCACTGAGGTTTTACCTTAGTTTCCCTACTCTGCAGTTGTCTCTGTTAACACCATACTAGCATCTTCTGTAGTCCCATGAGAAAGTAAAGCTTCTCTCTACAGAAAGATTAGAAGCTTGCAGCTGTAACAAAGCATAATCCTTTATAAATGCCTTGTGCACTGGAAAGAGCCAGAGATATTAAATCTTGATCTAACACCGCTTTAAAATCAGAATCCCAAGTCCAACCACTTGAACCTTTAAAGCTGTAGGTCTTGGCAACGTACAAGACCCTTTGTAAGTGAGGATCAGGGCTTACGTTTCGCAGCGGGTCACATCAGCTGGTGTGTGAGGCAGCAGCGAAGGCATTTTTTGAGTCTTAACAGCACATAAAGAGCAACTACTCAAAGGGATTCCGCCTTAAAAAAGCCTACTAAACCCCTTAACCTTGAGAAGACCTATGCTCCACAGTGCCCTGCCTGCGCAGATCCTGACAGACAGGATCTGTGGTTTTGCCTAAAGACATTGAGAGAAGCAACATCTTCAAAACTTGGCAAGAAAAACTGCAAGAGCGTTATTGTGACATGCCAAGGAAACACAGAGTTGAACGCACTTCTCTCAGATCCAAGAGTCTGTGTAATGGATATAGCCCAGCATTTGATATGTCAGCTCTGCCCTGACATGGACCATACTAAGATCTTAATTGCTGTTTCACCCGTACATGCGCAGTTTAGAAATCGGTGGGGTGGAAAAGAGAAGCAAATGGAAAGTCACTTAGACCACAGGGTCTATGAAGTAGATCATTTAAAAGGTCTTTTAAAATAAAATTTATGATGGCAGAGAAATTTACCATCATCACCTACTGATATATCAAATTGTGAGATTTATTACTGCAATCTGTCGTGACTAAGCTGCATCCAAAGCCTTTCTCATTCAGCCTTAAAACTGAACAGAACCTCTAATCTCGATCCTATAATTTTTTCTGCTTATCCTCTATTACACTTCAACTTAAAATCAAATGTTATTGCTGACAATCTTCAGCTCCAGTAAGCACAGAAAAAAACCCCACAAGCAGGAACGACTTTTAATCACACAGAACAGCCATCAAAGCCTGAAAACCATTTGATAAATCGACACTTGTTTCTCGCTGTCATGAATCATCACGCCATGGCATGCAAATGATGCAAACATGCTGCATGAGCTCGTCATCTCAGAAAACAAACATCACCATTGTCAGCATTCAGAAAAACACCCCCTCCTTGCTCAATCCATTTTTGTTGTCATTTACATTGGTCCTGCAGAAGATTACTGTGCTCAAAGCTGTGCCAATCTTATTTTCATGAATATAAACTAATGCTCTGAGATGCCATAACACAACAATTCAGCTTATGCATCTCTGCCAGCTTTCTTCAGTCAAAACCTACAATTGCCAGGCAAACGCAGAGCACATATATAGTGTCTATGCATGAACTACAATGAACTTGCTTCACTGTATACCCCAGATACAAAGAGAGCCACTTCTACAGTTCCCTAATAGTCAACTTCTGTGTAGCCCATGGAGAAATGATCACCAGACCATTCGTCACAGCCTGGGCACAAAGCAGGAGCCAACAGTGCAGCTCCAGTCCTAATCCTTCATGGTCCCAACCAACTCTGAACCTCTCTCCCCTTCATCTGACTTTTCAGTCTACCTCTGGGGACGTAAATGAGAGAGCACAGTTTGGTGGGTGGCAGGGATGCATGAAGTTATATTTGGCTTCTAGAAATATCAGTCTCTAGCTTCTTCCCCTTTTAATGATATGACTTTGGTATTTTGACACCATCTTTCAAGAAAGAATGGCCAAAACTACAAAGTAAAATAAAAACCTTTCTAGGCATAATTCAAAGAGTAGGGGTAGTTGTTTGGCATCTCGCTGCATAGGACAGGCTCAAAAATTAGATACAAGAGGAGTTAGCAGTCAGCTAACATCAAACAGGAGAAGAGCTGCACAGATACCAAAGAATCATCAAACTATGAAGTTTCACAAGCAACTGAAGTATTTCAAAGTCACAGGAAGGGTCCATTTCTCAGAGGAAGAGCAAAATGGTCAAGGGTGAGTTATAAAATACCGTGTGTGCTAAAAGGCACACTGCCCATCGTAGTTGTTACGGCAAGCAATTCACTAATGCTGATTTTGTAATAACTACCACTTATGAAAACTCCTCACAAATAAAAATTATTTATGATGCTTTTAGGAGGCTTAAATAAAGCTGAGAGCAAACGCAAGGGTTTCTTTCCCTGTCTCCTCTCTATGAGAGGTTCAAACACTTTAAACTGATAAGTTAATCAGAGATAGATCGGGGTCTGTGAATGAATTTAAGCAACCAGGCTTCCTCTGAGGTTCACCTTCCTTGTTGGGAAGGACAAGAGGTTAAACAACCCATGCTTTTATTAGCCTGAACAAAGCCACGATATTGTTTGATGTGACACAGGCATGCTTTTCTAGTCATTTAAACAATGATTAGAATGAAAGTTTCCTCCAAAAGTCTTAAAGCTCCCCAAGTACGCGGGCCAAAGACTACTAAACCACTAATCTGACAGAGAAAGATCAATATTTTGCCATCTTCTCCTTAGTGGTTGTCATGATGGAACTTACAGGGGTGGGAGGGAAGAGATAATTCTGCCCATTTCCTGTATCTCCAACAAAAATGTGGGAAAACTTCTGGGATCCTTTTCTCAAGGGAGTTGACAACTATGGTTCTTTATGTCACCACATTTAAACCCAGAGAACTCTGGTATGCGTGGTTAAAAACACTCTTGCATACACCATGTGCACATATCTGTGATCAAACAGCAGTGTAAATTATTTACATATGTCAGGAAGTTAATCCCCATCTCTTCTTCCTCCTTTTATCTTCCTGCTTTTGATCCTCTGCAGCCATGTCTGTAATTCCCAATAAAACCACCATTTCTCTTGGTTTTGTTTCCCCTGCCTAAGGGGAAAACTGCCATGAAATCCTGAGAAGTTTCTCAAATCTCTAATAAGAAAATACCTGTGCAGCAGCACTAGGCTAACTGATTATGTGTTTTCAAGAAACAGTACTTCTATAGGAGGGCATATCATCTTTACCATGAGAATACAGGCATTTCTTCACTGTTTGTCACTACTGTACCCCAGCTCCAGGAGGCTGCATGTACTCTGCTACTGAGTACCCAAACAGCTGTTCATTCCTGATACTCTGGTATCTCAGGAAGGGTTCTTCTAGAAATACCGGCGTGACCACCTTCCTCCTCTTTTATTCCTCCCTTTCTACAGATTTAAACTTTCAATTTATAAAGTATCATCACTGAAAAGCAAAACAAAAAACAGCATGGATATCCCCCCTTTCTCCCTAAACATAGGCTGACCAACATAAAAGCTTCCCAAAAAAGCATGCAAACTCTCTGATCGCCTCAAGTCTGTGTCCTAGTTTCCGCTGGGATAGAGTTAATTTTCTTCCTAGCAG